>NW_027363265.1:650334-1300668 GCF_046119375.1 Phyllobates terribilis
CTGGCTGGACACAAATATAGTGCGAAGCCCCACTTCAATTTTTTTTAAATATTTCATGAAATTCATGAAATAATTAAGAAAAAAAGGGCTTCCCTATATTGTTGTGTCCGGCCAGGTACAAATAGGCAGCTGGTGGATGGGGGCAGCCCGTTCCTGCCTGCTGTACCTGGCTGGACACAAATATAGTGCGAAGCCCCACTTCAATTTTTTTAAATTATTTCAGGAAATTCATGAAATAATTTAAAAAAAATTGACGTGGGGCTTCGCACTATATTTGTGTCCAGCCAGGTACAGCAGGCAGGAACGGGCTGCCCCCAACCACCAGCTGCCTATTTGTACCTGGCCGGACACAACAATATAGGGAAGCCCTTTTTTTCTTAATTATTTCATGAAATAATTTAAAGAAAATTGACGTGGGGCTTCGCCCTGTTTTTGTGTCCAGCCAGGTACAACTAGGCAGCTGGGGGCTGGAATCCGCAGCGCAGGGAGGCCCAAGCTTTCTGGGCCACCCCCGCTGCAAATTGCAGTCCGCAGCCACCCCGGAAAATGGCGCGTTCATAGAAGCGCCATCTTCTGGCGCTGTACCCAACTCATCCAGGGCCCTGATGCGGTGGCTCACTGGGTAATAAAGGGGTTAGGGCCAGCTTGGCATTATCAGCTGGCCCTAAGCCCGAAATTCATGGGGTCACGCCAATATTAGACATGACCACCATGAATTTCTAGTAAAGTATTTAAAAAAAACACAACACCCAGAAAAAAGTCCTTTAATTGAAATAAACACACAATTCTTTATTGTTCTAAATTAAACCATACTTACCATCACGCCCATTCCAGCTGAAGCCAACGATCTCCTGAAATAAAAGAAAAATAATAAAGCAACCTCATCCTTACCTTTCCATGGTTCCCATGACAGCTTCAGCTCTGCTACATCGAGATGACAGGCTGGACCGCAGCAGAACGCTGCCATCCAGCCTCTCATCCCGCAGACACTGAGAAGCGCAGGCTTGCTTGCGCTCCACAGTGTCTCTCTGTGAGGGCATCCAGATGAGCCGAGTTAATGTCCAATGAACTCGGCTCACCTCATGCACGTCACTGACAGCGTGGGAAAATTCTCCTGCACTCAGCGCTTCAGCGTGGGAGAATTCTCACGCTGAAGCGCTGAGTGCAGGAGAATTCTCCCACGCTGTCAGTGAAGTGCAGGAGGTGAGCTGAGTTCATTGGACATGAGCTCACCTTATGCACGTCACTGACAGCGTGGGAGAATTCTCCTGCACTCACCGCTTCAGCGTGAGAATTTTCCCACGCTGTCAGTGACGTGCATGAGGTGAGCCGAGTTCATTGGACATGAACTCGGCTCATCTGGATGTCGTCACAGAGAGACGCTGAGCAGCGCAAGCAAGCCTGCGCTTCTCAGTGTCTGCGGGATGAGAGGCTGGATGGCAGCGTTCTGCTGCGGTCCAGCCTGTCATCTCGATGTAGCAGAGCTGAAGCTGTCGTGGGAACCATGGAAAGGTAAGGATGAGGTTGCTTTATTATTTTTCTTTTATTGCAGGAGATCGTTGGCTTCAGCTGGAATGGGCGTGACAGTAAGTATGGTTTAATTTAGAACAATAAAGGATTGTGTCTTTATTTCAATTAAAGGACTTTATTCTGGGTGTTTGTGTTTTTTTTAACTTTGACTATGGGGTTAGTAATGGGGGTGTCTTATAGACGCCTCTCCATTACTAACCTGGGCTTGATGTCAGCTGGCATTATAAGCTGACATCAACCCCAACCCTATTACCCCCTGCCACCGCACCAGGGCAGCGTGGAAGAGCGAGGCTAAGTGCCAGAATTGGCGCATCCTATGAATGCGCCATTTCTGGGGCGGCTGACGGCTGGTGTTTCTAGCCTGGGAGGGGGCCAATATTCATGGCTCCCTTCCTGGGCTATTAATATCAGCCCCCAGCTGTCTGCCTAGCCTTTGCTAGCTATTAAATTAGGGGGGACCCCACGTCATTTTTTTTGGGGTGTCCCCCATTTTAATAGCTAGTAAAGGCTATGTATTCAGCTGGGGGCTGATATTAGTAGCCTGGGAAGCTCCGTGGGTATTACCCCCTTCCCAGGCTTCAAACATCTGCCCCAGCCGTCTGCTTAACCTCCGCTAGAGCCTAAAATTAAGGGGAACCCCACGCCAATTTTTTTAATAATAAATCCTTTATTTTAATACTAAATGACAAGTACAGTAACCAACACTATCACAGTACTTCATATATATGTGGCTGACATGTTTCTATGTATCTAATCTATGTGTGAAGCTCTATTCTGTCTGTTATAAATTGTCGGGTACCGCTGCTGAATTGCCGGCCGGCTTTTTTAAAGAGACGGTGCATGAAAACACTATTATTTTTTTTGATAAATCCTTTACGCTAAATGACAAGTACAGTAAGCAACACTGTCACTGTACTTCGTATATATGTGGCTGACATATTTATATCTATCTAATCTATGTGTGAAGCTCTATTCTTTCGGTTCTAAATTGTCGGGTACTGGTGTATGCCGCTGCTGAATTGCCGGCTTTTCATGTTTCACTGTTGACACTGTTCCCATCGATTTGGGCAATCACTGTAATGCCACAACCACCATGGCTGTGGCATTACAGTGAGTGGCAGACAATCCCTGCATGATTGGTGCTCTAAATAGCGCCAGACATGCAGGACACGCTTTTGGTGCACGAACAGTTATCGAACATAACCTCGAACAGCCGAATTTTTTGCAAATCGTTCGGGTTCGTCGAACAACTCGAACACCGCCCAAAACAGCTCGAATTTGAGATTGGCGAACAGTTCTAGTCGAACACCGCTCATCTCTAGTTATCAACAGCAGCCTTTTAAACTCACCTGAGCTAACAGGTATGTGCGCTGGTTACTCTGCTGCGCTTAAAATTTCTTTTTTGGTTTGCTACAATGCCTTTTCTGAAACGTTGTCTCCTTCTGCTGGAACACTGACTTCTTTCATTTAATGCCTGCAGACTATAAAAGAGAACCCAACCCAAAAAGTTTGGTTGATTAGTCTGTGGCATTCTGTTAAACTGTTGCTTATGGCGGTCTCTGTGAGCTTCTCAGCGACATTCAGCCAGCCAGGTATCCTGCCTGCAGTAGATGGAATGTGGCAATGGAACGCTGGCTGCGCGTGTCATAATAGGCTCTGAGCCTTTATATACCTGTGCACAGCAGCAGCCACCTTCAGTCTGCTGCTGGACAGCCAGCAGCAGCAGCAGCAGGAGAGGTATGTAATCAGGAGCCCTCCTGCTAAGGGTAGACAGCTGCTCGTTCCACCCCACCCCCCGCCTTAATTGGTTCTCCTCCCTTCCAACGGTGTTGAGGCGGGTGGGAACAGCAGGGGGTGAAGGTGCTGTGTTTAAAGAGGTGGAGTTATGCAGATCTAAAACGCGTGGATTGCAGCAGCAGCAAGCCGAAAAGTGCAGGCATGTAAGGGATCTAGAGGTTGACAACATGTCTTCTTAACGGGAGTCCAGGAGCTCATCTCCACAAATGGACTTTTCAGGATCCTTGGGTGGCTCCGTAGTTTGAAACCAATTCTGGTTATCGCTTCTCGGCCTTTTGGCTAAGATCAAGTGTAGTATCTGTTCTTATCAGTTTAATATCTGATACGTCCCCTATCTGGGGACCATATATTAAATGGATTTTTAGAACAGGGAGATGGAAAAAGAGCTTGCTCTGTCCACTCCACGCATTGACCTGGTATTGCAGTATCTCCAGGACCGGTGCACCCCTTCTTTAATGCAGTTTCTAAAATCAGAAAGAATTGAATTCAATGTTTTTTGTTCATTTTGCTTGTTTGTCGGATTTTGGGATGGACTCTTTGGCTTTGCTTTTCTTCTCCTCATTGGATTTTTCATGTTCAAAGTTGCAGAAGCCAGATTACAAGCTCATTTTGGTTCAACTTCAGCAACTGTGCATTGCATTGCCATGTAATGTGATGCAATGCTATCTTTCTAGCTCTCCCTTTTTACTTCCTTTTGGATAAACAGACATATTAGGCAAGCATTTTGGAGCTTTCACCTAAATAACTACAGGTGGTGAGATAAGCTGCACAATATAATTGACCTTTCAGTATATTGTTGCACACACACCATCTATTTAGCAAATGCCCTTGTTATCAACAGCAGCCTTTTAAACTCACCTGAGCTAACAGGTATGTGCGCTGGTTACTCTGCTGCGCTTAAAATTTCTTTTTTGGTTTGCTACAATGCCTTTTCTGAAACGTTGTCTCCTTCTGCTGGAACACTGACTTCTTTCATTTAATGCCTGCAGACTATAAAAGAGAACCCAACCCAAAAAGTTTGGTTGATTAGTCTGTGGCATTCTGTTAAACTGTTGCTTATGGCGGTCTCTGTGAGCTTCTCAGCGACATTCAGCCAGCCAGGTATCCTGCCTGCAGTAGATGGAATGTGGCAATGGAACGCTGGCTGCGCGTGTCATAATAGGCTCTGAGCCTTTATATACCTGTGCACAGCAGCAGCCACCTTCAGTCTGCTGCTGGACAGCCAGCAGCAGCAGCAGCAGGAGAGGTATGTAATCAGGAGCCCTCCTGCTAAGGGTAGACAGCTGCTCGTTCCACCCCACCCCCCGCCTTAATTGGTTCTCCTCCCTTCCAACGGTGTTGAGGCGGGTGGGAACAGCAGGGGGTGAAGGTGCTGTGTTTAAAGAGGTGGAGTTATGCAGATCTAAAACGCGTGGATTGCAGCAGCAGCAAGCCGAAAAGTGCAGGCATGTAAGGGATCTAGAGGTTGACAACATGTCTTCTTAACGGGAGTCCAGGAGCTCATCTCCACAAATGGACTTTTCAGGATCCTTGGGTGGCTCCGTAGTTTGAAACCAATTCTGGTTATCGCTTCTCGGCCTTTTGGCTAAGATCAAGTGTAGTATCTGTTCTTATCAGTTTAATATCTGATACGTCCCCTATCTGGGGACCATATATTAAATGGATTTTTAGAACAGGGAGATGGAAAAAGAGCTTGCTCTGTCCACTCCACGCATTGACCTGGTATTGCAGTATCTCCAGGACCGGTGCACCCCTTCTTTAATGCAGTTTCTAAAATCAGAAAGAATTGAATTCAATGTTTTTTGTTCATTTTGCTTGTTTGTTGGATTTTGGGATGGACTCTTTGGCTTTGCTTTTCTTCTCCTCATTGGATTTTTCATGTTCAAAGTTGCAGAAGCCAGATTACAAGCTCATTTTGGTTCAACTTCAGCAACTGTGCATTGCATTGCCATGTAATGTGATGCAATGCTATCTTTCTAGCTCTCCCTTTTTACATCCTTTTGGATAAACAGACATATTAGGCAAGCATTTTGGAGCTTTCACCTAAATAACTACAGGTGGTGAGATAAGCTGCACAATATAATTGACCTTTCAGTATATTGTTGCACACACACCATCTATTTAGCAAATGCCCTTGTTATCAACAGCAGCCTTTTAAACTCACCTGAGCTAACAGGTATGTGCGCTGGTTACTCTGCTGCGCTTAAAATTTCTTTTTTGGTTTGCTACAATGCCTTTTCTGAAACGTTGTCTCCTTCTGCTGGAACACTGACTTCTTTCATTTAATGCCTGCAGACTATAAAAGAGAACCCAACCCAAAAAGTTTGGTTGATTAGTCTGTGGCATTCTGTTAAACTGTTGCTTATGGCGGTCTCTGTGAGCTTCTCAGCGACATTCAGCCAGCCAGGTATCCTGCCTGCAGTAGATGGAATGTGGCAATGGAACGCTGGCTGCGCGTGTCATAATAGGCTCTGAGCCTTTATATACCTGTGCACAGCAGCAGCCACCTTCAGTCTGCTGCTGGACAGCCAGCAGCAGCAGCAGCAGGAGAGGTATGTAATCAGGAGCCCTCCTGCTAAGGGTAGACAGCTGCTCGTTCCACCCCACCCCCCGCCTTAATTGGTTCTCCTCCCTTCCAACGGTGTTGAGGCGGGTGGGAACAGCAGGGGGTGAAGGTGCTGTGTTTAAAGAGGTGGAGTTATGCAGATCTAAAACGCGTGGATTGCAGCAGCAGCAAGCCGAAAAGTGCAGGCATGTAAGGGATCTAGAGGTTGACAACATGTCTTCTTAACGGGAGTCCAGGAGCTCATCTCCACAAATGGACTTTTCAGGATCCTTGGGTGGCTCCGTAGTTTGAAACCAATTCTGGTTATTGCTTCTCGGCCTTTTGGCTAAGATCAAGTGTAGTATCTGTTCTTATCAGTTTAATATCTGATACGTCCCCTATCTGGGGACCATATATTAAATGGATTTTTAGAACAGGGAGATGGAAAAAGAGCTTGCTCTGTCCACTCCACGCATTGACCTGGTATTGCAGTATCTCCAGGACCGGTGCACCCCTTCTTTAATGCAGTTTCTAAAATCAGAAAGAATTGAATTCAATGTTTTTTGTTCATTTTGCTTGTTTGTCGGATTTTGGGATGGACTCTTTGGCTTTGCTTTTGTTCTCCTCATTGGATTTTTCATGTTCAAAGTTGCAGAAGCCAGATTACAAGCTCATTTTGGTTCAACTTCAGCAACTGTGCATTGCATTGCCATGTAATGTGATGCAATGCTATCTTTCTAGCTCTCCCTTTTTACTTCCTTTTGGATAAACAGACATATTAGGCAAGCATTTTGGAGCTTTCACCTAAATAACTACAGGTGGTGAGATAAGCTGCACAATATAATTGACCTTTCAGTATATTGTTGCACACACACCATCTATTTAGCAAATGCCCTTGTTATCAACAGCAGCCTTTTAAACTCACCTGAGCTAACAGGTATGTGCGCTGGTTACTCTGCTGCGCTTAAAATTTCTTTTTTGGTTTGCTACAATGCCTTTTCTGAAACGTTGTCTCCTTCTGCTGGAACACTGACTTCTTTCATTTAATGCCTGCAGACTATAAAAGAGAACCCAACCCAAAAAGTTTGGTTGATTAGTCTGTGGCATTCTGTTAAACTGTTGCTTATGGCGGTCTCTGTGAGCTTCTCAGCGACATTCAGCCAGCCAGGTATCCTGCCTGCAGTAGATGGAATGTGGCAATGGAACGCTGGCTGCGCGTGTCATAATAGGCTCTGAGCCTTTATATACCTGTGCACAGCAGCAGCCACCTTCAGTCTGCTGCTGGACAGCCAGCAGCAGCAGCAGCAGGAGAGGTATGTAATCAGGAGCCCTCCTGCTAAGGGTAGACAGCTGCTCGTTCCACCCCACCCCCCGCCTTAATTGGTTCTCCTCCCTTCCAACGGTGTTGAGGCGGGTGGGAACAGCAGGGGGTGAAGGTGCTGTGTTTAAAGAGGTGGAGTTATGCAGATCTAAAACGCGTGGATTGCAGCAGCAGCAAGCCGAAAAGTGCAGGCATGTAAGGGATCTAGAGGTTGACAACATGTCTTCTTAACGGGAGTCCAGGAGCTCATCTCCACAAATGGACTTTTCAGGATCCTTGGGTGGCTCCGTAGTTTGAAACCAATTCTGGTTATCGCTTCTCGGCCTTTTGGCTAAGATCAAGTGTACTATCTGTTCTTATCAGTTTAATATCTGATACGTCCCCTATCTGGGGACCATATATTAAATGGATTTTTAGAACAGGGAGATGGAAAAAGAGCTTGCTCTGTCCACTCCACGCATTGACCTGGTATTGCAGTATCTCCAGGACCGGTGCACCCCTTCTTTAATGCAGTTTCTAAAATCAGAAAGAATTGAATTCAATGTTTTTTGTTCATTTTGCTTGTTTGTTGGATTTTGGGATGGACTCTTTGGCTTTGCTTTTCTTCTCCTCATTGGATTTTTCATGTTCAAAGTTGCAGAAGCCAGATTACAAGCTCATTTTGGTTCAACTTCAGCAACTGTGCATTGCATTGCCATGTAATGTGATGCAATGCTATCTTTCTAGCTCTCCCTTTTTACATCCTTTTGGATAAACAGACATATTAGGCAAGCATTTTGGAGCTTTCACCTAAATAACTACAGGTGGTGAGATAAGCTGCACAATATAATTGACCTTTCAGTATATTGTTGCACACACACCATCTATTTAGCAAATGCCCTTGTTATCAACAGCAGCCTTTTAAACTCACCTGAGCTAACAGGTATGTGCGCTGGTTACTCTGCTGCGCTTAAAATTTCTTTTTTGGTTTGCTACAATGCCTTTTCTGAAACGTTGTCTCCTTCTGCTGGAACACTGACTTCTTTCATTTAATGCCTGCAGACTATAAAAGAGAACCCAACCCAAAAAGTTTGGTTGATTAGTCTGTGGCATTCTGTTAAACTGTTGCTTATGGCGGTCTCTGTGAGCTTCTCAGCGACATTCAGCCAGCCAGGTATCCTGCCTGCAGTAGATGGAATGTGGCAATGGAACGCTGGCTGCGCGTGTCATAATAGGCTCTGAGCCTTTATATACCTGTGCACAGCAGCAGCCACCTTCAGTCTGCTGCTGGACAGCCAGCAGCAGCAGCAGCAGGAGAGGTATGTAATCAGGAGCCCTCCTGCTAAGGGTAGACAGCTGCTCGTTCCACCCCACCCCCCGCCTTAATTGGTTCTCCTCCCTTCCAACGGTGTTGAGGCGGGTGGGAACAGCAGGGGGTGAAGGTGCTGTGTTTAAAGAGGTGGAGTTATGCAGATCTAAAACGCGTGGATTGCAGCAGCAGCAAGCCGAAAAGTGCAGGCATGTAAGGGATCTAGAGGTTGACAACATGTCTTCTTAACGGGAGTCCAGGAGCTCATCTCCACAAATGGACTTTTCAGGATCCTTGGGTGGCTCCGTAGTTTGAAACCAATTCTGGTTATTGCTTCTCGGCCTTTTGGCTAAGATCAAGTGTAGTATCTGTTCTTATCAGTTTAATATCTGATACGTCCCCTATCTGGGGACCATATATTAAATGGATTTTTAGAACAGGGAGATGGAAAAAGAGCTTGCTCTGTCCACTCCACGCATTGACCTGGTATTGCAGTATCTCCAGGACCGGTGCACCCCTTCTTTAATGCAGTTTCTAAAATCAGAAAGAATTGAATTCAATGTTTTTTGTTCATTTTGCTTGTTTGTCGGATTTTGGGATGGACTCTTTGGCTTTGCTTTTGTTCTCCTCATTGGATTTTTCATGTTCAAAGTTGCAGAAGCCAGATTACAAGCTCATTTTGGTTCAACTTCAGCAACTGTGCATTGCATTGCCATGTAATGTGATGCAATGCTATCTTTCTAGCTCTCCCTTTTTACTTCCTTTTGGATAAACAGACATATTAGGCAAGCATTTTGGAGCTTTCACCTAAATAACTACAGGTGGTGAGATAAGCTGCACAATATAATTGACCTTTCAGTATATTGTTGCACACACACCATCTATTTAGCAAATGCCCTTGTTATCAACAGCAGCCTTTTAAACTCACCTGAGCTAACAGGTATGTGCGCTGGTTACTCTGCTGCGCTTAAAATTTCTTTTTTGGTTTGCTACAATGCCTTTTCTGAAACGTTGTCTCCTTCTGCTGGAACACTGACTTCTTTCATTTAATGCCTGCAGACTATAAAAAAGAACCCAACCCAAAAAGTTTGGTTGATTAGTCTGTGGCATTCTGTTAAACTGTTGCTTATGGCGGTCTCTGTGAGCTTCTCAGCGACATTCAGCCAGCCAGGTATCCTGCCTGCAGTAGATGGAATGTGGCAATGGAACGCTGGCTGCGCGTGTCATAATAGGCTCTGAGCCTTTATATACCTGTGCACAGCAGCAGCCACCTTCAGTCTGCTGCTGGACAGCCAGCAGCAGCAGGAGAGGTATGTAATCAGGAGCCCTCCTGCTAAGGGTAGACAGCTGCTCGTTCCACCCCACCCCCCGCCTTAATTGGTTCTCCTCCCTTCCAACGGTGTTGAGGCGGGTGGGAACAGCAGGGGGTGAAGGTGCTGTGTTTAAAGAGGTGGAGTTATGCAGATCTAAAACGCGTGGATTGCAGCAGCAGCAAGCCGAAAAGTGCAGGCATGTAAGGGATCTAGAGGTTGACAACATGTCTTCTTAACGGGAGTCCAGGAGCTCATCTCCACAAATGGACTTTTCAGGATCCTTGGGTGGCTCCGTAGTTTGAAACCAATTCTGGTTATCGCTTCTCGGCCTTTTGGCTAAGATCAAGTGTAGTATCTGTTCTTATCAGTTTAATATCTGATACGTCCCCTATCTGGGGACCATATATTAAATGGATTTTTAGAACAGGGAGATGGAAAAAGAGCTTGCTCTGTCCACTCCACGCATTGACCTGGTATTGCAGTATCTCCAGGACCGGTGCACCCCTTCTTTAATGCAGTTTCTAAAATCAGAAAGAATTGAATTCAATGTTTTTTGTTCATTTTGCTTGTTTGTCGGATTTGGGGATGGACTCTTTGGCTTTGCTTTTCTTCTCCTCATTGGATTTTTCATGTTCAAAGTTGCAGAAGCCAGATTACAAGCTCATTTTGGTTCAACTTCAGCAACTGTGCATTGCATTGCCATGTAATGTGATGCAATGCTATCTTTCTAGCTCTCCCTTTTTACTTCCTTTTGGATAAACAGACATATTAGGCAAGCATTTTGGAGCTTTCACCTAAATAACTACAGGTGGTGAGATAAGCTGCACAATATAATTGACCTTTCAGTATATTGTTGCACACACACCATCTATTTAGCAAATGCCCTTGTTATCAACAGCAGCCTTTTAAACTCACCTGAGCTAACAGGTATGTGCGCTGGTTACTCTGCTGCGCTTAAAATTTCTTTTTTGGTTTGCTACAATGCCTTTTCTGAAACATTGTCTCCTTCTGCTGGAACACTGACTTCTTTCATTTAATGCCTGCAGACTATAAAAGAGAACCCAACCCAAAAAGTTTGGTTGATTAGTCTGTGGCATTCTGTTAAACTGTTGCTTATGGCGGTCTCTGTGAGCTTCTCAGCGACATTCAGCCAGCCAGGTATCCTGCCTGCAGTAGATGGAATGTGGCAATGGAACGCTGGCTGCGCGTGTCATAATAGGCTCTGAGCCTTTATATACCTGTGCACAGCAGCAGCCACCTTCAGTTTGCTGCTGGACAGCCAGCAGCAGCAGCAGCAGGAGAGGTATGTAATCAGGAGCCCTCCTGCTAAGGGTAGACAGCTGCTCGTTCCACCCCACCCCCCGCCTTAATTGGTTCTCCTCCCTTCCAACGGTGTTGAGGCGGGTGGGAACAGCAGGGGGTGAAGGTGCTGTGTTTAAAGAGGTGGAGTTATGCAGATCTAAAACGCGTGGATTGCAGCAGCAGCAAGCCGAAAAGTGCAGGCATGTAAGGGATCTAGAGGTTGACAACATGTCTTCTTAACGGGAGTCCAGGAGCTCATCTCCACAAATGGACTTTTTAGGATCCTTGGGTGGCTCCGTAGTTTGAAACCAATTCTGGTTATCGCTTCTCGGCCTTTTGGCTAAGATCAAGTGTAGTATCTGTTCTTATCAGTTTAACATCTGATACGTCCCCTATCTGGGGACCATATATTAAATGGATTTTTAGAACAGGGAGATGGAAAAAGAGCTTGCTCTGTCCACTCCACGCATTGACCTGGTATTGCAGTATCTCCAGGACCGGTGCACCCCCTTCTTTAATGCAGTTTCTAAAATCAGAAAGAATTGAATTCAATGTTTTTTGTTCATTTTGCTTGTTTGTCGGATTTGGGGATGGACTCTTTGGCTTTGCTTTTCTTCTCCTCATTGGATTTTTCATGTTCAAAGTTGCAGAAGCCAGATTACAAGCTCATTTTGGTTCAACTTCAGCAACTGTGCATTGCATTGCCATGTAATGTGATGCAATGCTATCTTTCTAGCTCTCCCTTTTTACTTCCTTTTGGATAAACAGACATATTAGGCAAGCATTTTGGAGCTTTCACCTAAATAACTACAGGTGGTGAGATAAGCTGCACAATATAATTGACCTTTCAGTATATTGTTGCACACACACCATCTATTTAGCAAATGCCCTTGTTATCAACAGCAGTCTTTTAAACTCACCTGAGCTAACAGGTATGTGCGCTGGTTACTCTGCTGCGCTTAAAATTTCTTTTTTGGTTTGCTACAATGCCTTTTCTGAAACGTTGTCTCCTTCTGCTGGAACACTGACTTCTTTCATTTAATGCCTGCAGACTATAAAAGAGAACCCAACCCAAAAAGTTTGGTTGATTAGTCTGTGGCATTCTGTTAAACTGTTGCTTATGGCGGTCTCTGTGAGCTTCTCAGCGACATTCAGCCAGCCAGGTATCCTGCCTGCAGTAGATGGAATGTGGCAATGGAACGCTGGCTGCGCGTGTCATAATAGGCTCTGAGCCTTTATATACCTGTGCACAGCAGCAGCCACCTTCAGTCTGCTGCTGGACAGCCAGCAGCAGCAGCAGCAGGAGAGGTATGTAATCAGGAGCCCTCCTGCTAAGGGTAGACAGCTGCTCGTTCCACCCCACCCCCCGCCTTAATTGGTTCTCCTCCCTTCCAACGGTGTTGAGGCGGGTGGGAACAGCAGGGGGTGAAGGTGCTGTGTTTAAAGAGGTGGAGTTATGCAGATCTAAAACGCGTGGATTGCAGCAGCAGCAAGCCGAAAAGTGCAGGCATGTAAGGGATCTAGAGGTTGACAACATGTCTTCTTAACGGGAGTCCAGGAGCTCATCTCCACAAATGGACTTTTCAGGATCCTTGGGTGGCTCCGTAGTTTGAAACCAATTCTGGTTATTGCTTCTCGGCCTTTTGGCTAAGATCAAGTGTAGTATCTGTTCTTATCAGTTTAATATCTGATACGTCCCCTATCTGGGGACCATATATTAAATGGATTTTTAGAACAGGGAGATGGAAAAAGAGCTTGCTCTGTCCACTCCACGCATTGACCTGGTATTGCAGTATCTCCAGGACCGGTGCACCCCTTCTTTAATGCAGTTTCTAAAATCAGAAAGAATTGAATTCAATGTTTTTTGTTCATTTTGCTTGTTTGTCGGATTTGGGGATGGACTCTTTGGCTTTGCTTTTCTTCTCCTCATTGGATTTTTCATGTTCAAAGTTGCAGAAGCCAGATTACAAGCTCATTTTGGTTCAACTTCAGCAACTGTGCATTGCATTGCCATGTAATGTGATGCAATGCTATCTTTCTAGCTCTCCCTTTTTACTTCCTTTTGGATAAACAGACATATTAGGCAAGCATTTTGGAGCTTTCACCTAAATAACTACAGGTGGTGAGATAAGCTGCACAATATAATTGACCTTTCAGTATATTGTTGCACACACACCATCTATTTAGCAAATGCCCTTGTTATCAACAGCAGCCTTTTAAACTCACCTGAGCTAACAGGTATGTGCGCTGGTTACTCTGCTGCGCTTAAAATTTCTTTTTTGGTTTGCTACAATGCCTTTTCTGAAACGTTGTCTCCTTCTGCTGGAACACTGACTTCTTTCATTTAATGCCTGCAGACTATAAAAAAGAACCCAACCCAAAAAGTTTGGTTGATTAGTCTGTGGCATTCTGTTAAACTGTTGCTTATGGCGGTCTCTGTGAGCTTCTCAGCGACATTCAGCCAGCCAGGTATCCTGCCTGCAGTAGATGGAATGTGGCAATGGAACGCTGGCTGCGCGTGTCATAATAGGCTCTGAGCCTTTATATACCTGTGCACAGCAGCAGCCACCTTCAGTCTGCTGCTGGACAGCCAGCAGCAGCAGCAGCAGGAGAGGTATGTAATCAGGAGCCCTCCTGCTAAGGGTAGACAGCTGCTCATTCCACCCCACCCCCCGCCTTAATTGGTTCTCCTCCCTTCCAACGGTGTTGAGGCGGGTGGGAACAGCAGGGGGTGAAGGTGCTGTGTTTAAAGAGGTGGAGTTATGCAGATCTAAAACGCGTGGATTGCAGCAGCAGCAAGCCGAAAAGTGCAGGCATGTAAGGGATCTAGAGGTTGACAACATGTCTTCTTAACGGGAGTCCAGGAGCTCATCTCCACAAATGGACTTTTCAGGATCCTTGGGTGGCTCCGTAGTTTGAAACCAATTCTGGTTATCGCTTCTCGGCCTTTTGGCTAAGATCAAGTGTAGTATCTGTTCTTATCAGTTTAATATCTGATACGTCCCCTATCTGGGGACCATATATTAAATGGATTTTTAGAACAGGGAGATGGAAAAAGAGCTTGCTCTGTCCACTCCACGCATTGACCTGGTATTGCAGTATCTCCAGGACCGGTGCACCCCTTCTTTAATGCAGTTTCTAAAATCAGAAAGAATTGAATTCAATGTTTTTTGTTCATTTTGCTTGTTTGTCGGATTTGGGGATGGACTCTTTGGCTTTGCTTTTCTTCTCCTCATTGGATTTTTCATGTTCAAAGTTGCAGAAGCCAGATTACAAGCTCATTTTGGTTCAACTTCAGCAACTGTGCATTGCATTGCCATGTAATGTGATGCAATGCTATCTTTCTAGCTCTCCCTTTTTACTTCCTTTTGGATAAACAGACATATTAGGCAAGCATTTTGGAGCTTTCACCTAAATAACTACAGGTGGTGAGATAAGCTGCACAATATAATTGACCTTTCAGTATATTGTTGCACACACACCATCTATTTAGCAAATGCCCTTGTTATCAACAGCAGCCTTTTAAACTCACCTGAGCTAACAGGTATGTGCGCTGGTTACTCTGCTGCGCTTAAAATTTCTTTTTTGGTTTGCTACAATGCCTTTTCTGAAACGTTGTCTCCTTCTGCTGGAACACTGACTTCTTTCATTTAATGCCTGCAGACTATAAAAGAGAACCCAACCCAAAAAGTTTGGTTGATTAGTCTGTGGCATTCTGTTAAACTGTTGCTTATGGCGGTCTCTGTGAGCTTCTCAGCGACATTCAGCCAGCCAGGTATCCTGCCTGCAGTAGATGGAATGTGGCAATGGAACGCTGGCTGCGCGTGTCATAATAGGCTCTGAGCCTTTATATACCTGTGCACAGCAGCAGCCACCTTCAGTTTGCTGCTGGACAGCCAGCAGCAGCAGCAGCAGGAGAGGTATGTAATCAGGAGCCCTCCTGCTAAGGGTAGACAGCTGCTCGTTCCACCCCACCCCCCGCCTTAATTGGTTCTCCTCCCTTCCAACGGTGTTGAGGCGGGTGGGAACAGCAGGGGGTGAAGGTGCTGTGTTTAAAGAGGTGGAGTTATGCAGATCTAAAACGCGTGGATTGCAGCAGCAGCAAGCCGAAAAGTGCAGGCATGTAAGGGATCTAGAGGTTGACAACATGTCTTCTTAACGGGAGTCCAGGAGCTCATCTCCACAAATGGACTTTTTAGGATCCTTGGGTGGCTCCGTAGTTTGAAACCAATTCTGGTTATCGCTTCTCGGCCTTTTGGCTAAGATCAAGTGTAGTATCTGTTCTTATCAGTTTAATATCTGATACGTCCCCTATCTGGGGACCATATATTAAATGGATTTTTAGAACAGGGAGATGGAAAAAGAGCTTGCTCTGTCCACTCCACGCATTGACCTGGTATTGCAGTATCTCCAGGACCGGTGCACCCCCTTCTTTAATGCAGTTTCTAAAATCAGAAAGAATTGAATTCAATGTTTTTTGTTCATTTTGCTTGTTTGTCGGATTTGGGGATGGACTCTTTGGCTTTGCTTTTCTTCTCCTCATTGGATTTTTCATGTTCAAAGTTGCAGAAGCCAGATTACAAGCTCATTTTGGTTCAACTTCAGCAACTGTGCATTGCATTGCCATGTAATGTGATGCAATGCTATCTTTCTAGCTCTCCCTTTTTACTTCCTTTTGGATAAACAGACATATTAGGCAAGCATTTTGGAGCTTTCACCTAAATAACTACAGGTGGTGAGATAAGCTGCACAATATAATTGACCTTTCAGTATATTGTTGCACACACACCATCTATTTAGCAAATGCCCTTGTTATCAACAGCAGCCTTTTAAACTCACCTGAGCTAACAGGTATGTGCGCTGGTTACTCTGCTGCGCTTAAAATTTCTTTTTTGGTTTGCTACAATGCCTTTTCTGAAACGTTGTCTCCTTCTGCTGGAACACTGACTTCTTTCATTTAATGCCTGCAGACTATAAAAGAGAACCCAACCCAAAAAGTTTGGTTGATTAGTCTGTGGCATTCTGTTAAACTGTTGCTTATGGCGGTCTCTGTGAGCTTCTCAGCGACATTCAGCCAGCCAGGTATCCTGCCTGCAGTAGATGGAATGTGGCAATGGAACGCTGGCTGCGCGTGTCATAATAGGCTCTGAGCCTTTATATACCTGTGCACAGCAGCAGCCACCTTCAGTCTGCTGCTGGACAGCCAGCAGCAGCAGCAGCAGGAGAGGTATGTAATCAGGAGCCCTCCTGCTAAGGGTAGACAGCTGCTCGTTCCACCCCACCCCCCGCCTTAATTGGTTCTCCTCCCTTCCAACGGTGTTGAGGCGGGTGGGAACAGCAGGGGGTGAAGGTGCTGTGTTTAAAGAGGTGGAGTTATGCAGATCTAAAACGCGTGGATTGCAGCAGCAGCAAGCCGAAAAGTGCAGGCATGTAAGGGATCTAGAGGTTGACAACATGTCTTCTTAACGGGAGTCCAGGAGCTCATCTCCACAAATGGACTTTTCAGGATCCTTGGGTGGCTCCGTAGTTTGAAACCAATTCTGGTTATTGCTTCTCGGCCTTTTGGCTAAGATCAAGTGTAGTATCTGTTCTTATCAGTTTAATATCTGATACGTCCCCTATCTGGGGACCATATATTAAATGGATTTTTAGAACAGGGAGATGGAAAAAGAGCTTGCTCTGTCCACTCCACGCATTGACCTGGTATTGCAGTATCTCCAGGACCGGTGCACCCCTTCTTTAATGCAGTTTCTAAAATCAGAAAGAATTGAATTCAATGTTTTTTGTTCATTTTGCTTGTTTGTCGGATTTTGGGATGGACTCTTTGGCTTTGCTTTTGTTCTCCTCATTGGATTTTTCATGTTCAAAGTTGCAGAAGCCAGATTACAAGCTAATTTTGGTTCAACTTCAGCAACTGTGCATTGCATTGCCATGTAATGTGATGCAATGCTATCTTTCTAGCTCTCCCTTTTTACTTCCTTTTGGATAAACAGACATATTAGGCAAGCATTTTGGAGCTTTCACCTAAATAACTACAGGTGGTGAGATAAGCTGCACAATATAATTGACCTTTCAGTATATTGTTGCACACACACCATCTATTTAGCAAATGCCCTTGTTATCAACAGCAGCCTTTTAAACTCACCTGAGCTAACAGGTATGTGCGCTGGTTACTCTGCTGCGCTTAAAATTTCTTTTTTGGTTTGCTACAATGCCTTTTCTGAAACGTTGTCTCCTTCTGCTGGAACACTGACTTCTTTCATTTAATGCCTGCAGACTATAAAAAAGAACCCAACCCAAAAAGTTTGGTTGATTAGTCTGTGGCATTCTGTTAAACTGTTGCTTATGGCGGTCTCTGTGAGCTTCTCAGCGACATTCAGCCAGCCAGGTATCCTGCCTGCAGTAGATGGAATGTGGCAATGGAACGCTGGCTGCGCGTGTCATAATAGGCTCTGAGCCTTTATATACCTGTGCACAGCAGCAGCCACCTTCAGTCTGCTGCTGGACAGCCAGCAGCAGCAGTAGCAGGAGAGGTATGTAATCAGGAGCCCTCCTGCTAAGGGTAGACAGCTGCTCGTTCCACCCCACCCCCCGCCTTAATTGGTTCTCCTCCCTTCCAACGGTGTTGAGGCGGGTGGGAACAGCAGGGGGTGAAGGTGCTGTGTTTAAAGAGGTGGAGTTATGCAGATCTAAAACGCGTGGATTGCAGCAGCAGCAAGCCGAAAAGTGCAGGCATGTAAGGGATCTAGAGGTTGACAACATGTCTTCTTAACGGGAGTCCAGGAGCTCATCTCCACAAATGGACTTTTCAGGATCCTTGGGTGGCTCCGTAGTTTGAAACCAATTCTGGTTATCGCTTCTCGGCCTTTTGGCTAAGATCAAGTGTAGTATCTGTTCTTTCAAGAACACAAGAGCTACGATCTACACTTGACGAGAGCGATCGAACTCGGAAGGAGAAGAGCTTCGGAGCCCAGCTGACATCGGAGAAGGAAGGCGGATATCGGTGGGAGGAAGAAGCTCTAAAGAATCCAGAAGAAGACGAAGACTCGGAGAAGAATCGGGCTGTCCTGTGGAATCTTCGAGGAAGAAAATCATCGAGACAAAGACCTTTCGGGGAATTTGTCCAGAACAAGACGGGAGAAGAATCTGCATAGCTCCACCCATTCCGGGAAGAGTTCCAGATCCAGCTCCAAGAAGTAACTGCAGGAGGAAAGCCATGGCAAGCGCTGCGAGGAAGGCCGAAAAGAAGAGCCTGGAGCAGGGGACAGCCAGGAGGGCCCAGCCAGGAGCCGATTCTGACCCCAAGGACTCTGCCTCCACGACTGGCCAGCAGAAGGGACCCCAGAAGCCCCGCCACGAAGCTCCAGCCCTGGAGCCATGGATGCGGCAGACGGTGGCCCTGAAGCTGAAGGAAGTGGATGGGAGGGTGCCGGACATGTCCTCGGACGTGTTCTGCCAGAAGATGCTGCTGGATCGAGGCTTTTCCAGGTCGGACACCCTCAGCATCCAGACCTTCTTGACGGGGATCTTCTTCGTCACCTTCGCCACTGTGAACACCTGCAGGAGGTTCTGGGAAATGGTAAGCGCAAAAGGACCGGATAATTCTTTCTCTGCCTTTACAGGTAGCTGCCCTATCCAGAGGGACGAAAGGAGGATCACGGTCTCCATGCGCAACCCGCACACCCCAGGCCAAGACATCTGTACCTTCCTGAGACGCTTCTGTTTGGTTGTGAAGGAACCCTCTCACATCCTGAATGGACTCGGCTTCTGGACAGGTAAGTGGTCGGTGACCGTTAGACTTCACAGGGACCTGGCGTACTCAGACGGACTTCGGCACCTGCCCCCGACATTCTCCCTGGGCAACTCCTACGGCCTCATCTATTACCCGGACATGCCGCGGAACTGCAGGAGATGCGGCAAGAACGGCCACGAGATGAAGGACTGCAAGGAGGATGCCTGCAGGATTTGTCGAGTGACGGGACACAGCTCGAAGGACTGCCCGAAGAAGACGTCCTGCAACCTGTGTGGGCTGGCGGCTCATCTGTACAAGGATTGCCCCAAGCGTGAGAGATCCTGGGCATCGGTGGTTGCGACGACCCCAGCTACGGAGGACAAGGCCCCGACGACCAGGCCTGTGAAGGTCAAGGACGCGACGACCAAGGCCCCAGCGGCCAAGGCCGAGACGACCAAGGCCAATGCGGTCAAGGAGTCGGTGGCCAAAGCCCCAGCGACGGTCCCAGCAGCTCCGAAGCAGAAGAAAAAGTCAAAGGAGGGTAAGAGTTCTGTCACCCCTCTCTCGATCCCTCCCCCTGCCACCCCCGTCCAATCCCCCCCCACCCCGGCCACCCCTGCTGAGGATTCCACTTCCTCTTCCTCCTTCCCCTACTCCTCAGCAGGTGTCCTTTCCCCTGCCCCGGCAGCCACTCTCCCTCCCCAGACCATGGTAGCGGTGGAATTAACCTTTCCTCCACCCGCCGCTATCTATTCCGAGGAGGATTTTCCTCTTCTTGTCTCCCCAGTTCCAACCCGGGGAAAGAGGAAGGTGGAGGACAGCCCTGCTACTGAATCCTCCAAAAAGAAGATTCTGGATTTCGTAGGCGAAAAGGAGGATACCCTCCCTGAGCCAGAAGAGATGGAGCACATGGTTGAGACCCTGGTGGCCGAGCCAGAAGAGGAGGAACTGGTGGTCGCCGAGATCGAGGCCGCGCTGCTTGACCAGATGGAGGAAGAGGGCCTGCTGGTGATCCCGTCACCAGCAGTCAACACCGACGAGGGACCACCCGACCGGAGTGGTAACTAAGGTGTATTGCCTGCGCTAACTTTTTCTTTTTTCCCTACATGATGGCTAATATTAACTTATTTTCCATTAATGTCAGGAGCATCAAGGACAAGTTCAGACGTCAGACTATTTATGCCTTCCTTACTTCCCAGTTGTGTGATGTTTATATGTTGCAGGAATGTTCCCTTCCCTCCTCTAGGTCCTTCAAACATCTGGCCAGGGAGTGGTCCCACGGTCCATCCTACTGGTCCAGTGGGGGTGACTGCAAGTCTGCGGGGGTCGCAATTCTGATCAGGGGGGGCGCATTCACGCTTGAGTCCGTCCAGGAGCTCATCTGCGGCAGGGCTCTTGTTGTAGATGGCAACTGGGCGGGAGAACCTGTCAGGTTCATCAACGTGTATGCGTCCCCACTGAAGAATGAGCGTTTGGAGCTTTTCCAGACCCTGCGGCTTCAGCTTGCCACCACCAGGACCTTAGTGATGGCCGGGGATTTCAACTGCCCCATCGAGGAGGATGGTCGTAGTTCTGGCACATCTGCCAAGTTGGACATCACGTCCAAGCTGCTCATCGAGATGGTAACCGAGGCCTCTCTTCAGGACGTGGTGGGCTCCATGGGGAGAGGCTCCACGAACTATTCGTGGAGCCGACCCGATGGCTCACTCCGCTCCAGGATTGACTTTGTGTTCACCTCTCGGGCAGTCAGGCAGAGTAGGCACTCGATGGTCTCCTGCTTCTTCTCCGACCACAGAGCCATTCACTTACAAGGTGTCCTCGGCGACGGTTTTCCGTCCGGGCCCGGCTCCTGGAAGCTGAATTGTGCTCTGCTGGCTCAGGATGAAGTCGTGGAGGAGCTGAGAGCAGCCTACGCAATGTGGCAGTCCTACAAGGGTAGCTTCCAAACAGTCTCTGATTGGTGGGAATATGTTAAACTTGAGTTTCGCTGTTTCTTTCAGGCCAAGGGTCGACAACAGGCGTGTGAGAAGAGGAGGGACTTCAGAGGGCTGCAGCGCGAGCTGCGGTCGCTGCAGGACCTTCTTCACTGCGGCTGGGACGTGAGGGAAGAGCTGGAGGAGACCAAGAAGAGCCTGAAAAGGCACTTTGAGGAGGAGTCCAAGCGAATCGTCTTCCGTTCCAAAGTGGAGAATCTGGAGAAGGGTGAGAAATGTAACTCATTCTTTTTCAGGAAACTTCATGCCGGTCACACGCCCCTGAACGAGCTGCGAGACGAGAGCGGAAACATGCGACGTGGGAAGGAGGACGTGATGAGGGTCGTCAGCGACTTCTACAGCGAACTCTACTCCCACAAGACTACCGACCCCGACGCTGCTGATAAGTTCCTGTCAGGTATCACTAACCATCTTGATCCTGCAGGCACGGCAGCCTTGGACAAACCTCTGATGGTGGGCGAATTGCTCTCTGCCGCTAAATCCTTTAGGACCGGCAGGACCCCGGGCAGTGATGGTCTTCCAGCGGAGCTCTATGTAGCGCTGGGAGACCTCATCTGTCCGGACCTGTTGGACCTGTACGAGGAGATGGTGGTGGAGGGTAGAATGCCTCCATCTTTGAGGGAAGGAATGGTCACGATCCTGTACAAGCGGAAGGGAGAGAGGTGCGACCTGAGGAATTGGCGTCCCATCACTCTGCTCAACGTGGACTACAAGATCCTGGCCAAGATGATGGCGACACGACTTAAGACGGTGATCGGACGGATCATCCACCCGGACCAGACCTGCGGCATCCCTGGACGTCGCATCGCAGACAGCCTCGCTCTCGTGCGGGACACGGTCGAGTACATCAAGGTCCGCCGCGCACACGCGGCCCTGGTCTCCTTGGATCAGGAGAAGGCCTTCGACCGGGTTTCCCACGAGTTCATGGGCCGAGCTCTGCACCGGTTAGGTTTGGGTAACATGTTTTGTTCGTATGTCCGTCTGATGTATTTTGATATCCACAGCTCGGTGTTGGTGAACGGCTGGAAGACTGACCCCTTCCCTGTCCTCTCTGGGGTCAGACAAGGCTGCCCTCTATCACCTCTTCTTTTTGTTTGTGTTATAGAACTCTTCGCAGAGGCTATCCGGCAGAATGGAGAGATCAGAGGGATCACCACACCGGGTCCGGCACGACACGAGGTCAAGTGCTCGCTCTACATGGACGACGTCACCGTCTTCTGCGCTGATCGTGGTTCAGTCGACGCCCTCGTCCAGACGTGTGAGAGGTTCGGCCGGGCTTCAGGGGCCAAAGTCAACTGCAGGAAGTCGGAAGCCATGCTCTTCGGGGATTGGCAGCCGGCCTCCTCCGCCCCCTTCCCCTTCAACATTCAACCGGATTTCCTCAAGGTGCTGGGAGTCTGGTTCGGGAAGGAAGGAGCGGCCCTCAAGTCCTGGCAAGAACGTTTGGCCAAGGTGAAGCAACGGATCGGACTCTGGAGCCTCAGACACCTCACTTGTGAGGGTAAGGCACTCGTCCTGCGTAATGAGGTCCTGCCCGTCTTGCAGTACACGGCGCAGGCCTGGCCCCCACACGTCACTGTGTGCAGGGCCATTACCAGGACAGTGTTTCACTTTGTCTGGGGATCCAAGATGGACAGAGTCAGGCGGGCCGTCATGTACAAGGAGCCTCGCAAGGGTGGGAAGGGCGTTCCAGATATTCCCACCCTCCTGCGATCCTCTTTTGTGTGTGATTGTGTCCGCCGGACTTTGCAAGTCAAGAATGGCTCCGCGGGCAGGTCCATGTCTCGCTTCTTCCTGCTTCCTCTTTGGAGGCGACTCGGCTGGGACAAGTGGGACAGCTCCTTCCCCTACAACTGGACGACGCCATGGTTCTACGGAGACGTCGTTCGATTTGTGGGGGAGCATCAACTGGAGGGACTCAAGCCCGACTTGTGGAAGCCCAAAACTATCCACAAGCTAATCAGAGCCAAGGATGACGTGGAGAACATCACAGGACTTCACCAGGACACGCTGGAGACTGTGTGGACAAATGTGTCGTCTGACAGGCTGACCAACGGGCACAAGGACTTGTCGTGGATGGCGATTCAGGGCGGACTGCCGTCCGGTCATTCATGCATGCCCGGAACCTGTGCAAGACCCGGTACTGCCCAAGCTGCCCCTTCGTGGAGGAAACATCTTTGCACACTTTTTGGGACTGCGGATTTGCACAGCGCCTATTGACTGCACTTGAGGACGACCTGAGGAACTCTGTCCCCAGGGCGAGCCTATCGCACCATTCTGTGCTTTATGGACTCTTCCCTGGGGTTCATACCGTCGGAGCCATCCAGGAGGCTTGGCGCCTTATGAACTGCTTCAAGGATGCCCTTTGGGTCGCCAGGAACCGGCTCATCTTGAGGAGGGAGAGGATGTCCATCCAGGACTGCCGCAGGCTGATCCACAGCCTGCTCAGAGACTATTCCATCATGGACGGTCCGGAGGACGAGGATGAGGACTAAACCCCTCCTCCCCCTCTCCCCTTATGTGTCTTGTCTTTCAATAAAGCTTCGGGCCTGTGATTTTCCCCTCCCCATCCCCTTTTTCCCAATCCCTATCCCTTATCACGGTTCGTCGTACTGTATTGATTGATATGCTTGTTCTTTCAGATTGAGTGTTTTGTGTAGCATAGGGGTGTGATGTGTCTAGTTAGTGCGTCGTATCCTCATGCTATGTAAATATGATGTAGAATTCTGTGTGTACTGGGCTGCGGCACTGTACACTGTCTGTTAACTTATTTTTTGTGCTAATAAAAGATATATTCAATCAAAAAATCTGTTCTTATCAGTTTAATATCTGATACGTCCCCTATCTGGGGACCATATATTAAATGGATTTTTAGAACAGGGAGATGGAAAAAGAGCTTGCTCTGTCCACTCCACGCATTGACCTGGTATTGCAGTATCTCCAGGACCGGTGCACCCCTTCTTTAATGCAGTTTCTAAAATCAGAAAGAATTGAATTCAATGTTTTTTGTTCATTTTGCTTGTTTGTCGGATTTGGGGATGGACTCTTTGGCTTTGCTTTTCTTCTCCTCATTGGATTTTTCATGTTCAAAGTTGCAGAAGCCAGATTACAAGCTCATTTTGGTTCAACTTCAGCAACTGTGCATTGCATTGCCATGTAATGTGATGCAATGCTATCTTTCTAGCTCTCCCTTTTTACTTCCTTTTGGATAAACAGACATATTAGGCAAGCATTTTGGAGCTTTCACCTAAATAACTACAGGTGGTGAGATAAGCTGCACAATATAATTGACCTTTCAGTATATTGTTGCACACACACCATCTATTTAGCAAATGCCCTTGTTATCAACAGCAGCCTTTTAAACTCACCTGAGCTAACAGGTATGTGCGCTGGTTACTCTGCTGCGCTTAAAATTTCTTTTTTGGTTTGCTACAATGCCTTTTCTGAAACGTTGTCTCCTTCTGCTGGAACACTGACTTCTATCATTTAATGCCTGCAGACTATAAAAGAGAACCCAACCCAAAAAGTTTGGTTGATTAGTCTGTGGCATTCTGTTAAACTGTTGCTTATGGCGGTCTCTGTGAGCTTCTCAGCGACATTCAGCCAGCCAGGTATCCTGCCTGCAGTAGATGGAATGTGGCAATGGAACGCTGGCTGCGCGTGTCATAATAGGCTCTGAGCCTTTATATACCTGTGCACAGCAGCAGCCACCTTCAGTTTGCTGCTGGACTGCCAGCAGCAGCAGCAGCAGGAGAGGTATGTAATCAGGAGCCCTCCTGCTAAGGGTAGACAGCTGCTCGTTCCACCCCACCCCCCGCCTTAATTGGTTCTCCTCCCTTCCAACGGTGTTGAGGCGGGTGGGAACAGCAGGGGGTGAAGGTGCTGTGTTTAAAGAGGTGGAGTTATGCAGATCTAAAACGCGTGGATTGCAGCAGCAGCAAGCCGAAAAGTGCAGGCATGTAAGGGATCTAGAGGTTGACAACATGTCTTCTTAACGGGAGTCCAGGAGCTCATCTCCACAAATGGACTTTTTAGGATCCTTGGGTGGCTCCGTAGTTTGAAACCAATTCTGTTTATCGCTTCTCGGCCTTTTGGCTAAGATCAAGTGTAGTATCTGTTCTTATCAGTTTAATATCTGATACGTCCCCTATCTGGGGACCATATATTAAATGGATTTTTAGAACAGGGAGATGGAAAAAGAGCTTGCTCTGTCCACTCCACGCATTGACCTGGTATTGCAGTATCTCCAGGACCGGTGCACCCCCTTCTTTAATGCAGTTTCTAAAATCAGAAAGAATTGAATTCAATGTTTTTTGTTCATTTTGCTTGTTTGTCGGATTTGGGGATGGACTCTTTGGCTTTGCTTTTCTTCTCCTCATTGGATTTTTCATGTTCAAAGTTGCAGAAGCCAGATTACAAGCTCATTTTGGTTCAACTTCAGCAACTGTGCATTGCATTGCCATGTAATGTGATGCAATGCTATCTTTCTAGCTCTCCCTTTTTACATCCTTTTGGATAAACAGACATATTAGGCAAGCATTTTGGAGCTTTCACCTAAATAACTACAGGTGGTGAGATAAGCTGCACAATATAATTGACCTTTCAGTATATTGTTGCACACACACCATCTATTTAGCAAATGCCCTTGTTATCAACAGCAGCCTTTTAAACTCACCTGAGCTAACAGGTATGTGCGCTGGTTACTCTGCTGCGCTTAAAATTTCTTTTTTGGTTTGCTACAATGCCTTTTCTGAAACGTTGTCTCCTTCTGCTGGAACACTGACTTCTTTCATTTAATGCCTGCAGACTATAAAAGAGACCCCAGCCCAAAAAGTTTGGTTGATTAGTCTGTGGCATTCTGTTAAACTGTTGCTTATGGCGGTCTCTGTGAGCTTCTCAGCGACATTCAGCCAGCCAGGTATCCTGCCTGCAGTAGATGGAATGTGGCAATGGAACGCTGGCTGCGCGTGTCATAATAGGCTCTGAGCCTTTATATACCTGTGCACAGCAGCAGCCACCTTCAGTCTGCTGCTGGACAGCCAGCAGCAGCAGCAGCAGGAGAGGTATGTAATCAGGAGCCCTCCTGCTAAGGGTAGACAGCTGCTCGTTCCACCCCACCCCCCGCCTTAATTGGTTCTCCTCCCTTCCAACGGTGTTGAGGCGGGTGGGAACAGCAGGGGGTGAAGGTGCTGTGTTTAAAGAGGTGGAGTTATGCAGATCTAAAACGCGTGGATTGCAGCAGCAGCAAGCCGAAAAGTGCAGGCATGTAAGGGATCTAGAGGTTGACAACATGTCTTCTTAACGGGAGTCCAGGAGCTCATCTCCACAAATGGACTTTTCAGGATCCTTGGGTGGCTCCGTAGTTTGAAACCAATTCTGGTTATCGCTTCTCGGCCTTTTGGCTAAGATCAAGTGTAGTATCTGTTCTTATCAGTTTAATATCTGATACGTCCCCTATCTGGGGACCATATATTAAATGGATTTTTAGAACAGGGAGATGGAAAAAGAGCTTGCTCTGTCCACTCCACGCATTGACCTGGTATTGCAGTATCTCCAGGACCGGTGCACCCCTTCTTTAATGCAGTTTCTAAAATCAGAAAGAATTGAATTCAATGTTTTTTGTTCATTTTGCTTGTTTGTCGGATTTGGGGATGGACTCTTTGGCTTTGCTTTTCTTCTCCTCATTGGATTTTTCATGTTCAAAGTTGCAGAAGCCAGATTACAAGCTCATTTTGGTTCAACTTCAGCAACTGTGCATTGCATTGCCATGTAATGTGATGCAATGCTATTGACGCGCCCCCTGGGACATATTCCTTTTTGAGGGGAATACCCGGCACCGGATCAGATGGGGGGTTGTAGTCTCCGAGCGGCTGTGACCCGGCCCGTGCCCAGGGCGTCAAACTCAGTGTTATGTGGCAGTCCTACAGATGTTATTAAGAGTTCTTTTGTGTCGACTACGCCACCCGTTGTGATGCGGTCACTGTGGCCGCCGCTGCAGCAGGGTCCGCTGAGGCTGATGGTGGGTGCGCAGCTTGGTGGGATAACCCCCAACGGGAGGGGTATAGCCTCAGAGGGGACAGGTGCAGAGGATGGGGGTTGTGGTGGTGCAGTGCAGACGGCAATGAAGACAGAGTCGGGTTGTGCAGTTAAGGGTGTTTACTTACTGCAGATGTTGTACTGGTCACTCCAGCTTCGAGTGACCACCCGAGCCGTGCTGCGTCCACCAGGTCCTGGATCCAGCCAACCCCCAAACAAGTCCGGAGCGTGGCCCTGAGCTCTCCTTCTGTCCCGTTCTCTGGCCGTCCCCACCAGTGATCCACCTAGGTCCAGCTCCCTCGGGCCTTCTGTTGGGACACCCTTGGGCCTGGGTTCCCTGACCCTTCATGTGGTGTGCCTTCGGGGTGGATGTGGTGGGTGACCATGGCAAACGCTGCCCACGGTCTCCGGTCTCTGGCTGGGGAATGTTTTTACCCCCACCAGCTTGGGTTCCGGTACCCTGATGCCGACTCCTCACCCGGTGCTTTAATTTGGGTTCTTGGGTCCTCTCTGCTGTTTCCCCCTCTGGGTCTTTCTCTCTCTTCTCCTCTCTCACTCTGGGTCCTTCTTCTCCTCTGCTCCTGACTTGTTCTCTGCATCTGACCCTGTTCTTAGTTGGTGCCCACCTTATATACACCCTCTATGTGTGAGCTCAGGTGACCAGCACCCAATGAGCTCCTATCTCTACCCAGACTGCACCCCCTATCTGCCCCTACACTACATGGGATGTTCCACCCCCCTCCCACTCCAGCCAGGAACAGACTCGGTCGTACCTGCACATTTCTAAGTGGGAGTACCGTCGGTCTGCTCCTCGGAAATGGGATGTGTGTAGTGCATGCAGCCTACCGAGCTCAGATCCACACTCCATCCTTGCCCGGGAGTGGAATATCACACCTCTGGGTTGAGGTGCAATACCCCTGTAGCAGCCGAATCCTCAGGGTGCTACACTATCTTTCTAGCTCTCCCTTTTTACTTCCTTTTGGATAAACAGACATATTAGGCAAGCATTTTGGAGCTTTCACCTAAATAACTACAGGTGGTGAGATAAGCTGCACAATATAATTGACCTTTCAGTATATTGTTGCACACACACCATCTATTTAGCAAATGCCCTTGTTATCAACAGCAGCCTTTTAAACTCACCTGAGCTAACAGGTATGTGCGCTGGTTACTCTGCTGCGCTTAAAATTTCTTTTTTGGTTTGCTACACTGCCTTTTCTGAAACGTTGTCTCCTTCTGCTGGAACACTGACTTCTTTCATTTAATGCCTGCAGACTATAAAAGAGAACCCAACCCAAAAAGTTTGGTTGATTAGTCTGTGGCATTCTGTTAAACTGTTGCTTATGGCGGTCTCTGTGAGCTTCTCAGCGACATTCAGCCAGCCAGGTATCCTGCCTGCAGTAGATGGAATGTGGCAATGGAACGCTGGCTGCGCGTGTCATAATAGGCTCTGAGCCTTTATATACCTGTGCACAGCAGCAGCCACCTTCAGTCTGCTGCTGGACAGCCAGCAGCAGCAGCAGCAGGAGAGGTATGTAATCAGGAGCCCTCCTGCTAAGGGTAGACAGCTGCTCGTTCCACCCCACCCCCCGCCTTAATTGGTTCTCCTCCCTTCCAACGGTGTTGAGGCGGGTGGGAACAGCAGGGGGTGAAGGTGCTGTGTTTAAAGAGGTGGAGTTATGCAGATCTAAAACGCGTGGATTGCAGCAGCAGCAAGCCGAAAAGTGCAGGCATGTAAGGGATCTAGAGGTTGACAACATGTCTTCTTAACGGGAGTCCAGGAGCTCATCTCCACAAATGGACTTTTCAGGATCCTTGGGTGGCTCCGTAGTTTGAAACCAATTCTGGTTATCGCTTCTCGGCCTTTTGGCTAAGATCAAGTGTAGTATCTGTTCTTATCAGTTTAATATCTGATACGTCCCCTATCTGGGGACCATATATTAAATGGATTTTTAGAACAGGGAGATGGAAAAAGAGCTTGCTCTGTCCACTCCACGCATTGACCTGGTATTGCAGTATCTCCAGGACCGGTGCACCCCTTCTTTAATGCAGTTTCTAAAATCAGAAAGAATTGAATTCAATGTTTTTTGTTCATTTTGCTTGTTTGTCGGATTTGGGGATGGACTCTTTGGCTTTGCTTTTCTTCTCCTCATTGGATTTTTCATGTTCAAAGTTGCAGAAGCCAGATTACAAGCTCATTTTGGTTCAACTTCAGCAACTGTGCATTGCATTGCCATGTAATGTGATGCAATGCTATCTTTCTAGCTCTCCCTTTTTACTTCCTTTTGGATAAACAGACATATTAGGCAAGCATTTTGGAGCTTTCACCTAAATAACTACAGGTGGTGAGATAAGCTGCACAATATAATTGACCTTTCAGTATATTGTTGCACACACACCATCTATTTAGCAAATGCCCTTGTTATCAACAGCAGCCTTTTAAACTCACCTGAGCTAACAGGTATGTGCGCTGGTTACTCTGCTGCGCTTAAAATTTCTTTTTTGGTTTGCTACAATGCCTTTTCTGAAACGTTGTCTCCTTCTGCTGGAACACTGACTTCTTTCATTTAATGCCTGCAGACTATAAAAGAGAACCCAACCCAAAAAGTTTGGTTGATTAGTCTGTGGCATTCTGTTAAACTGTTGCTTATGGCGGTCTCTGTGAGCTTCTCAGCGACATTCAGCCAGCCAGGTATCCTGCCTGCAGTAGATGGAATGTGGCAATGGAACGCTGGCTGCGCGTGTCATAATAGGCTCTGAGCCTTTATATACCTGTGCACAGCAGCAGCCACCTTCAGTCTGCTGCTGGACAGCCAGCAGCAGCAGCAGCAGGAGAGGTATGTAATCAGGAGCCCTCCTGCTAAGGGTAGACAGCTGCTCGTTCCACCCCACCCCCCGCCTTAATTGGTTCTCCTCCCTTCCAACGGTGTTGAGGTGGGTGGGAACAGCAGGGGGTGAAGGTGCTGTGTTTAAAGAGGTGGAGTTATGCAGATCTAAAACGCGTGGATTGCAGCAGCAGCAAGCCGAAAAGTGCAGGCATGTAAGGGATCTAGAGGTTGACAACATGTCTTCTTAACGGGAGTCCAGGAGCTCATCTCCACAAATGGACTTTTCAGGATCCTTGGGTGGCTCCGTAGTTTGAAACCAATTCTGGTTATCGCTTCTCGGCCTTTTGGCTAAGATCAAGTGTAGTATCTTTTGAAAAGGCAGTTTTGTCCTTGGGCTGCCCTAGTAAATTGATGCATATTACACACTGGTTTGGTGCACTTGTTAGTACGCCAGGTGGCTCATAGAGTTATCTGATGGAAAACATGGCCCTCCAGGATCGAAGTCACTAGGCTGGGTAAGTGTGAGGGCTTTGGAGCAATGTGCCCCAGGAGTAGGCGCCCTGGTGGGAGTCCAAGCTTACTGGGACTGGGAACCCCAGAAAGACTTGGCTTCGTAGCACGCCGCACCTTTGCCAATCATACTTTCTGAGCAACCCCCCCTATTCCTGGCCTCCGGGCTAGGAAGGGGAATTTTTATAAACCCGGTCGGAGGTCCGGTCAGCTTTGGGCTGAGAAACCAACACAGGCTCCAGCTCCACTAGGGTGGCAGCCTAGATGGAAGCTGGGAGCACGAAAACGGCTCTTCTCCGGCTTCGGCTAGGGAGAGCATCGGAGATCCCTGACCCTCGCTGTGGCCTTCTGGCTCGGAGGGATGGGGATGGTTTATTGGGAACCCTCTCCTCCGGGAAGGGTCCACATGAATCCTCACCTCGTGCGCTGTTTTGGTGTGACTTCGGTCACATTTTTCAGTGCCTTGGATGCAGCTTCAATCAAAAAATCTGTTCTTATCAGTTTAATATCTGATACGTCCCCTATCTGGGGACCATATATTAAATGGATTTTTAGAACAGGGAGATGGAAAAAGAGCTTGCTCTGTCCACTCCACGCATTGACCTGGTATTGCAGTATCTCCAGGACCGGTGCACCCCTTCTTTAATGCAGTTTCTAAAATCAGAAAGAATTGAATTCAATGTTTTTTGTTCATTTTGCTTGTTTGTCGGATTTGGGGATGGACTCTTTGGCTTTGCTTTTCTTCTCCTCATTGGATTTTTCATGTTCAAAGTTGCAGAAGCCAGATTACAAGCTCATTTTGGTTCAACTTCAGCAACTGTGCATTGCATTGCCATGTAATGTGATGCAATGCTATCTTTCTAGCTCTCCCTTTTTACTTCCTTTTGGATAAACAGACATATTAGGCAAGCATTTTGGAGCTTTCACCTAAATAACTACAGGTGGTGAGATAAGCTGCACAATATAATTGACCTTTCAGTATATTGTTGCACACACACCATCTATTTAGCAAATGCCCTTGCTATCAACAGCAGCCTTTTAAACTCACCTGAGCTAACAGGTATGTGCGCTGGTTACTCTGCTGCGCTTAAAATTTCTTTTTTGGTTTGCTACAATGCCTTTTCTGAAACGTTGTCTCCTTCTGCTGGAACACTGACTTCTTTCATTTAATGCCTGCAGACTATAAAAGAGAACCCAACCCAAAAAGTTTGGTTGATTAGTCTGTGGCATTCTGTTAAACTGTTGCTTATGGCGGTCTCTGTGAGCTTCTCAGCGACATTCAGCCAGCCAGGTATCCTGCCTGCAGTAGATGGAATGTGGCAATGGAACGCTGGCTGCGCGTGTCATAATAGGCTCTGAGCCTTTATATACCTGTGCACAGCAGCAGCCACCTTCAGTCTGCTGCTGGACAGCCAGCAGCAGCAGCAGCAGGAGAGGTATGTAATCAGGAGCCCTCCTGCTAAGGGTAGACAGCTGCTCGTTCCACCCCACCCCCCGCCTTAATTGGTTCTCCTCCCTTCCAACGGTGTTGAGGCGGGTGGGAACAGCAGGGGGTGAAGGTGCTGTGTTTAAAGAGGTGGAGTTATGCAGATCTAAAACGCGTGGATTGCAGCAGCAGCAAGCCGAAAAGTGCAGGCATGTAAGGGATCTAGAGGTTGACAACATGTCTTCTTAACGGGAGTCCAGGAGCTCATCTCCACAAATGGACTTTTCAGGATCCTTGGGTGGCTCCGTAGTTTGAAACCAATTCTGGTTATCGCTTCTCGGCCTTTTGGCTAAGATCAAGTGTAGTATCTGTTCTTATCAGTTTAATATCTGATACGTCCCCTATCTGGGGACCATATATTAAATGGATTTTTAGAACAGGGAGATGGAAAAAGAGCTTGCTCTGTCCACTCCACGCATTGACCTGGTATTGCAGTATCTCCAGGACCGGTGCACCCCTTCTTTAATGCAGTTTCTAAAATCAGAAAGAATTGAATTCAATGTTTTTTGTTCATTTTGCTTGTTTGTCGGATTTGGGGATGGACTCTTTGGCTTTGCTTTTCTTCTCCTCATTGGATTTTTCATGTTCAAAGTTGCAGAAGCCAGATTACAAGCTCATTTTGGTTCAACTTCAGCAACTGTGCATTGCATTGCCATGTAATGTGATGCAATGCTATCTTTCTAGCTCTCCCTTTTTACTTCCTTTTGGATAAACAGACATATTAGGCAAGCATTTTGGAGCTTTCACCTAAATAACTACAGGTGGTGAGATAAGCTGCACAATATAATTGACCTTTCAGTATATTGTTGCACACACACCATCTATTTAGCAAATGCCCTTGTTATCAACAGCAGCCTTTTAAACTCACCTGAGCTAACAGGTATGTGCGCTGGTTACTCTGCTGCGCTTAAAATTTCTTTTTTGGTTTGCTACAATGCCTTTTCTGAAACGTTGTCTCCTTCTGCTGGAACACTGACTTCTTTCATTTAATGCCTGCAGACTATAAAAGAGAACCTAACCCAAAAAGTTTGGTTGATTAGTCTGTGGCATTCTGTTAAACTGTTGCTTATGGCGGTCTCTGTGAGCTTCTCAGCGACATTCAGCCAGCCAGGTATCCTGCCTGCAGTAGATGGAATGTGGCAATGGAACGCTGGCTGCGCGTGTCATAATAGGCTCTGAGCCTTTATATACCTGTGCACAGCAGCAGCCACCTTCAGTCTGCTGCTGGACAGCCAGCAGCAGCAGCAGCAGGAGAGGTATGTAATCAGGAGCCCTCCTGCTAAGGGTAGACAGCTGCTCGTTCCACCCCACCCCCCGCCTTAATTGGTTCTCCTCCCTTCCAACGGTGTTGAGGCGGGTGGGAACAGCAGGGGGTGAAGGTGCTGTGTTTAAAGAGGTGGAGTTATGCAGATCTAAAACGCGTGGATTGCAGCAGCAGCAAGCCGAAAAGTGCAGGCATGTAAGGGATCTAGAGGTTGACAACATGTCTTCTTAACGGGAGTCCAGGAGCTCATCTCCACAAATGGACTTTTCAGGATCCTTGGGTGGCTCCGTAGTTTGAAACCAATTCTGGTTATCGCTTCTCGGCCTTTTGGCTAAGATCAAGTGTAGTATCTGTTCTTATCAGTTTAATATCTGATACGTCCCCTATCTGGGGACCATATATTAAATGGATTTTTAGAACAGGGAGATGGAAAAAGAGCTTGCTCTGTCCACTCCACGCATTGACCTGGTATTGCAGTATCTCCAGGACCGGTGCACCCCTTCTTTAATGCAGTTTCTAAAATCAGAAAGAATTGAATTCAATGTTTTTTGTTCATTTTGCTTGTTTGTCGGATTTGGGGATGGACTCTTTGGCTTTGTTTTTCTTCTCCTCATTGGATTTTTCATGTTCAAAGTTGCAGAAGCCAGATTACAAGCTCATTTTGGTTCAACTTCAGCAACTGTGCATTGCATTGCCATGTAATGTGATGCAATGCTATCTTTCTAGCTCTCCCTTTTTACTTCCTTTTGGATAAACAGACATATTAGGCAAGCATTTTGGAGCTTTCACCTAAATAACTACAGGTGGTGAGATAAGCTGCACAATATAATTGACCTTTCAGTATATTGTTGCACACACACCATCTATTTAGCAAATGCCCTTGTTATCAACAGCAGCCTTTTAAACTCACCTGAGCTAACAGGTATGTGCGCTGGTTACTCTGCTGCGCTTAAAATTTCTTTTTTGGTTTGCTACAATGCCTTTTCTGAAACGTTGTCTCCTTCTGCTGGAACACTGACTTCTTTCATTTAATGCCTGCAGACTATAAAAGAGAACCCAACCCAAAAAGTTTGGTTGATTAGTCTGTGGCATTCTGTTAAACTGTTGCTTATGGCGGTCTCTGTGAGCTTCTCAGCGACATTCAGCCAGCCAGGTATCCTGCCTGCAGTAGATGGAATGTGGCAATGGAACGCTGGCTGCGCGTGTCATAATAGGCTCTGAGCCTTTATATACCTGTGCACAGCAGCAGCCACCTTCAGTCTGCTGCTGGACAGCCAGCAGCAGCAGCAGCAGGAGAGGTATGTAATCAGGAGCCCTCCTGCTAAGGGTAGACAGCTGCTCGTTCCACCCCACCACCCGCCTTAATTGGTTCTCCTCCCTTCCAACGGTGTTGAGGCGGGTGGGAACAGCAGGGGGTGAAGGTGCTGTGTTTAAAGAGGTGGAGTTATGCAGATCTAAAACGCGTGGATTGCAGCAGCAGCAAGCCGAAAAGTGCAGGCATGTAAGGGATCTAGAGGTTGACAACATGTCTTCTTAGCGGGAGTCCAGGAGCTCATCTCCACAAATGGACTTTTCAGGATCCTTGGGTGGCTCCGTAGTTTGAAACCAATTCTGGTTATCGCTTCTCGGCCTTTTGGCTAAGATCAAGTGTAGTATCTGTTCTTATCAGTTTAATATCTGATACGTCCCCTATCTGGGGACCATATATTAAATGGATTTTTAGAACAGGGAGATGGAAAAAGAGCTTGCTCTGTCCACTCCACGCATTGACCTGGTATTGCAGTATCTCCAGGACCGGTGCACCCCTTCTTTAATGCAGTTTCTAAAATCAGAAAGAATTGAATTCAATGTTTTTTGTTCATTTTGCTTGTTTGTCGGATTTGGGGATGGACTCTTTGGCTTTGCTTTTCTTCTCCTCATTGGATTTTTCATGTTCAAAGTTGCGGAAGCCAGATTACAAGCTCATTTTGGTTCAACTTCAGCAACTGTGCATTGCATTGCCATGTAATGTGATGCAATGCTATCTTTCTAGCTCTCCCTTTTTACTTCCTTTTGGATAAACAGACATATTAGGCAAGCATTTTGGAGCTTTCACCTAAATAACTACAGGTGGTGAGATAAGCTGCACAATATAATTGACCTTTCAGTATATTGTTGCACACACACCATCTATTTAGCAAATGCCCTTGTTATCAACAGCAGCCTTTTAAACTCACCTGAGCTAACAGGTATGTGCGCTGGTTACTCTGCTGCGCTTAAAATTTCTTTTTTGGTTTGCTACAATGCCTTTTCTGAAACGTTGTCTCCTTCTGCTGGAACACTGACTTCTTTCATTTAATGCCTGCAGACTATAAAAGAGAACCCAACCCAAAAAGTTTGGTTGATTAGTCTGTGGCATTCTGTTAAACTGTTGCTTATGGCGGTCTCTGTGAGCTTCTCAGCGACATTCAGCCAGCCAGGTATCCTGCCTGCAGTAGATGGAATGTGGCAATGGAACGCTGGCTGCGCGTGTCATAATAGGCTCTGAGCCTTTATATACCTGTGCACAGCAGCAGCCACCTTCAGTCTGCTGCTGGAGAGCCAGCAGCAGCAGCAGCAGGAGAGGTATGTAATCAGGAGCCCTCCTGCTAAGGGTAGACAGCTGCTCGTTCCACCCCACCCCCCGCCTTAATTGGTTCTCCTCCCTTCCAACGGTGTTGAGGCGGGTGGGAACAGCAGGGGGTGAAGGTGCTGTGTTTAAAGAGGTGGAGTTATGCAGATCTAAAACGCGTGGATTGCAGCAGCAGCAAGCCGAAAAGTGCAGGCATGTAAGGGATCTAGAGGTTGACAACATGTCTTCTTAACGGGAGTCCAGGAGTTCATCTCCACAAATGGACTTTTCAGGATCCTTGGGTGGCTCCGTAGTTTGAAACCAATTCTGGTTATCGCTTCTCGGCCTTTTGGCTAAGATCAAGTGTAGTATCTGTTCTTATCAGTTTAATATCTGATACGTCCCCTATCTGGGGACCATATATTAAATGGATTTTTAGAACAGGGAGATGGAAAAAGAGCTTGCTCTGTCCACTCCACGCATTGACCTGGTATTGCAGTATCTCCAGGACCGGTGCACCCCTTCTTTAATGCAGTTTCTAAAATCAGAAAGAATTGAATTCAATGTTTTTTGTTCATTTTGCTTGTTTGTCGGATTTGGGGATGGACTCTTTGGCTTTGCTTTTCTTCTCCTCATTGGATTTTTCATGTTCAAAGTTGCAGAAGCCAGATTACAAGCTCATTTTGGTTCAACTTCAGCAACTGTGCATTGCATTGCCATGTAATGTGATGCAATGCTATCTTTCTAGCTCTCCCTTTTTACTTCCTTTTGGATAAACAGACATATTAGGCAAGCATTTTGGAGCTTTCACCTAAATAACTACAGGTGGTGAGATAAGCTGCACAATATAATTGACCTTTCAGTATATTGTTGCACACACACCATCTATTTAGCAAATGCCCTTGTTATCAACAGCAGCCTTTTAAACTCACCTGAGCTAACAGGTATGTGCGCTGGTTACTCTGCTGCGCTTAAAATTTCTTTTTTGGTTTGCTACAATGCCTTTTCTGAAACGTTGTCTCCTTCTGCTGGAACACTGACTTCTTTCATTTAATGCCTGCAGACTATAAAAGAGAACCCAACCCAAAAAGTTTGGTTGATTAGTCTGTGGCATTCTGTTAAACTGTTGCTTATGGCGGTCTCTGTGAGCTTCTCAGCGACATTCAGCCAGCCAGGTATCCTGCCTGCAGTAGATGGAATGTGGCAATGGAACGCTGGCTGCGCGTGTCATAATAGGCTCTGAGCCTTTATATACCTGTGCACAGCAGCAGCCACCTTCAGTCTGCTGCTGGACAGCCAGCAGCAGCAGCAGCAGGAGAGGTATGTAATCAGGAGCCCTCCTGCTAAGGGTAGACAGCTGCTCGTTCCACCCCACCCCCCGCCTTAATTGGTTCTCCTCCCTTCCAACGGTGTTGAGGCAGGTGGGAACAGCAGGGGGTGAAGGTGCTGTGTTTAAAGAGGTGGAGTTATGCAGATCTAAAACGCGTGGATTGCAGCAGCAGCAAGCCGAAAAGTGCAGGCATGTAAGGGATCTAGAGGTTGACAACATGTCTTCTTAACGGGAGTCCAGGAGCTCATCTCCACAAATGGACTTTTCAGGATCCTTGGGTGGCTCCGTAGTTTGAAACCAATTCTGGTTATCGCTTCTCGGCCTTTTGGCTAAGATCAAGTGTAGTATCTGTTCTTATCAGTTTAATATCTGATACGTCCCCTATCTGGGGACCATATATTAAATGGATTTTTAGAACAGGGAGATGGAAAAAGAGCTTGCTCTGTCCACTCCACTCATTGACCTGGTATTGCAGTATCTCCAGGACCGGTGCACCCCTTCTTTAATGCAGTTTCTAAAATCAGAAAGAATTGAATTCAATGTTTTTTGTTCATTTTGCTTGTTTGTCGGATTTGGGGATGGACTCTTTGGCTTTGCTTTTCTTCTCCTCATTGGATTTTTCATGTTCAAAGTTGCAGAAGCCAGATTACAAGCTCATTTTGGTTCAACTTCAGCAACTGTGCATTGCATTGCCATGTAATGTGATGCAATGCTATCTTTCTAGCTCTCCCTTTTTACTTCCTTTTGGATAAACAGACATATTAGGCAAGCATTTTGGAGCTTTCACCTAAATAACTACAGGTGGTGAGATAAGCTGCACAATATAATTGACCTTTCAGTATATTGTTGCACACACACCATCTATTTAGCAAATGCCCTTGTTATCAACAGCAGCCTTTTAAACTCACCTGAGCTAACAGGTATGTGCGCTGGTTACTCTGCTGCGCTTAAAATTTCTTTTTTGGTTTGCTACAATGCCTTTTCTGAAACGTTGTCTCCTTCTGCTGGAACACTGACTTCTTTCATTTAATGCCTGCAGACTATAAAAGAGAACCCAACCCAAAAAGTTTGGTTGATTAGTCTGTGGCATTCTGTTAAACTGTTGCTTATGGCGGTCTCTGTGAGCTTCTCAGCGACATTCAGCCAGCCAGGTATCCTGCCTGCAGTAGATGGAATGTGGCAATGGAACGCTGGCTGCGCGTGTCATAATAGGCTCTGAGCCTTTATATACCTGTGCACAGCAGCAGCCACCTTCAGTCTGCTGCTGGACAGCCAGCAGCAGCAGCAGCAGGAGAGGTATGTAATCAGGAGCCCTCCTGCTAAGGGTAGACAGCTGCTCGTTCCACCCCACCCCCCGCCTTAATTGGTTCTCCTCCCTTCCAACGGTGTTGAGGCGGGTGGGAACAGCAGGGGGTGAAGGTGCTGTGTTTAAAGAGGTGGAGTTATGCAGATCTAAAACGCGTGGATTGCAGCAGCAGCAAGCCGAAAAGTGCAGGCATGTAAGGGATCTAGAGGTTGACAACATGTCTTCTTAACGGGAGTCCAGGAGCTCATCTCCACAAATGGACTTTTCAGGATCCTTGGGTGGCTCCGTAGTTTGAAACCAATTCTGGTTATCGCTTCTCGGCCTTTTGGCTAAGATCAAGTGTAGTATCTGTTCTTATCAGTTTAATATCTGATACGTCCCCTATCTGGGGACCATATATTAAATGGATTTTTAGAACAGGGAGATGGAAAAAGAGCTTGCTCTGTCCACTCCACGCATTGACCTGGTATTGCAGTATCTCCAGGACCGGTGCACCCCCTTCTTTAATGCAGTTTCTAAAATCAGAAAGAATTGAATTCAATGTTTTTTGTTCATTTTGCTTGTTTGTCGGATTTGGGGATGGACTCTTTGGCTTTGCTTTTCTTCTCCTCATTGGATTTTTCATGTTCAAAGTTGCAGAAGCCAGATTACAAGCTCATTTTGGTTCAACTTCAGCAACTGTGCATTGCATTGCCATGTAATGTGATGCAATGCTATCTTTCTAGCTCTCCCTTTTTACTTCCTTTTGGATAAACAGACATATTAGGCAAGCATTTTGGAGCTTTCACCTAAATAACTACAGGTGGTGAGATAAGCTGCACAATATAATTGACCTTTCAGTATATTGTTGCACACACACCATCTATTTAGCAAATGCCCTTGTTATCAACAGCAGCCTTTTAAACTCACCTGAGCTAACAGGTATGTGCGCTGGTTACTCTGCTGCGCTTAAAATTTCTTTTTTGGTTTGCTACAATGCCTTTTCTGAAACGTTGTCTCCTTCTGCTGGAACACTGACTTCTTTCATTTAATGCCTGCAGACTATAAAAGAGAACCCAACCCAAAAAGTTTGGTTGATTAGTCTGTGGCATTCTGTTAAACTGTTGCTTATGGCGGTCTCTGTGAGCTTCTCAGCGACATTCAGCCAGCCAGGTATCCTGCCTGCAGTAGATGGAATGTGGCAATGGAACGCTGGCTGCGCGTGTCATAATAGGCTCTGAGCCTTTATATACCTGTGCACAGCAGCAGCCACCTTCAGTCTGCTGCTGGACAGCCAGCAGCAGCAGCAGCAGGAGAGGTATGTAATCAGGAGCCCTCCTGCTAAGGGTAGACAGCTGCTCGTTCCACCCCACCCCCCGCCTTAATTGGTTCTCCTCCCTTCCAACGGTGTTGAGGCGGGTGGGAACAGCAGGGGGTGAAGGTGCTGTGTTTAAAGAGGTGGAGTTATGCAGATCTAAAACGCGTGGATTGCAGCAGCAGCAAGCCGAAAAGTGCAGGCATGTAAGGGATCTAGAGGTTGACAACATGTCTTCTTAACGGGAGTCCAGGAGCTCATCTCCACAAATGGACTTTTTAGGATCCTTGGGTGGCTCCGTAGTTTGAAACCAATTCTGGTTATCGCTTCTCGGCCTTTTGGCTACGACCAAGTGTTGTTGCTGGAAGACTCCAAAGCCTATCGCATCCTCGGCCTTGAGGCATCGGCAGTTCTACTGTCTTAAGCCTCCTGCTGCTATAGGGGGTGTGCGTGCTGAAGAGAACCAAGAAGGCGATCGACTTATCTGAATATGGCGATGGCGACATCGGCTACTCTCCGTTCTGCTGGAGCTGGCGACTTGAAGATCAAGAACTCTTTCAAGATTGAAGTTGAAGAGCGAGCCCGTGACAAGTTCTCCCTGTCTTTCTTCGTGAGGAAGGTCCTGCTTGAGATCCTGCAGGTGAAAAGGGAGAACATTCTGGCACTTCAAGATGCTCCTGGACGCTTTGTGCTTACCCTGACCTCTGAAGTGGCATCTCAGAATTTTTACCATCAGATCAAGCTGAGACTTCAGGAGGAAGATCTTAAAGGACTGTGTTTTGTGACCCTCTGCCTGGCAGAAGAGAAGTCTGTGGTGGTTCATATGAGCAATCCGCATGTCTCTGAAAAGGATGTGGCTGCGTTTCTGCATAACTATTGCTCTGAGGTCTACTTTTCTCACAAAATCATGAACTCTGAGAGGTTGTGGACCGGAAAATACAAGTTCATCGTGAAGCTGAGAGAAGGTTTGGGAATTGGTGGACTCATTCATCCGCCTCAGAGCTTCCTGATTGGCAGAGAGAGAGGAAGACTCTTCTATCCAGGGATGCCTATCTTCTGCAGAAAATGTATGGACTTTGGGCATTCCTTTGAGAGCTGCAAGGAGGAGAACGCTCTTTGCAAGAAGTGCTATCAAAAAGGACATGTCACTCTGAACTGCCCAAATCAGATGATCTGTAATATCTGCCGTATCCCTGGGCACTCTTTTCGGGATTGTCCGTTGAGAAAAAAGACCTTCAGCTATGCAGATGCAGCTCGGGGGGGAGCCCCTCCGAAGCGGTCCAGTCCTGAAGAACAAACAGACAAATCCAAGGACCCTCCCGGGAACCCTTCTGGGGATCCGCCCAAGGACACTGCTGGGGACCCGCCTGGGGATAGCATTGTTCTCAAGGATTGGTCGGAGAGTCCAGATGGTCATGTGGTGGAGGAGAATCCAGCTGAGTCTGAAGTGGAGATGGGAGAGGAGTCTTCTAAGGAGGCTGGTGGTGAGGAGGAGGAGGAGGAGATTAACATTGACGTGGAGGTTTTGAGGAAAAGGAAAAAGGAGAAGTCGAGTTTGTTTAAGGGAGAGAGCGCCAGCAAAAGACCTGCTGGGCGTTTGAAAATAGTCCTCCCTAATTACTCACCTAAACCGATCATCTCAGTTCCTAAACCTGTAAACCCATCTGATCCGGTGAACATCGAGGAATTCTCAGACACGGACGTTTCTGCGGGTCCCTCTACCCCGGTCGGATTCATGTCAGATACGGACTCAAGCTCTGTTTAAATGATTTATGGCTACACTCAAAATTGCCTCACTAAATGTGAGGAGTTTAAAGGGCTCTGTCAAGAGAGCTGCTTTATTTTCTTACCTGATGACTTTAGATGCTGATATTTTTTTACTTCAAGAATGCGGCATTGACCATGACCCTAACTATAACAAACTAAGGGAAGATTGGGCGAACGGACCTTCCATCTGGTCCGGTGAAAATGGATCGCGTGCTACTGGTGTTGGCGTCCTGTTTAAAAACAAAGACTTTAAGGTTACCTCGTTCACTGAAGTTGAACCTGGACGTGCACTAGTTGTTAATGTGAGTTACTGTGGATCCGAGTTCAAGCTGATTAATGTTTATGCATCTCCGATTAAAGAGGAAAGATCCAGTTTATTAGATATCATCAAACTCTTTATACCTGGTCCTACACCAACTGTGGTTGGCGGTGACTTCAATTGTATCCGGTCTGATGAAAATAGGACATCAGGTACTAGAAGGAAAGACAAAACTGAGATGCAGTTAAAAAATCTAATCGACGATACTTGCCTGAATGATGTCTGGAGAGTAAAGAATACCTCTGAACCAGGATACACTTGGGAGAACAATCTTCTAAAATCAAGAATTGACTTTGTTCTGACATCACCGAGTTTTAAAGTGAATAAAGTGGATCTAACAGGTAACATCTTTTCTGACCACAAAACGTTAATTACTCACTTGGAATTGCCCAGTCTAGAGAAAGGGCGAGGTGTCTGGAAGTTGAACACTCTGCTGCTGGAAGATGAAAGTATAAAAGAGGAATTTTTGAAATTTTATAAAAAAACTACAGGGGAAAAAACATTATTACAAAAGAATTCTAGAATGGTGGGAGTATGTGAAGTCTCAAATTAGACATTTTTTTCTCTTAGCTGGCAAAAGGAAGGCCAGACAGAATCAGAAATGGTTTAAAGACCTGAATACAAAACTGCAAACAGGTTACAAACTCAGAAATGCAGGGATAGATATGGAGGATGTTATTTTACAAGTCAAAGAAGACATTAAAAAAGCAATTGAACAGAAAGGCAAAGAAATAATTTTCAACGCCAAGGTAGAACATATGGAAAAAAATGAAACATGTTCCAGGTTCTTTTTCAAAAAATCTTTAGAACGCAAAGAATTAATTAAAGAACTTGATGGTGAAACAACTAAAGATGGACTGTTGGACAAAGCGCAAACTTTTTATCAAAATCTTTTTAGCGAAAAGAAAATTGACGCTGATTTTTTACCTGATGCTCTTAATTCATTGCAGAATCACCTTGAAAAGCAAGATCAAGAGTTGTTGATTGAAGATATCTGTGAAGAAGAACTGCTAAGTGCAATCAAAAGCTTTTCTAGAGGAAAAACACCGGGTACTGACGGACTACAAATTGAATTTTATCTTACTTTTTGGGAGATTTTAAAAGACGACCTGTTTGAGATTTTTAAAGCTGTCTTTTTATGTGACAAATTGCCTGAATCTTGGAGAAGTGGTGTGGTCACCCTGCTTTTTAAAAAAGGAGATAAGACTAATCTAGAGAACTGGAGACCAATCACGTTACTCAACGTAGATTATAAAATTATGGCAAAAATCATGGTGAACAGAATGAAGAAGGTGATAGAGAAGGTCGTGCATCCTGATCAGGTATGTGGTGTGCCTGGTCGTACAATTGCAGAAAACTTGAATATTATACGGGACGCAATTTGGTATCAGCAAGAGAGGAAGCAAAAGCTAGCTCTTCTGTCCCTTGATTTCCAGAAAGCGTACGACAGAGTCTCTCATAAGTACCTGTATTCTGTGTTAAAGAAAATGAAATTCCCGGATGTTTTTATTAAGCACATTGCACTTTTATATGATGGAAGTTTTAGCAGGATTTTAATTAATGGTTTTTTATCTTCAGAAGTTGTTCTAAAGTCGGGCGTCAAACAAGGATGCCCACTTTCGCCTCTGCTCTTTATCTGCGCAATCGAGCCTCTACTGGCAATGTTGAGGAAAGATAAGATGGTGAAAGGTGTACCCATACCAGGTGGAAATGGACTAAGTACTAAGTCACTGGGGTACATGGATGACATCACGATCCTGTGCGACTCAGAACAATCGCTGAGAAGAGCAGTAAGAACTACTGATTTTTTCTGTTTAGCATCTGCCTTCAAACTGAACTTGGAGAAGAGCGAATGTCTTGGATTCGGTGATTGGTCAGATGCGCAGATTCCTCAACTTAAAATAAGAAGTGATAAGATCAAAATTTTAGGTGTTGTGTTTACAAAAAAGAATGATGGAGAAGAAAGTTGGCAGTTGGTGAAGGAGAAAATGCAAAAGAAGATAAGTTTATGGAAACTCAGAAAATTATCAATGGAAGGTAAAAACTTGATCATTAAGTCTTTGTTGTTGCCGATAATGTTGTTTTTAAGTATGGTGTACCCCCCGAATGAGAACACAGTAAAGTTTCTCCAGAGAAAAATTTTTCTTTTTCTGTGGGGATCAAAAATGGAGAAGGTTCGAAGAGAGACAATGTACAAGCAGCATAAATATGGTGGAAAGAATATCCCAAATATCAAAAAATTTTTGTACCTAAAGTTCTTTAGTTTTTGCTTCAAAATGACCAATCTAAGAACTCATTGGTCTTTCTACTTAAGATATGCAGCTGGAGATATCTTTAGGAAAAGAAAGTGGATAACATTGCCCCCAAATTCTCCTGTCCTAATTACACCGCCAAAACAATATGTCTTACTAGAAAAAACAATTAGACTTTATAACTTACCTGAAGTAGATGTGGAGATGCTGTCAAATTCAAGAAGACTGGCTCTAGAGACAAAGAGAAAAGAAACGATGACAGCAGTGGCAAACTTTACATACACTAAAAGTGGAAGAATTTGGAGAATGACTTATGCACCTTATCTAACAAATGAATATAAAGACTTGGCATGGGCAATAGTGCAAGAATGTGTTCCTGTTAGATTTTTTCAACACAGAAGGGGATTGTGCAATACTGCAAGATGCCCTAGAACAGGCTGTGTTAGAGAGGAAACAGTTTTACACACCTTTTGGAACTGTTTTTATGCCCAAAATGTCTGGAAAGAAGTTGGAAGTCTCTTAAAGTTTGTTACTGGTCTTAAGTTTTTAAATCACGAAGTAGTTTTATATGGAAATTTTACATGTCAATCAAAAGAAAAAGAAAGAGTCATTTGGATAATGATAAATGGAATAAAGAATGCGCTATGGAAAGTCCGAAACATATTGCTTTTTAAAAGAGATTTTATAAGTGAAAGTGAATGCATAAAATTAGCACTAAGTGAAATATATATTTATTACCTGTTAGATCTGAAGAGAATTGGGAAAAAAAGAGCCAAGAGTCTATGGAACTTTCATCTGTGGAACCTTGTAGCATGAACAGATTATAAGGCAAGAGAAATATTAGAAGAGAAATAACAACTGAAATATAAGAACAAAATGAAAAAGAAAAAAATCTGTTCTTATCAGTTTAATATCTGATACGTCCCCTATCTGGGGACCATATATTAAATGGATTTTTAGAACAGGGAGATGGAAAAAGAGCTTGCTCTGTCCACTCCACGCATTGACCTGGTATTGCAGTATCTCCAGGACCGGTGCACCCCTTCTTTAATGCAGTTTCTAAAATCAGAAAGAATTGAATTCAATGTTTTTTGTTCATTTTGCTTGTTTGTCGGATTTGGGGATGGACTCTTTGGCTTTGCTTTTCTTCTCCTCATTGGATTTTTCATGTTCAAAGTTGCAGAAGCCAGATTACAAGCTCATTTTGGTTCAACTTCAGCAACTGTGCATTGCATTGCCATGTAATGTGATGCAATGCTATCTTTCTAGCTCTCCCTTTTTACTTCCTTTTGGATAAACAGACATATTAGGCAAGCATTTTGGAGCTTTCACCTAAATAACTACAGGTGGTGAGATAAGCTGCACAATATAATTGACCTTTCAGTATATTGTTGCACACACACCATCTATTTAGCAAATGCCCTTGTTATCAACAGCAGCCTTTTAAACTCACCTGAGCTAACAGGTATGTGCGCTGGTTACTCTGCTGCGCTTAAAATTTCTTTTTTGGTTTGCTACAATGCCTTTTCTGAAACGTTGTCTCCTTCTGCTGGAACACTGACTTCTTTCATTTAATGCCTGCAGACTATAAAAGAGAACCCAACCCAAAAAGTTTGGTTGATTAGTCTGTGGCATTCTGTTAAACTGTTGCTTATGGCGGTCTCTGTGAGCTTCTCAGCGACATTCAGCCAGCCAGGTATCCTGCCTGCAGTAGATGGAATGTGGCAATGGAACGCTGGCTGCGCGTGTCATAATAGGCTCTGAGCCTTTATATACCTGTGCACAGCAGCAGCCACCTTCAGTCTGCTGCTGGACAGCCAGCAGCAGCAGCAGCAGGAGAGGTATGTAATCAGGAGCCCTCCTGCTAAGGGTAGACAGCTGCTCGTTCCACCCCACCCCCCGCCTTAATTGGTTCTCCTCCCTTCCAACGGTGTTGAGGCGGGTGGGAACAGCAGGGGGTGAAGGTGCTGTGTTTAAAGAGGTGGAGTTATGCAGATCTAAAACGCGTGGATTGCAGCAGCAGCAAGCCGAAAAGTGCAGGCATGTAAGGGATCTAGAGGTTGACAACATGTCTTCTTAACGGGAGTCCAGGAGCTCATCTCCACAAATGGACTTTTCAGGATCCTTGGGTGGCTCCGTAGTTTGAAACCAATTCTGGTTATCGCTTCTCGGCCTTTTGGCTAAGATCAAGTGTAGTATCTGTTCTTATCAGTTTAATATCTGATACGTCCCCTATCTGGGGACCATATATTAAATGGATTTTTAGAACAGGGAGATGGAAAAAGAGCTTGCTCTGTCCACTCCACGCATTGACCTGGTATTGCAGTATCTCCAGGACCGGTGCACCCCTTCTTTAATGCAGTTTCTAAAATCAGAAAGAATTGAATTCAATGTTTTTTGTTCATTTTGCTTGTTTGTCGGATTTGGGGATGGACTCTTTGGCTTTGCTTTTCTTCTCCTCATTGGATTTTTCATGTTCAAAGTTGCAGAAGCCAGATTACAAGCTCATTTTGGTTCAACTTCAGCAACTGTGCATTGCATTGCCATGTAATGTGATGCAATGCTATCTTTCTAGCTCTCCCTTTTTACTTCCTTTTGGATAAACAGACATATTAGGCAAGCATTTTGGAGCTTTCACCTAAATAACTACAGGTGGTGAGATAAGCTGCACAATATAATTGACCTTTCAGTATATTGTTGCACACACACCATCTATTTAGCAAATGCCCTTGTTATCAACAGCAGCCTTTTAAACTCACCTGAGCTAACAGGTATGTGCGCTGGTTACTCTGCTGCGCTTAAAATTTCTTTTTTGGTTTGCTACAATGCCTTTTCTGAAACGTTGTCTCCTTCTGCTGGAACACTGACTTCTTTCATTTAATGCCTGCAGACTATAAAAGAGAACCCAACCCAAAAAGTTTGGTTGATTAGTCTGTGGCATTCTGTTAAACTGTTGCTTATGGCGGTCTCTGTGAGCTTCTCAGCGACATTCAGCCAGCCAGGTATCCTGCCTGCAGTAGATGGAATGTGGCAATGGAACGCTGGCTGCGCGTGTCATAATAGGCTCTGAGCCTTTATATACCTGTGCACAGCAGCAGCCACCTTCAGTCTGCTGCTGGACAGCCAGCAGCAGCAGCAGCAGGAGAGGTATGTAATCAGGAGCCCTCCTGCTAAGGGTAGACAGCTGCTCGTTCCACCCCACCCCCCGCCTTAATTGGTTCTCCTCCCTTCCAACGGTGTTGAGGCGGGTGGGAACAGCAGGGGGTGAAGGTGCTGTGTTTAAAGAGGTGGAGTTATGCAGATCTAAAACGCGTGGATTGCAGCAGCAGCAAGCCGAAAAGTGCAGGCATGTAAGGGATCTAGAGGTTGACAACATGTCTTCTTAACGGGAGTCCAGGAGCTCATCTCCACAAATGGACTTTTCAGGATCCTTGGGTGGCTCCGTAGTTTGAAACCAATTCTGGTTATCGCTTCTCGGCCTTTTGGCTAAGATCAAGTGTAGTATCTGTTCTTATCAGTTTAATATCTGATACGTCCCCTATCTGGGGACCATATATTAAATGGATTTTTAGAACAGGGAGATGGAAAAAGAGCTTGCTCTGTCCACTCCACGCATTGACCTGGTATTGCAGTATCTCCAGGACCGGTGCACCCCTTCTTTAATGCAGTTTCTAAAACCAGAAAGAATTGAATTCAATGTTTTTTGTTCATTTTGCTTGTTTGTCGGATTTTGGGATGGACTCTTTGGCTTTGCTTTTCTTCTCCTCATTGGATTTTTCATGTTCAAAGTTGCAGAAGCCAGATTACAAGCTCATTTTGGTTCAACTTCAGCAACTGTGCATTGCATTGCCATGTAATGTGATGCAATGCTATCTTTCTAGCTCTCCCTTTTTACTTCCTTTTGGATAAACAGACATATTAGGCAAGCATTTTGGAGCTTTCACCTAAATAACTACAGGTGGTGAGATAAGCTGCACAATATAATTGACCTTTCAGTATATTGTTGCACACACACCATCTATTTAGCAAATGCCCTTGTTATCAACAGCAGCCTTTTAAACTCACCTGAGCTAACAGGTATGTGCGCTGGTTACTCTGCTGCGCTTAAAATTTCTTTTTTGGTTTGCTACAATGCCTTTTCTGAAACGTTGTCTCCTTCTGCTGGAACACTGACTTCTTTCATTTAATGCCTGCAGACTATAAAAGAGAACCCAACCCAAAAAGTTTGGTTGATTAGTCTGTGGCATTCTGTTAAACTGTTGCTTATGGCGGTCTCTGTGAGCTTCTCAGCGACATTCAGCCAGCCAGGTATCCTGCCTGCAGTAGATGGAATGTGGCAATGGAACGCTGGCTGCGCGTGTCATAATAGGCTCTGAGCCTTTATATACCTGTGCACAGCAGCAGCCACCTTCAGTCTGCTGCTGGACAGCCAGCAGCAGCAGCAGCAGGAGAGGTATGTAATCAGGAGCCCTCCTGCTAAGGGTAGACAGCTGCTCGTTCCACCCCACCCCCCGCCTTAATTGGTTCTCCTCCCTTCCAACGGTGTTGAGGCGGGTGGGAACAGCAGGGGGTGAAGGTGCTGTGTTTAAAGAGGTGGAGTTATGCAGATCTAAAACGCGTGGATTGCAGCAGCAGCAAGCCGAAAAGTGCAGGCATGTAAGGGATCTAGAGGTTGACAACATGTCTTCTTAACGGGAGTCCAGGAGCTCATCTCCACAAATGGACTTTTCAGGATCCTTGGGTGGCTCCGTAGTTTGAAACCAATTCTGGTTATCGCTTCTCGGCCTTTTGGCTAAGATCAAGTGTAGTATCTGTTCTTATCAGTTTAATATCTGATACGTCCCCTATCTGGGGACCATATATTAAATGGATTTTTAGAACAGGGAGATGGAAAAAGAGCTTGCTCTGTCCACTCCACGCATTGACCTGGTATTGCAGTATCTCCAGGACCGGTGCACCCCTTCTTTAATGCAGTTTCTAAAATCAGAAAGAATTGAATTCAATGTTTTTTGTTCATTTTGCTTGTTTGTCGGATTTGGGGATGGACTCTTTGGCTTTGCTTTTCTTCTCCTCATTGGATTTTTCATGTTCAAAGTTGCAGAAGGCAGATTACAAGCTCATTTTGGTTCAACTTCAGCAACTGTGCATTGCATTGCCATGTAATGTGATGCAATGCTATCTTTCTAGCTCTCCCTTTTTACTTCCTTTTGGATAAACAGACATATTAGACAAGCATTTTGGAGCTTTCACCTAAATAACTACAGGTGGTGAGATAAGCTGCACAATATAATTGACCTTTCAGTATATTGTTGCACACACACCATCTATTTAGCAAATGCCCTTGTTATCAACAGCAGCCTTTTAAACTCACCTGAGCTAACAGGTATGTGCGCTGGTTACTCTGCTGCGCTTAAAATTTCTTTTTTGGTTTGCTACAATGCCTTTTCTGAAACGTTGTCTCCTTCTGCTGGAACACTGACTTCTTTCATTTAATGCCTGCAGACTATAAAAGAGAACCCAACCCAAAAAGTTTGGTTGATTAGTCTGTGGCATTCTGTTAAACTGTTGCTTATGGCGGTCTCTGTGAGCTTCTCAGCGACATTCAGCCAGCCAGGTATCCTGCCTGCAGTAGATGGAATGTGGCAATGGAACGCTGGCTGCGCGTGTCATAATAGGCTCTGAGCCTTTATATACCTGTGCACAGCAGCAGCCACCTTCAGTCTGCTGCTGGACAGCCAGCAGCAGCAGCAGCAGGAGAGGTATGTAATCAGGAGCCCTCCTGCTAAGGGTAGACAGCTGCTCGTTCCACCCCACCCCCCGCCTTAATTGGTTCTCCTCCCTTCCAACGGTGTTGAGGCGGGTGGGAACAGCAGGGGGTGAAGGTGCTGTGTTTAAAGAGGTGGAGTTATGCAGATCTAAAACGCGTGGATTGCAGCAGCAGCAAGCCGAAAAGTGCAGGCATGTAAGGGATCTAGAGGTTGACAACATGTCTTCTTAACGGGAGTCCAGGAGCTCATCTCCACAAATGGACTTTTCAGGATCCTTGGGTGGCTCCGTAGTTTGAAACCAATTCTGGTTATCGCTTCTCGGCCTTTTGGCTAAGATCAAGTGTAGTATCTGTTCTTATCAGTTTAATATCTGATACGTCCCCTATCTGGGGACCATATATTAAATGGATTTTTAGAACAGGGAGATGGAAAAAGAGCTTGCTCTGTCCACTCCACGCATTGACCTGGTATTGCAGTATCTCCAGGACCGGTGCACCCCTTCTTTAATGCAGTTTCTAAAATCAGAAAGAATTGAATTCAATGTTTTTTGTTCATTTTGCTTGTTTGTCGGATTTGGGGATGGACTCTTTGGCTTTGCTTTTCTTCTCCTCATTGGATTTTTCATGTTCAAAGTTGCAGAAGCCAGATTACAAGCTCATTTTGGTTCAACTTCAGCAACTGTGCATTGCATTGCCATGTAATGTGATTCAATGCTATCTTTCTAGCTCTCCCTTTTTACTTCCTTTTGGATAAACAGACATATTAGGCAAGCATTTTGGAGCTTTCACCTAAATAACTACAGGTGGTGAGATAAGCTGCACAATATAATTGACCTTTCAGTATATTGTTGCACACACACCATCTATTTAGCAAATGCCCTTGTTATCAACAGCAGCCTTTTAAACTCACCTGAGCTAACAGGTATGTGCGCTGGTTACTCTGCTGCGCTTAAAATTTCTTTTTTGGTTTGCTACAATGCCTTTTCTGAAATGTTGTCTCCTTCTGCTGGAACACTGACTTCTTTCATTTAATGCCTGCAGACTATAAAAGAGAACCCAACCCAAAAAGTTTGGTTGATTAGTCTGTGGCATTCTGTTAAACTGTTGCTTATGGCGGTCTCTGTGAGCTTCTCAGCGACATTCAGCCAGCCAGGTATCCTGCCTGCAGTAGATGGAATGTGGCAATGGAACGCTGGCTGCGCGTGTCATAATAGGCTCTGAGCCTTTATATACCTGTGCACAGCAGCAGCCACCTTCAGTCTGCTGCTGGACAGCCAGCAGCAGTAGCAGCAGGAGAGGTATGTAATCAGGAGCCCTCCTGCTAAGGGTAGACAGCTGCTCGTTCCACCCCACCCCCCGCCTTAATTGGTTCTCCTCCCTTCCAACGGTGTTGAGGCGGGTGGGAACAGCAGGGGGTGAAGGTGCTGTGTTTAAAGAGGTGGAGTTATGCAGATCTAAAACGCGTGGATTGCAGCAGCAGCAAGCCGAAAAGTGCAGGCATGTAAGGGATCTAGAGGTTGACAACATGTCTTCTTAACGGGAGTCCAGGAGCTCATCTCCACAAATGGACTTTTCAGGATCCTTGGGTGGCTCCGTAGTTTGAAACTAATTCTGGTTATCGCTTCTCGGCCTTTTGGCTAAGATCAAGTGTAGTATCTGTTCTTATCAGTTTAATATCTGATACGTCCCCTATCTGGGGACCATATATTAAATGGATTTTTAGAACAGGGAGATGGAAAAAGAGCTTGCTCTGTCCACTCCACGCATTGACCTGGTATTGCAGTATCTCCAGGACCGGTGCACCCCTTCTTTAATGCAGTTTCTAAAATCAGAAAGAATTGAATTCAATGTTTTTTGTTCATTTTGCTTGTTTGTCGGATTTGGGGATGGACTCTTTGGCTTTGCTTTTCTTCTCCTCATTGGATTTTTCATGTTCAAAGTTGCAGAAGCCAGATTACAAGCTCATTTTGGTTCAACTTCAGCAACTGTGCATTGCATTGCCATGTAATGTGATGCAATGCTATCTTTCTAGCTCTCCCTTTTTACTTCCTTTTGGATAAACAGACATATTAGGCAAGCATTTTGGAGCTTTCACCTAAATAACTACAGGTGGTGAGATAAGCTGCACAATATAATTGACCTTTCAGTATATTGTTGCACACACACCATCTATTTAGCAAATGCCCTTGTTATCAACAGCAGCCTTTTAAACTCACCTGAGCTAACAGGTATGTGCGCTGGTTACTCTGCTGCGCTTAAAATTTCTTTTTTGGTTTGCTACAATGCCTTTTCTGAAACGTTGTCTCCTTCTGCTGGAACACTGACTTCTTTCATTTAATGCCTGCAGACTATAAAAGAGAACCCAACCCAAAAAGTTTGGTTGATTAGTCTGTGGCATTCTGTTAAACTGATGCTTATGGCGGTCTCTGTGAGCTTCTCAGCGACATTCAGCCAGCCAGGTATCCTGCCTGCAGTAGATGGAATGTGGCAATGGAACGCTGGCTGCGCGTGTCATAATAGGCTCTGAGCCTTTATATACCTGTGCACAGCAGCAGCCACCTTCAGTCTGCTGCTGGACAGCCAGCAGCAGCAGCAGCAGGAGAGGTATGTAATCAGGAGCCCTCCTGCTAAGGGTAGACAGCTGCTCGTTCCACCCCACCCCCCGCCTTAATTGGTTCTCCTCCCTTCCAACGGTGTTGAGGCGGGTGGGAACAGCAGGGGGTGAAGGTGCTGTGTTTAAAGAGGTGGAGTTATGCAGATCTAAAACGCGTGGATTGCAGCAGCAGCAAGCCGAAAAGTGCAGGCATGTAAGGGATCTAGAGGTTGACAACATGTCTTCTTAACGGGAGTCCAGGAGCTCATCTCCACAAATGGACTTTTCAGGATCCTTGGGTGGCTCCGTAGTTTGAAACCAATTCTGGTTATCGCTTCTCGGCCTTTTGGCTAAGATCAAGTGTAGTATCTTTCGAAAAGGCGGTTTTGGATGTTGGCCGCCCTAGTAGATTGATACATTATGCACACTGGGGTTTAGGCGCTTGTTAGTACGCCAGGTGGCTAATATAGTCATCTGGTGGAAAGCATGGCCCCCCAGGATCGACGCCATTGGGCCGGGAAAGATCGAAAGCCCGAAGTGTGAAGTGCCCCAGGAGTGGTGACACTGGGGTGCCTTAACTCACTGGGATTGGGAACCCCACTTGAGTTCATGGCACATTTGCACAAGCACTTCAAATTTTCTTTCTTCGCACACACCCTTATTCCGGGCCTTCTGGCCTTAGGATGGGGAATTTTTCAATTCCCGGTCGAAGGTCCGGGCAGTATTATACTGTGAAACCTTCACTATTTATTTAATTTCTTTGTCACTGTGTGTCCACTTATTCACGTGTGTCACGTCCTACTAGGATTTTGTCGGGATGCGGTTCCCTTATGGGTTCCTCTCTTGGCAGGTCTAGGGGGGGAGTGTGTGGCCATCAGGTTCCGCTCCCCCCTGAACCCCCCTGGCTCTCCTCTTTCGGGAGGAAAGCGTTGTTGGCTCCCCTCTTCCGGGAGGGGAGCACAGTCTTTGGCTCCCAGTGCCTTGCTCGGGTGAGAACTCGGGCAGGTGCTGGGGGTAAGATTGGGTCGCCTCTGGCTTCGGCTGGAGGTGGCTTTTTGTCCCTGTTCCTCGCTGTGGCCTTTTGGCTCGGAGGGACGGGGAATGGTTTGGGGGACCCTTCTCCTTTTGGAGAGGGTTTCAAGAAGACCAGCATCCTAGTGCACTTTTTTTGTGGCACTTGTCACTTTTTTAAGCGCACTCGGGTTTTGTACACGAATTCGGGCTTTCGAAAAAAAAAAAAAAAAATCTGTTCTTATCAGTTTAATATCTGATACGTCCCCTATCTGGGGACCATATATTAAATGGATTTTTAGAACAGGGAGATGGAAAAAGAGCTTGCTCTGTCCACTCCACGCATTGACCTGGTATTGCAGTATCTCCAGGACCGGTGCACCCCTTCTTTAATGCAGTTTCTAAAATCAGAAAGAATTGAATTCAATGTTTTTTGTTCATTTTGCTTGTTTGTCGGATTTGGGGATGGACTCTTTGGCTTTGCTTTTCTTCTCCTCATTGGATTTTTCATGTTCAAAGTTGCAGAAGGCAGATTACAAGCTCATTTTGGTTCAACTTCAGCAACTGTGCATTGCATTGCCATGTAATGTGATGCAATGCTATCTTTCTAGCTCTCCCTTTTTACTTCCTTTTGGATAAACAGACATATTATTCAAGCATTTTGGAGCTTTCACCTAAATAACTACAGGTGGTGAGATAAGCTGCACAATATAATTGACCTTTCAGTATATTGTTGCACACACACCATCTATTTAGCAAATGCCCTTGTTATCAACAGCAGCCTTTTAAACTCACCTGAGCTAACAGGTATGTGCGCTGGTTACTCTGCTGCGCTTAAAATTTCTTTTTTGGTTTGCTACAATGCCTTTTCTGAAACGTTGTCTCCTTCTGCTGGAACACTGACTTCTTTCATTTAATGCCTGCAGACTATAAAAGAGAACCCAACCCAAAAAGTTTGGTTGATTAGTCTGTGGCATTCTGTTAAACTGTTGCTTATGGCGGTCTCTGTGAGCTTCTCAGCGACATTCAGCCAGCCAGGTATCCTGCCTGCAGTAGATGGAATGTGGCAATGGAACGCTGGCTGCGCGTGTCATAATAGGCTCTGAGCCTTTATATACCTGTGCACAGCAGCAGCCACCTTCAGTCTGCTGCTGGACAGCCAGCAGCAGCAGCAGCAGGAGAGGTATGTAATCAGGAGCCCTCCTGCTAAGGGTAGACAGCTGCTCGTTCCACCCCACCCCCCGCCTTAATTGGTTCTCCTCCCTTCCAACGGTGTTGAGGCGGGTGGGAACAGCAGGGGGTGAAGGTGCTGTGTTTAAAGAGGTGGAGTTATGCAGATCTAAAACGCGTGGATTGCAGCAGCAGCAAGCCGAAAAGTGCAGGCATGTAAGGGATCTAGAGGTTGACAACATGTCTTCTTAACGGGAGTCCAGGAGCTCATCTCCACAAATGGACTTTTCAGGATCCTTGGGTGGCTCCGTAGTTTGAAACCAATTCTGGTTATCGCTTCTCGGCCTTTTGGCTAAGATCAAGTGTAGTATCTGTTCTTATCAGTTTAATATCTGATACGTCCCCTATCTGGGGACCATATATTAAATGGATTTTTAGAACAGGGAGATGGAAAAAGAGCTTGCTCTGTCCACTCCACGCATTGACCTGGTATTGCAGTATCTCCAGGACCGGTGCACCCCTTCTTTAATGCAGTTTCTAAAATCAGAAAGAATTGAATTCAATGTTTTTTGTTCATTTTGCTTGTTTGTCGGATTTGGGGATGGACTCTTTGGCTTTGCTTTTCTTCTCCTCATTGGATTTTTCATGTTCAAAGTTGCAGAAGCCAGATTACAAGCTCATTTTGGTTCAACTTCAGCAACTGTGCATTGCATTGCCATGTAATGTGATGCAATGCTATCTTTCTAGCTCTCCCTTTTTACTTCCTTTTGGATAAACAGACATATTAGGCAAGCATTTTGGAGCTTTCACCTAAATAACTACAGGTGGTGAGATAAGCTGCACAATATAATTGACCTTTCAGTATATTGTTGCACACACACCATCTATTTAGCAAATGCCCTTGTTATCAACAGCAGCCTTTTAAACTCACCTGAGCTAACAGGTATGTGCGCTGGTTACTCTGCTGCGCTTAAAATTTCTTTTTTGGTTTGCTACAATGCCTTTTCTGAAACGTTGTCTCCTTCTGCTGGAACACTGACTTCTTTCATTTAATGCCTGCAGACTATAAAAGAGAACCCAACCCAAAAAGTTTGGTTGATTAGTCTGTGGCATTCTGTTAAACTGTTGCTTATGGCGGTCTCTGTGAGCTTCTCAGCGACATTCAGCCAGCCAGGTATCCTGCCTGCAGTAGATGGAATGTGGCAATGGAACGCTGGCTGCGCGTGTCATAATAGGCTCTGAGCCTTTATATACCTGTGCACAGCAGCAGCCACCTTCAGTCTGCTGCTGGACAGCCAGCAGCAGCAGGAGAGGTATGTAATCAGGAGCCCTCCTGCTAAGGGTAGACAGCTGCTCGTTCCACCCCACCCCCCGCCTTAATTGGTTCTCCTCCCTTCCAACGGTGTTGAGGCGGGTGGGAACAGCAGGGGGTGAAGGTGCTGTGTTTAAAGAGGTGGAGTTATGCAGATCTAAAACGCGTGGATTGCAGCAGCAGCAAGCCGAAAAGTGCAGGCATGTAAGGGATCTAGAGGTTGACAACATGTCTTCTTAACGGGAGTCCAGGAGCTCATCTCCACAAATGGACTTTTCAGGATCCTTGGGTGGCTCCGTAGTTTGAAACCAATTCTGGTTATCGCTTCTCGGCCTTTTGGCTAAGATCAAGTGTAGTATCTGTTCTTATCAGTTTAATATCTGATACGTCCCCTATCTGGGGACCATATATTAAATGGATTTTTAGAACAGGGAGATGGAAAAAGAGCTTGCTCTGTCCACTCCACGCATTGACCTGGTATTGCAGTATCTCCAGGACCGGTGCACCCCTTCTTTAATGCAGTTTCAAAAATCAGAAAGAATTGAATTCAATGTTTTTTGTTCATTTTGCTTGTTTGTCGGATTTGGGGATGGACTCTTTGGCTTTGCTTTTCTTCTCCTCATTGGATTTTTCATGTTCAAAGTTGCAGAAGCCAGATTACAAGCTCATTTTGGTTCAACTTCAGCAACTGTGCATTGCATTGCCATGTAATGTGATGCAATGCTATCTTTCTAGCTCTCCCTTTTTACTTCCTTTTGGATAAACAGACATATTAGGCAAGCATTTTGGAGCTTTCACCTAAATAACTACAGGTGGTGAGATAAGCTGCACAATATAATTGACCTTTCAGTATATTGTTGCACACACACCATCTATTTAGCAAATGCCCTTGTTATCAACAGCAGCCTTTTAAACTCACCTGAGCTAACAGGTATGTGCGCTGGTTACTCTGCTGCGCTTAAAATTTCTTTTTTGGTTTGCTACAATGCCTTTTCTGAAACGTTGTCTCCTTCTGCTGGAACACTGACTTCTTTCATTTAATGCCTGCAGACTATAAAAGAGAACCCAACCCAAAAAGTTTGGTTGATTAGTCTGTGGCATTCTGTTAAACTGTTGCTTATGGCGGTCTCTGTGAGCTTCTCAGCGACATTCAGCCAGCCAGGTATCCTGCCTGCAGTAGATGGAATGTGGCAATGGAACGCTGGCTGCGCGTGTCATAATAGGCTCTGAGCCTTTATATACCTGTGCACAGCAGCAGCCACCTTCAGTCTGCTGCTGGACAGCCAGCAGCAGCAGCAGCAGGAGAGGTATGTAATCAGGAGCCCTCCTGCTAAGGGTAGACAGCTGCTCGTTCCACCCCACCCCCCGCCTTAATTGGTTCTCCTCCCTTCCAACGGTGTTGAGGCGGGTGGGAACAGCAGGGGGTGAAGGTGCTGTGTTTAAAGAGGTGGAGTTATGCAGATCTAAAACGCGTGGATTGCAGCAGCAGCAAGCCGAAAAGTGCAGGCATGTAAGGGATCTAGAGGTTGACAACATGTCTTCTTAACGGGAGTCCAGGAGCTCATCTCCACAAATGGACTTTTCAGGATCCTTGGGTGGCTCCGTAGTTTGAAACTAATTCTGGTTATCGCTTCTCGGCCTTTTGGCTAAGATCAAGTGTAGTATCTGTTCTTATCAGTTTAATATCTGATACGTCCCCTATCTGGGGACCATATATTAAATGGATTTTTAGAACAGGGAGATGGAAAAAGAGCTTGCTCTGTCCACTCCACGCATTGACCTGGTATTGCAGTATCTCCAGGACCGGTGCACCCCTTCTTTAATGCAGTTTCTAAAATCAGAAAGAATTGAATTCAATGTTTTTTGTTCATTTTGCTTGTTTGTCGGATTTGGGGATGGACTCTTTGGCTTTGCTTTTCTTCTCCTCATTGGATTTTTCATGTTCAAAGTTGCAGAAGCCAGATTACAAGCTCATTTTGGTTCAACTTCAGCAACTGTGCATTGCATTGCCATGTAATGTGATGCAATGCTATCTTTCTAGCTCTCCCTTTTTACTTCCTTTTGGATAAACAGACATATTAGGCAAGCATTTTGGAGCTTTCACCTAAATAACTACAGGTGGTGAGATAAGCTGCACAATATAATTGACCTTTCAGTATATTGTTGCACACACACCATCTATTTAGCAAATGCCCTTGTTATCAACAGCAGCCTTTTAAACTCACCTGAGCTAACAGGTATGTGCGCTGGTTACTCTGCTGCGCTTAAAATTTCTTTTTTGGTTTGCTACAATGCCTTTTCTGAAACGTTGTCTCCTTCTGCTGGAACACTGACTTCTTTCATTTAATGCCTGCAGACTATAAAAGAGAACCCAACCCAAAAAGTTTGGTTGATTAGTCTGTGGCATTCTGTTAAACTGTTGCTTATGGCGGTCTCTGTGAGCTTCTCAGCGACATTCAGCCAGCCAGGTATCCTGCCTGCAGTAGATGGAATGTGGCAATGGAACGCTGGCTGCGCGTGTCATAATAGGCTCTGAGCCTTTATATACCTGTGCACAGCAGCAGCCACCTTCAGTCTGCTGCTGGACAGCCAGCAGCAGCAGCAGCAGGAGAGGTATGTAATCAGGAGCCCTCCTGCTAAGGGTAGACAGCTGCTCATTCCACCCCACCCCCCGCCTTAATTGGTTCTCCTCCCTTCCAACGGTGTTGAGGCGGGTGGGAACAGCAGGGGGTGAAGGTGCTGTGTTTAAAGAGGTGGAGTTATGCAGATCTAAAACGCGTGGATTGCAGCAGCAGCAAGCCGAAAAGTGCAGGCATGTAAGGGATCTAGAGGTTGACAACATGTCTTCTTAACGGGAGTCCAGGAGCTCATCTCCACAAATGGACTTTTCAGGATCCTTGGGTGGCTCCGTAGTTTGAAACCAATTCTGGTTATCGCTTCTCGGCCTTTTGGCTAAGATCAAGTGTAGTATCTGTTCTTATCAGTTTAATATCTGATACGTCCCCTATCTGGGGACCATATATTAAATGGATTTTTAGAACAGGGAGATGGAAAAAGAGCTTGCTCTGTCCACTCCACGCATTGACCTGGTATTGCAGTATCTCCAGGACCGGTGCACCCCTTCTTTAATGCAGTTTCTAAAATCAGAAAGAATTGAATTCAATGTTTTTTGTTCATTTTGCTTGTTTGTCGGATTTGGGGATGGACTCTTTGGCTTTGCTTTTCTTCTCCTCATTGGATTTTTCATGTTCAAAGTTGCAGAAGCCAGATTACAAGCTCATTTTGGTTCAACCTCCGCAACTGTGCATTGCATTGCCATGTAATGTGATGCAATGCTATCTTTCTAGCTCTCCCTTTTTACTTCCTTTTGGATAAACAGACATATTAGGCAAGCATTTTGGAGCTTTCACCTAAATAACTACAGGTGGTGAGATAAGCTGCACAATATAATTGACCTTTCAGTATATTGTTGCACACACACCATCTATTTAGCAAATGCCCTTGTTATCAACAGCAGCCTTTTAAACTCACCTGAGCTAACAGGTATGTGCGCTGGTTACTCTGCTGCGCTTAAAATTTCTTTTTTGGTTTGCTACAATGCCTTTTCTGAAACGTTGTCTCCTTCTGCTGGAACACTGACTTCTTTCATTTAATGCCTGCAGACTATAAAAGAGAACCCAACCCAAAAAGTTTGGTTGATTAGTCTGTGGCATTCTGTTAAACTGTTGCTTATGGCGGTCTCTGTGAGCTTCTCAGCGACATTCAGCCAGCCAGTTATCCTGCCTGCAGTAGATGGAATGTGGCAATGGAACGCTGGCTGCGCGTGTCATAATAGGCTCTGAGCCTTTATATACCTGTGCACAGCAGCAGCCACCTTCAGTCTGCTGCTGGACAGCCAGCAGCAGCAGCAGCAGGAGAGGTATGTAATCAGGAGCCCTCCTGCTAAGGGTAGACAGCTGCTCGTTCCACCCCACCCCCCGCCTTAATTGGTTCTCCTCCCTTCCAACGGTGTTGAGGCGGGTGGGAACAGCAGGGGGTGAAGGTGCTGTGTTTAAAGAGGTGGAGTTATGCAGATCTAAAACGCGTGGATTGCAGCAGCAGCAAGCCGAAAAGTGCAGGCATGTAAGGGATCTAGAGGTTGACAACATGTCTTCTTAACGGGAGTCCAGGAGCTCATCTCCACAAATGGACTTTTCAGGATCCTTGGGTGGCTCCGTAGTTTGAAACCAATTCTGGTTATCGCTTCTCGGCCTTTTGGCTAAGATCAAGTGTAGTATCTGTTCTTATCAGTTTAATATCTGATACGTCCCCTATCTGGGGACCATATATTAAATGGATTTTTAGAACAGGGAGATGGAAAAAGAGCTTGCTCTGTCCACTCCACGCATTGACCTGGTATTGCAGTATCTCCAGGACCGGTGCACCCCTTCTTTAATGCAGTTTCTAAAATCAGAAAGAATTGAATTCAATGTTTTTTGTTCATTTTGCTTGTTTGTCGGATTTGGGGATGGACTCTTTGGCTTTGCTTTTCTTCTCCTCATTGGATTTTTCATGTTCAAAGTTGCAGAAGCCAGATTACAAGCTCATTTTGGTTCAACTTCAGCAACTGTGCATTGCATTGCCATGTAACTTGATGCAATGCTATCTTTCTAGCTCTCCCTTTTTACTTCCTTTTGGATAAACAGACATATTAGGCAAGCATTTTGGAGCTTTCACCTAAATAACTACAGGTGGTGAGATAAGCTGCACAATATAATTGACCTTTCAGTATATTGTTGCACACACACCATCTATTTAGCAAATGCCCTTGTTATCAACAGCAGCCTTTTAAACTCACCTGAGCTAACAGGTATGTGCGCTGGTTACTCTGCTGCGCTTAAAATTTCTTTTTTGGTTTGCTACAATGCCTTTTCTGAAACGTTGTCTCCTTCTGCTGGAACACTGACTTCTTTCATTTAATGCCTGCAGACTATAAAAGAGAACCCAACCCAAAAAGTTTGGTTGATTAGTCTGTGGCATTCTGTTAAACTGTTGCTTATGGCGGTCTCTGTGAGCTTCTCAGCGACATTCAGCCAGCCAGGTATCCTGCCTGCAGTAGATGGAATGTGGCAATGGAACGCTGGCTGCGCGTGTCATAATAGGCTCTGAGCCTTTATATACCTGTGCACAGCAGCAGCCACCTTCAGTCTGCTGCTGGACAGCCAGCAGCAGCAGCAGGAGAGGTATGTAATCAGGAGCCCTCCTGCTAAGGGTAGACAGCTGCTCGTTCCACCCCACCCCCCGCCTTAATTGGTTCTCCTCCCTTCCAACGGTGTTGAGGCGGGTGGGAACAGCAGGGGGTGAAGGTGCTGTGTTTAAAGAGGTGGAGTTATGCAGATCTAAAACGCGTGGATTGCAGCAGCAGCAAGCCGAAAAGTGCAGGCATGTAAGGGATCTAGAGGTTGACAACATGTCTTCTTAACGGGAGTCCAGGAGCTCATCTCCACAAATGGACTTTTCAGGATCCTTGGGTGGCTCCGTAGTTTGAAACCAATTCTGGTTATCGCTTCTCGGCCTTTTGGCTAAGATCAAGTGTAGTATCTGTTCTTATCAGTTTAATATCTGATACGTCCCCTATCTGGGGACCATATATTAAATGGATTTTTAGAACAGGGAGATGGAAAAAGAGCTTGCTCTGTCCACTCCACGCATTGACCTGGTATTGCAGTATCTCCAGGACCGGTGCACCCCTTCTTTAATGCAGTTTCTAAAATCAGAAAGAATTGAATTCAATGTTTTTTGTTCATTTTGCTTGTTTGTCGGATTTGGGGATGGACTCTTTGGCTTTGCTTTTCTTCTCCTCATTGGATTTCTCATGTTCAAAGTTGCAGAAGCCAGATTACAAGCTCATTTTGGTTCAACTTCAGCAACTGTGCATTGCATTGCCATGTAATGTGATGCAATGCTATTTTTCTAGCTCTCCCTTTTTACTTCCTTTTGGATAAACAGACATATTAGGCAAGCATTTTGGAGCTTTCACCTAAATAACTACAGGTGGTGAGATAAGCTGCACAATATAATTGACCTTTCAGTATATTGTTGCACACACACCATCTATTTAGCAAATGCCCTTGTTATCAACAGCAGCCTTTTAAACTCACCTGAGCTAACAGGTATGTGCGCTGGTTTCTCTGCTGCGCTTAAAATTTCTTTTTTGGTTTGCTACAATGCCTTTTCTGAAACGTTGTCTCCTTCTGCTGGAACACTGACTTCTTTCATTTAATGCCTGCAGACTATAAAAGAGAACCCAACCCAAAAAGTTTGGTTGATTAGTCTGTGGCATTCTGTTAAACTGTTGCTTATGGCGGTCTCTGTGAGCTTCTCAGCGACATTCAGCCAGCCAGGTATCCTGCCTGCAGTAGATGGAATGTGGCAATGGAACGCTGGCTGCGCGTGTCATAATAGGCTCTGAGCCTTTATATACCTGTGCACAGCAGCAGCCACCTTCAGTCTGCTGCTGGACAGCCAGCAGCAGCAGCAGCAGGAGAGGTATGTAATCAGGAGCCCTCCTGCTAAGGGTAGACAGCTGCTCGTTCCACCCCACCCCCCGCCTTAATTGGTTCTCCTCCCTTCCAACGGTGTTGAGGCGGGTGGGAACAGCAGGGGGTGAAGGTGCTGTGTTTAAAGAGGTGGAGTTATGCAGATCTAAAACGCGTGGATTGCAGCAGCAGCAAGCCGAAAAGTGCAGGCATGTAAGGGATCTAGAGGTTGACAACATGTCTTCTTAACGGGAGTCCAGGAGCTCATCTCCACAAATGGACTTTTCAGGATCCTTGGGTGGCTCCGTAGTTTGAAACCAATTCTGGTTATCGCTTCTCGGCCTTTTGGCTAAGATCAAGTGTAGTATCTGTTCTTATCAGTTTAATATCTGATACGTCCCCTATCTGGGGACCATATATTAAATGGATTTTTAGAACAGGGAGATGGAAAAAGAGCTTGCTCTGTCCACTCCACGCATTGACCTGGTATTGCAGTATCTCCAGGACCGGTGCACCCCTTCTTTAATGCAGTTTCTAAAATCAGAAAGAATTGAATTCAATGTTTTTTGTTCATTTTGCTTGTTTGTCGGATTTGGGGATGGACTCTTTGGCTTTGCTTTTCTTCTCCTCATTGGATTTTTCATGTTCAAAGTTGCAGAAGCCAGATTACAAGCTCATTTTGGTTCAACTTCAGCAACTGTGCATTGCATTGCCATGTAATTTGATGCAATGCTATCTTTCTAGCTCTCCCTTTTTACTTCCTTTTGGATAAACAGACATATTAGGCAAGCATTTTGGAGCTTTCACCTAAATAACTACAGGTGGTGAGATAAGCTGCACAATATAATTGACCTTTCAGTATATTGTTGCACACACACCATCTATTTAGCAAATGCCCTTGTTATCAACAGCAGCCTTTTAAACTCACCTGAGCTAACAGGTATGTGCGCTGGTTACTCTGCTGCGCTTAAAATTTCTTTTTTGGTTTGCTACAATGCCTTTTCTGAAACGTTGTCTCCTTCTGCTGGAACACTGACTTCTTTCATTTAATGCCTGCAGACTATAAAAGAGAACCCAACCCAAAAAGTTTGGTTGATTAGTCTGTGGCATTCTGTTAAACTGTTGCTTATGGCGGTCTCTGTGAGCTTCTCAGCGACATTCAGCCAGCCAGGTATCCTGCCTGCAGTAGATGGAATGTGGCAATGGAACGCTGGCTGCGCGTGTCATAATAGGCTCTGAGCCTTTATATACCTCTGCACAGCAGCAGCCACCTTCAGTCTGCTGCTGGACAGCCAGCAGCAGCAGCAGGAGAGGTATGTAATCAGGAGCCCTCCTGCTAAGGGTAGACAGCTGCTCGTTCCACCCCACCCCCCGCCTTAATTGGTTCTCCTCCCTTCCAACGGTGTTGAGGCGGGTGGGAACAGCAGGGGGTGAAGGTGCTGTGTTTAAAGAGGTGGAGTTATGCAGATCTAAAACGCGTGGATTGCAGCAGCAGCAAGCCGAAAAGTGCAGGCATGTAAGGGATCTAGAGGTTGACAACATGTCTTCTTAACGGGAGTCCAGGAGCTCATCTCCACAAATGGACTTTTCAGGATCCTTGGGTGGCTCCGTAGTTTGAAACCAATTCTGGTTATCGCTTCTCGGCCTTTTGGCTAAGATCAAGTGTAGTATCTGTTCTTATCAGTTTAATATCTGATACGTCCCCTATCTGGGGACCATATATTAAATGGATTTTTAGAACAGGGAGATGGAAAAAGAGCTTGCTCTGTCCACTCCACGCATTGACCTGGTATTGCAGTATCTCCAGGACCGGTGCACCCCTTCTTTAATGCAGTTTCTAAAATCAGAAAGAATTGAATTCAATGTTTTTTGTTCATTTTGCTTGTTTGTCGGATTTGGGGATTGACTCTTTGGCTTTGCTTTTCTTCTCCTCATTGGATTTCTCATGTTCAAAGTTGCAGAAGCCAGATTACAAGCTCATTTTGGTTCAACTTCAGCAACTGTGCATTGCATTGCCATGTAATGTGATGCAATGCTATCTTTCTAGCTCTCCCTTTTTACTTCCTTTTGGATAAACAGACATATTAGGCAAGCATTTTGGAGCTTTCACCTAAATAACTACAGGTGGTGAGATAAGCTGCACAATATAATTGACCTTTCAGTATATTGTTGCACACACACCATCTATTTAGCAAATGCCCTTGTTATCAACAGCAGCCTTTTAAACTCACCTGAGCTAACAGGTATGTGCGCTGGTTACTCTGCTGCGCTTAAAATTTCTTTTTTGGTTTGCTACAATGCCTTTTCTGAAACGTTGTCTCCTTCTGCTGGAACACTGACTTCTTTCATTTAATGCCTGCAGACTATAAAAGAGAACCCAACCCATAAAGTTTGGTTGATTAGTCTGTGGCATTCTGTTAAACTGTTGCTTATGGCGGTCTCTGTGAGCTTCTCAGCGACATTCAGCCAGCCAGGTATCCTGCCTGCAGTAGATGGAATGTGGCAATGGAACGCTGGCTGCGCGTGTCATAATAGGCTCTGAGCCTTTATATACCTGTGCACAGCAGCAGCCACCTTCAGTCTGCTGCTGGACAGCCAGCAGCAGCAGCAGCAGGAGAGGTATGTAATCAGGAGCCCTCCTGCTAAGGGTAGACAGCTGCTCGTTCCACCCCACCCCCCGCCTTAATTGGTTCTCCTCCCTTCCAACGGTGTTGAGGCGGGTGGGAACAGCAGGGGGTGAAGGTGCTGTGTTTAAAGAGGTGGAGTTATGCAGATCTAAAACGCGTGGATTGCAGCAGCAGCAAGCCGAAAAGTGCAGGCATGTAAGGGATCTAGAGGTTGACAACATGTCTTCTTAACGGGAGTCCAGGAGCTCATCTCCACAAATGGACTTTTCAGGATCCTTGGGTGGCTCCGTAGTTTGAAACCAATTCTGGTTATCGCTTCTCGGCCTTTTGGCTAAGATCAAGTGTAGTATCTGTTCTTATCAGTTTAATATCTGATACGTCCCCTATCTGGGGACCATATATTAAATGGATTTTTAGAACAGGGAGATGGAAAAAGAGCTTGCTCTGTCCACTCCACGCATTGACCTGGTATTGCAGTATCTCCAGGACCGGTGCACCCCTTCTTTAATGCAGTTTCTAAAATCAGAAAGAATTGAATTCAATGTTTTTTGTTCATTTTGCTTGTTTGTCGGATTTGGGGATGGACTCTTTGGCTTTGCTTTTCTTCTCCTCATTGGATTTTTCATGTTCAAAGTTGCAGAAGCCAGATTACAAGCTCATTTTGGTTCAACCTCCGCAACTGTGCATTGCATTGCCATGTAATGTGATGCAATGCTATCTTTCTAGCTCTCCCTTTTTACTTCCTTTTGGATAAACAGACATATTAGGCAAGCATTTTGGAGCTTTCACCTAAATAACTACAGGTGGTGAGATAAGCTGCACAATATAATTGACCTTTCAGTATATTGTTGCACACACACCATCTATTTAGCAAATGCCCTTGTTATCAACAGCAGCCTTTTAAACTCACCTGAGCTAACAGGTATGTGCGCTGGTTACTCTGCTGCGCTTAAAATTTCTTTTTTGGTTTGCTACAATGCCTTTTCTGAAACGTTGTCTCCTTCTGCTGGAACACTGACTTCTTTCATTTAATGCCTGCAGACTATAAAAGAGAACCCAACCCAAAAAGTTTGGTTGATTAGTCTGTGGCATTCTGTTAAACTGTTGCTTATGGCGGTCTCTGTGAGCTTCTCAGCGACATTCAGCCAGCCAGGTATCCTGCCTGCAGTAGATGGAATGTGGCAATGGAACGCTGGCTGCGCGTGTCATAATAGGCTCTGAGCCTTTATATACCTGTGCACAGCAGCAGCCACCTTCAGTCTGCTGCTGGACAGCCAGCAGCAGCAGCAGCAGGAGAGGTATGTAATCAGGAGCCCTCCTGCTAAGGGTAGACAGCTGCTCGTTCCACCCCACCCCCCGCCTTAATTGGTTCTCCTCCCTTCCAACGGTGTTGAGGCGGGTGGGAACAGCAGGGGGTGAAGGTGCTGTGTTTAAAGAGGTGGAGTTATGCAGATCTAAAACGCGTGGATTGCAGCAGCAGCAAAGCCGAAAAGTGCAGGCATGTAAGGGATCTAGAGGTTGACAACATGTCTTCTTAACGGGAGTCCAGGAGCTCATCTCCACAAATGGACTTTTCAGGATCCTTGGGTGGCTCCGTAGTTTGAAACCAATTCTGGTTATCGCTTCTCGGCCTTTTGGCTAAGATCAAGTGTAGTATCTGTTCTTATCAGTTTAATATCTGATACGTCCCCTATCTGGGGACCATATATTAAATGGATTTTTAGAACAGGGAGATGGAAAAAGAGCTTGCTCTGTCCACTCCACGCATTGACCTGGTATTGCAGTATCTCCAGGACCGGTGCACCCCTTCTTTAATGCAGTTTCTAAAATCAGAAAGAATTGAATTCAATGTTTTTTGTTCATTTTGCTTGTTTGTCGGATTTGGGGATGGACTCTTTGGCTTTGCTTTTCTTCTCCTCATTGGATTTTTCATGTTCAAAGTTGCAGAAGCCAGATTACAAGCTCATTTTGGTTCAACTTCAGCAACTGTGCATTGCATTGCCATGTAATGTGATGCAATGCTATCTTTCTAGCTCTCCCTTTTTACTTCCTTTTGGATAAACAGACATATTAGGCAAGCATTTTGGAGCTTTCACCTAAATAACTACAGGTGGTGAGATAAGCTGCACAATATAATTGACCTTTCAGTATATTGTTGCACACACACCATCTATTTAGCAAATGCCCTTGTTATCAACAGCAGCCTTTTAAACTCACCTGAGCTAACAGGTATGTGCGCTGGTTACTCTGCTGCGCTTAAAATTTCTTTTTTGGTTTGCTACAATGCCTTTTCTGAAACGTTGTCTCCTTCTGCTGGAACACTGACTTCTTTCATTTAATGCCTGCAGACTATAAAAGAGAACCCAACCCAAAAAGTTTGGTTGATTAGTCTGTGGCATTCTGTTAAACTGTTGCTTATGGCGGTCTCTGTGAGCTTCTCAGCGACATTCAGCCAGCCAGGTATCCTGCCTGCAGTAGATGGAATGTGGTAATGGAACGCTGGCTGCGCGTGTCATAATAGGCTCTGAGCCTTTATATACCTGTGCACAGCAGCAGCCACCTTCAGTCTGCTGCTGGACAGCCAGCAGCAGCAGCAGCAGGAGAGGTATGTAATCAGGAGCCCTCCTGCTAAGGGTAGACAGCTGCTCGTTCCACCCCACCCCCCGCCTTAATTGGTTCTCCTCCCTTCCAACGGTGTTGAGGCGGGTGGGAACAGCAGGGGGTGAAGGTGCTGTGTTTAAAGAGGTGGAGTTATGCAGATCTAAAACGCGTGGATTGCAGCAGCAGCAAGCCGAAAAGTGCAGGCATGTAAGCGATCTATTGGTTGACAACATGTCTTCTTAACGGGAGTCCAGGAGCTCATCTCCACAAATGGACTTTTCAGGATCCTTGGGTGGCTCCGTAGTTTGAAACCAATTCTGGTTATCGCTTTTCGGCCTTTTGGCTAAGATCAAGTGTAGTATCTGTTCTTATCAGTTTAATATCTGATACGTCCCCTATCTGGGGACCATATATTAAATGGATTTTTAGAACAGGGAGATGGAAAAAGAGCTTGCTCTGTCCACTCCACGCATTGACCTGGTATTGCAGTATCTCCAGGACCGGTGCACCCCTTCTTTAATGCAGTTTCTAAAATCAGAAAGAATTGAATTCAATGTTTTTTGTTCATTTTGCTTGTTTGTCGGATTTGGGGATGGACTCTTTGGCTTTGCTTTTCTTCTCCTCATTGGATTTTTCATGTTCAAAGTTGCAGAAGCCAGATTACAAGCTCATTTTGGTTCAACTTCAGCAACTGTGCATTGCATTGCCATGTAATGTGATGCAATGCTATCTTTCTAGCTCTCCCTTTTTACTTCCTTTTGGATAAACAGACATATTAGGCAAGCATTTTGGAGCTTTCACCTAAATAACTACAGGTGGTGAGATAAGCTGCACAATATAATTGACCTTTCAGTATATTGTTGCACACACACCATCTATTTAGCAAATGCCCTTGTTATCAACAGCAGCCTTTTAAACTCACCTGAGCTAACAGGTATGTGCGCTGGTTACTCTGCTGCGCTTAAAATTTCTTTTTTGGTTTGCTACAATGCCTTTTCTGAAACGTTGTCTCCTTCTGCTGGAACACTGACTTCTTTCATTTAATGCCTGCAGACTATAAAAGAGAACCCAACCCAAAAAGTTTGGTTGATTAGTCTGTGGCATTCTGTTAAACTGTTGCTTATGGCGGTCTCTGTGAGCTTCTCAGCGACATTCAGCCAGCCAGGTATCCTGCCTGCAGTAGATGGAATGTGGCAATGGAACGCTGGCTGCGCGTGTCATAATAGGCTCTGAGCCTTTATATACCTGTGCACAGCAGCAGCCACCTTCAGTCTGCTGCTTGACAGCCAGCAGCAGCAGCAGCAGGAGAGGTATGTAATCAGGAGCCCTCCTGCTAAGGGTAGACAGCTGCTCGTTCCACCCCACCCCCCGCCTTAATTGGTTCTCCTCCCTTCCAACGGTGTTGAGGCGGGTGGGAACAGCAGGGGGTGAAGGTGCTGTGTTTAAAGAGGTGGAGTTATGCAGATCTAAAACGCGTGGATTGCAGCAGCAGCAAGCCGAAAAGTGCAGGCATGTAAGGGATCTAGAGGTTGACAACATGTCTTCTTAACGGGAGTCCAGGAGCTCATCTCCACAAATGGACTTTTCAGGATCCTTGGGTGGCTCCGTAGTTTGAAACCAATTCTGGTTATCGCTTCTCGGCCTTTTGGCTAAGATCAAGTGTAGTATCTGTTCTTATCAGTTTAATATCTGATACGTCCCCTATCTGGGGACCATATATTAAATGGATTTTTAGAACAGGGAGATGGAAAAAGAGCTTGCTCTGTCCACTCCACGCATTGACCTGGTATTGCAGTATCTCCAGGACCGGTGCACCCCTTCTTTAATGCAGTTTCTAAAATCAGAAAGAATTGAATTCAATGTTTTTTGTTCATTTTGCTTGTTTGTCGGATTTGGGGATGGTCTCTTTGGCTTTGCTTTTCTTCTCCTCATTGGATTTTTCATGTTCAAAGTTGCAGAAGCCAGATTACAAGCTCATTTTGGTTCAACTTCAGCAACTGTGCATTGCATTGCCATGTAATGTGATGCAATGCTATCTTTCTAGCTCTCCCTTTTTACTTCCTTTTGGATAAACAGACATATTAGGCAAGCATTTTGGAGCTTTCACCTAAATAACTACAGGTGGTGAGATAAGCTGCACAATATAATTGACCTTTCAGTATATTGTTGCACACACACCATCTATTTAGCAAATGCCCTTGTTATCAACAGCAGCCTTTTAAACTCACCTGAGCTAACAGGTATGTGCGCTGGTTACTCTGCTGCGCTTAAAATTTCTTTTTTGGTTTGCTACAATGCCTTTTCTGAAACGTTGTCTCCTTCTGCTGGAACACTGACTTCTTTCATTTAATGCCTGCAGACTATAAAAGAGAACCCAACCCAAAAAGTTTGGTTGATTAGTCTGTGGCATTCTGTTAAACTGTTGCTTATGGCGGTCTCTGTGAGCTTCTCAGCGACATTCAGCCAGCCAGGTATCCTGCCTGCAGTAGATGGAATGTGGCAATGGAACGCTGGCTGCGCGTGTCATAATAGGCTCTGAGCCTTTATATACCTGTGCACAGCAGCAGCCACCTTCAGTCTGCTGCTGGACAGCCAGCAGCAGCAGCAGCAGGAGAGGTATGTAATCAGGAGCCCTCCTGCTAAGGGTAGACAGCTGCTCGTTCCACCCCACCCCCCGCCTTAATTGGTTCTCCTCCCTTCCAACGGTGTTGAGGCGGGTGGGAACAGCAGGGGGTGAAGGTGCTGTGTTTAAAGAGGTGGAGTTATGCAGATCTAAAACGCGTGGATTGCAGCAGCAGCAAGCCGAAAAGTGCAGGCATGTAAGGGATCTAGAGGTTGACAACATGTCTTCTTAACGGGAGTCCAGGAGCTCATCTCCACAAATGGACTTTTCAGGATCCTTGGGTGGCTCCGTAGTTTGAAACCAATTCTGGTTATCGCTTCTCGGCCTTTTGGCTAAGATCAAGTGTAGTATCTGTTCTTATCAGTTTAATATCTGATACGTCCCCTATCTGGGGACCATATATTAAATGGATTTTTAGAACAGGGAGATGGAAAAAGAGCTTGCTCTGTCCACTCCACGCATTGACCTGGTATTGCAGTATCTCCAGGACCGGTGCACCCCTTCTTTAATGCAGTTTCTAAAATCAGAAAGAATTGAATTCAAAGTTTTTTGTTCATTTTGCTTGTTTGTCGGATTTGGGGATGGACTCTTTGGCTTTGCTTTTCTTCTCCTCATTGGATTTTTCATGTTCAAAGTTGCAGAAGCCAGATTACAAGCTCATTTTGGTTCAACTTCAGCAACTGTGCATTGCATTGCCATGTAATGTGATGCAATGCTATCGTTCTAGCTCTCCCTTTTTACTTCCTTTTGGATAAACAGACATATTAGGCAAGCATTTTGGAGCTTTCACCTAAATAACTACAGGTGGTGAGATAAGCTGCACAATATAATTGACCTTTCAGTATATTGTTGCACACACACCATCTATTTAGCAAATGCCCTTGTTATCAACAGCAGCCTTTTAAACTCACCTGAGCTAACAGGTATGTGCGCTGGTTACTCTGCTGCGCTTAAAATTTCTTTTTTGGTTTGCTACAATGCCTTTTCTGAAACGTTGTCTCCTTCTGCTGGAACACTGACTTCTTTCATTTAATGCCTGCAGACTATAAAAGAGAACCCAACCCAAAAAGTTTGGTTGATTAGTCTGTGGCATTCTGTTAAACTGTTGCTTATGGCGGTCTCTGTGAGCTTCTCAGCGACATTCAGCCAGCCAGGTATCCTGCCTGCAGTAGATGGAATGTGGCAATGGAACGCTGGCTGCGCGTGTCATAATAGGCTCTGAGCCTTTATATACCTGTGCACAGCAGCAGCCACCTTCAGTCTGCTGCTGGACAGCCAGCAGCAGCAGCAGCAGGAGAGGTATGTAATCAGGAGCCCTCCTGCTAAGGGTAGACAGCTGCTCGTTCCACCCCACCACCCGCCTTAATTGGTTCTCCTCCCTTCCAACGGTGTTGAGGCGGGTGGGAACAGCAGGGGGTGAAGGTGCTGTGTTTAAAGAGGTGGAGTTATGCAGATCTAAAACGCGTGGATTGCAGCAGCAGCAAGCCGAAAAGTGCAGGCATGTAAGGGATCTAGAGGTTGACAACATGTCTTCTTAACGGGAGTCCAGGAGCTCATCTCCACAAATGGACTTTTCAGAATCCTTGGGTGGCTCCGTAGTTTGAAACCAATTCTGGTTATCGCTTCTCGGCCTTTTGGCTAAGATCAAGTGTAGTATCTGTTCTTATCAGTTTAATATCTGATACATCCCCTATCTGGGGACCATATATTAAATGGATTTTTAGAACAGGGAGATGGAAAAAGAGCTTGCTCTGTCCACTCCACGCATTGACCTGGTATTGCAGTATCTCCAGGACCGGTGCACCCCTTCTTTAATGCAGTTTCTAAAATCAGAAAGAATTGAATTCAATGTTTTTTGTTCATTTTGCTTGTTTGTCGGATTTGGGGATGGACTCTTTGGCTTTGCTTTTCTTCTCCTCATTGGATTTTTCATGTTCAAAGTTGCAGAAGCCAGATTACAAGCTCATTTTGGTTCAACTTCAGCAACTGTGCATTGCATTGCCATGTAATGTGATGCAATGCTATCTTTCTAGCTCTCCCTTTTTACTTCCTTTTGGATAAACAGACATATTAGGCAAGCATTTTGGAGCTTTCACCTAAATAACTACAGGTGGTGAGATAAGCTGCACAATATAATTGACCTTTCAGTATATTGTTGCACACACACCATCTATTTAGCAAATGCCCTTGTTATCAACAGCAGCCTTTTAAACTCACCTGAGCTAACAGGTATGTGCGCTGGTTACTCTGCTGCGCTTAAAATTTCTTTTTTGGTTTGCTACAATGCCTTTTCTGAAACGTTGTCTCCTTCTGCTGGAACACTGACTTCTTTCATTTAATGCCTGCAGACTATAAAAGAGAACCCAACCCAAAAAGTTTGGTTGATTAGTCTGTGGCATTCTGTTAAACTGTTGCTTATGGCGGTCTCTGTGAGCTTCTCAGCGACATTCAGCCAGCCAGGTATCCTGCCTGCAGTAGATGGAATGTGGCAATGGAACGCTGGCTGCGCGTGTCATAATAGGCTCTGAGCCTTTATATACCTGTGCACAGCAGCAGCCACCTTCAGTCTGCTGCTGGACAGCCAGCAGCAGCAGCAGCAGGAGAGGTATGTAATCAGGAGCCCTCCTGCTAAGGGTAGACAGCTGCTCGTTCCACCCCACCCCCCGCCTTAATTGGTTCTCCTCCCTTCCAACGGTGTTGAGGCGGGTGGGAACAGCAGGGGGTGAAGGTGCTGTGTTTAAAGAGGTGGAGTTATGCAGATCTAAAACGCGTGGATTGCAGCAGCAGCAAGCCGAAAAGTGCAGGCATGTAAGGGATCTAGAGGTTGACAACATGTCCTCTTAACGGGAGTCCAGGAGCTCATCTCCACAAATGGACTTTTCAGGATCCTTGGGTGGCTCCGTAGTTTGAAACCAATTCTGGTTATCGCTTCTCGGCCTTTTGGCTAAGATCAAGTGTAGTATCTGTTCTTATCAGTTTAATATCTGATACGTCCCCTATCTGGGGACCATATATTAAATGGATTTTTAGAACAGGGAGATGGAAAAAGAGCTTGCTCTGTCCACTCCACGCATTGACCTGGTATTGCAGTATCTCCAGGACCGGTGCACCCCTTCTTTAATGCAGTTTCTAAAATCAGAAAGAATTGAATTCAATGTTTTTTGTTCATTTTGCTTGTTTGTCGGATTTGGGGATGGACTCTTTGGCTTTGCTTTTCTTCTCCTCATTGGATTTTTCATGTTCAAAGTTGCAGAAGCCAGATTACAAGCTCATTTTGGTTCAACTTCAGCAACTGTGCATTGCATTGCCATGTAATGTGATGCAATGCTATCTTTCTAGCTCTCCCTTTTTACTTCCTTTTGGATAAACAGACATATTAGGCAAGCATTTTGGAGCTTTCACCTAAATAACTACAGGTGGTGAGATAAGCTGCACAATATAATTGACCTTTCAGTATATTGTTGCACACACACCATCTATTTAGCAAATGCCCTTGTTATCAACAGCAGCCTTTTAAACTCACCTGAGCTAACAGGTATGTGCGCTGGTTACTCTGCTGCGCTTAAAATTTCTTTTTTGGTTTGCTACAATGCCTTTTCTGAAACGTTGTCTCCTTCTGCTGGAACACTGACTTCTTTCATTTAATGCCTGCAGACTATAAAAGAGAACCCAACCCAAAAAGTTTGGTTGATTAGTCTGTGGCATTCTGTTAAACTGTTGCTTATGGCGGTCTCTGTGAGCTTCTCAGCGACATTCAGCCAGCCAGGTATCCTGCCTGCAGTAGATGGAATGTGGCAATGGAACGCTGGCTGCGCGTGTCATAATAGGCTCTGAGCCTTTATATACCTGTGCACAGCAGCAGCCACCTTCAGTCTGCTGCTGGACAGCCAGCAGCAGCAGCAGCAGGAGAGGTATGTAATCAGGAGCCCTCCTGCTAAGGGTAGACAGCTGCTCGTTCCACCCCACCCCCCGCCTTAATTGGTTCTCCTCCCTTCCAACGGTGTTGAGGCGGGTGGGAACAGCAGGGGGTGAAGGTGCTGTGTTTAAAGAGGTGGAGTTATGCAGATCTAAAACGCGTGGATTGCAGCAGCAGCAAGCCGAAAAGTGCAGGCATGTAAGGGATCTAGAGGTTGACAACATGTCTTCTTAACGGGAGTCCAGGAGCTCATCTCCACAAATGGACTTTTCAGGATCCTTGGGTGGCTCCGTAGTTTGAAACCAATTCTGGTTATCGCTTCTCGGCCTTTTGGCTAAGATCAAGTGTAGTATCTGTTCTTATCAGTTTAATATCTGATACGTCCCCTATCTGGGGACCATATATTAAATGGATTTTTAGAACAGGGAGATGGAAAAAGAGCTTGCTCTGTCCACTCCACGCATTGACCTGGTATTGCAGTATCTCCAGGACCGGTGCACCCCTTCTTTAATGCAGTTTCTAAAATCAGAAAGAATTGAATTCAATGTTTTTTGTTCATTTTGCTTGTTTGTCGGATTTTGGGATGGACTCTTTGGCTTTGCTTTTCTTCTCCTCATTGGATTTTTCATGTTCAAAGTTGCAGAAGCCAGATTACAAGCTCATTTTGGTTCAACTTCAGCAACTGTGCATTGCATTGCCATGTAATGTGATGCAATGCTATCTTTCTAGCTCTCCCTTTTTACTTCCTTTTGGATAAACAGACATATTAGGCAAGCATTTTGGAGCTTTCACCTAAATAACTACAGGTGGTGAGATAAGCTGCACAATATAATTGACCTTTCAGTATATTGTTGCACACACACCATCTATTTAGCAAATGCCCTTGTTATCAACAGCAGCCTTTTAAACTCACCTGAGCTAACAGGTATGTGCGCTGGTTACTCTGCTGCGCTTAAAATTTCTTTTTTGGTTTGCTACAATGCCTTTTCTGAAACGTTGTCTCCTTCTGCTGGAACACTGACTTCTTTCATTTAATGCCTGCAGACTATAAAAGAGAACCCAACCCAAAAAGTTTGGTTGATTAGTCTGTGGCATTCTGTTAAACTGTTGCTTATGGCGGTCTCTGTGAGCTTCTCAGCGACATTCAGCCAGCCAGGTATCCTGCCTGCAGTAGATGGAATGTGGCAATGGAACGCTGGCTGCGCGTGTCATAATAGGCTCTGAGCCTTTATATACCTGTGCACAGCAGCAGCCACCTTCAGTCTGCTGCTGGACAGCCAGCAGCAGCAGCAGCAGGAGAGGTATGTAATCAGGAGCCCTCCTGCTAAGGGTAGACAGCTGCTCGTTCCACCCCACCCCCCGCCTTAATTGGTTCTCCTCCCTTCCAACGGTGTTGAGGCGGGTGGGAACAGCAGGGGGTGAAGGTGCTGTGTTTAAAGAGGTGGAGTTATGCAGATCTAAAACGCGTGGATTGCAGCAGCAGCAAGCCGAAAAGTGCAGGCATGTAAGGGATCTAGAGGTTGACAACATGTCTTCTTAACGGGAGTCCAGGAGCTCATCTCCACAAATGGACTTTTCAGGATCCTTGGGTGGCTCCGTAGTTTGAAACCAATTCTGGTTATCGCTTCTCGGCCTTTTGGCTAAGATCAAGTGTAGTATCTGTTCTTATCAGTTTAATATCTGATACGTCCCCTATCTGGGGACCATATATTAAATGGATTTTTAGAACAGGGAGATGGAAAAAGAGCTTGCTCTGTCCACTCCACGCATTGACCTGGTATTGCAGTATCTCCAGGACCGGTGCACCCCTTCTTTAATGCAGTTTCTAAAATCAGAAAGAATTGAATTCAATGTTTTTTGTTCATTTTGCTTGTTTGTCGGATTTTGGGATGGACTCTTTGGCTTTGCTTTTCTTCTCCTCATTGGATTTTTCATGTTCAAAGTTGCAGAAGCCAGATTACAAGCTCATTTTGGTTCAACTTCAGCAACTGTGCATTGCATTGCCATGTAATGTGATGCAATGCTATCTTTCTAGCTCTCCCTTTTTACTTCCTTTTGGATAAACAGACATATTAGGCAAGCATTTTGGAGCTTTCACCTAAATAACTACAGGTGGTGAGATAAGCTGCACAATATAATTGACCTTTCAGTATATTGTTGCACACACACCATCTATTTAGCAAATGCCCTTGTTATCAACAGCAGCCTTTTAAACTCACCTGAGCTAACAGGTATGTGCGCTGGTTACTCTGCTGCGCTTAAAATTTCTTTTTTGGTTTGCTACAATGCCTTTTCTGAAACGTTGTCTCCTTCTGCTGGAACACTGACTTCTTTCATTTAATGCCTGCAGACTATAAAAGAGAACCCAACCCAAAAAGTTTGGTTGATTAGTCTGTGGCATTCTGTTAAACTGTTGCTTATGGCGGTCTCTGTGAGCTTCTCAGCGACATTCAGCCAGCCAGGTATCCTGCCTGCAGTAGATGGAATGTGGCAATGGAACGCTGGCTGCGCATGTCATAATAGGCTCTGAGCCTTTATATACCTGTGCACAGCAGCAGCCACCTTCAGTCTGCTGCTGGACAGCCAGCAGCAGCAGCAGCAGGAGAGGTATGTAATCAGGAGCCCTCCTGCTAAGGGTAGACAGCTGCTCGTTCCACCCCACCCCCCGCCTTAATTGGTTCTCCTCCCTTCCAACGGTGTTGAGGCGGGTGGGAACAGCAGGGGGTGAAGGTGCTGTGTTTAAAGAGGTGGAGTTATGCAGATCTAAAACGCGTGGATTGCAGCAGCAGCAAGCCGAAAAGTGCAGGCATGTAAGGGATCTAGAGGTTGACAACATGTCTTCTTAACGGGAGTCCAGGAGCTCATCTCCACAAATGGACTTTTCAGGATCCTTGGGTGGCTCCGTAGTTTGAAACCAATTCTGGTTATCGCTTCTCGGCCTTTTGGCTAAGATCAAGTGTAGTATCTGTTCTTATCAGTTTAATATCTGATACGTCCCCTATCTGGGGACCATATATTAAATGGATTTTTAGAACAGGGAGATGGAAAAAGAGCTTGCTCTGTCCACTCCACGCATTGACCTGGTATTGCAGTATCTCCAGGACCGGTGCACCCCTTCTTTAATGCAGTTTCTAAAATCAGAAAGAATTGAATTCAATGTTTTTTGTTCATTTTGCTTGTTTGTCGGATTTGGGGATGGACTCTTTGGCTTTGCTTTTCTTCTCCTCATTGGATTTTTCATGTTCAAAGTTGCAGAAGCCAGATTACAAGCTCATTTTGGTTCAACTTCAGCAACTGTGCATTGCATTGCCATGTAATGTGATGCAATGCTATCTTTCTAGCTCTCCCTTTTTACTTCCTTTTGGATAAACAGACATATTAGGCAAGCATTTTGGAGCTTTCACCTAAATAACTACAGGTGGTGAGATAAGCTGCACAATATAATTGACCTTTCAGTATATTGTTGCACACACACCATCTATTCAGCAAATGCCCTTGTTATCAACAGCAGCCTTTTAAACTCACCTGAGCTAACAGGTATGTGCGCTGGTTACTCTGCTGCGCTTAAAATTTCTTTTTTGGTTTGCTACAATGCCTTTTCTGAAACGTTGTCTCCTTCTGCTGGAACACTGACTTCTTTCATTTAATGCCTGCAGACTATAAAAGAGAACCCAACCCAAAAAGTTTGGTTGATTAGTCTGTGGCATTCTGTTAAACTGTTGCTTATGGCGGTCTCTGTGAGCTTCTCAGCGACATTCAGCCAGCCAGGTATCCTGCCTGCAGTAGATGGAATGTGGCAATGGAACGCTGGCTGCGCGTGTCATAATAGGCTCTGAGCCTTTATATACCTGTGCACAGCAGCAGCCACCTTCAGTCTGCTGATGGACAGCCAGCAGCAGCAGCAGCAGGAGAGGTATGTAATCAGGAGCCCTCCTGCTAAGGGTAGACAGCTGCTCGTTCCACCCCACCCCCCGCCTTAATTGGTTCTCCTCCCTTCCAACGGTGTTGAGGCGGGTGGGAACAGCAGGGGGTGAAGGTGCTGTGTTTAAAGAGGTGGAGTTATGCAGATCTAAAACGCGTGGATTGCAGCAGCAGCAAGCCGAAAAGTGCAGGCATGTAAGGGATCTAGAGGTTGACAACATGTCTTCTTAACGGGAGTCCAGGAGCTCATCTCCACAAATGGACTTTTCAGGATCCTTGGGTGGCTCCGTAGTTTGAAACCAATTCTGGTTATCGCTTCTCGGCCTTTTGGCTAAGATCAAGTGTAGTATCTTTTGAAAAGGCAGTTTTGTCCTTGGGCTGCCCTAGTAAATTGATGCATATTACACACTGGTTTGGTGCACTTGTTAGTACGCCAGGTGGCTCATAGAGTTATCTGATGGAAAACATGGCCCTCCAGGATCGAAGTCACTAGGCTGGGTAAGTGTGAGGGCTTTGGAGCAATGTGCCCCAGGAGTAGGCGCCCTGGTGGGAGTCCAAGCTTACTGGGACTGGGAACCCCAGAAAGACTTGGCTTCGTAGCACGCCGCACCTTTGCCAATCATACTTTCTGAGCAACCCCCCCTATTCCTGGCCTCCGGGCTAGGAAGGGGAATTTTTATAAACCCGGTCGGAGGTCCGGTCAGCTTTGGGCTGAGAAACCAACACAGGCTCCAGCTCCACTAGGGTGGCAGCCTAGATGGAAGCGGGAGCACGAAAACGGCTCTTCTCCGGCTTCGGCTAGGGAGAGCATCGGAGATCCCTGACCCTCGCTGTGGCCTTCTGGCTCGGAGGGATGGGGATGGTTTATTGGGGACCCTCTCCTCCGGGAAGGGTCCACATGAATCCTCGCCTCGTGTGCTGTTTTGGTGTGACTTCGGTCACATTTTTCAGTGCCTTGGATGCAGCTTCAATCAAAAAATCTGTTCTTATCAGTTTAATATCTGATACGTCCCCTATCTGGGGACCATATATTAAATGGATTTTTAGAACAGGGAGATGGAAAAAGAGCTTGCTCTGTCCACTCCACGCATTGACCTGGTATTGCAGTATCTCCAGGACCGGTGCACCCCTTCTTTAATGCAGTTTCTAAAATCAGAAAGAATTGAATTCAATGTTTTTTGTTCATTTTGCTTGTTTGTCGGATTTGGGGATGGACTCTTTGGCTTTGCTTTTCTTCTCCTCATTGGATTTTTCATGTTCAAAGTTGCAGAAGCCAGATTACAAGCTCATTTTGGTTCAACTTCAGCAACTGTGCATTGCATTGCCATGTAATGTGATGCAATGCTATCTTTCTAGCTCTCCCTTTTTACTTCCTTTTGGATAAACAGACATATTAGGCAAGCATTTTGGAGCTTTCACCTAAATAACTACAGGTGGTGAGATAAGCTGCACAATATAATTGACCTTTCAGTATATTGTTGCACACACACCATCTATTTAGCAAATGCCCTTGTTATCAACAGCAGCCTTTTAAACTCACCTGAGCTAACAGGTATGTGCGCTGGTTACTCTGCTGCGCTTAAAATTTCTTTTTTGGTTTGCTACAATGCCTTTTCTGAAACGTTGTCTCCTTCTGCTGGAACACTGACTTCTTTCATTTAATGCCTGCAGACTATAAAAGAGAACCCAACCCAAAAAGTTTGGTTGATTAGTCTGTGGCATTCTGTTAAACTGTTGCTTATGGCGGTCTCTGTGAGCTTCTCAGCGACATTCAGCCAGCCAGGTATCCTGCCTGCAGTAGATGGAATGTGGCAATGGAACGCTGGCTGCGCGTGTCATAATAGGCTCTGAGCCTTTATATACCTGTGCACAGCAGCAGCCACCTTCAGTCTGCTGCTGGACAGCCAGCAGCAGCAGCAGCAGGAGAGGTATGTAATCAGGAGCCCTCCTGCTAAGGGTAGACAGCTGCTCGTTCCACCCCACCCCCCGCCTTAATTGGTTCTCCTCCCTTCCAACGGTGTTGAGGCGGGTGGGAACAGCAGGGGGTGAAGGTGCTGTGTTTAAAGAGGTGGAGTTATGCAGATCTAAAACGCGTGGATTGCAGCAGCAGCAAGCCGAAAAGTGCAGGCATGTAAGGGATCTAGAGGTTGACAACATGTCTTCTTAATGGGAGTCCAGGAGCTCATCTCCACAAATGGACTTTTCAGGATCCTTGGGTGGCTCCGTAGTTTGAAACCAATTCTGGTTATCGCTTCTCGGCCTTTTGGCTCAGATCTGTAATGGGTCTAGTCATTTGGCTGTCTGTGCGTTAACTCTTGGCCCTGTGGCATCGCCATTTTATGGCTTAAGCCACTTGCTGCTATAAGGAGTTGGCCAGTAGACACGACTAGCGATAATGGGACGCATTCGATACGCTGGGCCCGGTGAGGCTCGAGTGAAGTTTGGAATCCAGATTGATGTGGAAGAAGGCAAAGAAGGAATCTTTACCCTCAGCTTCGTGGTGAAGGAGATTTTGTTTGGACTCCTTGAAGTGAAGAAGGAAGAAATCTTGTGCCTCCAGCAATTCAAAAGCAAGTATAATCTTGTATTTACTTCTATGGCTGTTTGCAACAATTTCTATGATTGTTTGAAAAAGAATCTGGACAATCAATATTTGGATGGGCTGACTTTTGTCATCTTGTATTGCTCCAAAGAGGTACCTCTGACTGTTTTCATGTACAACCCACATGTGGACTTGGCTTTGATTTATGCCTTTCTAAATAGGCACTGCTATATTACCAAGGTGGCAGTAAAAGTCATGAATGAGGAGGAACTATGGACCGGTAAATATCGTTTCATGGTCAAGTTCCGGGAAAGTCCTGATGAACCAGGGGGTATACATTATCCTCCATCAAATTTTTCCATTGGGAGTGAGCGGGGTTACCTGTTCTTCCCCAATGCGCCCAGGTTTTGTCGTCATTGTAGGAGGTATGGCCATACTCAGGAAGCATGCGACATCAGACAGATTATTTGCAGGAAGTGCAATGAGGTGGGTCATTCTTCCAATAATTGCAAAAATTAAATAGTCTGTAATCTCTGCGGAGAGAAGGGGCATGCCTTCAGAGACTGTATATTCCATCCTGCTTCATATGCAGGGGCAGCGGGAAGGGGAAGGAGAAGAAATGAATCTCCTGCACCCACAGCTCCAACTCCGACTGCTCCAACTCCGACTGCTCCGATATCTACTCTGGCTTTCCTGGATGAGGAGGAGGCTCGGGTTGCTTTTCCAGAACTGGTTCGTGTGAATGTAAGAGGAAATATGGAGCTGGCACCTGAGCCACCGGTGCAGAGGGCCGCGTCTGTGGCTTCAGATGTCAGTGAGTCTGAGACAATAACTGATGATCGTATAGGCATGGAAGTGGCCCCGGTGGAGGATCTGGAGGCTGAAATTCCAGACATGATGGTTACATTGCAGGGGGAAGAGGAGTCTGATCTGACCAGAACACCGCATGTGGCCTGGAGCGATGTCGTTTCTGACCTTGAGGAGGAGGGAGGTCAGGGGGACTTTGACCCCCAGCGGCGGGATTATAGTTCAGATGAAGATGGAGGCGCTTCAGTGAAGAAAAAGAAGAAAACTGAACCATCCTTTTCCCCTTTAAGTGACTGCAGTGTGAGTCCAGCCCGGGTGTACCCTACTGCATCCGATCCCCAAGATGTGTCTTTTTTGGGGGAAGGCACAAACTACGATATCTGCACGTCCAGCGTCCTACCCCCAGAAGGGTTAGGATGATGTACAGGTGGGCATGTTGTCGTGACCTGCCACATCAAATTAATAGATGGGTGCCCAAGTTGCTCTCAGCATCTTGTCGCTAAATGTTAGGCTGATTAAATCTGAGTCGAGAAGAGTGGCAATTTTGGACTACTTGAGCAACTTGGATGCGGACGTATACTGTGTCCAGGAGTGTGGGATCTCCGATCCCTTAAGTGAAAATGCATGGCCTTTAGGTCAAAGTGTGTGGTCTGGTTCTGTATGTAATAAAAATTGTGGGGTAGGTGTTTTGGTGAAGGGTTATAGTGTTAAGATAGAAAGTTACATGGTGGTGGAGGCGGGGAGGTGTGTAATATGTAAGTTAAATTGTAGGGGGTGGAGGGTTAGGGTGGTAAATATGTATGCACCAATAGATAAAGGGGAGAGGCTGGAAATTTTTGAGAAATTATGTTTTTTTTTATCTGGCAAAATGCCAATAATTTTTGTTGGAGATTTCAATTGTGTGACGGAGGGGGATAAGATGGATGTTACAGGTAAAAGACTCAAGAGTCTTGTGGCGGATTTTTCCTTACAGGATGCTGCGGAAGTTTTTTTAGGTAATCCACCTCCTGCGACCTATAAGGCCGACAGGGGAGGCATAGAGTCTAGAATAGACCGTATCTTCTTTTCTTCACAAAATGTTATTTGTAGGAATTTCCAGCAGGAAGATGTTCCCTTCTCTGACCATGTGTGTTTGAGGGCACGTCTAGAAGGTAAGATTTCCTTTGTATATGGTGGTGGCGTGTGGAAACTTAATGTGCGTTTGCTGGAAGATAATAGGATCATGCGTGATTTTAGGCGAATGTATGTTAGGTGGAGGGATAAAAAAAGTGATTTCAGGAATGTGCTTGAGTGGTGGGACTGGATGAAGAGTGAGATTGTTTTTTTCTTTAGAAAAAGGGGCAGGAGGAAAGCAGCAATGAATAGAGCAAAATTTAATGATTTAAGCTCTAGACTGGAGTGGCTGAGGAAGTTAAGGATGATTGGAGTGGATGTGGATGTTTTGATGTGTCAAGTGAAAGAAGAGATTAAGAAATATATTGAGGGTAAAGGGAAAGAAATTATTTACCGTTCTAAGATTGAACATTTGGAGAAAAATGAGAAATGCACAAGGTTTTTTTTCAAAAAAGTTTTTGGGAAGAAAGTAGATATGGATGAGGTGGTGAATGGTGATGGGGTGTGTGTGAGTGGGAAGGATGTGATGCAGGAGGTGGTGTTGTTTTATTAGGAGTTGTATGGGGAAAAATGGGTTGATGATAGGATGTTGACTGATGCTTTGGGGTGTTTAGAAGGTTGTTTGGGTGAGGATGAACGTGAAATATTGGATGATGTAATTGTGTTGGATGAAGTTAAAAAAGTGGTGATGTCTGCGAGTAAGAATAAAACACCTGGGAAGGATGGACTGCCCGTGGAGTTATATGTTAAGGAATGGGACACGATGGGAAATGACTTATTGGAGGTGTGCCAGTATATGTTCACGGAGAATATGTTGAGTGAATCTATGAGAGATGGGGTGGTGGTTTTGGTTCATAAGAAAGGTGATAAAAAGGATTTGGGGAATTGGAGGCCAATCACCCTTTTGAATGCAGACTATAAGGTGTTTAGTAAATTGTTGGCTAGCCGGATGCGGGAAGTGATTGGCGGTGTGGTGGATGAAGATCAAGTGTGTGCAGTGCCTGGGAGAAGTATGACTGAAAATTTGATGTTGTTGCGTGATGTGATTGGGGATTGTATGAGTCGTAAGCAGAAATGTTTGTTGTTTTCGGTTGATTTTGAAAAAGCTTTTGACCGTGTGTCACATAGCTTTATGTTTAAGGTTTTGTCTAAGATGGGTTATTCCAGGAATTTTGTAAACTGTGTTAGGAGTTTGTATTGTAATGTTTCAAGTGAATTTTTGGTGAATGGGTGGTTGAGTGAGAAAGTGAGAATTAAATCAGGAGTGCGTCAGGGGTGCCCTATGTCCCCTTTTTTGTTTATTAGTGTGATTGAAGTGTTGATGTGTATGGTTAGGAAGGATAAGGTTATGAGAGGTGTGATTATTCCTAGGAGTAATGGAAAGGATGTGAGAATTCTAGGTTACATGGATGATGTAGTGATTGTGAGTGGGAATATGGCTGCGATAAGTAGGGCAAGGTTGATATTAAGTTTGTTTTGTAGTGTCTCAGCTTTTAAGGTCAATTGGACTAAGAGTTCCTTTAAATGTTTTGGTGAGAGGAATGTACGGATGGATGGTGTGAGGTGTGAGGATGGTGCAATAAAGGTGCTTGGGATTAAGTTTAATGATGATTTGAAAGGAAATGAGAGTTGGGAAGATTGTGGGGTGAGAGTGGTGCGCAAGTTGAATTTTTGGCGAATGAGAGAACTAACTCTGACTGGGAAAGTTCTGATTATTAAGGCGGTTATTTTGCCTATTTTGTTGTTTGTTGCGAATGTATATCCTGCTGCTTTTAAGAAAATTAGGAAAACTGAGAAATTCATCTTTAATTTTCTTTGGGGAAGTCGCATGGAGAAATTGAAACGGGAATATGTCTATAAGTTATGTGTAAATGGTGGTTTGGATTTTCCAAATATTGATTTCTTTTTAGGGATTAGTTACGTGAAAATGGTGGTGGTGGTTCTAGGGAAAAGTAATAAGTGTGCTTATATGATGAAGTATTCGGCTGGATGGATGCTTTATGGCTTAAAGTGGGTCAAAAGGGATGCTAGAGTGCCTGTTGCTTTTAAGTGTCCTGTATGGTATGGTTGTGTTGAGAAATTTGTAAGGAAGTATGATTTGTTGTCCGTTAACATGAGTGATTTTAGGCAAAAGAAGAAAGTCATTAGGATGGTGCGTGAGCGTGAGGTGGTATGTAATATCAATGGGTTGAGAGGGGAGGAAGTAACCGAGATGTGGAGAAAATTAAGTATAGATGGTGTGACTAACAGACAGAGAGATATCGCTTGGATGATATTGCATGACATTTTGCCTGTTAGAGATGTGCAAAAGAAGAAGGATTTAGTTAAATCTGAGGTATGCCCGAGGGATGGATGTGGTTTGAGAGAGCATGTTAGACATATGGTATGGGATTGTGATTTTGCATATGATGTATGGAAGGGTATAGGGGGACTTTGCAAGGAATTGGTGGGTGTAAAGTATGTTAATTGGAAACTTGCTATGTTTGGGATGGGTGCATGTAGTAGAATTAAGGATAGGATTTTATGGTTGTTGGTGGTGTGTGTAATTGAAAGTTTGTGGGATGCGAGGAATTTGTTAGTTTTTAAAAGGAAGAAAATGTCAGTTAATGAATGTTTGAGATTGATTCTGTCACGTATGTATGTAATATACCTCTGGGATCAGGAACGTGGAAGTATTATAGATGCTGAAGGGATCTGGAAGTTTAAAAAGTGGAGGTTTTTGGTAAAGTTTAATTAGTAGTGTATAATGTACCTGATGATAAGGTTTGGTTTTATTTTTGATTATATACCAAGTGTGATGAAAGGCTAAGTGTCAATGAAAGGCTTTTGTAAGTCGATTTGATTGAACTTATGCTCCGGCCTATCTGATTTGGTTAAAAAAAAAAAAAAATCTGTTCTTATCAGTTTAATATCTGATACGTCCCCTATCTGGGGACCATATATTAAATGGATTTTTAGAACAGGGAGATGGAAAAAGAGCTTGCTCTGTCCACTCCACGCATTGACCTGGTATTGCAGTATCTCCAGGACCGGTGCACCCCTTCTTTAATGCAGTTTCTAAAATCAGAAAGAATTGAATTCAATGTTTTTTGTTCATTTTGCTTGTTTGTCGGATTTGGGGATGGACTCTTTGGCTTTGCTTTTCTTCTCCTCATTGGATTTTTCATGTTCAAAGTTGCAGAAGCCAGATTACAAGCTCATTTTGGTTCAACTTCAGCAACTGTGCATTGCATTGCCATGTAATGTGATGCAATGCTATCTTTCTAGCTCTCCCTTTTTACTTCCTTTTGGATAAACAGACATATTAGGCAAGCATTTTGGAGCTTTCACCTAAATAACTACAGGTGGTGAGATAAGCTGCACAATATAATTGACCTTTCAGTATATTGTTGCACACACACCATCTATTTAGCAAATGCCCTTGTTATCAACAGCAGCCTTTTAAACTCACCTGAGCTAACAGGTATGTGCGCTGGTTACTCTGCTGCGCTTAAAATTTCTTTTTTGGTTTGCTACAATGCCTTTTCTGAAACGTTGTCTCCTTCTGCTGGAACACTGACTTCTTTCATTTAATGCCTGCAGACTATAAAAGAGAACCCAACCCAAAAAGTTTGGTTGATTAGTCTGTGGCATTCTGTTAAACTGTTGCTTATGGCGGTCTCTGTGAGCTTCTCAGCGACATTCAGCCAGCCAGGTATCCTGCCTGCAGTAGATGGAATGTGGCAATGGAACGCTGGCTGCGCGTGTCATAATAGGCTCTGAGCCTTTATATACCTGTGCACAGCAGCAGCCACCTTCAGTCTGCTGCTGGACAGCCAGCAGCAGCAGCAGCAGGAGAGGTATGTAATCAGGAGCCCTCCTGCTAAGGGTAGACAGCTGCTCGTTCCACCCCACCCCCCGCCTTAATTGGTTCTCCTCCCTTCCAACGGTGTTGAGGCGGGTGGGAACAGCAGGGGGTGAAGGTGCTGTGTTTAAAGAGGTGGAGTTATGCAGATCTAAAACGCGTGGATTGCAGCAGCAGCAAGCCGAAAAGTGCAGGCATGTAAGGGATCTAGAGGTTGACAACATGTCTTCTTAACGGGAGTCCAGGAGCTCATCTCCACAAATGGACTTTTCAGGATCCTTGGGTGGCTCCGTAGTTTGAAACCAATTCTGGTTATCGCTTCTCGGCCTTTTGGCTAAGATCAAGTGTAGTATCTGTTCTTATCAACTGGAGGGACTCAAGCCCGACTTGTGGAAGCCCAAAACTATCCACAAGCTAATCAGAGCCAAGGATGACGTGGAGAACATCACAGGACTTCACCAGGACACGCTGGAGACTGTGTGGACAAATGTGTCATCTGACAGGCTGACCAACGGGCACAAGAACTTGTCGTGGATGGCGATTCAGGGCGGACTGCCCGTCCGGTCATTCTTGCATGCCCGGAATCTGTGCAAGACCCGGTACTGCCCAAGGTGCCCCTTCGTGGAGGAAACATCTTTGCACACTTTTTGGGACTGCGGATTTGCACAGCGCCTATTGACTGCACTTGAGGACGACCTGAGGAACTCTGTCCCCAGGGCGAGCCTATCGCACCATTCTGTGCTTTACGGACTCTTCCCTGGGGTTCATACCGTCGGAGCCATCCAGGAGGCTTGGCGCCTTATGAACTGCTTCAAGGATGCCGTTTGGGTCGCCAGGAACCGGCTCATCTTGAGGAGGGAGAGGATGTCCATCCAGGACTGCCGCAGGCTGATCCACAGCCTGCTCAGAGACTATTCCATCATGGACGGTCCGGAGGACGAGGACGAGGACTAAACCCCTCCTCCCCCTCTCCCCTTATGTGTCTTGTCTTTCAATAAAGCTTCGGGCCTGTGATTTTCCCCTCCCCATCCCCTTTTTCCCAATCCCCATCCCTTATCACGGTTCGTCGTACTGTATTGATTGACATGCTTTTTCTTTCAGATTGAGTGTTTTGTGTAGCATAGGGGTGTGATGTGTCTAGTTAGTGCGTCGTATCCTCATGCTATGTAAATATGATGTAGAATTCTGTGTGTACTGGGCTGCGGCACTGTACACTGTCTGTTAACTTATTTTTTGTGCTAATAAAAGATATATTCAATCAAAAAAATCTGTTCTTATCAGTTTAATATCTGATACGTCCCCTATCTGGGGACCATATATTAAATGGATTTTTAGAACAGGGAGATGGAAAAAGAGCTTGCTCTGTCCACTCCACGCATTGACCTGGTATTGCAGTATCTCCAGGACCGGTGCACCCCTTCTTTAATGCAGTTTCTAAAATCAGAAAGAATTGAATTCAATGTTTTTTGTTCATTTTGCTTGTTTGTCGGATTTGGGGATGGACTCTTTGGCTTTGCTTTTCTTCTCCTCATTGGATTTTTCATGTTCAAAGTTGCAGAAGCCAGATTACAAGCTCATTTTGGTTCAACTTCAGCAACTGTGCATTGCATTGCCATGTAATGTGATGCAATGCTATCTTTCTAGCTCTCCCTTTTTACTTCCTTTTGGATAAACAGACATATTAGGCAAGCATTTTGGAGCTTTCACCTAAATAACTACAGGTGGTGAGATAAGCTGCACAATATAATTGACCTTTCAGTATATTGTTGCACACACACCATCTATTTAGCAAATGCCCTTGTTATCAACAGCAGCCTTTTAAACTCACCTGAGCTAACAGGTATGTGCGCTGGTTACTCTGCTGCGCTTAAAATTTCTTTTTTGGTTTGCTACAATGCCTTTTCTGAAACGTTGTCTCCTTCTGCTGGAACACTGACTTCTTTCATTTAATGCCTGCAGACTATAAAAGAGAACCCAACCCAAAAAGTTTGGTTGATTAGTCTGTGGCATTCTGTTAAACTGTTGCTTATGGCGGTCTCTGTGAGCTTCTCAGCGACATTCAGCCAGCCAGGTATCCTGCCTGCAGTAGATGGAATGTGGCAATGGAACGCTGGCTGCGCGTGTCATAATAGGCTCTGAGCCTTTATATACCTGTGCACAGCAGCAGCCACCTTCAGTCTGCTGCTGGACAGCCAGCAGCAGCAGCAGCAGGAGAGGTATGTAATCAGGAGCCCTCCTGCTAAGGGTAGACAGCTGCTCGTTCCACCCCACCCCCCGCCTTAATTGGTTCTCCTCCCTTCCAACGGTGTTGAGGCGGGTGGGAACAGCAGGGGGTGAAGGTGCTGTGTTTAAAGAGGTGGAGTTATGCAGATCTAAAACGCGTGGATTGCAGCAGCAGCAAGCCGAAAAGTGCAGGCATGTAAGGGATCTAGAGGTTGACAACATGTCTTCTTAACGGGAGTCCAGGAGCTCATCTCCACAAATGGACTTTTCAGGATCCTTGGGTGGCTCCGTAGTTTGAAACCAATTCTGGTTATCGCTTCTCGGCCTTTTGGCTAAGATCAAGTGTAGTATCTGTTCTTATCAACTGGAGGGACTCAAGCCCGACTTGTGGAAGCCCAAAACTATCCACAAGCTAATCAGAGCCAAGGATGACGTGGAGAACATCACAGGACTTCACCAGGACACGCTGGAGACTGTGTGGACAAATGTGTCGTCTGACAGGCTGACCAACGGGCACAAGGACTTGTCGTGGATGGCGATTCAGGGCGGACTGCCCGTCCGGTCATTCTTGCATGCCCGGAACCTGTGCAAGACCCGGTACTGCCCAAGGTGCCCCTTCGTGGAGGAAACATCTTTGCACACTTTTTGGGACTGCGGATTTGCACAGCGCCTATTGACTGCACTTGAGGACGACCTGAGGAACTCTGTCCCCAGGGCGAGCCTATCGCACCATTCTGTGCTTTACGGACTCTTCCCTGGGGTTCATACCGTCGGAGCCATCCAGGAGGCTTGGCGCCTTATGAACTGCTTCAAGGATGCCGTTTGGGTCGCCAGGAACCGGCTCATCTTGAGGAGGGAGAGGATGTCCATCCAGGACTGCCGCAGGCTGATCCACAGCCTGCTCAGAGACTATTCCATCATGGACGGTCCGGAGGACGAGGACGAGGACTAAACCCCTCCTCCCCCTCTCCCCTTATGTGTCTTGTCTTTCAATAAAGCTTCGGGCCTGTGATTTTCCCCTCCCCATCCCCTTTTTCCCAATCCCCATCCCTTATCACGGTTCGTCGTACTGTATTGATTGACATGCTTTTTCTTTCAGATTGAGTGTTTTGTGTAGCATAGGGGTGTGATGTGTCTAGTTAGTGCGTCGTATCCTCATGCTATGTAAATATGATGTAGAATTCTGTGTGTACTGGGCTGCGGCACTGTACACTGTCTGTTAACTTATTTTTTGTGCTAATAAAAGATATATTCAATCAAAAAAATCTGTTCTTATCAGTTTAATATCTGATACGTCCCCTATCTGGGGACCATATATTAAATGGATTTTTAGAACAGGGAGATGGAAAAAGAGCTTGCTCTGTCCACTCCACGCATTGACCTGGTATTGCAGTATCTCCAGGACCGGTGCACCCCTTCTTTAATGCAGTTTCTAAAATCAGAAAGAATTGAATTCAATGTTTTTTGTTCATTTTGCTTGTTTGTCGGATTTGGGGATGGACTCTTTGGCTTTGCTTTTCTTCTCCTCATTGGATTTTTCATGTTCAAAGTTGCAGAAGCCAGATTACAAGCTCATTTTGGTTCAACTTCAGCAACTGTGCATTGCATTGCCATGTAATGTGATGCAATGCTATCTTTCTAGCTCTCCCTTTTTACTTCCTTTTGGATAAACAGACATATTAGGCAAGCATTTTGGAGCTTTCACCTAAATAACTACAGGTGGTGAGATAAGCTGCACAATATAATTGACCTTTCAGTATATTGTTGCACACACACCATCTATTTAGCAAATGCCCTTGTTATCAACAGCAGCCTTTTAAACTCACCTGAGCTAACAGGTATGTGCGCTGGTTACTCTGCTGCGCTTAAAATTTCTTTTTTGGTTTGCTACAATGCCTTTTCTGAAACGTTGTCTCCTTCTGCTGGAACACTGACTTCTTTCATTTAATGCCTGCAGACTATAAAAGAGAACCCAACCCAAAAAGTTTGGTTGATTAGTCTGTGGCATTCTGTTAAACTGTTGCTTATGGCGGTCTCTGTGAGCTTCTCAGCGACATTCAGCCAGCCAGGTATCCTGCCTGCAGTAGATGGAATGTGGCAATGGAACGCTGGCTGCGCGTGTCATAATAGGCTCTGAGCCTTTATATACCTGTGCACAGCAGCAGCCACCTTCAGTCTGCTGCTGGACAGCCAGCAGCAGCAGCAGCAGGAGAGGTATGTAATCAGGAGCCCTCCTGCTAAGGGTAGACAGCTGCTCGTTCCACCCCACCCCCCGCCTTAATTGGTTCTCCTCCCTTCCAAGGGTGTTGAGGCGGGTGGGAACAGCAGGGGGTGAAGGTGCTGTGTTTAAAGAGGTGGAGTTATGCAGATCTAAAACGCGTGGATTGCAGCAGCAGCAAGCCGAAAAGTGCAGGCATGTAAGGGATCTACAGGTTGACAACATGTCTTCTTAACGGGAGTCCAGGAGCTCATCTCCACAAATGGACTTTTCAGGATCCTTGGGTGGCTCCGTAGTTTGAAACCAATTCTGGTTATCGCTTCTCGGCCTTTTGGCTAAGATCAAGTGTAGTATCTGTTCTTATCAGTTTAATATCTGATACGTCCCCTATCTGGGGACCATATATTAAATGGATTTTTAGAACAGGGAGATGGAAAAAGAGCTTGCTCTGTCCACTCCACGCATTGACCTGGTATTGCAGTATCTCCAGGACCGGTGCACCCCTTCTTTAATGCAGTTTCTAAAATCAGAAAGAATTGAATTCAATGTTTTTTGTTCATTTTGCTTGTTTGTCGGATTTGGGGATGGACTCTTTGGCTTTGCTTTTCTTCTCCTCATTGGATTTTTCATGTTCAAAGTTGCAGAAGCCAGATTACAAGCTCATTTTGGTTCAACTTCAGCAACTGTGCATTGCATTGCCATGTAATGTGATGCAATGCTATCTTTCTAGCTCTCCCTTTTTACTTCCTTTTGGATAAACAGACATATTAGGCAAGCATTTTGGAGCTTTCACCTAAATAACTACAGGTGGTGAGATAAGCTGCACAATATAATTGACCTTTCAGTATATTGTTGCACACACACCATCTATTTAGCAAATGCCCTTGTTATCAACAGCAGCCTTTTAAACTCACCTGAGCTAACAGGTATGTGCGCTGGTTACTCTGCTGCGCTTAAAATTTCTTTTTTGGTTTGCTACAATGCCTTTTCTGAAACGTTGTCTCCTTCTGCTGGAACACTGACTTCTTTCATTTAATGCCTGCAGACTATAAAAGAGAACCCAACCCAAAAAGTTTGGTTGATTAGTCTGTGGCATTCTGTTAAACTGTTGCTTATGGCGGTCTCTGTGAGCTTCTCAGCGACATTCAGCCAGCCAGGTATCCTGCCTGCAGTAGATGGAATGTGGCAATGGAACGCTGGCTGCGCGTGTCATAATAGGCTCTGAGCCTTTATATACCTGTGCACAGCAGCAGCCACCTTCAGTCTGCTGCTGGACAGCCAGCAGCAGCAGCAGCAGGAGAGGTATGTAATCAGGAGCCCTCCTGCTAAGGGTAGACAGCTGCTCGTTCCACCCCACCCCCCGCCTTAATTGGTTCTCCTCCCTTCCAAGGGTGTTGAGGCGGGTGGGAACAGCAGGGGGTGAAGGTGCTGTGTTTAAAGAGGTGGAGTTATGCAGATCTAAAACGCGTGGATTGCAGCAGCAGCAAGCCGAAAAGTGCAGGCATGTAAGGGATCTAGAGGTTGACAACATGTCTTCTTAACGGGAGTCCAGGAGCTCATCTCCACAAATGGACTTTTCAGGATCCTTGGGTGGCTCCGTAGTTTGAAACCAATTCTGGTTATCGCTTCTCGGCCTTTTGGCTAAGATCAAGTGTAGTATCTGTTCTTATCAGTTTAATATCTGATACGTCCCCTATCTGGGGACCATATATTAAATGGATTTTTAGAACAGGGAGATGGAAAAAGAGCTTGCTCTGTCCACTCCACGCATTGACCTGGTATTGCAGTATCTCCAGGACCGGTGCACCCCTTCTTTAATGCAGTTTCTAAAATCAGAAAGAATTGAATTCAATGTTTTTTGTTCATTTTGCTTGTTTGTCGGATTTGGGGATGGACTCTTTGGCTTTGCTTTTCTTCTCCTCATTGGATTTTTCATGTTCAAAGTTGCAGAAGCCAGATTACAAGCTCATTTTGGTTCAACTTCAGCAACTGTGCATTGCATTGCCATGTAATGTGATGCAATGCTATCTTTCTAGCTCTCCCTTTTTACTTCCTTTTGGATAAACAGACATATTAGGCAAGCATTTTGGAGCTTTCACCTAAATAACTACAGGTGGTGAGATAAGCTGCACAATATAATTGACCTTTCAGTATATTGTTGCACACACACCATCTATTTAGCAAATGCCCTTGTTATCAACAGCAGCCTTTTAAACTCACCTGAGCTAACAGGTATGTGCGCTGGTTACTCTGCTGCGCTTAAAATTTCTTTTTTGGTTTGCTACAATGCCTTTTCTGAAACGTTGTCTCCTTCTGCTGGAACACTGACTTCTTTCATTTAATGCCTGCAGACTATAAAAGAGAACCCAACCCAAAAAGTTTGGTTGATTAGTCTGTGGCATTCTGTTAAACTGTTGCTTATGGCGGTCTCTGTGAGCTTCTCAGCGACATTCAGCCAGCCAGGTATCCTGCCTGCAGTAGATGGAATGTGGCAATGGAACGCTGGCTGCGCGTGTCATAATAGGCTCTGAGCCTTTATATACCTGTGCACAGCAGCAGCCACCTTCAGTCTGCTGCTGGACAGCCAGCAGCAGCAGCAGCAGGAGAGGTATGTAATCAGGAGCCCTCCTGCTAAGGGTAGACAGCTGCTCGTTCCACCCCACCCCCCGCCTTAATTGGTTCTCCTCCCTTCCAACGGTGTTGAGGCGGGTGGGAACAGCAGGGGGTGAAGGTGCTGTGTTTAAAGAGGTGGAGTTATGCAGATCTAAAACGCGTGGATTGCAGCAGCAGCAAGCCGAAAAGTGCAGGCATGTAAGGGATCTAGAGGTTGACAACATGTCTTCTTAACGGGAGTCCAGGAGCTCATCTCCACAAATGGACTTTTCAGGATCCTTGGGTGGCTCCGTAGTTTGAAACCAATTCTGGTTATCGCTTCTCGGCCTTTTGGCTAAGATCAAGTGTAGTATCTGTTCTTATCAGTTTAATATCTGATACGTCCCCTATCTGGGGACCATATATTAAATGGATTTTTAGAACAGGGAGATGGAAAAAGAGCTTGCTCTGTCCACTCCACGCATTGACCTGGTATTGCAGTATCTCCAGGACCGGTGCACCCCTTCTTTAATGCAGTTTCTAAAATCAGAAAGAATTGAATTCAATGTTTTTTGTTCATTTTGCTTGTTTGTCGGATTTGGGGATGGACTCTTTGGCTTTGCTTTTCTTCTCCTCATTGGATTTTTCATGTTCAAAGTTGCAGAAGCCAGATTACAAGCTCATTTTGGTTCAACTTCAGCAACTGTGCATTGCATTGCCATGTAATGTGATGCAATGCTATCTTTCTAGCTCTCCCTTTTTACTTCCTTTTGGATAAACAGACATATTAGGCAAGCATTTTGGAGCTTTCACCTAAATAACTACAGGTGGTGAGATAAGCTGCACAATATAATTGACCTTTCAGTATATTGTTGCACACACACCATCTATTTAGCAAATGCCCTTGTTATCAACAGCAGCCTTTTAAACTCACCTGAGCTAACAGGTATGTGCGCTGGTTACTCTGCTGCGCTTAAAATTTCTTTTTTGGTTTGCTACAATGCCTTTTCTGAAACGTTGTCTCCTTCTGCTGGAACACTGACTTCTTTCATTTAATGCCTGCAGACTATAAAAGAGAACCCAACCCAAAAAGTTTGGTTGATTAGTCTGTGGCATTCTGTTAAACTGTTGCTTATGGCGGTCTCTGTGAGCTTCTCAGCGACATTCAGCCAGCCAGGTATCCTGCCTGCAGTAGATGGAATGTGGCAATGGAACGCTGGCTGCGCGTGTCATAATAGGCTCTGAGCCTTTATATACCTGTGCACAGCAGCAGCCACCTTCAGTTTGCTGCTGGACAGCCAGCAGCAGCAGCAGCAGGAGAGGTATGTAATCAGGAGCCCTCCTGCTAAGGGTAGACAGCTGCTCGTTCCACCACACCCCCCGCCTTAATTGGTTCTCCTCCCTTCCAACGGTGTTGAGGCGGGTGGGAACAGCAGGGGGTGAAGGTGCTGTGTTTAAAGAGGTGGAGTTATGCAGATCTAAAACGCGTGGATTGCAGCAGCAGCAAGCCGAAAAGTGCAGGCATGTAAGGGATCTAGAGGTTGACAACATGTCTTCTTAACGGGAGTCCAGGAGCTCATCTCCACAAATGGACTTTTCAGGATCCTTGGGTGGCTCCGTAGTTTGAAACCAATTCTGGTTATCGCTTCTCGGCCTTTTGGCTAAGATCAAGTGTAGTATCTGTTCTTATCAGTTTAATATCTGATACGTCCCCTATCTGGGGACCATATATTAAATGGATTTTTAGAACAGGGAGATGGAAAAAGAGCTTGCTCTGTCCACTCCACGCATTGACCTGGTATTGCAGTATCTCCAGGACCGGTGCACCCCTTCTTTAATGCAGTTTCTAAAATCAGAAAGAATTGAATTCAATGTTTTTTGTTCATTTTGCTTGTTTGTCGGATTTGGGGATGGACTCTTTGGCTTTGCTTTTCTTCTCCTCATTGGATTTTTCATGTTCAAAGTTGCAGAAGCCAGATTACAAGCTCATTTTGGTTCAACTTCAGCAACTGTGCATTGCATTGCCATGTAATGTGATGCAATGCTATCTTTCTAGCTCTCCCTTTTTACTTCCTTTTGGATAAACAGACATATTAGGCAAGCATTTTGGAGCTTTCACCTAAATAACTACAGGTGGTGAGATAAGCTGCACAATATAATTGACCTTTCAGTATATTGTTGCACACACACCATCTATTTAGCAAATGCCCTTGTTATCAACAGCAGCCTTTTAAACTCACCTGAGCTAACAGGTATGTGCGCTGGTTACTCTGCTGCACTTAAAATTTCTTTTTTGGTTTGCTACAATGCCTTTTCTGAAACGTTGTCTCCTTCTGCTGGAACACTGACTTCTTTCATTTAATGCCTGCAGACTATAAAAGAGAACCCAACCCAAAATGTTTGGTTGATTAGTCTGTGGCATTCTGTTAAACTGTTGCTTATGGCGGTCTCTGTGAGCTTCTCAGCGACATTCAGCCAGCCAGGTATCCTGCCTGCAGTAGATGGAATGTGGCAATGGAACGCTGGCTGCGCGTGTCATAATAGGCTCTGAGCCTTTATATACCTGTGCACAGCAGCAGCCACCTTCAGTCTGCTGCTGGACAGCCAGCAGCAGCAGCAGCAGGAGAGGTATGTAATCAGGAGCCCTCCTGCTAAGGGTAGACAGCTGCTCGTTCCACCCCACCCCCCGCCTTAATTGGTTCTCCTCCCTTCCAACGGTGTTGAGGCGGGTGGGAACAGCAGGGGGTGAAGGTGCTGTGTTTAAAGAGGTGGAGTTATGCAGATCTAAAATGCGTGGATTGCAGCAGCAGCAAGCCGAAAAGTGCAGGCATGTAAGGGATCTACAGGTTGACAACATGTCTTCTTAACGGGAGTCCAGGAGCTCATCTCCACAAATGGACTTTTCAGGATCCTTGGGTGGCTCCGTAGTTTGAAACCAATTCTGGTTATCGCTTCTCGGCCTTTTGGCTAAGATCAAGTGTAGTATCTGTTCTTATCAGTTTAATATCTGATACGTCCCCTGTCTGGGGACCATATATTAAATGGATTTTTAGAACAGGGAGATGGAAAAAGAGCTTGCTCTGTCCACTCCACGCATTGACCTAGTATTGCAGTATCTCCAGGACCGGTGCACCCCTTCTTTAATGCAGTTTCTAAAATCAGAAAGAATTGAATTCAATGTTTTTTGTTCATTTTGCTTGTTTGTCGGATTTGGGGATGGACTCTTTGGCTTTGCTTTTCTTCTCCTCATTGGATTTTTCATGTTCAAAGTTGCAGAAGCCAGATTACAAGCTCATTTTGGTTCAACTTCAGCAACTGTGCATTGCATTGCCATGTAATGTGATGCAATGCTATCTTTCTGGCTCTCCCTTTTTACTTCCTTTTGGATAAACAGACATATTAGGCAAGCATTTTGGAGCTTTCACCTAAATAACTACAGGTGGTGAGATAAGCTGCACAATATAATTGACCTTTCAGTATATTGTTGCACACACACCATCTATTTAGCAAATGCCCTTGTTATCAACAGCAGCCTTTTAAACTCACCTGAGCTAACAGGTATGTGCGCTGGTTACTCTGCTGCGCTTAAAATTTCTTTTTTGGTTTGCTACAATGCCTTTTCTGAAACGTTGTCTCCTTCTGCTGGAACACTGACTTCTTTCATTTAATGCCTGCAGACTATAAAAGAGAACCCAACCCAAAAAGTTTGGTTGATTAGTCTGTGGCATTCTGTTAAACTGTTGCTTATGGCGGTCTCTGTGAGCTTCTCAGCGACATTCAGCCAGCCAGGTATCCTGCCTGCAGTAGATGGAATGTGGCAATGGAACGCTGGCTGCGCGTGTCATAATAGGCTCTGAGCCTTTATATACCTGTGCACAGCAGCAGCCACCTTCAGTCTGCTGCTGGACAGCCAGCAGCAGCAGCAGCAGGAGAGGTATGTAATCAGGAGCCCTCCTGCTAAGGGTAGACAGCTGCTCGTTCCACCCCACCCCCCGCCTTAATTGGTTCTCCTCCCTTCCAACGGTGTTGAGGCGGGTGGGAACAGCAGGGGGTGAAGGTGCTGTGTTTAAAGAGGTGGAGTTATGCAGATCTAAAACGCGTGGATTGCAGCAGCAGCAAGCCGAAAAGTGCAGGCATGTAAGGGATCTAGAGGTTGACAACATGTCTTCTTAACGGGAGTCCAGGAGCTCATCTCCACAAATGGACTTTTCAGGATCCTTGGGTGGCTCCATAGTTTGAAACCAATTCTGGTTATCGCTTCTCGGCCTTTTGGCTAAGATCAAGTGTAGTATCTGTTCTTATCAGTTTAATATCTGATACGTCCCCTATCTGGGGACCATATATTAAATGGATTTTTAGAACAGGGAGATGGAAAAAGAGCTTGCTCTGTCCACTCCACGCATTGACCTGGTATTGCAGTATCTCCAGGACCGGTGCACCCCTTCTTTAATGCAGTTTCTAAAATCAGAAAGAATTGAATTCAATGTTTTTTGTTCATTTTGCTTGTTTGTCGGATTTGGGGATGGACTCTTTGGCTTTGCTTTTCTTCTCCTCATTGGATTTTTCATGTTCAAAGTTGCAGAAGCCAGATTACAAGCTCATTTTGGTTCAACTTCAGCAACTGTGCATTGCATTGCCATGTAATGTGATGCAATGCTATCTTTCTAGCTCTCCCTTTTTACTTCCTTTTGGATAAACAGACATATTAGGCAAGCATTTTGGAGCTTTCACCTAAATAACTACAGGTGGTGAGATAAGCTGCACAATATAATTGACCTTTCAGTATATTGTTGCACACACACCATCTATTTAGCAAATGCCCTTGTTATCAACAGCAGCCTTTTAAACTCACCTGAGCTAACAGGTATGTGCGCTGGTTACTCTGCTGCGCTTAAAATTTCTTTTTTGGTTTGCTACAATGCCTTTTCTGAAACGTTGTCTCCTTCTGCTGGAACACTGACTTCTTTCATTTAATGCCTGCAGACTATAAAAGAGAACCCAACCCAAAAAGTTTGGTTGATTAGTCTGTGGCATTCTGTTAAACTGTTGCTTATGGCGGTCTCTGTGAGCTTCTCAGCGACATTCAGCCAGCCAGGTATCCTGCCTGCAGTAGATGGAATGTGGCAATGGAATGCTGGCTGCGCGTGTCATAATAGGCTCTGAGCCTTTATATACCTGTGCACAGCAGCAGCCACCTTCAGTCTGCTGCTGGACAGCCAGCAGCAGCAGCAGCAGGAGAGGTATGTAATCAGGAGCCCTCCTGCTAAGGGTAGACAGCTGCTCGTTCCACCCCACCCCCCGCCTTAATTGGTTCTCCTCCCTTCCAACGGTGTTGAGGCGGGTGGGAACAGCAGGGGGTGAAGGTGCTGTGTTTAAAGAGGTGGAGTTATGCAGATCTAAAACTCGTGGATTGCAGCAGCAGCAAGCCGAAAAGTGCAGGCATGTAAGGGATCTAGAGGTTGACAACATGTCTTCTTAACGGGAGTCCAGGAGCTCATCTCCACAAATGGACTTTTCAGGATCCTTGGGTGGCTCCGTAGTTTGAAACCAATTCTGGTTATCGCTTCTCGGCCTTTTGGCTGCGATCGTATGACTGTACCTTGATTGGTGCGAGTCTCCTGGAGGAATCCGGACCCTTTTGTGGAGGATTTTCTGCTTTTTCCTGTGGTATTCCATACCGACAGAATCCAAGATGTCTTTTGTGAAGAACACCATCCGTTTGTCCGTGGATCCATCTGACCAGAACAAGAACAACGTGGTTTTCATTGTCCAAGACATCGTTGAAGGCAAAGCTGGAGCAAGACGTTCTGGGATCTTCAGTGTCAACGAATTTTCACGTCAAGGTAATTATGACGTTACCTTTATGGACCAGGATGTTTGCCTTAATGTCTTTGAGTGGCTCCGTGGTCACTCTAGTGACCCCTGCTTGGAAGGAGTTAGATGGGAACCTTTGTTTGGTCTGCAAGAAAAGGAGGTGACTGTGACTGTCTATAACCCTTTTACAGACCCTGAGCTGCTGGAGTGCTTCCTCTCTCGCTACTGTGAATATGTGCGGAAGGGAGTGAAGCAAGTCAATTGTCTAGGAATCTTTAACTGTCAGTATAAATTCCGTGTGAAATTGAAAAGGGATCCTGACAGTGTGGGGGGCTTTAGACACCCTCCATCAAATTTTTCCGTTGCAGGCCATAGAGGTTTCCTCTTTTACCCAGGCCAGCCCATGTTTTGCCGTAGATGCTTTTCTTTCGGACATACCATGGTAACATGCCTTAAAGGGCAGTGTTGCCGAAATTGCAGAAAGGAGGGGCATATGGCCAACCAGTGTCCAGAGGCCAAGTCCTGTGATGTCTGTGGGAGTAGTGATCACATGTATAAGGACTGTCCTATGAGTGCACCTAGACGTTCTGATAAAGAACAGAAGGAGGAGGAGCTGGAGAGGAGGCAGATGGCAAGCGCACTGAAAGTGCTGGAAAGATTGGAGAGGGAGGAGAGAGAGGGAAGGAGGCGGGAAACTGGTAGAGCCTCTCCCTCTACGGCGCCAGAGGAGGTGTCCCTGAGACCATGTTCTTCTTCTGCTGAAGAAATGAGGAAGAAGCGGAGGGAAGAAAAGGAGTTCTGGAGGGAAGTGGCAAAGGTGGAGAAAAAGGCAGTGTCTGCGAGAATATCTAGGAAAGTGGTGGAAGCAGAGCTGCCTGAGATGATGACTTTTGGAGAGGCAATGGACGCAACAGGATGTGAAGTGCAAATCTCGGAACCCGACAGTCCTGAACACCCTTCGGGTCCTGAAAACACTGAAGATTTTTCTTCGGAGGATGATAGGGGTGCAAAGAAGAGTCGTAGGGAGGATGGTGGGGGCAGTGATGATGCAGATTTTAGTGAGCCTCAGAGGAAGATCAGAACTGCCAGAATGAGGAGTGTGGCTGGTGAAGCCAGCGGGTCGGAAACCAGCTGTTCTGTTCTGATGGCGGAGGAGGATAGTGGTGGTGCTGGATAGTGTCACCATATAATATTGTAAATGTTTTTTCTTTTTGTCCTCTTGTGAGCTTTGGTTTAGGCCAAAGGCTATTTCTTTGTGTAATTGGTGAAGGAGTAGAAGTATTATGGGATTTACCATAGTGTCCCAAAACGTAAGAGTGTTTAAAAGTAAAGTAAGAAGAGCTGCTATTTTTGAGTTTTTAGCTATGCAAAATGCATCTATTTTTTGTTTACAAGAATGTGGGGTAGTGGATGGTGTGAAAGGGGATGAATGGTCTTATGGAGCGTCTGTGTGGTCGGGGAGTGCATGTAATAAGAATGATGGTGTGGGTATTTTGGTTAAAGGAAGGGAGGTTGTTTTGAGTGATTATTTGGTTATTGAGGTGGGGAGATGTATCCTTGCTAATTTTGTATACAAGAATGTAAAGTTTTGTGTTATTAATGTTTATGCGCCAGTTGAAAAAAATGAGCGCAAAAATTTATTTGAAAAAATTAAGCTTTTTGTTCCAGGAAGAATACCTGTGGTAATTGTGGGTGATATGAACTGTGATGTGGGGAGAGTGAATGTGGATGTGTCTGGGAAAGCATTATTGGAGTTAGTGAATGATTTTGGGTTGTGTGATATGCAGCGCGTGTGTAACATGAATCCTTTGTTGAACACTTTCTTTTCTGAGAGTGGTAGGGTACAATCCAGATTGGATTATTGTTTTATTTCTAAAAATATGGTTTCTGTTAATTATAGGCAGGAAAACGTTCTTTTTTCAGATCATGTGTGTATGTTGTGTGAGTTGGATATAAAAGTTGATGGAGTGTTTGGGAGAGGATTGTGGAAGTTAAATGTTAAACTGTTAGAGAATGAAGATGTGAGAAAGGAGTATGAAAGGCGGTATGAAGAATGGTGTAAGCATAAAAATGAGTTTGGGAATGTTTGTGAGTGGTGGGACTGGGTGAAGAAACAAACAAAAATGTTCTTTAAAAATTTAGGATACAAGTATGCAGCAATTAAAAGAGAGAGTTTTGTTAAACTGAACGCGCGGTTGAGCGTTTTGTATAAGTTAAGGGAAGGAGGAGTTGAGGTGGAGGAGGATATTTTAGAGGTAAAAAAGGAGATTAGTGAGTTTTTGTTGGAGAGAGGGAGAAGCATAGTGTTTAGGGCAAAGATTGATAAGATGGAGCAGGATGAGAAATGTTCTCGGTTTTTCTTTAAAAAAGTTTTTGAAAAGAAACAGAGTATGAGCGTGGTGTATGGAGCAGATGGAAGTGAGGTGAGTGGAGAGGATATGTGTGAAGAGGTGGCTAAGTTTTATGAGGATCTGTATGCAGTGAAACAGAGGGATGAATGTTTGGAGAATGATGTTTTGAGTGTGTTAGAGAGTAAGTTGAGTGAAGCAGAAAGAGAGAGAGTGATGGGTGAGGTGACTGGTGATGAGGTATGGAAGGTTCTGTGTAGTATGGCTTTGAATAAGACGCCGGGGGAGGATGGCCTCCCAGTAGAATTTTATCGTGTGATGTGGGGTGTGATTGGTAAGGACTTTGTGGATGTATGTAAGTATATGTGGGGAAACATGGAGGTGGCTGAGAGTATGCGTGCAGGTATGGTTGTGTTAATTCCTAAGAAAGGGGATTTGAAAAGTCTGAGGAATTGGAGGCCAATAACGTTACTTAATTGTGATTATAAAATCTATGCAAAACTTATGGCTAATAGGATGCGTGATGTGATAGAGAGTGTGATTGGGGATGAGCAGTGTTGTGCGGTACCTGGGAGGCGGATTCATGAGTGTGTGTGTATGTTAAGAGATTGTCTATGGGATTGCATGGGTCGTAAGAAGAGTGTATTTTTGTTAAGTTTGGATTTTGAAAAGGCTTATGATAGGTTGTCGCATGGTTTTTTGTTCAGAGTGTTGTTAAAAATGGGTTTTCCGGCTGATTTTGTTGGGCGAGTGAGAAGTTTGTATGCGGGTGTTTATAGCTGTGTTTTAATGAATGGGTATGTGGGTAGGAAAGTGAATGTGTTTTCGGGTGTGCGACAGGGGTGTCCTTTGTCCCCTGTAGCATTTATTTGTGCAATTGAGCCATTGTTGTGTATGCTGAGGAAAGATAAGGTAATTCGTGGTGTGCAAGTGCCGGGAGGTGGAGGAAAAGAATGGAAGGTGAGTGGTTATATGGATGACGTGTGTGTATTATGTGATTCTGAATGTTCGGTGAGGCGGGTGAAGTTGTTAGTGTCTATTTTTTGTGGTGCATCTGCGTTTAAAGTGAATTGGGAAAAGAGTGAGTGTAAGGGTTTTGGAGGCGGAAGTTTAAGTAGGGATGTAGGTGTGAATGTAGTGAATGGACCTATTAAAGTTTTGGGTGTGAAGTTTTCAGAGAGTTTGGATGGGAAAGAAAGTTGGGATGATGCGAAAGGAAAAGTTGAGCAGAAGTTGAATTTTTGGAAATTGAGGAGTTTATCCTTTTTTGGGAAGATTTTAATTGTTAAGAGTGTGGTGTTGCCAATATTTTTATATATTGCGGTAGTATTTCCACCAGGATATATGTGTATGAGAAGCTTGAATAGAATTTTATTTGTTTTTTTGTGGAACTCGAAAATGGAGAGAGCTAGGAGAGAAATTTTGGTTAAAAGAGTGGAAAAAGGTGGTTTGGGTTTTCCGAATTTGGACGTGTTTTTTGGTGTGAATATCGTTGTGTTTGTTTTGAAAGTGATTAGGGCGGATGGAAAGTTTTCATCTATGTGTAGGTATTTATTTGGAGCGTATTTGTTTCGTTTAAAGTGGCAAGAAAGGGATTTGCGATGTCCGATTGCTTTTGAGGTGCCTGTATGGTATGTGTGGGTTTATAAGTTTTTGGTGAGGTATGAACTGTGTGATGCAGATGTGAGATTGCTGGAGAATAAGAAGGCTGTGTATAGGATGATTGAATGTAGAGAGGTAGAATGTGGAATAAATATGGTTAGGGGTGGTGATGTGCAGAAGGTTTGGAAGAAAGTGCGGATGAGTGGTATGACCAACAAACAGAGTGAAGTTGTGTGGCAGTCTTTACATGGAGTATTACCTGTGAGAGAGTTTCAGAGGAATAGAGGTTTGGTGAGGAGTGAAATGTGTCCAAGAAATGGCTGTGGTGGAAGGGAAAGTGTGTTGCATGTTTTTTGGAATTGCCAGTATGCTAGAGATGTGATTGAGAGAATGGGGCCTTTGTGTAAAGAATTGTGTGGTGTGAATTTGTTGTCTTTTGAGTTGTTTATGTTTGGTTTGGGAATATGTGATGGGACGAAGGAAAGAGTCTTGTGGTTGATGCTTGCATGTATAAAGGAAGTGTTATGGGATGTGAGGAATGTGTATGTGTTTAAAAGGAAGGAAATTGCTGTAAAGGATAGTGTGAAGGTGATTTTGGGGAAGATGTATGTGTGTTTCCTATGGGACAAAAAGAGGAGAGGGGAAGTGGATGCGGAGGGAATATGGAAAGTTAAAAAGTGGAGATATATTGTTAGTACCTCTTGATTTTTGTTATTGTTGTTTTGAAATATGAAATAAATATTTCCGATGATGATGGGGACAGCAAATTGCGTATTGGATTTGACGCAGCTGTTTTGATGGAATTTTCCTTTGTCTGGTTTCCATAGACTGTGGAATTTCCTCGTCTGAGGAGAAAAAAAAAAAAAAAAAAATCTGTTCTTATCAGTTTAATATCTGATACGTCCCCTATCTGGGGACCATATATTAAATGGATTTTTAGAACAGGGAGATGGAAAAAGAGCTTGCTCTGTCCACTCCACGCATTGACCTGGTATTGCAGTATCTCCAGGACCGGTGCACCCCTTCTTTAATGCAGTTTCTAAAATCAGAAAGTATTGAATTCAATGTTTTTTGTTCATTTTGCTTGTTTGTCGGATTTTGGGATGGACTCTTTGGCTTTGCTTTTCTTCTCCTCATTGGATTTTTCATGTTCAAAGTTGCAGAAGCCAGATGACAAGCTCATTTTGGTTCAACTTCAGCAACTGTGCATTGCATTGCCATGTAATGTAACGCAATGCTATCTTTCTAGCTCTCCCTCTTTACTTCCTTTTGGATAAACAGACATATTAGGCAAGCATTTTGGAGCTTTCACCTAAATAACTACAGGTGGTGAGATAAGCTGCACAATATAATTGACCTTTCAGTATATTGTTGCACACACACCATCTATTTAGCAAATGCCCTTGTTATCAACAGCAGCCTTTTAAACTCACCTGAGCTAACAGGTATGTGCGCTGGTTACTCTGCTGCGCTTAAAATTTCTTTTTTGGTTTGCTACAATGCCTTTTCTGAAACGTTGTCTCCCTCTGCTGGAACACTGACTTCTTTCAATTAATGCCTGCAGACTATAAAAGAGAACCCAACCCAAAAAGTTTGGTTGATTAGTCTGTGGCATTCTGTTAAACTGTTGCTTATGGCGGTCTCTGTGAGCTTCTCAGCGACATTCAGCCAGCCAGGTATCCTGCCTGCAGTAGATGGAATGTGGCAATGGAACGCTGGCTGCGCGTGTCATAATAGGCTCTGAGCCTTTATATACCTGCGCACAGCAGCAGCCACCTTCAGTCTGCTGCTGGACAGCCAGCAGCAGCAGGAGAGGTAAGTAATCAGCAGCCCTCCTGCTAAGGGTAGACAGCTGCTCGTTCCACCCCACCCCCCGCCTTAATTGGTTCTCCTCCCTTCCAACGGTGTTGAGGCGGGTGGGAACAGCAGGGGGTGAGGGTGCTGTGTTTAAAGAGGTGGAGTTATGCAGATCTAAAACGCGTGGATTGCAGCAGCAGCAAGCCGAAAAGTGCAGGCATGTAAGGGATCTAGAGGTTGACAACATGTCTTCTTAACGGGAGTCCAGGAGCTCATCTCCACAAATGGACTCTTCAGGATCCTTGGGTGGCTCCGTAGTTCGAAACCAATTCTGGTTATCGCTTCTCGGCCTTTTGGCTAAGATCAAGTGTAGTATCTGTTCTTATCAGTTTAATATCTGATACGTCCCCTATCTGGGGACCATATATTAAATGGATTTTTAGAACAGGGAGATGGAAAAAGAGCTTGCTCTGTCCACTCCACGCATTGACCTGGTATTGCAGTATCTCCAGGACCGGTGCACCCCTTCTTTAATGCAGTTTCTAAAATCAGAAAGTATTGAATTCAATGTTTTTTGTTCATTTTGCTTGTTTGTCGGATTTTGGGATGGACTCTTTGGCTTTGCTTTTCTTCTCCTCATTGGATTTTTCATGTTCAAAGTTGCAGAAGCCAGATGACAAGCTCATTTTGGTTCAACTTCAGCAACTGTGCATTGCATTGCCATGTAATGTAACGCAATGCTATCTTTCTAGCTCTCCCTCTTTACTTCCTTTTGGATAAACAGACATATTAGGCAAGCATTTTGGAGCTTTCACCTAAATAACTACAGGTGGTGAGATAAGCTGCACAATATAATTGACCTTTCAGTATATTGTTGCACACACACCATCTATTTAGCAAATGCCCTTGTTATCAACAGCAGCCTTTTAAACTCACCTGAGCTAACAGGTATGTGCGCTGGTTACTCTGCTGCGCTTAAAATTTCTTTTTTGGTTTGCTACAATGCCTTTTCTGAAACGTTGTCTCCCTCTGCTGGAACACTGACTTCTTTCAATTAATGCCTGCAGACTATAAAAGAGAACCCAACCCAAAAAGTTTGGTTGATTAGTCTGTGGCATTCTGTTAAACTGTTGCTTATGGCGGTCTATGTGAGCTTCTCAACGACATTCAGCCAGCCAGGTATCCTGCCTGCAGTAGATGGAATGTGGCAATGGAACGCTGGCTGCGCGTGTCATAATAGGCTCTGAGCCTTTATATACCTGCGCACAGCAGCAGCCACCTTCAGTCTGCTGCTGGACAGCCAGCAGCAGCAGGAGAGGTAAGTAATCAGCAGCCCTCCTGCTAAGGGTAGACAGCTGCTCGTTCCACCCCACCCCCCGCCTTAATTGGTTCTCCTCCCTTCCAACGGTGTTGAGGCGGGTGGGAACAGCAGGGGGTGAGGGTGCTGTGTTTAAAGAGGTGGAGTTATGCAGATCTAAAACGCGTGGATTGCAGCAGCAGCAAGCCGAAAAGTGCAGGCATGTAAGGGATCTAGAGGTTGACAACATGTCTTCTTAACGGGAGTCCAGGAGCTCATCTCCACAAATGGACTCTTCAGGATCCTTGGGTGGCTCCGTAGTTCGAAACCAATTCTGGTTATCGCTTCTCGGCCTTTTGGCTACGATCAAGTGCTTTATTGCAGGAGATTGTGGTTGAAGGGCACTCGGGTACCCCTCTCCTTGGCCTGGCAGGATCGTCCACTTTGGTGGACTTAACCTGCTTGCTGCTATTAGGGAGAGGGCTTAGTCCCAGGGTAACGAGTTGCGATCCCCCAGCTTCCAGGTGTTTTTCGCTGCAAGAACACTGGGAGCGCAGATTGCAAGCGGCTGCAATTTGCAACCTTGTTGCGTTTTTCCATGGAGGTTGACCCTAACCTCGTGCCTCTTTATGCGAGGCTAAAAAACTCTATCCGAGTTCACTTCACGGCGGGTGGCTCGGATATGAGGAAATTAGGGTATGTAGTCCAGGACGTGCTCAGGAACCTTCTTGGCGTACAAAGGAATGAAATTCTCTCCATCCAGGATTATCCCAGAAGAGGTGACTATGACATCACATTCACTGGAGAAGGTATTTTTAGAGATGTACTAGAAAAGTTAAAAAAAGTTGAAAATAGTCCTGTTTTGAAAGGGATACAAATTGTTGAGCACGTCCTGGATGAGGTAAGACTGGTTATTGTAAAAGTATTTTCGCCCTTTGTTTCTGCTCCAGAAGTAATGTCATTTCTAGCAATTTATTTTAAAAGTGTTAAATGTATTGGGAAGATAATAAACGAATATAACATATGGACATCTAAGTGGAAATTCCTTGTGAAGTGTACAAGAGATCCAAATACACCAGGTGGTATACGGCTCCCCCCTGCCCGTTTCAAAATTGGGCAAACAAATGGGGATTTCTTCTTTTCTGGGATGCCAGTATATTGCAGAAATTGTGGGCGCTATGGTCATTCAAAAGAAAACTGTCATGTATCATGTAGAAATTGTGCTAGTGAAGAACATGAGACAAAAGAATGCCCTAAGGAAAAGAAATGCAGTTTTTGCCAGACTCCAGGTCACTTTTATTTTTCTTGCCCTCACAGATTTCGGGAAGATGAGCAAAAGGGGAAGTCCAAGACGTCCGACCAAGGACCAAAAGATCAGACCACCCCTCAGGAGGAGGAACAACAACCTGGAGCCTCTGGAGACAATAAGAGCGTACCAAATAGTGAAGTGTCTCCAGAGTCTATGACAGGTAAAATACCAAATCCCAAAACCTGGCTGCAGGACCTGCGGGAGTCCAAAAGGAGGGCTGAGAAGGAGCAGAAGGGCACTACTGGTAAGGTCAAAAGGGACCGGCAAAAGGCCGACACAGAAGCCCATGCCCAGTCTGGGTCTCCTAGGGCTGAGGGCGCTGAGTGGATAAAGGTGGGTCCTAAGAAAAAGAAAAAGGGTGGTTCGGAGGAGGCAGCAGGAGGTGAACAGATGGACACTTCTCCAGAAGGGGACGTGGACGCTGGACCCTCAGAGGTTTCGGTCTCCACTGCTACAGGTGGGGAACGGGATCTTGCTGCCTCTGAAGAGTCAGAGGCTCTGCCTTGTGCGCAACCTCCTCCTATAGGACGACCTTCTACAGGTCAAACAGGGGCGGCGGAACCCCTCGGGGACCCACCTGATGAGGAACTGCATGGCCAGCCAATGGAGACCCAGCGGGTTCTGCCAGCCAGCCCTCCGAGCTATGCCAGTGTAGCGTCGGGTTTATATAAATGTGGTAATCTTTCCTCCTCCACGGAGACTCTCGTGACGATACTATCAGATGAGGAGGGAGGCGCAAGCCCAGTGGTCTGATCAGGTTCATCGGACAGGTAAATCCGTTGCTCTTAGTTACCTAAGTAAAATTTTTACATTTTCTAATGATGGCTGAACTCAAAGGTATTTCCCTCAACGTGAGAGGCATAAAATCTAACACGAGAAGAACTGCTCTTTTTAATTTTTTTACGTGTTTTACTGCATCTGTATTTTTTCTGCAAGAATGTAATATCCCACATGAAATGTCATATCAAAAATATAAAGATGAGTGGAAGTGTGGGCCATCTGTCTGGTCCGGATCAAATGCTGCAGGATCAGCGGGTGTAGCCATACTTTTTAAAGGGAACGTTTTAATTGATTTTATTCAGGAAATTTTACCAGGTCGTATTTTATTAGTGAAAGCTTTTATTGATGGTATTAGATGGCAGTTTTTAAATTTTTATGGATCCCCAGAGAAAAATGAAAGAGCCGAAATGCTTGATCTTTTACCATTATTTATTAATAACTCTGAACCTTTTATCTTAGCAGGGGATTTTAATTGTGTTTTAAAAGGTGAAAACCGGCGCTCCAGCTCTGTAAGCAGGAACTACGATAAAACCTCAGGTATGCTACATGATATAGTCAAAGATGCTAAATTGATAGACATATATAAAGAGTGTCATAGTGACAGCCCAGAGGACGCCGGTTTCACTTGGAGCAATGCTAATTGTAGCTCTAGGATTGATTTTATTTTTGGTTCAGATAAAACAATACCTGCCAAATGTGAAGTTTTAACTAATATATTTTCAGACCATAAACTTTTATCCTTTACCATAAAAGTAAATGACAACAAAAAATGTGGTAAGAAAAGCTGGAAAATGAACGTATCCCTTTTAACCGACCCGCAGATTTTATCAGATTTTATTGAGTTTTATAGGAAATGTAGAAAAGGGAAAAAAACAAATGAGACTATGAGTGTATGGTGGGATAGAATGAAAGTAAAAATAAAAGACTTTTTTATTAAAAAGAGTATATGTAGAGCCAAAGAAAAATATGAAGAATATAGAATTTTAAATACCCGCCTACAAACATTATTTAAGCTCAGAGACAATGGGATAGATGTACAACTTGATATTTCAAACTTAAAAGAAGAGATTTCAAAATGGCTAGAACAAAAAGGAAAAGAGATAATTTTTCGTTCTAGAGTACAACATATAGAAGAAAATGAAAAGTGTTCCAGATATTTTTTTAGGAAAAATAAAAAAGAAAAAGTGATAATTGACCATATAGATGGTGAGAATAATATAAAAAATATGCTGGGTAAAGTTGAGTTTTTTTTTTCTAATCTTTTTAATGGAAAAAATATAGATAATAAATTAATGGATGATTCGCTGCAAGGACTAACAGCTGTTTTAGATCCCGCATCCCAAGAGTTTTTATCCCAAGTTTTAACGGAACAAGAAGTGTTAAAAACTATTAAAAGTTTTAAAACTGGAAAGGTCCCTGCTCCTGATGGCATCCCAATAGAATTTTATGTATGTTTTTATGATATTTTAAAAGATGATTTGTTTTATTTGTTTACTGAGGTTTTTAATAATAAGGTTTTATTAAATTCCTGGAAGAAAGGTGAAGTCTCCCTCCTATACAAAAAAGGCGATAAATCAAAATTAGAAAACTGGAGACCAATAACACTTTTAAATTGTGACTATAAAATAATGGCTAAAATTTGTGCAAATCGTCTAAAAGAAGTCATCAGCAAAGTTATTCATTCTAATCAAGTGTGTGGGGTGCCGGGGCGCAGTATATGGGACAATCTGAATTTAGTGAAAGACTGTATTGAGGATGTGAAAGACAGAAAGGGGAAAATGGCGATTTTATCTATTGATTTTGAAAAAGCATTTGACCGTGTCTCACACTTTTATCTTTTTAAAGTTTTAGAGAAAATGGGCATACCAGAAGGGTTTTTACTATCGCTTAAAGCATTTTACAAGGATTGTACAAGTAAGATTTTAGTGAATGGTTTTAAGACACAAGAGGTATTTTTACGGTCAGGGGTGAAACAGGGATGCCCTCTGTCCCCCCTACTGTTTATCTGTGCACTGGAACCAATGTTATGTGCAATACGCCAAAATAAACAGATATGCGGTGTCCCTCTGCCTGGAAGCGGTGGTTTGGAGGCCAAGGTTGTAGGCTACATGGATGACGTGGCGGTCTTGTGTACAGATGCACCATCACTTACGGCCACTCTCCATCAAGTGCAATCCTTTTGCCTAGCTTCTGGTTTTAAAATCAATTTTAATAAGTGTAACATTTTAAGTGTTGGGGGGATGATTTTACGTGATGTACCAATTAATGTCTCCGAATCCATTTCCATTTTAGGTATATCATTCACTGAAAATAATGATGGTTATAATAGTTGGGAAACAGTTACACAGAAAGTAAATACGAAAATATGTATGTGGAACATGAGGAGACTTACAATGGAGGGTAAAGTATTGGTTTTAAAGATGGTGATTTTACCTCTTTTATTGTATCTTAGCATGGTTTTCCCCCCGCCTGTTAATGTTTTAAAAAAGATAACCAAAACCTGTTTTACCTTCTTTTGGAACTCAAAAATGGAAAAGCTGAAAAGAGAAATCGTGATGAAATCAAAAGTAAAAGGTGGTAAAGATTTTCCAGATTTTAATAGGTTTCTTTTAATCCATCTGTTCGTTTACTGTTTTAATGCCCTTTTTAAGAATCACTATTGGTCCTTTTTTATGCGTTTTAATACAGGATTTTTTATGAGAAAGTTTGGATGGTATGAAGTTAATATTTCTGTGCCCCATGCTTTTAATTTGTCGACGCATTATGAGATTTTAAGGAAAATAGTGTCAGATTTTAATTTAGGGACTAAGAAAATAGAGGAATTAAGAAATAGTAAGAAACTAATTAAAGAAATACGTAAAAGTGAGGAAATATGTAATGTTGACAGATATGATGATGACAAATCTATGTCTATCTGGAAAATGATTAACGTTTTTTATCTTTTTAATGAACAGAGAGATCTGGCTTGGAGTTGCATGCACCGCTGTCTTCCTTGCCGGGCATTCCAATACAGAAGAGGATTTGTGAGGTCTGCCATCTGCCCAAGAGCCGGATGCCAAGACGAGGAAACGGTGGAACATCTATTATGGACATGTAATTTTGCAAAGGATTTCTGGAGAAGACTGCTCCCCCTACTGGAAAGGGTGGCAGACCTCAAGGACTTTACATATAAAACTGTGCTATACGGACTTATGGAATGCCCCACAATGGACCAGTACACAATGGCTTGGAAGACAGTGAACTGCGCCAAGTCATCTCTCTGGAAAGCGCGCAACATTGCTATTTTTAAACAAGATGTTTTATCAGTGAATGATGTTTTAAGTTTATGTTTATGTGAAATGTATACTTATTATTTAATTGACAAAAAGAAGAATGTACATATTTCCAAAAAATGGCTTGTTGACCAATGGAACCTAATTATTTAAAATCTTTGTATTTTTTTGTTTTGTAAATTTCATTTGTCTTTTAACGTTTGGTATTTGTGTAATTATGCTTGTAATTTGTTAAAGTTTTAATAAACGGTTTTATCCCTCTGCAGGGGATAGCCAAATTAAAAAAATCTGTTCTTATCAGTTTAATATCTGATACGTCCCCTATCTGGGGACCATATATTAAATGGATTTTTAGAACAGGGAGATGGAAAAAGAGCTTGCTCTGTCCACTCCACGCATTGACCTGGTATTGCAGTATCTCCAGGACCGGTGCACCCCTTCTTTAATGCAGTTTCTAAAATCAGAAAGTATTGAATTCAATGTTTTTTGTTCATTTTGCTTGTTTGTCGGATTTTGGGATGGACTCTTTGGCTTTGCTTTTCTTCTCCTCATTGGATTTTTCATGTTCAAAGTTGCAGAAGCCAGATGACAAGCTCATTTTGGTTCAACTTCAGCAACTGTGCATTGCATTGCCATGTAATGTAACGCAATGCTATCTTTCTAGCTCTCCCTCTTTACTTCCTTTTGGATAAACAGACATATTAGGCAAGCATTTTGGAGCTTTCACCTAAATAACTACAGGTGGTGAGATAAGCTGCACAATATAATTGACCTTTCAGTATATTGTTGCACACACACCATCTATTTAGCAAATGCCCTTGTTATCAACAGCAGCCTTTTAAACTCACCTGAGCTAACAGGTATGTGCGCTGGTTACTCTGCTGCGCTTAAAATTTCTTTTTTGGTTTGCTACAATGCCTTTTCTGAAACGTTGTCTCCCTCTGCTGGAACACTGACTTCTTTCAATTAATGCCTGCAGACTATAAAAGAGAACCCAACCCAAAAAGTTTGGTTGATTAGTCTGTGGCATTCTGTTAAACTGTTGCTTATGGCGGTCTCTGTGAGCTTCTCAGCGACATTCAGCCAGCCAGGTATCCTGCCTGCAGTAGATGGAATGTGGCAATGGAACGCTGGCTGCGCGTGTCATAATAGGCTCTGAGCCTTTATATACCTGCGCACAGCAGCAGCCACCTTCAGTCTGCTGCTGGACAGCCAGCAGCAGCAGGAGAGGTAAGTAATCAGCAGCCCTCCTGCTAAGGGTAGACAGCTGCTCGTTCCACCCCACCCCCCGCCTTAATTGGTTCTCCTCCCTTCCAACGGTGTTGAGGCGGGTGGGAACAGCAGGGGGTGAGGGTGCTGTGTTTAAAGAGGTGGAGTTATGCAGATCTAAAACGCGTGGATTGCAGCAGCAGCAAGCCGAAAAGTGCAGGCATGTAAGGGATCTAGAGGTTGACAACATGTCTTCTTAACGGGAGTCCAGGAGCTCATCTCCACAAATGGACTCTTCAGGATCCTTGGGTGGCTCCATAGTTCGAAACCAATTCTGGTTATCGCTTCTCGGCCTTTTGGCTAAGATCAAGTGTAGTATCTGTTCTTATCAGTTTAATATCTGATACGTCCCCTATCTGGGGACCATATATTAAATGGATTTTTAGAACAGGGAGATGGAAAAAGAGCTTGCTCTGTCCACTCCACGCATTGACCTGGTATTGCAGTATCTCCAGGACCGGTGCACCCCTTCTTTAATGCAGTTTCTAAAATCAGAAAGTATTGAATTCAATGTTTTTTGTTCATTTTGCTTGTTTGTCGGATTTTGGGATGGACTCTTTGGCTTTGCTTTTCTTCTCCTCATTGGATTTTTCATGTTCAAAGTTGCAGAAGCCAGATGACAAGCTCATTTTGGTTCAACTTCAGCAACTGTGCATTGCATTGCCATGTAATGTAACGCAATGCTATCTTTCTAGCTCTCCCTCTTTACTTCCTTTTGGATAAACAGACATATTAGGCAAGCATTTTGGAGCTTTCACCTAAATAACTACAGGTGGTGAGATAAGCTGCACAATATAATTGACCTTTCAGTATATTGTTGCACACACACCATCTATTTAGCAAATGCCCTTGTTATCAACAGCAGCCTTTTAAACTCACCTGAGCTAACAGGTATGTGCGCTGGTTACTCTGCTGCGCTTAAAATTTCTTTTTTGGTTTGCTACAATGCCTTTTCTGAAACGTTGTCTCCCTCTGCTGGAACACTGACTTCTTTCAATTAATGCCTGCAGACTATAAAAGAGAACCCAACCCAAAAAGTTTGGTTGATTAGTCTGTGGCATTCTGTTAAACTGTTGCTTATGGCGGTCTCTGTGAGCTTCTCAGCGACATTCAGCCAGCCAGGTATCCTGCCTGCAGTAGATGGAATGTGGCAATGGAACGCTGGCTGCGCGTGTCATAATAGGCTCTGAGCCTTTATATACCTGCGCACAGCAGCAGCCACCTTCAGTCTGCTGCTGGACAGCCAGCAGCAGCAGGAGAGGTAAGTAATCAGCAGCCCTCCTGCTAAGGGTAGACAGCTGCTCGTTCCACCCCACCCCCGCCTTAATTGGTTCTCCTCCCTTCCAACGGTGTTGAGGCGGGTGGGAACAGCAGGGGGTGAGGGTGCTGTGTTTAAAGAGGTGGAGTTATGCAGATCTAAAACGCGTGGATTGCAGCAGCAGCAAGCCGAAAAGTGCAGGCATGTAAGGGATCTAGAGGTTGACAACATGTCTTCTTAACGGGAGTCCAGGAGCTCATCTCCACAAATGGACTCTTCAGGATCCTTGGGTGGCTCCGTAGTTCGAAACCAATTCTGGTTATCGCTTCTCGGCCTTTTGGCTAAGATCAAGTGTAGTATCTGTTCTTATCAGTTTAATATCTGATACGTCCCCTATCTGGGGACCATATATTAAATGGATTTTTAGAACAGGGAGATGGAAAAAGAGCTTGCTCTGTCCACTCCACGCATTGACCTGGTATTGCAGTATCTCCAGGACCGGTGCACCCCTTCTTTAATGCAGTTTCTAAAATCAGAAAGTATTGAATTCAATGTTTTTTGTTCATTTTGCTTGTTTGTCGGATTTTGGGATGGACTCTTTGGCTTTGCTTTTCTTCTCCTCATTGGATTTTTCATGTTCAAAGTTGCAGAAGCCAGATGACAAGCTCATTTTGGTTCAACTTCAGCAACTGTGCATTGCATTGCCATGTAATGTAACGCAATGCTATCTTTCTAGCTCTCCCTCTTTACTTCCTTTTGGATAAACAGACATATTAGGCAAGCATTTTGGAGCTTTCACCTAATTAACTACAGGTGGTGAGATAAGCTGCACAATATAATTGACCTTTCAGTATATTGTTGCACACACACCATCTATTTAGCAAATGCCCTTGTTATCAACAGCAGCCTTTTAAACTCACCTGAGCTAACAGGTATGTGCGCTGGTTACTCTGCTGCGCTTAAAATTTCTTTTTTGGTTTGCTACAATGCCTTTTCTGAAACGTTGTCTCCCTCTGCTGGAACACTGACTTCTTTCAATTAATGCCTGCAGACTATAAAAGAGAACCCAACCCAAAAAGTTTGGTTGATTAGTCTGTGGCATTCTGTTAAACTGTTGCTTATGGCGGTCTCTGTGAGCTTCTCAGCGACATTCAGCCAGCCAGGTATCCTGCCTGCAGTAGATGGAATGTGGCAATGGAACGCTGGCTGCGCGTGTCATAATAGGCTCTGAGCCTTTATATACCTGCGCACAGCAGCAGCCACCTTCAGTCTGCTGCTGGACAGCCAGCAGCAGCAGGAGAGGTAAGTAATCAGCAGCCCTCCTGCTAAGGGTAGACAGCTGCTCGTTCCACCCCACCCCCCGCCTTAATTGGTTCTCCTCCCTTCCAACGGTGTTGAGGCGGGTGGGAACAGCAGGGGGTGAGGGTGCTGTGTTTAAAGAGGTGGAGTTATGCAGATCTAAAACGCGTGGATTGCAGCAGCAGCAAGCCGAAAAGTGCAGGCATGTAAGGGATCTAGAGGTTGACAACATGTCTTCTTAACGGGAGTCCAGGAGCTCATCTCCACAAATGGACTCTTCAGGATCCTTGGGTGGCTCCGTAGTTCGAAACCAATTCTGGTTATCGCTTCTCGGCCTTTTGGCTAAGATCAAGTGTAGTATCTGTTCTTATCAGTTTAATATCTGATACGTCCCCTATCTGGGGACCATATATTAAATGGATTTTTAGAACAGGGAGATGGAAAAAGAGCTTGCTCTGTCCACTCCACGCATTGACCTGGTATTGCAGTATCTCCAGGACCGGTGCACCCCTTCTTTAATGCAGTTTCTAAAATCAGAAAGTATTGAATTCAATGTTTTTTGTTCATTTTGCTTGTTTGTCGGATTTTGGGATGGACTCTTTGGCTTTGCTTTTCTTCTCCTCATTGGATTTTTCATGTTCAAAGTTGCAGAAGCCAGATGACAAGCTCATTTTGGTTCAACTTCAGCAACTGTGCATTGCATTGCCATGTAATGTAACGCAATGCTATCTTTCTAGCTCTCCCTCTTTACTTCCTTTTGGATAAACAGACATATTAGGCAAGCATTTTGGAGCTTTCACCTAAATAACTACAGGTGGTGAGATAAGCTGCACAATATAATTGACCTTTCAGTATATTGTTGCACACACACCATCTATTTAGCAAATGCCCTTGTTATCAACAGCAGCCTTTTAAACTCACCTGAGCTAACAGGTATGTGCGCTGGTTACTCTGCTGCGCTTAAAATTTCTTTTTTGGTTTGCTACAATGCCTTTTCTGAAACGTTGTCTCCCTCTGCTGGAACACTGACTTCTTTCAATTAATGCCTGCAGACTATAAAAGAGAACCCAACCCAAAAAGTTTGGTTGATTAGTCTGTGGCATTCTGTTAAACTGTTGCTTATGGCGGTCTCTGTGAGCTTCTCAGCGACATTCAGCCAGCCAGGTATCCTGCCTGCAGTAGATGGAATGTGGCAATGGAACGCTGGCTGCGCGTGTCATAATAGGCTCTGAGCCTTTATATACCTGCGCACAGCAGCAGCCACCTTCAGTCTGCTGCTGGACAGCCAGCAGCAGCAGGAGAGGTAAGTAATCAGCAGCCCTCCTGCTAAGGGTAGACAGCTGCTCGTTCCACCCCACCCCCCGCCTTAATTGGTTCTCCTCCCTTCCAACGGTGTTGAGGCGGGTGGGAACAGCAGGGGGTGAGGGTGCTGTGTTTAAAGAGGTGGAGTTATGCAGATCTAAAACGCGTGGATTGCAGCAGCAGCAAGCCGAAAAGTGCAGGCATGTAAGGGATCTAGAGGTTGACAACATGTCTTCTTAACGGGAGTCCAGGAGCTCATCTCCACAAATGGACTCTTCAGGATCCTTGGGTGGCTCCGTAGTTCGAAACCAATTCTGGTTATCGCTTCTCGGCCTTTTGGCTAAGATCAAGTGTAGTATCTGTTCTTATCAGTTTAATATCTGATACGTCCCCTATCTGGGGACCATATATTAAATGGATTTTTAGAACAGGGAGATGGAAAAAGAGCTTGCTCTGTCCACTCCACGCATTGACCTGGTATTGCAGTATCTCCAGGACCGGTGCACCCCTTCTTTAATGCAGTTTCTAAAATCAGAAAGTATTGAATTCAATGTTTTTTGTTCATTTTGCTTGTTTGTCGGATTTTGGGATGGACTCTTTGGCTTTGCTTTTCTTCTCCTCATTGGATTTTTCATGTTCAAAGTTGCAGAAGCCAGATGACAAGCTCATTTTGGTTCAACTTCAGCAACTGTGCATTGCATTGCCATGTAATGTAACGCAATGCTATCTTTCTAGCTCTCCCTCTTTACTTCCTTTTGGATAAACAGACATATTAGGCAAGCATTTTGGAGCTTTCACCTAAATAACTACAGGTGGTGAGATAAGCTGCACAATATAATTGACCTTTCAGTATATTGTTGCACACACACCATCTATTTAGCAAATGCCCTTGTTATCAACAGCAGCCTTTTAAACTCACCTGAGCTAACAGGTATGTGCGCTGGTTACTCTGCTGCGCTTAAAATTTCTTTTTTGGTTTGCTACAATGCCTTTTCTGAAACGTTGTCTCCCTCTGCTGGAACACTGACTTCTTTCAATTAATGCCTGCAGACTATAAAAGAGAACCCAACCCAAAAAGTTTGGTTGATTAGTCTGTGGCATTCTGTTAAACTGTTGCTTATGGCGGTCTCTGTGAGCTTCTCAGCGACATTCAGCCAGCCAGGTATCCTGCCTGCAGTAGATGGAATGTGGCAATGGAACGCTGGCTGCGCGTGTCATAATAGGCTCTGAGCCTTTATATACCTGCGCACAGCAGCAGCCACCTTCAGTCTGCTGCTGGACAGCCAGCAGCAGCAGGAGAGGTAAGTAATCAGCAGCCCTCCTGCTAAGGGTAGACAGCTGCTCGTTCCACCCCACCCCCCGCCTTAATTGGTTCTCCTCCCTTCCAACGGTGTTGAGGCGGGTGGGAACAGCAGGGGGTGAGGGTGCTGTGTTTAAAGAGGTGGAGTTATGCAGATCTAAAACGCGTGGATTGCAGCAGCAGCAAGCCGAAAAGTGCAGGCATGTAAGGGATCTAGAGGTTGACAACATGTCTTCTTAACGGGAGTCCAGGAGCTCATCTCCACAAATGGACTCTTCAGGATCCTTGGGTGGCTCCGTAGTTCGAAACCAATTCTGGTTATCGCTTCTCGGTCTTTTGGCTAAGATCAAGTGTAGTATCTGTTCTTATCAGTCTAATATCTGATACGTCCCCTATCTGGGGACCATATATTAAATGGATTTTTAGAACAGGGAGATGGAAAAAGAGCTTGCTCTGTCCACTCCACGCATTGACCTGGTATTGCAGTATCTCCAGGACCGGTGCACCCCTTCTTTAATGCAGTTTCTAAAATCAGAAAGTATTGAATTCAATGTTTTTTGTTCATTTTGCTTGTTTGTCGGATTTTGGGATGGACTCTTTGGCTTTGCTTTTCTTCTCCTCATTGGATTTTTCATGTTCAAAGTTGCAGAAGCCAGATGACAAGCTCATTTTGGTTCAACTTCAGCAACTGTGCATTGCATTGCCATGTAATGTAACGCAATGCTATCTTTCTAGCTCTCCCTCTTTACTTCCTTTTGGATAAACAGACATATTAGGCAAGCATTTTGGAGCTTTCACCTAAATAACTACAGGTGGTGAGATAAGCTGCACAATATAATTGACCTTTCAGTATATTGTTGCACACACACCATCTATTTAGCAAATGCCCTTGTTATCAACAGCAGCCTTTTAAACTCACCTGAGCTAACAGGTATGTGCGCTGGTTACTCTGCTGCGCTTAAAATTTCTTTTTTGGTTTGCTACAATGCCTTTTCTGAAACGTTGTCTCCCTCTGCTGGAACACTGACTTCTTTCAATTAATGCCTGCAGACTATAAAAGAGAACCCAACCCAAAAAGTTTGGTTGATTAGTCTGTGGCATTCTGTTAAACTGTTGCTTATGGCGGTCTCTGTGAGCTTCTCAGCGACATTCAGCCAGCCAGGTATCCTGCCTGCAGTAGATGGAATGTGGCAATGGAACGCTGGCTGCGCGTGTCATAATAGGCTCTGAGCCTTTATATACCTGCGCACAGCAGCAGCCACCTTCAGTCTGCTGCTGGACAGCCAGCAGCAGCAGGAGAGGTAAGTAATCAGCAGCCCTCCTGCTAAGGGTAGACAGCTGCTCGTTCCACCCCACCCCCCGCCTTAAATGGTTCTCCTCCCTTCCAACGGTGTTGAGGCGGGTGGGAACAGCAGGGGGTGAGGGTGCTGTGTTTAAAGAGGTGGAGTTATGCAGATCTAAAACGCGTGGATTTCAGCAGCAGCAAGCCGAAAAGTGCAGGCATGTAAGGGATCTAGAGGTTGACAACATGTCTTCTTAACGGGAGTCCAGGAGCTCATCTCCACAAATGGACTCTTCAGGATCCTTGGGTGGCTCCGTAGTTCGAAACCAATTCTGGTTATCGCTTCTCGGCCTTTTGGCTAAGATCAAGTGTAGTATCTGTTCTTATCAGTTTAATATCTGATACGTCCCCTATCTGGGGACCATATATTAAATGGATTTTTAGAACAGGGAGATGGAAAAAGAGCTTGCTCTGTCCACTCCACGCATTGACCTGGTATTGCAGTATCTCCAGGACCGGTGCACCCCTTCTTTAATGCAGTTTCTAAAATCAGAAAGTATTGAATTCAATGTTTTTTGTTCATTTTGCTTGTTTGTCGGATTTTGGGATGGACTCTTTGGCTTTGCTTTTCTTCTCCTCATTGGATTTTTCATGTTCAAAGTTGCAGAAGCCAGATGACAAGCTCATTTTGGTTCAACTTCAGCAACTGTGCATTGCATTGCCATGTAATGTAACGCAATGCTATCTTTCTAGCTCTCCCTCTTTACTTCCTTTTGGATAAACAGACATATTAGGCAAGCATTTTGGAGCTTTCACCTAAATAACTACAGGTGGTGAGATAAGCTGCACAATATAATTGACCTTTCAGTATATTGTTGCACACACACCATCTATTTAGCAAATGCCCTTGTTATCAACAGCAGCCTTTTAAACTCACCTGAGCTAACAGGTATGTGCGCTGGTTACTCTGCTGCGCTTAAAATTTCTTTTTTGGTTTGCTACAATGCCTTTTCTGAAACGTTGTCTCCCTCTGCTGGAACACTGACTTCTTTCAATTAATGCCTGCAGACTATAAAAGAGAACCCAACCCAAAAAGTTTGGTTGATTAGTCTGTGGCATTCTGTTAAACTGTTGCTTATGGCGGTCTCTGTGAGCTTCTCAGCGACATTCAGCCAGCCAGGTATCCTGCCTGCAGTAGATGGAATGTGGCAATGGAACGCTGGCTGCGCGTGTCATAATAGGCTCTGAGCCTTTATATACCTGCGCACAGCAGCAGCCACCTTCAGTCTGCTGCTGGACAGCCAGCAGCAGCAGGAGAGGTAAGTAATCAGCAGCCCTCCTGCTAAGGGTAGACAGCTGCTCGTTCCACCCCACCCCCCGCCTTAATTGGTTCTCCTCCCTTCCAACGGTGTTGAGGCGGGTGGGAACAGCAGGGGGTGAGGGTGCTGTGTTTAAAGAGGTGGAGTTATGCAGATCTAAAACGCGTGGATTGCAGCAGCAGCAAGCCGAAAAGTGCAGGCATGTAAGGGATCTAGAGGTTGACAACATGTCTTCTTAACGGGAGTCCAGGAGCTCATCTCCACAAATGGACTCTTCAGGATCCTTGGGTGGCTCCGTAGTTCGAAACCAATTCTGGTTATCGCTTCTCGGCCTTTTGGCTAAGATCAAGTGTAGTATCTGTTCTTATCAGTTTAATATCTGATACGTCCCCTATCTGGGGACCATATATTAAATGGATTTTTAGAACAGGGAGATGGAAAAAGAGCTTGCTCTGTCCACTCCACGCATTGACCTGGTATTGCAGTATCTCCAGGACCGGTGCACCCCTTCTTTAATGCAGTTTCTAAAATCAGAAAGTATTGAATTCAATGTTTTTTGTTCATTTTGCTTGTTTGTCGGATTTTGGGATGGACTCTTTGGCTTTGCTTTTCTTCTCCTCATTGGATTTTTCATGTTCAAAGTTGCAGAAGCCAGATGACAAGCTCATTTTGGTTCAACTTCAGCAACTGTGCATTGCATTGCCATGTAATGTAACGCAATGCTATCTTTCTAGCTCTCCCTCTTTACTTCCTTTTGGATAAACAGACATATTAGGCAAGCATTTTGGAGCTTTCACCTAAATAACTACAGGTGGTGAGATAAGCTGCACAATATAATTGACCTTTCAGTATATTGTTGCACACACACCATCTATTTAGCAAATGCCCTTGTTATCAACAGCAGCCTTTTAAACTCACCTGAGCTAACAGGTATGTGCGCTGGTTACTCTGCTGCGCTTAAAATTTCTTTTTTGGTTTGCTACAATGCCTTTTCTGAAACGTTGTCTCCCTCTGCTGGAACACTGACTTCTTTCAATTAATGCCTGCAGACTATAAAAGAGAACCCAACCCAAAAAGTTTGGTTGATTAGTCTGTGGCATTCTGTTAAACTGTTGCTTATGGCGGTCTCTGTGAGCTTCTCAGCGACATTCAGCCAGCCAGGTATCCTGCCTGCAGTAGATGGAATGTGGCAATGGAACGCTGGCTGCGCGTGTCATAATAGGCTCTGAGCCTTTATATACCTGCGCACAGCAGCAGCCACCTTCAGTCTGCTGCTGGACAGCCAGCAGCAGCAGGAGAGGTAAGTAATCAGCAGCCCTCCTGCTAAGGGTAGACAGCTGCTCGTTCCACCCCACCCCCCGCCTTAATTGGTTCTCCTCCCTTCCAACGGTGTTGAGGCGGGTGGGAACAGCAGGGGGTGAGGGTGCTGTGTTTAAATAGGTGGAGTTATGCAGATCTAAAACGCGTGGATTGCAGCAGCAGCAAGCCGAAAAGTGCAGGCATGTAAGGGATCTAGAGGTTGACAACATGTCTTCTTAACGGGAGTCCAGGAGCTCATCTCCACAAATGGACTCTTCAGGATCCTTGGGTGGCTCCGTAGTTCGAAACCAATTCTGGTTATCGCTTCTCGGCCTTTTGGCTAAGATCAAGTGTAGTATCTGTTCTTATCAGTTTAATATCTGATACGTCCCCTATCTGGGGACCATATATTAAATGGATTTTTAGAACAGGGAGATGGAAAAAGAGCTTGCTCTGTCCACTCCACGCATTGACCTGGTATTGCAGTATCTCCAGGACCGGTGCACCCCTTCTTTAATGCAGTTTCTAAAATCAGAAAGTATTGAATTCAATGTTTTTTGTTCATTTTGCTTGTTTGTCGGATTTTGGGATGGACTCTTTGGCTTTGCTTTTCTTCTCCTCATTGGATTTTTCATGTTCAAAGTTGCAGAAGCCAGATGACAAGCTCATTTTGGTTCAACTTCAGCAACTGTGCATTGCATTGCCATGTAATGTAACGCAATGCTATCTTTCTAGCTCTCCCTCTTTACTTCCTTTTGGATAAACAGACATATTAGGCAAGCATTTTGGAGCTTTCACCTAAATAACTACAGGTGGTGAGATAAGCTGCACAATATAATTGACCTTTCAGTATATTGTTGCACACACACCATCTATTTAGCAAATGCCCTTGTTATCAACAGCAGCCTTTTAAACTCACCTGAGCTAACAGGTATGTGCGCTGGTTACTCTGCTGCGCTTAAAATTTCTTTTTTGGTTTGCTACAATGCCTTTTCTGAAACGTTGTCTCCCTCTGCTGGAACACTGACTTCTTTCAATTAATGCCTGCAGACTATAAAAGAGAACCCAACCCAAAAAGTTTGGTTGATTAGTCTGTGGCATTCTGTTAAACTGTTGCTTATGGCGGTCTCTGTGAGCTTCTCAGCGACATTCAGCCAGCCAGGTATCCTGCCTGCAGTAGATGGAATGTGGCAATGGAACGCTGGCTGCGCGTGTCATAATAGGCTCTGAGCCTTTATATACCTGCGCACAGCAGCAGCCACCTTCAGTCTGCTGCTGGACAGCCAGCAGCAGCAGGAGAGGTAAGTAATCAGCAGCCCTCCTGCTAAGGGTAGACAGCTGCTCGTTCCACCCCACCCCCCGCCTTAATTGGTTCTCCTCCCTTCCAACGGTGTTGAGGCGGGTGGGAACAGCAGGGGGTGAGGGTGCTGTGTTTAAAGAGGTGGAGTTATGCAGATCTAAAACGCGTGGATTGCAGCAGCAGCAAGCCGAAAAGTGCAGGCATGTAAGGGATCTAGAGGTTGACAACATGTCTTCTTAACGGGAGTCCAGGAGCTCATCTCCACAAATGGACTCTTCAGGATCCTTGGGTGGCTCCGTAGTTCGAAACCAATTCTGGTTATCGCTTCTCGGCCTTTTGGCTAAGATCAAGTGTAGTATCTGTTCTTATCAGTTTAATATCTGATACGTCCCCTATCTGGGGACCATATATTAAATGGATTTTTAGAACAGGGAGATGGAAAAAGAGCTTGCTCTGTCCACTCCACGCATTGACCTGGTATTGCAGTATCTCCAGGACCGGTGCACCCCTTCTTTAATGCAGTTTCTAAAATCAGAATGTATTGAATTCAATGTTTTTTGTTCATTTTGCTTGTTTGTCGGATTTTGGGATGGACTCTTTGGCTTTGCTTTTCTTCTCCTCATTGGATTTTTCATGTTCAAAGTTGCAGAAGCCAGATGACAAGCTCATTTTGGTTCAACTTCAGCAACTGTGCATTGCATTGCCATGTAATGTAACGCAATGCTATCTTTCTAGCTCTCCCTCTTTACTTCCTTTTGGATAAACAGACATATTAGGCAAGCATTTTGGAGCTTTCACCTAAATAACTACAGGTGGTGAGATAAGCTGCACAATATAATTGACCTTTCAGTATATTGTTGCACACACACCATCTATTTAGCAAATGCCCTTGTTATCAACAGCAGCCTTTTAAACTCACCTGAGCTAACAGGTATGTGCGCTGGTTACTCTGCTGCGCTTAAAATTTCTTTTTTGGTTTGCTACAATGCCTTTTCTGAAACGTTGTCTCCCTCTGCTGGAACACTGACTTCTTTCAATTAATGCCTGCAGACTATAAAAGAGAACCCAACCCAAAAAGTTTGGTTGATTAGTCTGTGGCATTCTGTTAAACTGTTGCTTATGGCGGTCTCTGTGAGCTTCTCAGCGACATTCAGCCAGCCAGGTATCCTGCCTGCAGTAGATGGAATGTGGCAATGGAACGCTGGCTGCGCGTGTCATAATAGGCTCTGAGCCTTTATATACCTGCGCACAGCAGCAGCCACCTTCAGTCTGCTGCTGGACAGCCAGCAGCAGCAGGAGAGGTAAGTAATCAGCAGCCCTCCTGCTAAGGGTAGACAGCTGCTCGTTCCACCCCACCCCCCGCCTTAATTGGTTCTCCTCCCTTCCAACGGTGTTGAGGCGGGTGGGAACAGCAGGGGGTGAGGGTGCTGTGTTTAAAGAGGTGGAGTTATGCAGATCTAAAACGCGTGGATTGCAGCAGCAGCAAGCCGAAAAGTGCAGGCATGTAAGGGATCTAGAGGTTGACAACATGTCTTCTTAACGGGAGTCCAGGAGCTCATCTCCACAAATGGACTCTTCAGGATCCTTGGGTGGCTCCGTAGTTCGAAACCAATTCTGGTTATCGCTTCTCGGCCTTTTGGCTAAGATCAAGTGTAGTATCTGTTCTTATCAGTTTAATATCTGATACGTCCCCTATCTGGGGACCATATATTAAATGGATTTTTAGAACAGGGAGATGGAAAAAGAGCTTGCTCTGTCCACTCCACGCATTGACCTGGTATTGCAGTATCTCCAGGACCGGTGCACCCCTTCTTTAATGCAGTTTCTAAAATCAGAAAGTATTGAATTCAATGTTTTTTGTTCATTTTGCTTGTTTGTCGGATTTTGGGATGGACTCTTTGGCTTTGCTTTTCTTCTCCTCATTGGATTTTTCATGTTCAAAGTTGCAGAAGCCAGATGACAAGCTCATTTTGGTTCAACTTCAGCAACTGTGCATTGCATTGCCATGTAATGTAACGCAATGCTATCTTTCTAGCTCTCCCTCTTTACTTCCTTTTGGATAAACAGACATATTAGGCAAGCATTTTGGAGCTTTCACCTAAATAACTACAGGTGGTGAGATAAGCTGCACAATATAATTGACCTTTCAGTATATTGTTGCACACACACCATCTATTTAGCAAATGCCCTTGTTATCAACAGCAGCCTTTTAAACTCACCTGAGCTAACAGGTATGTGCGCTGGTTACTCTGCTGCGCTTAAAATTTCTTTTTTGGTTTGCTACAATGCCTTTTCTGAAACGTTGTCTCCCTCTGCTGGAACACTGACTTCTTTCAATTAATGCCTGCAGACTATAAAAGAGAACCCAACCCAAAAAGTTTGGTTGATTAGTCTGTGGCATTCTGTTAAACTGTTGCTTATGGCGGTCTCTGTGAGCTTCTCAGCGACATTCAGCCAGCCAGGTATCCTGCCTGCAGTAGATGGAATGTGGCAATGGAACGCTGGCTGCGCGTGTCATAATAGGCTCTGAGCCTTTATATACCTGCGCACAGCAGCAGCCACCTTCAGTCTGCTGCTGGACAGCCAGCAGCAGCAGGAGAGGTAAGTAATCAGCAGCCCTCCTGCTAAGGGTAGACAGCTGCTCGTTCCACCCCACCCCCCGCCTTAATTGGTTCTCCTCCCTTCCAACGGTGTTGAGGCGGGTGGGAACAGCAGGGGGTGAGGGTGCTGTGTTTAAAGAGGTGGAGTTATGCAGATCTAAAACGCGTGGATTGCAGCAGCAGCAAGCCGAAAAGTGCAGGCATGTAAGGGATCTAGAGGTTGACAACATGTCTTCTTAACGGGAGTCCAGGAGCTCATCTCCACAAATGGACTCTTCAGGATCCTTGGGTGGCTCCGTAGTTCGAAACCAATTCTGGTTATCGCTTCTCGGCCTTTTGGCTAAGATCAAGTGTAGTATCTGTTCTTATCAGTTTAATATCTGATACGTCCCCTATCTGGGGACCATATATTAAATGGATTTTTAGAACAGGGAGATGGAAAAAGAGCTTGCTCTGTCCACTCCACGCATTGACCTGGTATTGCAGTATCTCCAGGACCGGTGCACCCCTTCTTTAATGCAGTTTCTAAAATCAGAAAGTATTGAATTCAATGTTTTTTGTTCATTTTGCTTGTTTGTCGGATTTTGGGATGGACTCTTTGGCTTTGCTTTTCTTCTCCTCATTGGATTTTTCATGTTCAAAGTTGCAGAAGCCAGATGACAAGCTCATTTTGGTTCAACTTCAGCAACTGTGCATTGCATTGCCATGTAATGTAACGCAATGCTATCTTTCTAGCTCTCCTTCTTTACTTCCTTTTGGATAAACAGACATATTAGGCAAGCATTTTGGAGCTTTCACCTAAATAACTACAGGTGGTGAGATAAGCTGCACAATATAATTGACCTTTCAGTATATTGTTGCACACACACCATCTATTTAGCAAATGCCCTTGTTATCAACAGCAGCCTTTTAAACTCACCTGAGCTAACAGGTATGTGCGCTGGTTACTCTGCTGCGCTTAAAATTTCTTTTTTGGTTTGCTACAATGCCTTTTCTGAAACGTTGTCTCCCTCTGCTGGAACACTGACTTCTTTCAATTAATGCCTGCAGACTATAAAAGAGAACCCAACCCAAAAAGTTTGGTTGATTAGTCTGTGGCATTCTGTTAAACTGTTGCTTATGGCGGTCTCTGTGAGCTTCTCAGCGACATTCAGCCAGCCAGGTATCCTGCCTGCAGTAGATGGAATGTGGCAATGGAACGCTGGCTGCGCGTGTCATAATAGGCTCTGAGCCTTTATATACCTGCGCACAGCAGCAGCCACCTTCAGTCTGCTGCTGGACAGCCAGCAGCAGCAGGAGAGGTAAGTAATCAGCAGCCCTCCTGCTAAGGGTAGACAGCTGCTCGTTCCACCCCACCCCCCGCCTTAATTGGTTCTCCTCCCTTCCAACGGTGTTGAGGCGGGTGGGAACAGCAGGGGGTGAGGGTGCTGTGTTTAAAGAGGTGGAGTTATGCAGATCTAAAACGCGTGGATTGCAGCAGCAGCAAGCCGAAAAGTGCAGGCATGTAAGGGATCTAGAGGTTGACAACATGTCTTCTTAACGGGAGTCCAGGAGCTCATCTCCACAAATGGACTCTTCAGGATCCTTGGGTGGCTCCGTAGTTCGAAACCAATTCTGGTTATCGCTTCTCGGCCTTTTGGCTGAGACCAAGTGCTTCACAGCAGGAGGTTTCAGTTGAAGGGCACTCAGGTACCCCTCTCCTTGGCCTGGCAGGATCGTCCACTTCGGTGGGCTTCACCTGCCTGCTGCTATTAGGGAGAGGGATTAGTCCTAGGGTAACGGGCAGCGATCCCCCAGCCTTCAGGTGCTTTATCACAAAGCTCTGAAGGCGCAGATTGCAGGCGGTTGCAATTTGCATTTTGTTGCGCCATACCATGGAGGTTGACCCCAACCTCGTGCCTCTATATGCGAGGCTCAAGAACACCATAAGGGTCCGCTTTACGGCTGGTGGTTCCGATATGCGGAATCTGGGATATGTAGTCAAGGACGTGCTTGAGAAACTGCTCCACGTCAGAACCAACGAAATCCTTTCTATCCAGGATTATCCTCGACGTGGAGACTATGATGTAACCTTTACTGGCGAAGGTATTTTCAAAGATGTTTTGTCCAGAGTTAAGTCGGTAGAAAATAGCCCTGGTCTAAAAGGGATTCAGATTATCGAGCACGTCCTGGATGAGGTAAAGATGGTGGTTGTGAAAATCTTCTCACCCTTCATAACGGCACCAGAGGTTATTTCCTTTTTGTCAGTTTATTTTAAAAGTGTGAAATTGATTGGGAAAGTGTTGAATGAGTTTAACATCTGGACCTCAAAATGGAAGTTTTTAGTAAAATGTGAAAGAGACCCAAAATTCCCTGGAGGTGTGAGACTTCCTCCAGCTCGATTTAAAATAGGGCAAACTAATGGGGATTTTTTTTTCTCAGGAATGCCACTTTTCTGTAGGTATTGTGGTCTCTATGGGCACTCTAAGGATAGTTGTGGTGCCACTTGTAGAAATTGTGCCAGTACTGAACATGACACAAAGGAGTGCCCAAATGAAAAAAAATGCTCTTTTTGTCGGACACCTGGTCATTTCTATTTTTCTTGCCCTCACAGGTTCAGAGAGGATGAACAAAAACAAAAGGAGAAGTCCAAGACATCCGGGAATGGACGGGCCAATCAGACCACCCCTCAGGAGGAGGAACAGCAACCTGGAGCCTCGGGAGGTGATAAGGGCGCTTCGACTAGTAACAATCCCTCCGAGTCAATGACAGGTAACTCACAGGAGCCCAGGAGCTGGCTGAAAGACCATAAGGAGGCTAAAAGGAAGGCTGAGAAAGATCATAAAGGGGCGGTCGGTAAGGCCAAAAAAGAGCGCCAAAAGGCTGACACCGAGCCCAAAATTCCCACTGGGTCTCACGAGAGCGAGGGCGGTACGTGGCATTTGGTGAGGTCTCATAATAAGAAAAAGAATGGTTCCGTGGAGGTGGCTAATAGGGAGGAGATGGATACATCCCCTCACGGGGGTGTAGACTCTGGAATCCCGAGGTCCCGGGGCTCTGCTGCCCCAGGTGGGGCCCCGAACCTGGCTGCCTCCGGGGACTCTGAGGCTCCGCCATGTGCGCAGCCTGCCCCTGTGTTACGACCCTCTGCGGGTCAGCAGGGGAGTGCGGAGCCTCTCGGAGACCCACCTGACGAGGACCTAAATGGTCAGCCTATGGAGACCCAGTGTAACCTTTCTCTCAATATCCTTCCGAGCTACACCCCAGTAGCGTCGGGTCTTAATTTAAGTGAATGTTCCTTCTCCGATGATGAAGACTCTTTGATAACGGTGGATTCAGAAGAGGGCGTTGGTGAAAGTCCAAGTGGTCTGATCCGTCCATCGGATAGGTAAAGTCCAGTTTTTGTTTCTTCCTAACCATTTGTTATGATGGCTGACATTAGTGGTGTTTCCCTCAATGTGAGAGGCATAGGATCCAAGACCAGAAGAGCTACTGTTTTACATTTTTTAACCTGTTTTACAGCTTCTGTTTTTTTTTTACAAGAATGTCATATCCCTCATAAGATTTCTTACAAAAAATATAAGGAAGAGTGGAAACATGGTCCATCGATCTGGTCTGGATCAAATGCAACTGGATCAGCCGGGGTAGCTATACTTTTTAAGGGAAATGTGTCTATTGATTTTATCCAAGATATTTTACCGGGTCGTATTCTTTTAGTTAAGGCTTTTATTGATGGGACAAGATGGCAGTTTTTAAATTTTTATGGGTCACCTGATAAAAATGAAAGGGCTGATATGCTGGAAATTTTACCTTTATTTATTAACATTTCTGAACCTTTTATCCTGGCAGGTGATTTTAATTGTATTTTAAAAGGCGAAAGCCGACGCTCCGGTTCCGTGAGTAGAAATTATGACAAAACGTCTGGAATGTTAAGCAATATTATAAATGATTGTAAATTAACTGATGTGTATAAAGAATGTAACAAGGATAGCCCTATAGACGCTGGTTTCACCTGGAGCAATTCTACATGTAGCTCCAGGATAGATTTTGTTTTAGGTTCAGAAAAAATACTGCCAGTGAAATGTGAAGTTTTAACTAATATTCTCTCAGATCACAAGGTTTTATCTTTTAGAGTGAGGATTAATGGAAAGAAGAAATGTGGTAAGAAATCTTGGAAATTGAATGTGTCCCTTTTAAAAGATCCACAAATTTTATCGGATTTTATTGAGTTTTATGTAAAGTGTAGAAAAAGGAAAAACCCCAATATTTCTTTTAGCTCCTGGTGGGATAGAATGAAAATAAGCATTAAAGATTTCTTTATTAAGAAAAGCATACAAAAAGCTAAAGAAAAGTTTGAGATCTATAATTTTCTTAATATCAGGTTACAGACATTGTACAAATTCAAAGACAATGGTCTGGATGTAGGTAATGATATATTGAGTCTTAAAGGAGAAATTTCAAAGTGGTTGGAACAAAAAGGAAAAGAACTGATTTTTCGTTCAAAGGTAAAACACGTAGAAGAGGATGAGACTTGTTCCAGGTATTTTTTTAAGAAAAATAAACAGACAAAAACAATAATTGATAACATAGATGGAGATAATAATATCAACGTTATATTGGATAAGGTAAATGTCTATTTTAATGATCTTTTTAATGTAAAAACTGTAGACCATGATTTAATACACACTTTCCTGGGGGAGATCAAGTCCACCCTAGATGCTGATGCCCAAAGTTTTTTATCCCAACCACTAGTTGAGGAAGAGATTTTAGAAACCATGAAGAGTTTTAAAAATGGTAAAGTGCCCGGCCCTGATGGTATCCCCATAGAGTTTTATATAAGTTTTTATGATATTTTAAAAGATGATTTGTTTAATTTGTTTTCCGAAGTTTTTAATAATAAGGTTTTACTCAACTCATGGAAGAAAGGTGAGGTATCACTACTATACAAAAAAGGTGACAAAACGGATCTTAAAAACTGGAGGCCGATAACTCTTTTAAATAGTGATTACAAAATTATGGCTAAGATCTGTGCAAATCGGTTGAAAAAGGTGATACATAAAGTAATTCATGCAAATCAGGTATGCGGGGTACCTGGGCGTAGTATCTGGGACAATTTAAACCTGGTGAAAGATTGTATTGAAGATGTAAAAACCAGAAAGACAAAGATGTCAATCCTAGCGGTGGATTTTGAGAAAGCTTTTGACCGCGTGTCTCATTTTTATCTTTTTAAAGTTTTAGAAAAAATGGGCATTCCGGGTGGGTTTTTATTGTCTCTTAAAGCTTTTTATAATGATTGTACGAGTAAGATTTTAGTTAATGGTTTTAAAACAAAAGAGGTAGTTTTAAAATCAGGGGTGAAGCAGGGTTGCCCTTTGTCCCCCCTGCTTTTTATATGTGCTATAGAACCCCTTTTATGTACAATACGCCGGGATAAGCAAATATGTGGAGTACCCTTACCCGGAGGGAACGGTCTACAAGTTAAAGTTGTAAGCTATATGGATGATGTAGCAGTGTTTGGATGTGATGTACCTTCAATACAAAAAACGATAAGCCAAATTCAGTCTTTTTGTACAGTTTCCGGTTTTAAAATTAATCTTACTAAATGTAATATTTTAAATGTCGGGGGGATGAGTTTACATGATGTACCAATTGCAGTTACAGATTCCATTACTATTTTAGGTGTTTCTTTTAATGAATCTAATAATGGTTTTAATAGCTGGGATGCGGCAGCACAGAAAATTAATCAGAAAATCTGCATGTGGAATATGAGAAAGCTGTCAATGGAAGGTAAAGTTCTGATTGTAAAAATGGTGATATTACCTATCCTGTTATATCTTAGTTTGGTGTTCCCCCCTCCTACAAATTTGTTGAAACGAATTACAAAAGTATGTTTTACCTTTTTTTGGGGCTCAAAAATGGAGAAACTCAAAAGAGAAATTGTGACAAAGCCAAAGGTTAAAGGTGGGAAAGATTTCCCTGTTTTAGATAAGTTTCTTTTAATACATTTTTTCTGTTTCTGTTTTAAAACCCTTTTTAAAGATAATTACCTTTCCTATTTTATGCGTTTTAACACTGGTTTTCTCATGAGAAGGTTTGGTTGGTTTGAAACGGTTTTATCCTCTCCTTATGCTTTTAACCTACCTGCACATTATGAGATTTTAAAGAAAATTATTCTTGATTTTAATTTGAATAAGAAACAGACAGGGGATCTATGTAACAGCAAGACACTACTCAAACAAATTAGTACTGATGTGACGTTGTGTGATATTGAACGTTATGATGATGACAAAACTGTACACATATGGAAAATGATTAACGCCCCTTATCTTTTTAATGTACAGAAAGACATGTCTTGGAGCTGCGCACACCACTGTCTTCCTTGCCGGGCATTCCAGTACAGAAGAGGTTTTGTGAGGTCTGCCATCTGCCCAAGAGAAGGTTGTCAAGAAGAAGAGACAGTGAAGCATCTTTTATGGACTTGTGCTTTTGCTAAAGAGTTCTGGAGAAGACTAATCCCCCTGCTGGAGAAAATGGTGGACCTCAAGGACTTTAATTTTGCATCAGTGTTATATGGTCTTCTGGAATGCCCAACAATGGACCAAAAAATAATGGCGTGGAAGACAGTGAATTGTGCCAAGATAGCGCTCTGGAATGCTAGAAATATTGCTGTTTTTAAACATGAAATGTTACCAGTAGATGATGTTTTAGCCTTTTGTAAAAGTGAAATGTACATATACTATTTATTGGACAGGAAAAAGAATGTAAAGTTGGCAGGCAAATGGCTTTTTAACCTATGGAATATTTGAAGTCTTGTAAAATTTGCTGTGATGGAATTTTTATTTTTCTTTGAAGTCCCGAAAGTGTAATGTGGATGTAATGGTTTTATTTCTGTAATTTGTTAAATTTTAAATAAACGGTTTTTATCCCCATGTGGGGGATAGCCAAATTAAAAAAAAAATCTGTTCTTATCAGTTTAATATCTGATACGTCCCCTATCTGGGGACCATATATTAAATGGATTTTTAGAACAGGGAGATGGAAAAAGAGCTTGCTCTGTCCACTCCACGCATTGACCTGGTATTGCAGTATCTCCAGGACCGGTGCACCCCTTCTTTAATGCAGTTTCTAAAATCAGAAAGTATTGAATTCAATGTTTTTTGTTCATTTTGCTTGTTTGTCGGATTTTGGGATGGACTCTTTGGCTTTGCTTTTCTTCTCCTCATTGGATTTTTCATGTTCAAAGTTGCAGAAGCCAGATGACAAGCTCATTTTGGTTCAACTTCAGCAACTGTGCATTGCATTGCCATGTAATGTAACGCAATGCTATCTTTCTAGCTCTCCCTCTTTACTTCCTTTTGGATAAACAGACATATTAGGCAAGCATTTTGGAGCTTTCACCTAAATAACTACAGGTGGTGAGATAAGCTGCACAATATAATTGACCTTTCAGTATATTGTTGCACACACACCATCTATTTAGCAAATGCCCTTGTTATCAACAGCAGCCTTTTAAACTCACCTGAGCTAACAGGTATGTGCGCTGGTTACTCTGCTGCGCTTAAAATTTCTTTTTTGGTTTGCTACAATGCCTTTTCTGAAACGCTGTCTCCCTCTGCTGGAACACTGACTTCTTTCAATTAATGCCTGCAGACTATAAAAGAGAACCCAACCCAAAAAGTTTGGTTGATTAGTCTGTGGCATTCTGTTAAACTGTTGCTTATGGCGGTCTCTGTGAGCTTCTCAGCGACATTCAGCCAGCCAGGTATCCTGCCTGCAGTAGATGGAATGTGGCAATGGAACGCTGGCTGCGCATGTCATAATAGGCTCTGAGCCTTTATATACCTGCGCACAGCAGCAGCCACCTTCAGTCTGCTGCTGGACAGCCAGCAGCAGCAGCAGGAGAGGTAAGTAATCAGCAGCCCTCCTGCTAAGGGTAGACAGCTGCTCGTTCCACCCCACCCCCCGCCTTAATTGGTTCTCCTCCCTTCCAACGGTGTTGAGGCGGGTGGGAACAGCAGGGGGTGAGGGTGCTGTGTTTAAAGAGGTGGAGTTATGCAGATCTAAAACGCGTGGATTGCAGCAGCAGCAAGCCGAAAAGTGCAGGCATGTAAGGGATCTAGAGGTTGACAACATGTCTTCTTAACGGGAGTCCAGGAGCTCATCTCCACAAATGGACTCTTCAGGATCCTTGGGTGGCTCCGTAGTTCGAAACCAATTCTGGTTATCGCTTCTCGGCCTTTTGGCTAAGATCAAGTGTAGTATCTGTTCTTATCAGTTTAATATCTGATACGTCCCCTATCTGGGGACCATATATTAAATGGATTTTTAGAACAGGGAGATGGAAAAAGAGCTTGCTCTGTCCACTCCACGCATTGACCTGGTATTGCAGTATCTCCAGGACCGGTGCACCCCTTCTTTAATGCAGTTTCTAAAATCAGAAAGTATTGAATTCAATGTTTTTTGTTCATTTTGCTTGTTTGTCGGATTTTGGGATGGACTCTTTGGCTTTGCTTTTCTTCTCCTCATTGGATTTTTCATGTTCAAAGTTGCAGAAGCCAGATGACAAGCTCATTTTGGTTCAACTTCAGCAACTGTGCATTGCATTGCCATGTAATGTAACGCAATGCTATCTTTCTAGCTCTCCCTCTTTACTTCCTTTTGGATAAACAGACATATTAGGCAAGCATTTTGGAGCTTTCACCTAAATAACTACAGGTGGTGAGATAAGCTGCACAATATAATTGACCTTTCAGTATATTGTTGCACACACACCATCTATTTAGCAAATGCCCTTGTTATCAACAGCAGCCTTTTAAACTCACCTGAGCTAACAGGTATGTGCGCTGGTTACTCTGCTGCGCTTAAAATTTCTTTTTTGGTTTGCTTCAATGCCTTTTCTGAAATGTTGTCTCCCTCTGCTGGAACACTGACTTCTTTCAATTAATGCCTGCAGACTATAAAAGAGAACCCAACCCAAAAAGTTTGGTTGATTAGTCTGTGGCATTCTGTTAAACTGTTGCTTATGGCGGTCTCTGTGAGCTTCTCAGCGACATTCAGCCAGCCAGGTATCCTGCCTGCAGTAGATGGAATGTGGCAATGGAACGCTGGCTGCGCGTGTCATAATAGGCTCTGAGCCTTTATAAACCTGCGCACAGCAGCAGCCACCTTCAGTCTGCTGCTGGACAGCCAGCAGCAGCAGGAGAGGTAAGTAATCAGCAGCCCTCCTGCTAAGGGTAGACAGCTGCTCGTTCCACCCCACCCCCCGCCTTAATTGGTTCTCCTCCCTTCCAACGGTGTTGAGGCGGGTGGGAACAGCAGGGGGTGAGGGTGCTGTGTTTAAAGAGGTGGAGTTATGCAGATCTAAAACGCGTGGATTGCAGCAGCAGCAAGCCGAAAAGTGCAGGCATGTAAGGGATCTAGAGGTTGACAACATGTCTTCTTAACGGGAGTCCAGGAGCTCATCTCCACAAATGGACTCTTCAGGATCCTTGGGTGGCTCCGTAGTTCGAAACCAATTCTGGTTATCGCTTCTCGGCCTTTTGGCTAAGATCAAGTGTAGTATCTGTTCTTATCAGTTTAATATCTGATACGTCCCCTATCTGGGGACCATATATTAAATGGATTTTTAGAACAGGGAGATGGAAAAAGAGCTTGCTCTGTCCACTCCACGCATTGACCTGGTATTGCAGTATCTCCAGGACCGGTGCACCCCTTCTTTAATGCAGTTTCTAAAATCAGAAAGTATTGAATTCAATGTTTTTTGTTCATTTTGCTTGTTTGTCGGATTTTGGGATGGACTCTTTGGCTTTGCTTTTCTTCTCCTCATTGGATTTTTCATGTTCAAAGTTGCAGAAGCCAGATGACAAGCTCATTTTGGTTCAACTTCAGCAACTGTGCATTGCATTGCCATGTAATGTAACGCAATGCTATCTTTCTAGCTCTCCCTCTTTACTTCCTTTTGGATAAACAGACATATTAGGCAAGCATTTTGGAGCTTTCACCTAAATAACTACAGGTGGTGAGATAAGCTGCACAATATAATTGACCTTTCAGTATATTGTTGCACACACACCATCTATTTAGCAAATGCCCTTGTTATCAACAGCAGCCTTTTAAACTCACCTGAGCTAACAGGTATGTGCGCTGGTTACTCTGCTGCGCTTAAAATTTCTTTTTTGGTTTGCTACAATGACTTTTCTGAAACGTTGTCTCCCTCTGCTGGAACACTGACTTCTTTCAATTAATGCCTGCAGACTATAAAAGAGAACCCAACCCAAAAAGTTTGGTTGATTAGTCTGTGGCATTCTGTTAAACTGTTGCTTATGGCGGTCTCTGTGAGCTTCTCAGCGACATTCAGCCAGCCAGGTATCCTGCCTGCAGTAGATGGAATGTGGCAATGGAACGCTGGCTGCGCATGTCATAATAGGCTCTGAGCCTTTATATACCTGCGCACAGCAGCAGCCACCTTCAGTCTGCTGCTGGACAGCCAGCAGCAGCAGCAGGAGAGGTAAGTAATCAGCAGCCCTCCTGCTAAGGGTAGACAGCTGCTCGTTCCACCCCACCCCCCGCCTTAATTGGTTCTCCTCCCTTCCAACGGTGTTGAGGCGGGTGGGAACAGCAGGGGGTGAGGGTGCTGTGTTTAAAGAGGTGGAGTTATGCAGATCTAAAACGCGTGGATTGCAGCAGCAGCAAGCCGAAAAGTGCAGGCATGTAAGGGATCTAGAGGTTGACAACATGTCTTCTTAACGGGAGTCCAGGAGCTCATCTCCACAAATGGACTCTTCAGGATCCTTGGGTGGCTCCGTAGTTCGAAACCAATTCTGGTTATCGCTTCTCGGCCTTTTGGCTAAGATCAAGTGTAGTATCTGTTCTTATCAGTTTAATATCTGATACGTCCCCTATCTGGGGACCATATATTAAATGGATTTTTAGAACAGGGAGATGGAAAAAGAGCTTGCTCTGTCCACTCCACGCATTGACCTGGTATTGCAGTATCTCCAGGACCGGTGCACCCCTTCTTTAATGCAGTTTCTAAAATCAGAAAGTATTGAATTCAATGTTTTTTGTTCATTTTGCTTGTTTGTCGGATTTTGGGATGGACTCTTTGGCTTTGCTTTTCTTCTCCTCATTGGATTTTTCATGTTCAAAGTTGCAGAAGCCAGATGACAAGCTCATTTTGGTTCAACTTCAGCAACTGTGCATTGCATTGCCATGTAATGTAACGCAATGCTATCTTTCTAGCTCTCCCTCTTTACTTCCTTTTGGATAAACAGACATATTAGGCAAGCATTTTGGAGCTTTCACCTAAATAACTACAGGTGGTGAGATAAGCTGCACAATATAATTGACCTTTCAGTATATTGTTGCACACACACCATCTATTTAGCAAATGCCCTTGTTATCAACAGCAGCCTTTTAAACTCACCTGAGCTAACAGGTATGTGCGCTGGTTACTCTGCTGCGCTTAAAATTTCTTTTTTGGTTTGCTTCAATGCCTTTTCTGAAATGTTGTCTCCCTCTGCTGGAACACTGACTTCTTTCAATTAATGCCTGCAGACTATAAAAGAGAACCCAACCCAAAAAGTTTGGTTGATTAGTCTGTGGCATTCTGTTAAACTGTTGCTTATGGCGGTGTCTGTGAGCTTCTCAGCGACATTCAGCCAGCCAGGTATCCTGCCTGCAGTAGATGGAATGTGGCAATGGAACGCTGGCTGCGCGTGTCATAATAGGCTCTGAGCCTTTATATACCTGCGCACAGCAGCAGCCACCTTCAGTCTGCTGCTGGACAGCCAGCAGCAGCAGGAGAGGTAAGTAATCAGCAGCCCTCCTGCTAAGGGTAGACAGCTGCTCGTTCCACCCCACCCCCCGCCTTAATTGGTTCTCCTCCCTTCCAACGGTGTTGAGGCGGGTGGGAACAGCAGGGGGTGAGGGTGCTGTGTTTAAAGAGGTGGAGTTATGCAGATCTAAAACGCGTGGATTGCAGCAGCAGCAAGCCGAAAAGTGCAGGCATGTAAGGGATCTAGAGGTTGACAACATGTCTTCTTAACGGGAGTCCAGGAGCTCATCTCCACAAATGGACTCTTCAGGATCCTTGGGTGGCTCCGTAGTTCGAAACCAATTCTGGTTATCGCTTCTCGGCCTTTTGGCTAAGATCAAGTGTAGTATCTGTTCTTATCAGTTTAATATCTGATACGTCCCCTATCTGGGGACCATATATTAAATGGATTTTTAGAACAGGGAGATGGAAAAAGAGCTTGCTCTGTCCACTCCACGCATTGACCTGGTATTGCAGTATCTCCAGGACCGGTGCACCCCTTCTTTAATGCAGTTTCTAAAATCAGAAAGTATTGAATTCAATGTTTTTTGTTCATTTTGCTTGTTTGTCGGATTTTGGGATGGACTCTTTGGCTTTGCTTTTCTTCTCCTCATTGGATTTTTCATGTTCAAAGTTGCAGAAGCCAGATGACAAGCTCATTTTGGTTCAACTTCAGCAACTGTGCATTGCATTGCCATGTAATGTAACGCAATGCTATCTTTCTAGCTCTCCCTCTTTACTTCCTTTTGGATAAACAGACATATTAGGCAAGCATTTTGGAGCTTTCACCTAAATAACTACAGGTGGTGAGATAAGCTGCACAATATAATTGACCTTTCAGTATATTGTTGCACACACACCATCTATTTAGCAAATGCCCTTGTTATCAACAGCAGCCTTTTAAACTCACCTGAGCTAACAGGTATGTGCGCTGGTTACTCTGCTGCGCTTAAAATTTCTTTTTTGGTTTGCTACAATGCCTTTTCTGAAACGTTGTCTCCCTCTGCTGGAACACTGACTTCTTTCAATTAATGCCTGCAGACTATAAAAGAGAACCCAACCCAAAAAGTTTGGTTGATTAGTCTGTGGCATTCTGTTAAACTGTTGCTTATGGCGGTCTCTGTGAGCTTCTCAGCGACATTCAGCCAGCCAGGTATCCTGCCTGCAGTAGATGGAATGTGGCAATGGAACGCTGGCTGCGCGTGTCATAATAGGCTCTGAGCCTTTATATACCTGCGCACAGCAGCAGCCACCTTCAGTCTGCTGCTGGACAGCCAGCAGCAGCAGGAGAGGTAAGTAATCAGCAGCCCTCCTGCTAAGGGTAGACAGCTGCTCGTTCCACCCCACCCCCCGCCTTAATTGGTTCTCCTCCCTTCCAACGGTGTTGAGGCGGGTGGGAACAGCAGGGGGTGAGGGTGCTGTGTTTAAAGAGGTGGAGTTATGCAGATCTAAAACGCGTGGATTGCAGCAGCAGCAAGCCGAAAAGTGCAGGCATGTAAGGGATCTAGAGGTTGACAACATGTCTTCTTAACGGGAGTCCAGGAGCTCATCTCCACAAATGGACTCTTCAGGATCCTTGGGTGGCTCCGTAGTTCGAAACCAATTCTGGTTATCGCTTCTCGGCCTTTTGGCTGAGACCAAGTGCTTCACAGCAGGAGGTTTCAGTTGAAGGGCACTCAGGTACCCCTCTCCTTGGCCTGGCAGGATCGTCCACTTCGGTGGGCTTCACCTGCCTGCTGCTATTAGGGAGAGGGATTAGTCCTAGGGTAACGGGCAGCGATCCCCCAGCCTTCAGGTGCTTTATCTCAAAGCTCTGAAGGCGCAGATTGCAGGCGGTTGCAATTTGCATTTTGTTGCGCCATACCATGGAGGTTGACCCCAACCTCGTGCCTCTATATGCAAGGCTTAAGAACACCATAAGGGTCCGCTTTACGGCTGGTGGTTCCGATATGCGGAATCTGGGATATGTAGTCCAGGACGTGCTTGAGAAACTGCTCCACGTCAGAACCAACGAAATCCTTTCTATCCAGGATTATCCTCGACGTGGAGATTATGATGTAACCTTTACTGGCGAAGGTATTTTCAAAGATGTTTTGTCCAGAGTTAAGTCAGTAGAAAATAGCCCTGGTCTAAAAGGGATTCAGATCATCGAGCACGTCCTGGATGAGGTAAAGATGGTGGTTGTGAAAATCTTCTCACCCTTCATAACAGCACCAGAGGTTATTTCCTTTTTGTCAGTTTATTTTAAAAGTGTGAAATTGATTGGGAAAGTGTTGAATGAGTTTAACATCTGGACCTCAAAATGGAAGTTTTTAGTAAAATGTGAAAGAGACCCTAAATTCCCTGGAGATGTGAGACTTCCTCCAGCTCGATTTAAAATAGGGCAAACTAATGGGGATTTTTTTTTCTCAGGAATGCCACTTTTCTGTAGGTATTGTGGTCTCTATGGGCACTCTAAGGATAGTTGTGGTGCCACTTGTAGAAATTGTGCCATTACTGAACATGACACAAAGGAGTGCCCAAATGAAAAAAAATGCTCTTTTTGTCGGACACCTGGTCATTTCTATTTTTCTTGCCCTCACAGGTTCAGAGAGGATGAACAAAAACAAAAGGAGAAGTCCAAGACATCCGGGAATGGACGGGCCAATCAGACCACCCCTCAGGAGGAGGAACAACAACCTGGAGCCTCGGGAGGTGATAAGGGCGCTTCGACTAGTAACAATCCCTCCGAGTCAATGACAGGTAACTCACAGGAGCCCAGGAGCTGGCTGAAAGACCATAAGGAGGCTAAAAGGAAGGCTGAGAAAGATCATAAAGGGGCGGTCGGTAAGGCCAAAAAAGAGCGCCAAAAGGCTGACACCGAGCCCAAAATTCCCACTGGGTCTCACGAGAGCGAGGGCGGTACGTGGCATTTGGTGAGGTCTCATAATAAGAAAAAGAATGGTTCCGTGGAGGTGGCTAATAGGGAGGAGATGGATACATCCCCTCACGGGGGTGTAGACTCTGGAATCCCGAGGTCCCGGGGCTCTGCTGCCCCAGGTGGGGCCCCGAACCTGGCTGCCTCCGGGGACTCTGAGGCTCCGCCATGTGCGCAGCCTGCCCCTGTGTTACGACCCTCTGCGGGTCAGCAGGGGAGTGCGGAGCCTCTCGGAGACCCACCTGACGAGGACCTAAATGGTCAGCCTATGGAGACCCAGTGTAACCTTTCTCTCAATATCCTTCCGAGCTACACCCCAGTAGCGTCGGGTCTTAATTTAAGTGAATGTTCCTTCTCCGATGATGAAGACTCTTTGATAACGGTGGATTCAGAAGAGGGCGTTGGTGAAAGTCCAAGTGGTCTGATCCGTCCATCGGATAGGTAAAGTCCAGTTTTTGTTTCTTCCTAACCATTTGTTATGATGGCTGACATTAGTGGTGTTTCCCTCAATGTGAGAGGCATAGGATCCAAGACCAGAAGAGCTACTGTTTTACATTTTTTAACCTGTTTTACAGCTTCTGTTTTCTTTTTACAAGAATGTCATATCCCTCATAAGATTTCTTACAAAAAATATAAGGAAGAGTGGAAACATGGTCCATCGGTCTGGTCTGGATCAAATGCAACCGGATCAGCCGGGGTAGCTATACTTTTTAAGGGAAATGTGTCTATTGATTTTATCCAAGATATTTTACCGGGTCGTATTCTTTTAGTTAAGGCTTTTATTGATGGGACAAGATGGCAGTTTTTAAATTTTTATGGGTCACCTGATAAAAATGAAAGGGCTGATATGCTGGAAATTTTACCTTTATTTATTAACATTTCTGAACTTTTATCCTGGCAGGTGATTTTAATTGTATTTTAAAAGGCGAAAGCCGACGCTCCGGTTCCGTGAGTAGAAATTATGACAAAACGTCTGGAATGTTAAGCAATATTATAAATGATTGTAAATTAACTGATGTGTATAAAGAATGTAACAAGGATAGCCCTATAGACGCTGGTTTCACCTGGAGCAATTCTACATGTAGCTCCAGGATAGATTTTGTTTTAGGTTCAGAAAAAATACTGCCAGTGAAATGTGAAGTTTTAACTAATATTCTCTCAGATCACAAGGTTTTATCTTTTAGAGTGAGGATTAATGGAAAGAAGAAATGTGGTAAGAAATCTTGGAAATTGAATGTGTCCCTTTTAAAAGATCCACAAATTTTATCGGATTTTATTGAGTTTTATGTAAAGTGTAGAAAAAGGAAAAACCCCAATATTTCTTTTAGCTCCTGGTGGGATAGAATGAAAATAAACATTAAAGATTTCTTTATAAAGAAAAGCATACAAAAAGCTAAAGAAAAGTTTGAGATCTATAATTTTCTTAATATCAGGTTACAGACATTGTACAAATTCAAAGACAATGGTCTGGATGTAGGTAATGATATATTGAGTCTTAAAGGAGAAATTTCAAAGTGGTTGGAACAAAAAGGAAAAGAACTGATTTTTCGTTCAAAGGTAAAACACGTAGAAGAGGATGAGACTTGTTCCAGGTATTTTTTTAAGAAAAACAAACAGGCGAAAACAATAATTGATAACATAGATGGAGATAATAATATCAACGTTATATTGGATAAGGTAAATGTCTATTTTAATGATCTTTTTAATGTAAAAACTGTAGACCATGATTTAATACACACTTTCCTGGGGGAGATCAAGTCCACCCTAGATGCTGATGCCCAAAGTTTTTTATCCCAACCTCTATGTGAGGAAGAGATTTTAGAAACCATGAAGAGTTTTAAAAATGGTAAAGTGCCCGGCCCTGATGGTATCCCCATAGAGTTTTATATAAGTTTTTATGATATTTTAAAAGATGATTTGTTTAATTTGTTTTCCGAAGTTTTTAATAATAAGGTTTTACTCAACTCATGGAAGAAAGGTGAGGTATCACTACTATACAAAAAAGGTGACAAAACGGATCTTAAAAACTGGAGGCCGATAACTCTTTTAAATAGTGATTACAAAATTATGGCTAAGATCTGTGCAAATCGGTTGAAAAAAGTGATACATAAAGTAATTCATGCAAATCAGGTATGCGGGGTACCTGGGCGTAGTATCTGGGACAATTTAAACCTGGTGAAAGATTGTATTGAAGATGTAAAAACCAGAAAGACAAAGATGTCAATCCTAGCGGTGGATTTTGAGAAAGCTTTTGACCGCGTGTCTCATTTTTATCTTTTTAAAGTTTTAGAAAAAATGGGCATTCCGGGTGGGTTTTTATTGTCTCTTAAAGCTTTTTATAATGATTGTACGAGTAAGATTTTAGTTAATGGTTTTAAAACAAAAGAGGTAGTTTTAAAATCAGGGGTGAAGCAGGGTTGCCCTTTGTCCCCCCTGCTTTTTATATGTGCTATAGAACCCCTTTTATGTGCAATACGCCGGGATAAGCAAATATGTGGAGTACCCTTACCCGGAGGGAACGGTCTACAAGTTAAAGTTGTAAGCTATATGGATGATGTAGCAGTGTTTGGATGTGATGTACCTTCAATACAAAAAACGATAAGCCAAATTCAGTCTTTTTGTACAGTTTCCGGTTTTAAAATTAATCTTACTAAATGTAATATTTTAAATGTCGGGGGGATGAGTTTACATGATGTACCAATTGCAGTTACAGATTCCATTACTATTTTAGGTGTTTCTTTTAATGAATCTAATAATGGTTTTAATAGCTGGGATGCGGCAGCACAGAAAATTAATCAGAAAATCTGCATGTGGAATATGAGAAAGCTGTCAATGGAAGGTAAAGTTCTGATTGTAAAAATGGTGATATTACCTATCCTGTTATATCTTAGTTTGGTGTTCCCCCCTCCTACAAATTTGTTGAAACGAATTACAAAAGTATGTTTTACCTTTTTTTGGGGCTCAAAAATGGAGAAACTCAAAAGAGAAATTGTGACAAAGCCAAAGGTTAAAGGTGGGAAAGATTTCCCTGTTTTAGATAAGTTTCTTTTAATACATTTTTTCTGTTTCTGTTTTAAAACCCTTTTTAAAGATAATTACCTTTCCTATTTTATGCGTTTTAACACTGGTTTTCTCATGAGAAGGTTTGGTTGGTTTGAAACGGTTTTATCCTTTCCTTATGCTTTTAACCTGCCTGCACATTATGAGATTTTAAAGAAAATTATTCTTGATTTTAATTTGAATAAGAAACAGACAGGGGATCTATGTAACAGCAAGACACTACTCAAACAAATTAGTACTGATGTGACGTTGTGTGATATTGAACGTTATGATGATGACAAAACTGTACACATATGGAAAATGATTAACGCCCCTTATCTTTTTAATGTACAGAAAGACATGTCTTGGAGCTGCGCACACCACTGTCTTCCTTGCCGGGCATTCCAGTACAGAAGAGGTTTTGTGAGGTCTGCCATCTGCCCAAGAGAAGGTTGTCAAGAAGAAGAGACAGTGAAGCATCTTTTATGGACTTGTGCTTTTGCTAAAGAGTTCTGGAGAAGATTAATCCCCCTGCTGGAGAAAATGGTGGACCTCAAGGACTTTAATTTTGCATCAGTGTTATATGGTCTTCTGGAATGCCCAACAATGGACCAAAAAATAATGGCGTGGAAGACAGTGAATTGTGCCAAGATAGCGCTCTGGAATGCTAGAAATATTGCTGTTTTTAAACATGAAATGTTACCAGTAGATGATGTTTTAGCCTTTTGTAAAAGTGAAATGTACATATACTATTTATTGGACAGGAAAAAGAATGTAAAGTTGGCAGGCAAATGGCTTTTTAACCTATGGAATATTTGAAGTCTTGTAAAATTTGCTGTGATGGAATTTTTATTTTTCTTTGAAGTCCCGAAAGTGTAATGTGGATGTAATGGTTTTATTTCTGTAATTTGTTAAATTTTAAATAAACGGTTTTTATCCCCATGTGGGGGATAGCCAAATTAAAAAAAAAATCTGTTCTTATCAGTTTAATATCTGATACGTCCCCTATCTGGGGACCATATATTAAATGGATTTTTAGAACAGGGAGATGGAAAAAGAGCTTGCTCTGTCCACTCCACGCATTGACCTGGTATTGCAGTATCTCCAGGACCGGTGCACCCCTTCTTTAATGCAGTTTCTAAAATCAGAAAGTATTGAATTCAATGTTTTTTGTTCATTTTGCTTGTTTGTCGGTTTTTGGGATGGACTCTTTGGCTTTGCTTTTCTTCTCCTCATTGGATTTTTCATGTTCAAAGTTGCAGAAGCCAGATGACAAGCTCATTTTGGTTCAACTTCAGCAACTGTGCATTGCATTGCCATGTAATGTAACGCAATGCTATCTTTCTAGCTCTCCCTCTTTACTTCCTTTTGGATAAACAGACATATTAGGCAAGCATTTTGGAGCTTTCACCTAAATAACTACAGGTGGTGAGATAAGCTGCACAATATAATTGACCTTTCAGTATATTGTTGCACACACACCATCTATTTAGCAAATGCCCTTGTTATCAACAGCAGCCTTTTAAACTCACCTGAGCTAACAGGTATGTGCGCTGGTTACTCTGCTGCGCTTAAAATTTCTTTTTTGGTTTGCTACAATGCCTTTTCTGAAACGTTGTCTCCCTCTGCTGGAACACTGACTTCTTTCAATTAATGCCTGCAGACTATAAAAGAGAACCCAACCCAAAAAGTTTGGTTGATTAGTCTGTGGCATTCTGTTAAACTGTTGCTTATGGCGGTCTCTGTGAGATTCTCAGCGACATTCAGCCAGCCAGGTATCCTGCCTGCAGTAGATGGAATGTGACAATGGAACGCTGGCTGCGCGTGTCATAATAGGCTCTGAGCCTTTATATACCTGCGCACAGCAGCAGCCACCTTCAGTCTGCTGCTGGACAGCCAGCAGCAGCAGGAGAGGTAAGTAATCAGCAGCCCTCCTGCTAAGGGTAGACAGCTGCTCGTTCCACCCCACCCCCCGCCTTAATTGGTTCTCCTCCCTTCCAACGGTGTTGAGGCGGGTGGGAACAGCAGGGGGTGAGGGTGCTGTGTTTAAAGAGGTGGAGTTATGCAGATCTAAAACGCGTGGATTGCAGCAGCAGCAAGCCGAAAAGTGCAGGCATGTAAGGGATCTAGAGGTTGACAACATGTCTTCTTAACGGGAGTCCAGGAGCTCATCTCCACAAATGGACTCTTCAGGATCCTTGGGTGGCTCCGTAGTTCGAAACCAATTCTGGTTATCGCTTCTCGGCCTTTTGGCTAAGATCAAGTGTAGTATCTGTTCTTATCAGTTTAATATCTGATACGTCCCCTATCTGGGGACCATATATTAAATGGATTTTTAGAACAGGGAGATGGAAAAAGAGCTTGCTCTGTCCACTCCACGCATTGACCTGGTATTGCAGTATCTCCAGGACCGGTGCACCCCTTCTTTAATGCAGTTTCTAAAATCAGAAAGTATTGAATTCAATGTTTTTTGTTCATTTTGCTTGTTTGTCGGATTTTGGGATGGACTCTTTGGCTTTGCTTTTCTTCTCCTCATTGGATTTTTCATGTTCAAAGTTGCAGAAGCCAGATGACAAGCTCATTTTGGTTCAACTTCAGCAACTGTGCATTGCATTGCCATGTAATGTAACGCAATGCTATCTTTCTAGCTCTCCCTCTTTACTTCCTTTTGGATAAACAGACATATTAGGCAAGCATTTTGGAGCTTTCACCTAAATAACTACAGGTGGTGAGATAAGCTGCACAATATAATTGACCTTTCAGTATATTGTTGCACACACACCATCTATTTAGCAAATGCCCTTGTTATCAACAGCAGCCTTTTAAACTCACCTGAGCTAACAGGTATGTGCGCTGGTTACTCTGCTGCGCTTAAAATTTCTTTTTTGGTTTGCTACAATGCCTTTTCTGAAACGTTGTCTCCCTCTGCTGGAACACTGACTTCTTTCAATTAATGCCTGCAGACTATAAAAGAGAACCCAACCCAAAAAGTTTGGTTGATTAGTCTGTGGCATTCTGTTAAACTGTTGCTTATGGCGGTCTCTGTGAGCTTCTCAGCGACATTCAGCCAGCCAGGTATCCTGCCTGCAGTAGATGGAATGTGGCAATGGAACGCTGGCTGCGCGTGTCATAATAGGCTCTGAGCCTTTATATACCTGCGCACAGCAGCAGCCACCTTCAGTCTGCTGCTGGACAGCCAGCAGCAGCAGCAGGAGAGGTAAGTAATCAGCAGCCCTCCTGCTAAGGGTAGACAGCTGCTCGTTCCACCCCACCCCCCGCCTTAATTGGTTCTCCTCCCTTCCAACGGTGTTGAGGCGGGTGGGAACAGCAGGGGGTGAGGGTGCTGTGTTTAAAGAGGTGGAGTTATGCAGATCTAAAACGCGTGGATTGCAGCAGCAGCAAGCCGAAAAGTGCAGGCATGTAAGGGATCTAGAGGTTGACAACATGTCTTCTTAACGGGAGTCCAGGAGCTCATCTCCACAAATGGACTCTTCAGGATCCTTGGGTGGCTCCGTAGTTCGAAACCAATTCTGGTTATCGCTTCTCGGCCTTTTGGCTAAGATCAAGTGTAGTATCTGTTCTTATCAGTTTAATATCTGATACGTCCCCTATCTGGGGACCATATATTAAATGGATTTTTAGAACAGGGAGATGGAAAAAGAGCTTGCTCTGTCCACTCCACGCATTGACCTGGTATTGCAGTATCTCCAGGACCGGTGCACCCCTTCTTTAATGCAGTTTCTAAAATCAGAAAGTATTGAATTCAATGTTTTTTGTTCATTTTGCTTGTTTGTCGGATTTTGGGATGGACTCTTTGGCTTTGCTTTTCTTCTCCTCATTGGATTTTTCATGTTCAAAGTTGCAGAAGCCAGATGACAAGCTCATTTTGGTTCAACTTCAGCAACTGTGCATTGCATTGCCATGTAATGTAACGCAATGCTATCTTTCTAGCTCTCCCTCTTTACTTCCTTTTGGATAAACAGACATATTAGGCAAGCATTTTGGAGCTTTCACCTAAATAACTACAGGTGGTGAGATAAACTGCACAATATAATTGACCTTTCAGTATATTGTTGCACACACACCATCTATTTAGCAAATGCCCTTGTTATCAACAGCAGCCTTTTAAACTCACCTGAGCTAACAGGTATGTGCGCTGGTTACTCTGCTGCGCTTAAAATTTCTTTTTTGGTTTGCTACAATGCCTTTTCTGAAACGTTGTCTCCCTCTGCTGGAACACTGACTTCTTTCAATTAATGCCTGCAGACTATAAAAGAGAACCCAACCCAAAAAGTTTGGTTGATTAGTCTGTGGCATTCTGTTAAACTGTTGCTTATGGCGGTCTCTGTGAGCTTCTCAGTGACATTCAGCCAGCCAGGTATCCTGCCTGCAGTAGATGGAATGTGGCAATGGAACGCTGGCTGCGCGTGTGATAATAGGCTCTGAGCCTTTATATACCTGCGCACAGCAGCAGCCACCTTCAGTCTGCTGCTGGACAGCCAGCAGCAGCAGGAGAGGTAAGTAATCAGCAGCCCTCCTGCTAAGGGTAGACAGCTGCTCGTTCCACCCCACCCCCCGCCTTAATTGGTTCTCCTCCCTTCCAACGGTGTTGAGGCGGGTGGGAACAGCAGGGGGTGAGGGTGCTGTGTTTAAAGAGGTGGAGTTATGCAGATCTAAAACGCGTGGATTGCAGCAGCAGCAAGCCGAAAAGTGCAGGCATGTAAGGGATCTAGAGGTTGACAACATGTCTTCTTAACGGGAGTCCAGGAGCTCATCTCCACAAATGGACTCTTCAGGATCCTTGGGTGGCTCCGTAGTTCGAAACCAATTCTGGTTATCGCTTCTCGGCCTTTTGGCTAAGATCAAGTGTAGTATCTGTTCTTATCAGTTTAATATCTGATACGTCCCCTATCTGCGGACCATATATTAAATGGATTTTTAGAACAGGGAGATGGAAAAAGAGCTTGCTCTGTCCACTCCACGCATTGACCTGGTATTGCAGTATCTCCAGGACCGGTGCACCCCTTCTTTAATGCAGTTTCTAAAATCAGAAAGTATTGAATTCAATGTTTTTTGTTCATTTTGCTTGTTTGTCGGATTTTGGGATGGACTCTTTGGCTTTGCTTTTCTTCTCCTCATTGGATTTTTCATGTTCAAAGTTGCAGAAGCCAGATGACAAGCTCATTTTGGTTCAACTTCAGCAACTGTGCATTGCATTGCCATGTAATGTAACGCAATGCTATCTTTCTAGCTCTCCCTCTTTACTTCCTTTTGGATAAACAGACATATTAGGCAAGCATTTTGGAGCTTTCACCTAAATAACTACAGGTGGTGAGATAAGCTGCACAATATAATTGACCTTTCAGTATATTGTTGCACACACACCATCTATTTAGCAAATGCCCTTGTTATCAACAGAAGCCTTTTAAACTCACCTGAGCTAACAGGTATGTGCGCTGGTTACTCTGCTGCGCTTAAAATTTCTTTTTTGGTTTGCTACAATGCCTTTTCTGAAACGTTGTCTCCCTCTGCTGGAACACTGACTTCTTTCAATTAATGCCTGCAGACTATAAAAGAGAACCCAACCCAAAAAGTTTGGTTGATTAGTCTGTGGCATTCTGTTAAACTGTTGCTTATGGCGGTCTCTGTGAGCTTCTCAGCGACATTCAGCCAGCCAGGTATCCTGCCTGCAGTAGATGGAATGTGGCAATGGAACGCTGGCTGCGCGTGTCATAATAGGCTCTGAGCCTTTATATACCTGCTGCCACGCTGTCACTGTATACTGGAGGTAGGGGGCCTAAGCTGACCCTAAGCTGGGGCCCTGACTAATCCCTCAACCTGGAGGTACTGTTAAAGGTACAGAGGTCCAGGCCGCCAGCGTAACCCCTACCTCCTGAAGATCCCTGCACCTCAGTAATCTAGTCCTGAGAAGGACCCCGATCACAACCAAAGGGAACAAGAAATAATATGCCCAAACACAGTATTTAGACGAACGAGACAGTACAAGGGAAAAACCAAAACCACCTTGCATACAAACAACTTCTCAACTACAACAGAGGGAAAACCAACGGGAAAGGAGATAAATGATAAAGCGAGGAAAGGGAAAAAACACTTCCAAATACACTTATCTCAGCAACTCCAAACACCACGATCCGCTCTGTCAGTCTGAATGAAATGCTTTCACCGACACCTCCCAAACAGACCAGCAGGTATATGAAGGAGTCTCACTACAGAAGTATTGATTGCAGCTGGGCGAGGCTGGACCTCATCTAGCCCAGAGAGAGAGAGAGAATTAACTCCCTCACTGCCGAGAAACACAAAGCACCAACAAGTCAGCTGCGAGAAGTCAGGCTGTGTACTCGTGACGATCTTCGTGGCAACACACCCGTGACAGTACCCCCCCTTCTACGAGGGGCCTCCGGACCCTCAGGGCCAGGTTTATCCGGGTGAGTCGTGTGGAAGGCCCGAACTAACCGGTCTGCGTTAATATCCGACGCAGGAACCCACATCCTCTCCTCAGGACCATACCCCTTCCAATGAACCAGGTACTGAAGGGACCGGCGATTAAAGCATGAATCAATGACCCTCGATACCTGGAACTCCAAGTTACCATTGACAACCACTGGAGGGGGAGGTAAAAGTGACGGTACCACCGGCGCCACATACCTCTTAAGCAATGATCTGTGAAACACGTTGTGAATTTTAAACGTAGGGGGGAGGTCAAGATGGAATGCCACCGGATTAATAATAGAACTGATTCTGTACGGCCCGATGAACCTGGGACCCAGTTTCCAGGAGGGAACCTTAAGTTTTATATTCCTGGTAGACAACCATACCCGATCGTTCACACTTAGGTCCGGACCAGACACTCTCCTCCTATCAGCCATACGTTTGTATCGGTTCCCCATAGTATTCAGATTCTTCAGCACCCCTCTCCATACTGAAGCGAGTGATGAGGAAAATCGTTCCTCCTCAGGAACCCCCGAAGAGCCCCCCCCACTGAAAGTACAAAACTGGGGGTGAAAACCATATGCCCCAAAAAACGGGGACTTACCAGTGGACTCGCTCCGCCTATTATTAAGAGCAAACTCTGCCAGAGGTAAGAAAGAAGCCCAGTCCTCCTGGTTCTCTGACACAAAACACCGGAGATATGTCTCCAAGCTCTGGTTCATACGTTCCGTCTGACCATTGGTCTGAGGATGAAAAGCCGATGAGAATGACAACTGCATCCCCCGCCGTGCACAAAACGCCTTCCAGAACTTAGACACAAACTGAGACCCCCGATCAGACACCACCTCGGAGGGTACCCCGTGAAGCCTCACAATCTCCCCAATGAACACCTGCGCAAGAGTTTTAGCATTAGGGAGAGCCGGAAGAGCGATAAAATGTGCCATCTTGCTGAACCTGTCCACTACAACGAGTATGACCGTTTTACCCGAAGACGGAGGGAGGTCCGTAATAAAGTCCATAGACAGATGAGTCCAAGGACGCGCCAGGATCTTCAAAGGTAAGAGGGCCCCAGACGGACGGGTATGTGAGGTCTTAGAGCGCACACAAACCCCACAGGACGCGACAAAAGTTACCACCTCCTTATGTAAATTAGGCCACCAAAACCGACGCGAGAGGAGATCCACAGTTGCTTTACTCCCCGGGTGTCCTGCAAAAACTGAGTTATGGTGTGCCTCGATCACCTTTTGTCGCAACTGATCTGGAACAAACAATCTCCCTGGAGGTCCAACAGGGGCGTCCCCCTGAGCCTCCAATACCTCCTCCTCCAGCTCAGAGCATACTGCCGAAACCACCACCCCCTCCTGAAGGATAGGAATCGGGTCGTCCGTATTCCCGGCCCCCGGGAAACTACGAGATAAGGCATCCGCCTTTACATTTTTTGACCCAGGACGATATGTAACGACAAAATTAAACCTGGTAAAAAACAATGACCACCTAGCTTGTCTGGGATTCAGACGTTTCGCGGACTCCAGATATAGCAGGTTCTTGTGATCGGTGATGACGGTGACCGGATGAACTGCCCCCTCCAGAAAATGGCGCCACTCCTCAAAAGCTAACTTAATGGCCAAGAGTTCCCTATTGCCGACATCGTAATTCCTCTCCGCGGACGACAATTTTTTAGAGAAAAAGGCGCACGGATGCCACTTACCAGGGGACGAACCCTGTGACAATACTGCTCCCACCCCTACCTCGGAAGCGTCTACCTCTACAATGAATGTCTGAGACGCATCAGGTTGAATGAGTATGGGCGCCGAGGCAAAACATTTTTTCAAAGAGGAGAATGCTTGACAAGCCTTGTCAGACCACCTAGAAAAATCCGTCCCCTTTTTAGTCATGTCAGTGAGAGGCTTAACCATGGACGAGAAATTACGAATGAACTTTCGGTAATAATTAGCAAACCCCAGGAAACGTTGTAGTGCCTTAAGATTCTCTCTCCGATCCCACTCAAGAACTGCCCGCACTTTCCCAGGGTCCATACGAAAACCGGACGCTGAAACCAGAAAACCTAAAAACTGGAGTTCCTGTACGGCGAACACACACTTTTCCCACTTGGCATACAGCTTATTATCCCGCAAGATCTGTAACACCTGCCTAACGTGCTCCTGATGAGACACCAGATCCGGCGAGTAAATTAGGATATCATCCAGATATATGACAACAAACTGTCCCACCAAGCGGCGAAAAATGTCATTAACAAAGTGTTGGAACACCGCCGGGGCATTAGTCAGCCCGAATGGCATGACAAGGTTCTCATAATGCCCCTCCGGAGTGTTAAACGCCGTCTTCCACTCATCCCCCTCCTTCATCCTAATCAGATTGTACGCCCCCCTGAGATCCAACTTAGAGAACCATTTGGCGCCCACGATCTGATTAAAGAGATCGGGAATAAGTGGGAGCGGATACGGATCTCGGACCGTAATCCGATTAAGTTCACGGAAATCCAGGCAAGGGCGTAGGCCTCCATCTTTCTTCTTAACAAAGAAGAACCCCGCAGCCACTGGTGAAGATGAAGGTCTAATATGCCCCTTAGCCAGACTTTCTGAGATATAATCCTTCATGGCCTGCCTCTCAGGACCAGAAAGGTTATACAACCTAGCTTTAGGTAACTTGGCCTCAGGGAGCAATTTTACAGAACAGTCATACACGCGATGAGGAGGTAGTTCCTGACACCCTTTCTCCGAGAATACATCCTCAAAGTCCGCCAGAAATGGAGGTAAGACCCAAGGAGTAACCGCACCAATGACCGTGTTCATGCAGTTTTTATTACAGAATTTACTCCATTGGCTTATCTCCCTGGTTTGCCAATTAATAACCGGGTTATGCTTAGCTAACCAAGGAAGGCCCAACACAATAGGAGTGGGAAGACCCTCCAACACGTAGCAAGACAACAGTTCTTTATGTATTGCCCCCACTTGAAGTTTTACGTCATGCACAACTTGCAAAAAACTTCCCTGCCCGAGAGGCCTGGCATCGATCGAGAATATGGGGATGGGTTTAGCCAACTCACTCAACCGCATACCTTGAACCCGGGCAAACCGAGCATCAACCAGATTAGCCCCGGCCCCACTATCCAGAAGAACAGATATCCTCTCAGTTCTCGTACCCACCACCACCTCCGCCGGTACGAGAAACTGAGACGAACCTAGGGACGAAATACCTACTCCCAGATTGCCGTCCACCACACAACCTGGGATCAACAGTTTTCCGACGACTCTTCACTCTGCAAGGGACGGGATGGACACCCCCCAATAAAATGTCCCTTTCTCCCGCAGAAGAAACACCTTCCTGCCTTATGGCGCACCACCGGTCCCCTCCCCCGAAATGATGTCCCTCCTAATTGCATAGGCTCCTCTGGACTGACCAGGGGAACCACCATATGAGGGGACCTTGTAGGAGGTGGAGTCATAACAGGGGGTAGAGTTATCCCGCACCTCTCCCGAAGCCGTCTGTCCACGCGAATAGCAAGGGCCATAGCGGCTTCCAGAGACACGGGAGAGTCATACTGTGCCAACACATCCTGTAATTTGTCGGATAAACCATGACAAAACTGGCTCCTAAGAGCCGGGTCATTCCACTGGGTGTCCGTGGCCCACCTACGGAACTCCGAACAGAATTCCTCCGCCGGACGATCTCCCTGCTGGATCCTACGTAACTTAGACTCAGCAAGGGAGAACCGATCTGGGTCATCATATACGAGTCCCAGGGCAGCGAAAAACCTATCCACTGACTGGAGAGCCGGGGAACCCGGGGGAAGAGAGAACGCCCAAGATTGTGGGTCCCCTTGTAGGAGCGAGATGACAATTCCCACCCTTTGTTCTTCACTCCCCGATGACCGAGGCCGCAGCCGAAAGTACAATTTACATGCCTCCCGGAAAACAAAAAACTTGTCCCGCCCCCCAGTGAACCTATCAGGGAGAGCTACTTTAGGTTCTGGTCCGGCTTGCTCCTGAGGATGCCAAACCTTGGACCTAACGTCCGCCAGCTCCATGGACAAACTCTGCAATTGCCGAGCTAGACCGGCTACTGGATCCATAGTAGCTGGAGAAAAACTAAGTGGGTCGGTGAAAATGTCACGCTGTCACTGTATACTGGAGGTAGGGGGCCTAAGCTGACCCTAAGCTGGGGCCCTGACTAATCCCTCAACCTGGAGGTACTGTTAAAGGTACAGAGGTCCAGGCCGCCAGCGTAACCCCTACCTCCTGAAGATCCCTGCACCTCAGTAATCTAGTCCTGAGAAGGACCCCGATCACAACCAAAGGGAACAAGAAATAATATGCCCAAACACAGTATTTAGACGAACGAGACAGTACAGGGGAAAAACCAAAACCACCTTGCATACAAACAACTTCTCAACTACAACAGAGGGAAAACCAACGGGAAAGGAGATAAATGATAAAGCGAGGAAAGGGAAAAAACACTTCCAAATACACTTATCTCAGCAACTCCAAACACCACGATCCGCTCTGTCAGTCTGAATGAAATGCTTTCACCGACACCTCCCAAACAGACCAGCAGGTATATGAAGGAGTCTCACTACAGAAGTATTGATTGCAGCTGGGCGAGGCTGGACCTCATCTAGCCCAGAGAGAGAGAGAGAATTAACTCCCTCACTGCCGAGAAACACAAAGCACCAACAAGTCAGCTGCGAGAAGTCAGGCTGTGTACTCGTGACGATCTTCGTGGCAACACACCCGTGACACCTGCGCACAGCAGCAGCCACCTTCAGTCTGCTGCTGGACAGCCAGCAGCAGCAGGAGAGGTAAGTAATCAGCAGCCCTCCTGCTAAGGGTAGACAGCTGCTCGTTCCACCCCACCCCCCGCCTTAATTGGTTCTCCTCCCTTCCAACGGTGTTGAGGCGGGTGGGAACAGCAGGGGGTGAGGGTGCTGTGTTTAAAGAGGTGGAGTTATGCAGATCTAAAACGCGTGGATTGCAGCAGCAGCAAGCCGAAAAGTGCAGGCATGTAAGGGATCTAGAGGTTGACAACATGTCTTCTTAACGGGAGTCCAGGAGCTCATCTCCACAAATGGACTCTTCAGGATCCTTGGGTGGCTCCGTAGTTCGAAACCAATTCTGGTTATCGCTTCTCGGCCTTTTGGCTAAGATCAAGTGTAGTATCTGTTCTTATCAGTTTAATATCTGATACGTCCCCTATCTGGGGACCATATATTAAATGGATTTTTAGAACAGGGAGATGGAAAAAGAGCTTGCTCTGTCCACTCCACGCATTGACCTGGTATTGCAGTATGTCCAGGACCGGTGCACCCCTTCTTTAATGCAGTTTCTAAAATCAGAAAGTATTGAATTCAATGTTTTTTGTTCATTTTGCTTGTTTGTCGGATTTTGGGATGGACTCTTTGGCTTTGCTTTTCTTCTCCTCATTGGATTTTTCATGTTCAAAGTTGCAGAAGCCAGATGACAAGCTCATTTTGGTTCAACTTCAGCAACTGTGCATTGCATTGCCATGTAATGTAGCGCAATGCTATCTTTCTAGCTCTCCCTCTTTACTTCCTTTTGGATAAACAGACATATTAGGCAAGCATTTTGGAGCTTTCACCTAAATAACTACAGGTGGTGAGATAAGCTGCACAATATAATTGACCTTTCAGTATATTGTTGCACACACACCATCTATTTAGCAAATGCCCTTGTTATCAACAGCAGCCTTTTAAACTCACCTGAGCTAACAGGTATGTGCGCTGGTTACTCTGCTGCGCTTAAAAATTCTTTTTTGGTTTGCTACAATGCCTTTTCTGAAACGTTGTCTCCCTCTGCTGGAACACAGACTTCTTTCAATTAATGCCTGCAGACTATAAAAGAGAACCCAACCCAAAAAGTTTGGTTGATTAGTCTGTGGCATTCTGTTAAACTGTTGCTTATGGCGGTCTCTGTGAGCTTCTCAGCGACATTCAGCCAGCCAGGTATCCTGCCTGCAGTAGATGGAATGTGGCAATGGAACGCTGGCTGCGCGTGTCATAATAGGCTCTGAGCCTTTATATACCTGCGCACAGCAGCAGCCACCTTCAGTCTGCTGCTGGACAGCCAGCAGCAGCAGGAGAGGTAAGTAATCAGCAGCCCTCCTGCTAAGGGTAGACAGCTGCTCGTTCCACCCCACCCCCCGCCTTAATTGGTTCTCCTCCCTTCCAACGGTGTTGAGGCGGGTGGGAACAGCAGGGGGTGAGGGTGCTGTGTTTAAAGAGGTGGAGTTATGCAGATCTAAAACGCGTGGATTGCAGCAGCAGCAAGCCGAAAAGTGCAGGCATGTAAGGGATCTAGAGGTTGACAACATGTCTTCTTAACGGGAGTCCAGGAGCTCATCTCCACAAATGGACTCTTCAGGATCCTTGGGTGGCTCCGTAGTTCGAAACCAATTCTGGTTATCGCTTCTCGGCCTTTTGGCTCAGACCTAGTGTTTGGACAAGAGGTTCCTTGTGTACTAGCCCTCGGCCTTCCAGCATCGCCACTTCGGTGGCTTAAGCTGGATGCTGCTATAGGGGGAGAGTGAGGAGGAAACGAGAAGGCGATTCCTGAAGCGACCATGGGTGTCAAGCTTCGCTTTGCTGGGACCGGGGATCCCCGGGTCAAGAATGCTTTCCGTATCGAGGTCTCTGAGGAGAAGAAGGACCATTTCTCGTTGTCATACCTGGTCAACGCCATTTTCTATGAAATCCTGAAGATCCAGAAGTCGGAGATCATCTGTTTGCAGGAGTTCAGAAGGGAGCATAGGTACGTCTTGGTGCTTTCTTCTATGGCGGCTTGCCAAAACCTTTTCAAAACTCTTCAAGTCCTTTCAGAGCACCCTCAGCTGGATGGACTTATCTTCACTGTACTCTACTCTAAGGGGGATATCCCGGTGGTAGTATTCATGCACAACCCCTTTATCTCCCGGGATGATATCACTGCATTCCTGAGAAGACACTGTATTTTTGTGCAATTCTCCCATAAAATCTTAAATGGAGAAGGGCTGTGGACTGGGAAGTATAAATACTTTGTGAGGTTTGGGATAGACCCTCATGGTCCTGGAGGTATTCACTATCCTCCCCTGAACTTTACAATTGGAAGAGACTCTGGATATCTGTTTTTTCCCGAGGCGCCATTGTTCTGCAGGAGATGCAACATGTTCGGGCATATCCAGGATTTCTGCAAACAATTGCCAAACTGTAGAAAGTGCAACAAGTACGGTCATCTGGCGAAGGATTGTTCCAACCCGGTGGTATGTGATGCCTGCGGGGAGGAAGGACATGTGATTCGGGATTGTAAGGCTAAAGTCAAGCCTAGGTCCTTCTCCGAAGTGACCAAAGGTAAGCCTACTGTCCCTGCTGTTACCCCACAGGTGACTACTGCAGAGATCAATGAGGAGACGGAGCCCCCTGAGGTTGAAGATCTGGTGGGTGAGGCCCAGACCCTGTTGGACCCTCCAGCCCCTGCTGGGCCAAGTATGGAGATCTCCGAGTTGGATGTGGACCTCCCTCATCAGTCCGAAATATGTGGTGAGGGTGACATGGATGTGTCTCTTGCTCGAACCCCTGCATTGTCCTGGGGTGCTACAGACGAAGAGGTGGCCAGGGATGGTGGCCAAGGAGACTTTACTTCTGGGAGGTCTTTTGATGATGATGATACTCCTGAACTGGCCAATAAAAAACCCAGACGAGAGTACTCACCTGCCAGCGGAGGGTGCGACAGTCCTGCAAGTGACCGCATTTACCCGCAGGATGTCTTCTCCCCTGATGCTCCTTACCTTGGCATCCCTGAGAGCATCAACACCTTTGGGGTGCTTTCCCAGTCTGATGATAATGGATGAGTATGGCGTGATCAACATTGAGTCATGTATTTCTTTTCTTTAATTAATGTCTTGCCAATCTGGTTGGGATGTAGTGTCCCTAAATGTAAGGCAGATCAGATCTAAAATCAGAAGAACAACTGTTCTGGACTACCTGAAACATTTAGGTGCTGATGTTTTTTGCCTTCAGGAGTGTGGGATTCAGGATGCTCCTTGTGACAAAGACTGGCCTTACGGACAGCATATCTGGTCAGGGTCTAATCATAATAAAAATGATGGGGTGGGGATATTAGTTGGGAATAAAGAAATCTCTATTGATAGTTATATTGTGGTGGAGGTAGGCCGATGTTTAATTGCATTTTTGAGTTATAGAGGGTGGCGGGTCAGAATTATTAATTTATATTGCCCTACAGGGAAGGAAGAGCGGCTTGCTCTTCTTGAAAAATTAAGTTTTTTTCTTCCAGGGAAATCTCCCACTATTTTTGTTGGGGACGTTAATTGTGTCACAGAAGGAAAGTGTGACATAACAGGAAAGAAATTGTCCCATTTAATTTGTGATTTTTCCTTTTTAGATGCAGCAGTTGTTGTTCTTGGCATGCCACCACCGCCGACATACCATGCTGACCGTGGTGAGATTCATTCCAGAATTGATTTAATGTTATTTTCTAAAAATATGGTATGTTTGGATTTTTCTCAACAAAAGGTACCTTTTTCGGACCATGAATGTTTGAGAGGCGTGTTTTGTGCGAATGGTGACCAAGTGTATGGCGGTGGGGTATGGAAGTTGAATGCAAGGCTGTTAGAGGATGATGAGGTGATGAATGAGTTTAATGTAAAGTATGAAAGATGGAGAATGCGTAAGAAGGATTTTGTGTGTGTTCTTGACTGGTGGGACTGGGTGAAAGTGCAATTTAAAACTTTCTTCAAAAAGTGGGGCTATAGAAAAGCTGCCAGATATAGGAATAGGTTTAATGACCTTAATAGACGGATTGACTGGTTGAGAAAGTGTGTTGCAAGTGGTTTGGAGATGTCTGATCAACTTACTGAGGCTAAGAATGAATTGAAGCGTGTGTTGGATGAGAAAGGAAAGGAAATTATATATCGTACTAAAATTGAGCACCTGGAGAAAAATGAGAAGTGTACGAGGTTCTTTTTTAAAAAAATGAATGGTAGGAAGACTGATATGAATGAAGTTGTGAATGAAAGTGGAACCAACTGTATGGGTGAGGATGTGCTGAAAGAAGTGAATAGGTTTTATAGCAAGTTGTATGATGAGAAATGGATTGACTCTGGGCTTCTGTCATATGTTCTGAATGGTGTGGAGAAAAAACTTGATTCTGAGGAGCGTGATCTGTTGTGTGAGGATGTAGTTCTGGATGAAGTGAAGAATGTGGTGTGGAGTGCTAAAAAGAGTAAGACTCCTGGGAAAGATGGTATACCTGTAGAGTTGTATGTGAAAGCATGGGAAGTTTTGGGAACAGATTTGACTGAGGTATGTAAGTATATGTGGGTGAATGGTAGGTTGTGTGAATCAATGAAAGAAGGAGTGGTTGTGCTTGTGTATAAAAAGGGTGAGAGGAAACGTTTGGAAAACTGGAGACCAATAACACTGCTGAATTCGGATTATAAGGTCTACAGTAAGTTACTGGCAAATCGTATGCGTGAAGTGATTGGTAGTGTTGTGGAGGAGGACCAAGTATGTGCAGTGCCTGGAAGAAGTATGAGTGATAACTTGTTATTGTTGAGAGATATGATTGGGGATTGCAAGGATAGAAAGCAGAAATGTATGACTTTAGCTATTGATTTTGAGAAGGCGTTTGACAGGGTTTCGCATGTGTTTTTGTTTAAAGTACTGGAAAGAATGGGGTTTCCTAGAGAATTTGTGAATTGTGTAAAATCATTGTATGATTGTGTGTCAAGTGAGTTCTTGGTTAATGGGTGGCTGTGTGACAAAGTGAAGATTAGGTCAGGAGTAAGGCAGGGGTGTCCTATGTCCCCCGTCTTATTTGTATGTGTAATAGAACCATTGTTATGTTTGATTAGACGGGATAAAATGATGAGAGGTTTGTTGGTGCCTGGTAGTGGTGGTAAGCATGTGAAAGTGTTAGGTTATATGGATGATGTTGTGGTTGTGAGTGAAAGTATGGCTTCTTTGAGTAGAATTAAATTGCTTTTGGATTTTTTTGTTGGTGCGTCTGGTTTTAGGGTAAATTGGAATAAATGTAGTTTTAAATGTTTTGGAGATAGTAGTATTCGTATGGATGGTGTAAAGTGTGAAGTGGGTGCAATCAAGATTTTGGGCGTATTATTTAATGATGACTTAAAAGGGAATGAAAGTTGGGAAGAGTGTGGTATGCGGGTTGAACGTAAATTGAATTTTTGGCGAATGAGAGAATTGACTCTGCGTGGTAAGGTATTAATTATCAAAGCAGTGATTCTCCCTATCCTGCTTTATGTGGCGACTGTTTTTCCTTCTCCTTACAGGAAAATTAAGAGAATAGAGAAGTTGGTATTCACATTCCTGTGGTGTAGTAAGATGGAGAAGTTGAAGCGGGAGAGCCTTTTTAAGGCTTGTCAGCATGGTGGGCTGGCCTTTCCCAATATTGAAGTTTTTTTAGGTCTTAATTATATTAAGACTGTGGTTATTTTGCTGGGTAAAGGCAATAAAGGTGCTTTTATGGCTAATTATTCTGCTGGATGGATGTTGTATGGGTTATGCTGGAGGAAGAGAGATGCGAGTGTGCCTGTGGCCTTTAAGTGTCCTGTTTGGTATGAGGTGATTGAGAAATTTGTGAGAAAGCATGATTTGTTGAGTGTGGGAATGAATGATTTTAGAATGACCAAGAATGTGGTGAAAAGAATGAGTGCAAATGAGGTAGAGTGTAATATTGTTGGGCTGAGAGGGAATGAGGTTTCAGATGCATGGAAGAAGTTAGATACGTATGGGATGTCAAACAAACAGAAGGATGTGGTGTGGATGACTTTACATAATATTTTACCTGTGAGAGAAGTGCAGAAGAAAAGAGAGTTGATAATAACAGATGTGTGTCCGAGAGTGGGATGTGGTGGTTGTGAGACTGTGAGGCATGTTATGTGGGATTGTGAGTACGCGTACAGTGTGTGGAAGTGTGTAGGTGGATTGTGTAAGGGTTTAGCAGGCGTGAATTTTGTGGATTGGCGTGTGGCGATGTTTGGAATTGGTGCGTGTAGTCGGTCTAAAGATAGAATTTTATGGTTGATAATGGCTTGTGTGATGGAGAGTTTGTGGGATGCAAGGAACCTTGGACTTTTCAAGAGGAAATCTTTATCAGCGAATGAATGTGTTAGACTTATTCTTTCAAGACTATACCTGATATATAAGTTGGACAGCAGAGGCGGCGGTGGCACAGATGCCGAAGGGATTTGGAAATTTAAAAAGTGGCATTACCTTATCAAATACCAGTGATTTTTTTCTTTGTCATTCCTTGAAGTTTCTGCATTTGTGTTACGTAAAGGATGTTCCCTTGTGATTATATTTCGTCTTATACTACTGCTAAATAAATAGAACCATGATGATGAGAAGTTTTAAGTAGCAAATTTTGGAGAAATTCATACTGTTTGCTAAAAAACTAAACTGAATGGTTTAAAAAAAAAAAAAAAAAAAAAAAAAAAAAAATCTGTTCTTATCAGTTTAATATCTGATACGTCCCCTATCTGGGGACCATATATTAAATGGATTTTTAGAACAGGGAGATGGAAAAAGAGCTTGCTCTGTCCACTCCACGCATTGATCTGGTATTGCAGTATCTCCAGGACCGGTGCACCCCTTCTTTAATGCAGTTTCTAAAATCAGAAAGTATTGAATTCAATGTTTTTTGTTCATTTTGCTTGTTTGTCGGATTTTGGGATGGACTCTTTGGCTTTGCTTTTCTTCTCCTCATTGGATTTTTCATGTTCAAAGTTGCAGAAGCCAGATGACAAGCTCATTTTGGTTCAACTTCAGCAACTGTGCATTGCATTGCCATGTAATGTAACGCAATGCTATCTTTCTAGCTCTCCCTCTTTACTTCCTTTTGGATAAACAGACATATTAGGCAAGCATTTTGGAGCTTTCACCTAAATAACTACAGGTGGTGAGATAAGCTGCACAATATAATTGACCTTTCAGTATATTGTTGCACACACACCATCTATTTAGCAAATGCCCTTGTTATCAACAGCAGCCTTTTAAACTCACCTGAGCTAACAGGTATGTGCGCTGGTTACTCTGCTGCGCTTAAAATTTCTTTTTTGGTTTGCTACAATGCCTTTTCTGAAACGTTGTCTCCCTCTGCTGGAACACTGACTTCTTTCAATTAATGCCTGCAGACTATAAAAGAGAACCCAACCCAAAAAGTTTGGTTGATTAGTCTGTGGCATTCTGTTAAACTGTTGCTTATGGCGGTCTCTGTGAGCTTCTCAGCGACATTCAGCCAGCCAGGAATCCTGCCTGCAGTAGATGGAATGTGGCAATGGAACGCTGGCTGCGCGTGTCATAATAGGCTCTGAGCCTTTATATACCTGCGCACAGCAGCAGCCACCTTCAGTCTGCTGCTGGACAGCCAGCAGCAGCAGGAGAGGTAAGTAATCAGCAGCCCTCCTGCTAAGGGTAGACAGCTGCTCGTTCCACCCCACCCCCCGCCTTAATTGTTTCTCCTCCCTTCCAACGGTGTTGAGGCGGGTGGGAACAGCAGGGGGTGAGGGTGCTGTGTTTAAAGAGGTGGAGTTATGCAGATCTAAAACGCGTGGATTGCAGCAGCAGCAAGCCGAAAAGTGCAGGCATGTAAGGGATCTAGAGGTTGACAACATGTCTTCTTAACGGGAGTCCAGGAGCTCATCTCCACAAATGGACTCTTCAGGATCCTTGGGTGGCTCCGTAGTTCGAAACCAATTCTGGTTATCGCTTCTCGGCCTTTTGGCTAAGATCAAGTGTAGTATCTGTTCTTATCAGTTTAATATCTGATACATCCCCTATCTGGGGACCATATATTAAATGGATTTTTAGAACAGGGAGATGGAAAAAGAGCTTGCTCTGTCCACTCCACGCATTGACCTGGTATTGCAGTATCTCCAGGACCGGTGCACCCCTTCTTTAATGCAGTTTCTAAAATCAGAAAGTATTGAATTCAATGTTTTTTGTTCATTTTGCTTGTTTGTCGGATTTTGGGATGGACTCTTTGGCTTTGCTTTTCTTCTCCTCATTGGATTTTTCATGTTCAAAGTTGCAGAAGCTAGATGACAAGCTCATTTTGGTTCAACTTCAGCAACTGTGCATTGCATTGCCATGTAATGTAACGCAATGCTATCTTTCTAGCTCTCCCTCTTTACTTCCTTTTGGCTAAACAGACATATTAGGCAAGCATTTTGGAGCTTTCACCTAAATAACTACAGGTGGTGAGATAAGCTGCACAATATAATTGACCTTTCAGTATATTGTTGCACACACACCATCTATTTAGCAAATGCCCTTGTTATCAACAGCAGCCTTTTAAACTCACCTGAGCTAACAGGTATGTGCGCTGGTTACTCTGCTGCGCTTAAAATTTCTTTTTTGGTTTGCTACAATGCCTTTTCTGAAACGTTGTCTCCCTCTGCTGGAACACTGACTTCTTTCAATTAATGCCTGCAGACTATAAAATAGAACTCAACCCAAAAAGTTTGGTTGATTAGTCTGTGGCATTCTGTTAAACTGTTGCTTATGGCGGTCTCTGTGAGCTTCTCAGCGACATTCAGCCAGCCAGGTATCCTGCCTGCAGTAGATGGAATGTGGCAATGGAACGCTGGCTGCGCGTGTCATAATAGGCTCTGAGCCTTTATATACCTGCGCACAGCAGCAGCCACCTTCAGTCTGCTGCTGGACAGCCAGCAGCAGCAGGAGAGGTAAGTAATCAGCAGCCCTCCTGCTAAGGGTAGACAGCTGCTCGTTCCACCACACCCCCCGCCTTAATTGGTTCTCCTCCCTTCCAACGGTGTTGAGGCGGGTGGGAACAGCAGGGGGTGAGGGTGCTGTGTTTAAAGAGGTGGAGTTATGCAGATCTAAAACGCGTGGATTGCAGCAGCAGCAAGCCGAAAAGTGCAGGCATGTAAGGGATCTAGAGGTTGACAACATGTCTTCTTAACGGGAGTCCAGGAGCTCATCTCCACAAATGGACTCTTCAGGATCCTTGGGTGGCTCCGTAGTTCGAAACCAATTTTGGTTATCGCTTCTCGGCCTTTTGGCTAAGATCAAGTGTAGTATCTGTTCTTATCAGTTTAATATCTGATACGTCCCCTATCTGGGGACCATATATTAAATGGATTTTTAGAACAGGGAGATGGAAAAAGAGCTTGCTCTGTCCACTCCACGCATTGACCTGGTATTGCAGTATCTCCAGGACCGGTGCACCCCTTCTTTAATGCAGTTTCTAAAATCAGAAAGTATTGAATTCAATGTTTTTTGTTCATTTTGCTTGTTTGTTGGATTTTGGGATGGACTCTTTGGCTTTGCTTTTCTTCTCCTCATTGGATTTTTCATGTTCAAAGCTGCAGAAGCCAGATGACAAGCTCATTTTGGTTCAACTTCAGCAACTGTGCATTGCATTGCCATGTAATGTAACGCAATGCTATCTTTCTAGCTCTCCCTCTTTACTTCCTTTTGGATAAACAGACATATTAGGCAAGCATTTTGGAGCTTTCACCTAAATAACTACAGGTGGTGATATAAGCTGCACAATATAATTGACCTTTCAGTATATTGTTGCACACACACCATCTATTTAGCAAATGCCCTTGTTATCAACAGCAGCCTTTTAAACTCACCTGAGCTAACAGGTATGTGCGCTGGTTACTCTGCTGCGCTTAAAATTTCTTTTTTGGTTTGCTACAATGCCTTTTCTGAAACGTTGTCTCCCTCTGCTGGAACACTGACTTCTTTCAATTAATGCCTGCAGACTATAAAAGAGAACCCAACCCAAAAAGTTTGGTTGATTAGTCTGTGGCATTCTGTTAAACTGTTGCTTATGGCGGTCTCTGTGAGCTTCTCAGCGACATTCAGCCAGCCAGGTATCCTGCCTGCAGTAGATGGAATGTGGCAATGGAACGCTGGCTGCGCGTGTCATAATAGGCTCTGAGCCTTTATATACCTGCGCACAGCAGCAGCCACCTTCAGTCTGCTGCTGGACAGCCAGCAGCAGCAGGAGAGGTAAGTAATCAGCAGCCCTCCTGCTAAGGGTAGACAGCTGCTCGTTCCACCCCACCCCCCACCTTAATTGGTTCTCCTCCATTCCTTCGGTGTTGAGGCGGGTGGGAACAGCAGGGGGTGAGGGTGCTGTGTTTAAAGAGGTGGAGTTATGCAGATCTAAAACGCGTGGATTGCAGCAGCAGCAAGCCGAAAAGTGCAGGCATGTAAGGGATCTAGAGGTTGACAACATGTCTTCTTAACGGGAGTCCAGGAGCTCATCTCCACAAATGGACTCTTCAGGATCCTTGGGTGGCTCCGTAGTTCGAAACCAATTCTGGTTATCGCTTCTCGGCCTTTTGGCTAAGATCAAGTGTAGTATCTGTTCTTATCAGTTTAATATCTGATACGTCCCCTATCTGGGGACCATATATTAAATGGATTTTTAGAACAGGGAGATGGAAAAAGAGCTTGCTCTGTCCACTCCACGCATTGACCTGGTATTGCAGTATCTCCAGGACCGGTGCACCCCTTCTTTAATGCAGTTTCTAAAATCAGAAAGTATTGAATTCAATGTTTTTTGTTCATTTTGCTTGTTTGTCGGATTTTGGGATGGACTCTTTGGCTTCGCTTTTCTTCTCCTCATTGGATTTTTCATGTTCAAAGTTGCAGAAGCCAGATGACAAGCTCATTTTGGTTCAACTTCAGCAACTGTGCATTGCATTGCCATGTAATGTAACGCAATGCTATCTTTCTAGCTCTCCCTCTTTACTTCCTTTTGGATAAACAGACATATTAGGCAAGCATTTTGGAGCTTTCACCTAAATAACTACAGGTGGTGAGATAAGCTGCACAATATAATTGACCTTTCAGTATATTGTTGCACACACACCATCTATTTAGCAAATGCCCTTGTTATCAACAGCAGCCTTTTAAACTCACCTGAGCTAACAGGTATGTGCGCTGGTTACTCTGCTGCGCTTAAAATTTCTTTTTTGGTTTGCTACAATGCCTTTTCTGAAACGTTGTCTCCCTCTGCTGGAACACTGACTTCTTTCAATTAATGCCTGCAGACTATAAAAGAGAACCCAACCCAAAAAGTTTGGTTGATTAGTCTGTGGCATTCTGTTAAACTGTTGCTTATGGCGGTCTCTGTGAGCTTCTCAGCGACATTCAGCCAGCCAGGTATCCTGCCTGCAGTAGATGGAATGTGGCAATGGAACGCTGGCTGCGCGTGTCATAATAGGCTCTGAGCCTTTATATACCTGCGCACAGCAGCAGCCACCTTCAGTCTGCTGCTGGACAGCCAGCAGCAGCAGGAGAGGTAAGTAATCAGCAGCCCTCCTGCTAAGGGTAGACAGCTGCTCGTTCCACCCCACCCCCCACCTTAATTGGTTCTCCTCCATTCCTTCGGTGTTGAGGCGGGTGGGAACAGCAGGGGGTGAGGGTGCTGTGTTTAAAGAGGTGGAGTTATGCAGATCTAAAACGCGTGGATTGCAGCAGCAGCAAGCCGAAAAGTGCAGGCATGTAAGGGATCTAGAGGTTGACAACATGTCTTCTTAACGGGAGTCCAGGAGCTCATCTCCACAAATGGACTCTTCAGGATCCTTGGGTGGCTCCGTAGTTCGAAACCAATTCTGGTTATCGCTTCTCGGCCTTTTGGCTAAGATCAAGTGTAGTATCTGTTCTTATCAGTTTAATATCTGATACGTCCCCTATCTGGGGACCATATATTAAATGGATTTTTAGAACAGGGAGATGGAAAAAGAGCTTGCTCTGTCCACTCCACGCATTGACCTGGTATTGCAGTATCTCCAGGACCGGTGCACCCCTTCTTTAATGCAGTTTCTAAAATCAGAAAGTATTGAATTCAATGTTTTTTGTTCATTTTGCTTGTTTGTCGGATTTTGGGATGGACTCTTTGGCTTCGCTTTTCTTCTCCTCATTGGATTTTTCATGTTCAAAGTTGCAGAAGCCAGATGACAAGCTCATTTTGGTTCAACTTCAGCAACTGTGCATTGCATTGCCATGTAATGTAACGCAATGCTATCTTTCTAGCTCTCCCTCTTTACTTCCTTTTGGATAAACAGACATATTAGGCAAGCATTTTGGAGCTTTCACCTAAATAACTACAGGTGGTGAGATAAGCTGCACAATATAATTGACCTTTCAGTATATTGTTGCACACACACCATCTATTTAGCAAATGCCCTTGTTATCAACAGCAGCCTTTTAAACTCACCTGAGCTAACAGGTATGTGCGCTGGTTACTCTGCTGCGCTTAAAATTTCTTTTTTGGTTTGCTACAATGCCTTTTCTGAAACGTTGTCTCCCTCTGCTGGAACACTGACTTCTTTCAATTAATGCCTGCAGACTATAAAAGAGAACCCAACCCAAAAAGTTTGGTTGATTAGTCTGTGGCATTCTGTTAAACTGTTGCTTATGGCGGTCTCTGTGAGCTTCTCAGCGACATTCAGCCAGCCAGGTATCCTGCCTGCAGTAGATGGAATGTGGCAATGGAACGCTGGCTGCGCGTGTCATAATAGGCTCTGAGCCTTTATATACCTGCGCACAGCAGCAGCCACCTTCAGTCTGCTGCTGGACAGCCAGCAGCAGCAGGAGAGGTAAGTAATCAGCAGCCCTCCTGCTAAGGGTAGACAGCTGCTCGTTCCACCCCACCCCCCGCCTTAATTGGTTCTCCTCCCTTCCAACGGTGTTGAGGCGGGTGGAAACAGCAGGGGGTGAGGGTGCTGTGTTTAAAGAGGTGGAGTTATGCAGATCTAAAACGCGTGGATTGCAGCAGCAGCAAGCCGAAAAGTGCAGGCATGTAAGGGATCTAGAGGTTGACAACATGTCTTCTTAACGGGAGTCCAGAAGCTCATCTCCACAAATGGACTCTTCAGGATCCTTGGGTGGCTCCGTAGTTCGAAACCAATTCTGGTTATCGCTTCTCGGCCTTTTGGCTAAGATCAAGTGTAGTATCTGTTCTTATCAGTTTAATATCTGATACGTCCCCTATCTGGGGACCATATATTAAATGGATTTTTAGAACAGGGAGATGGAAAAAGAGCTTGCTCTGTCCACTCCACGCATTGACCTGGTATTGCAGTATCTCCAGGACCGGTGCACCCCTTCTTTAATGCAGTTTCTAAAATCAGAAAGTATTGCATTCAATGTTTTTTGTTCATTTTGCTTGTTTGTCGGATTTTGGGATGGACTCTTTGGCTTTGCTTTTCTTCTCCTCATTGGATTTTTCATGTTCAAAGTTGCAGAAGCCAGATGACAAGCTCATTTTGGTTCAACTTCAGCAACTGTGCATTGCATTGCCATGTAATGTAACGCAATGCTATCTTTCTAGCTCTCCCTCTTTACTTCCTTTTGGATAAACAGACATATTAGGCAAGCATTTTGGAGCTTTCACCTAAATAACTACAGGTGGTGAGATAAGCTGCACAATATAATTGACCTTTCAGTATATTGTTGCACACACACCATCTATTTAGCAAATGCCCTTGTTATCAACAGCAGCCTTTTAAACTCACCTGAGCTAACAGGTATGTGCGCTGGTTACTCTGCTGCGCTTAAAATTTCTTTTTTGGTTTGCTACAATGCCTTTTCTGAAACGTTGTCTCCCTCTGCTGTAACACTGACTTCTTTCAATTAATGCCTGCAGACTATAAAAGAGAACCCAACCCAAAAAGTTTGGTTGATTAGTCTGTGGCATTCTGTTAAACTGTTGCTTATGGCGGTCTCTGTGAGCTTCTCAGCGACATTCAGCCAGCCAGGTATCCTGCCTGCAGTAGATGGAATGTGGCAATGGAACGCTGGCTGCGCGTGTCATAATAGGCTCTGAGCCTTTATATACCTGCGCACAGCAGCAGCCACCTTCAGTCTGCTGCTGGACAGCCAGCAGCAGCAGGAGAGGTAAGTAATCAGCAGCCCTCCTGCTAAGGGTAGACAGCTGCTCGTTCCACCCCACCCCCCGCCTTAATTGGTTCTCCTCCCTTCCAACGGTGTTGAGGCGGGTGGGAACAGCAGGGGGTGAGGGTGCTGTGTTTAAAGAGGTGGAGTTATGCAGATCTAAAACGCGTGGATTGCAGCAGCAGCAAGCCGAAAAGTGCAGGCATGTAAGGGATCTAGAGGTTGACAACATGTCTTCTTAACGGGAGTCCAGGAGCTCATCTCCACAAATGGACTCTTCAGGATCCTTGGGTGGCTCCGTAGTTCGAAACCAATTCTGGTTATCGCTTCTCGGCCTTTTGGCTAAGATCAAGTGTAGTATCTGTTCTTATCAGTTTAATATCTGATACGTCCCCTATCTGGGGACCATATATTAAATGGATTTTTAGAACAGGGAGATGGAAAAAGAGCTTGCTCTGTCCACTCCACGCATTGACCTGGTATTGCGGTATCTCCAGGACCGGTGCACCCCTTCTTTAATGCAGTTTCTAAAATCAGAAAGTATTGAATTCAATGTTTTTTGTTCATTTTGCTTGTTTGTCGGATTTTGGGATGGACTCTTTGGCTTTGCTTTTCTTCTCCTCATTGGATTTTTCATGTTCAAAGTTGCAGAAGCCAGATGACAAGCTCATTTTGGTTCAACTTCAGCAACTGTGCATTGCATTGCCATGTAATGTAACGCAATGCTATCTTTCTAGCTCTCCCTCTTTACTTCCTTTTGGATAAACAGACATATTAGGCAAGCATTTTGGAGCTTTCACCTAAATAACTACAGGTGGTGAGATAAGCTGCACAATATAATTGACCTTTCAGTATATTGTTGCACACACACCATCTATTTAGCAAATGCCCTTGTTATCAACAGCAGCCTTTTAAACTCACCTGAGCTAACAGGTATGTGCGCTGGTTACTCTGCTGCGCTTAAAATTTCTTTTTTGGTTTGCTACAATGCCTTTTCTGAAACGTTGTCTCCCTCTGCTGGAACACTGACTTCTTTCAATTAATGCCTGCAGACTATAAAAGAGAACCCAACCCAAAAAGTTTGGTTGATTAGTCTGTGGCATTCTGTTAAACTGTTGCTTATGGCGGTCTCTGTGAGCTTCTCAGCGACATTCAGCCAGCCAGGTATCCTGCCTGCAGTAGATGGAATGTGGCAATGGAACGCTGGCTGCGCGTGTCATAATAGGCTCTGAGCCTTTATATACCTGCGCACAGCAGCAGCCACCTTCAGTCTGCTGCTGGACAGCCAGCAGCAGCAGGAGAGGTAAGTAATCAGCAGCCCTCCTGCTAAGGGTAGACAGCTGCTCGTTCCACCCCACCCCCCGCCTTAATTGGTTCTCCTCCCTTCCAACGGTGTTGAGGCGGGTGGGAACAGCAGGGGGTGAGGGTGCTGTGTTTAAAGAGGTGGAGTTATGCAGATCTAAAACGCGTGGATTGCAGCAGCAGCAAGCCGAAAAGTGCAGGCATGTAAGGGATCTAGAGGTTGACAACATGTCTTCTTAACGGGAGTCCAGGAGCTCATCTCCACAAATGGACTCTTCAGGATCCTTGGGTGGCTCCGTAGTTCGAAACCAATTCTGGTTATCGCTTCTCGGCCTTTTGGCTAAGATCAAGTGTAGTATCTTTTGAAAAGGCAGTTTTGTCCTTGGGCTGCCCTAGTAAATTGATGCATATTACACACTGGTTTGGTGCACTTGTTAGTACGCCAGGTGGCTCATAGAGTTATCTGATGGAAAACATGGCCCTCCAGGATCGAAGTCACTAGGCTGGGTAAGTGTGAGGGCTTTGGAGCAATGTGCCCCAGGAGTATTCGCCCTGGTGGGAGTCCAAGCTTACTGGGACTGGGAACCCCAGAAAGACTTGGCTTCGTAGCACGCCGCACCTTTGCCAATCATACTTTCTGAGCAACCCCCCCTATTCCTGGCCTCCGGGCTAGGAAGGGGAATTTTTATAAACCCGGTCGGAGGTCCGGTCAGCTTTGGGCTGAGAAACCAACACAGGCTCCAGCTCCACTAGGGTGGCAGCCAAGATGGAAGCTGGGAGCACGAAAACGGCTCTTCTCCGGCTTCGGCTAGGGAGAGCATCGGAGATCCCTGACCCTCGCTGTGGCCTTCTGGCTCGGAGGGATGGGGATGGTTTATTGGGGACCCTCTCCTCCGGGAAGGGTCCACATGAATCCTCGCCTCGTGCGCTGTTTTGGTGTGACTTCGGTCACATTTTTCAGTGCCTTGGATGCAGCTTCAATCAAAAAATCTGTTCTTATCAGTTTAATATCTGATACGTCCCCTATCTGGGGACTATATATTAAATGGATTTTTAGAACAGGGAGATGGAAAAAGAGCTTGCTCTGTCCACTCCACGCATTGACCTGGTATTGCAGTATCTCCAGGACCGGTGCACCCCTTCTTTAATGCAGTTTCTAAAATCAGAAAGTATTGAATTCAATGTTTTTTGTTCATTTTGCTTGTTTGTCGGATTTTGGGATGGACTCTTTGGCTTTGCTTTTCTTCTCCTCATTGGATTTTTCATGTTCAAAGTTGCAGAAGCCAGATGACAAGCTCATTTTGGTTCAACTTCAGCAACTGTGCATTGCATTGCCATGTAATGTAACGCAATGCTATCTTTCTAGCTCTCCCTCTTTACTTCCTTTTGGATAAACAGACATATTAGGCAAGCATTTTGGAGCTTTCACCTAAATAACTACAGGTGGTGAGATAAGCTGCACAATATAATTGACCTTTCAGTATATTGTTGCACACACACCATCTATTTAGCAAATGCCCTTGTTATCAACAGCAGCCTTTTAAACTCACCTGAGCTAACAGGTATGTGCGCTGGTTACTCTGCTGCGCTTAAAATTTCTTTTTTGGTTTGCTACAATGCCTTTTCTGAAACGTTGTCTCCCTCTGCTGGAACACTGACTTCTTTCAATTAATGCCTGCAGACTATAAAAGAGAACCCAACCCAAAAAGTTTGGTTGATTAGTCTGTGGCATTCTGTTAAACTGTTGCTTATGGCGGTCTCTGTGAGCTTCTCAGCGACATTCAGCCAGCCAGGTATCCTGCCTGCAGTAGATGGAATGTGGCAATGGAACGCTGGCTGCGCGTGTCATAATAGGCTCTGAGCCTTTATATACCTGCGCACAGCAGCAGCCACCTTCAGTCTGCTGCTGGACAGCCAGCAGCAGCAGGAGAGGTAAGTAATCAGCAGCCCTCCTGCTAAGGGTAGACAGCTGCTCGTTCCACCCCACCCCCCGCCTTAATTGGTTCTCCTCCCTTCCAACGGTGTTGAGGCGGGTGGGAACAGCAGGGGGTGAGGGTGCTGTGTTTAAAGAGGTGGAGTTATGCAGATCTAAAACGCATGGATTGCAGCAGCAGCAAGCCGAAAAGTGCAGGCATGTAAGGGATCTAGAGGTTGACAACATGTCTTCTTAACGGGAGTCCAGGAGCTCATCTCCACAAATGGACTCTTCAGGATCCTTGGGTGGCTCCGTAGTTCGAAACCAATTCTGGTTATCGCTTCTCGGCCTTTTGGCACGATCCTTGTGATTGGTGTCAGGAGGCAGGTTCGTGATCACTGGAATTCTTTCTCGGCCTTTTCCGATTGGAACTGCTGCTATTGGGAAGGAAGGAAGGTGTTTCTCGTACCTTTCGGCGTGGAAGGAATTCTGGATCGTGGAGGAGGATTTCTTCAGGACTGGAGTTCTGGACGCTGCTGAACAGAAGGGATCGAGTCTGGTGCTGTTATTTTTGGACGTCATCGGGCTTTCTTTTGAATTTTCTCTGTGTGGAAATGGAGATGAATTTGGATCAGGACGATGCCTACATGAAGGACACCATCCGGTTTGTGGTGAGTGTGGAATTTAGGCAAGTTAAAAACTTGGACTTTTTGTACAGGAAAGTCTTTACTCCTATCTTGCATATCAGCAAGGATGAGTACTTTTGTGTTCAGTCATTTTCTAACAGAGGAGTACACGATGTGACTTTGAGAGGTGCTGGTGTATGTGAGAGGGTTTTTTCCAGTTTTAGATATGCTGCAGCCTGTGAGCATAGTGAGGTATTGGAAGGAATTTCAGCCACGCCTCGCTTTCAATTTGATCAAAGGATGCTAACAATACATATGTATAACCCTTTCATATCTGATGAGCAAGTGACTTCATACTTAAGAAGGTTTTGCTCCGTATTAATTATGAAAAAACGTTGTACGACTGGTTTTGGGGCCTGGAACGGCAAGAGACTGTATCAGGTCGTTTTTAAAAAGGACCCGTCAGTAGAGGGGGGTGTCTTAAGACCCCCACCAGTCGTGTTCATAAATAGAGATAGAGGCTTTTTGTTTTTTTCTAATATGCCACCATATTGTAAACGATGTCGGAAATATGGCCATATGGATGAAAATTGCGCCCCTTGTGAAGTATGTTCTGGCCCGGTTCATCAGGCGAGAGAGTGCCCAATGCAAGCCAGGCAAACATCTGAGGCTGATGCTGAAGATAAACAAGGGGATGGTGGGCAGATGGAGGATGGAGGATCAGAAAGTTCTTCTAATGTGGCGCAGGAAGTAGAGGTTCTGGCACCTCTAAGTAATAGAGAAAAAAGAGAAGAGAGGAAGAAAGCTGAAGAAAAGAAGAAAGAAGAAAGGAAGAAGGAAGAAAAGAAGAAGGAAGTAAAGAAGAAGGAAGAAAAGAAGAAGGAAGACAAGAAGAAGGAAGACAAGAAGAAAGAAGATAAAAAGAAAGAAGGAGAGAGGAAAGAAGATGGAAGAGAGGAAGGAACATTGGAAGAGGAAAAGGAGGGGCAACAAGGTATTGTGGATACAGTTGCTGCTCTGGCGGTATTATCAGAGATGTCGTCAGGGATTCCTTGTGCCCAGGAAAATATGGACTTAAGTTCAAAATCTTTGAAAAGGAGTACATGGGAAGAAGAGCAACAGGAGATCATGGAGGACTTGGGTGGGAAAAAATCTCGTGGTGACGCGTCTTTTTTGTTTGGGGATGTATCTCCCTCAAGTTCTTCTGATCAAGAATCCTTAATTGTGGATGTGAAATCACCTTTGGTAGATGAGGGCGGAGGGATTAGCCCTGGGCCTATTACTAGAAGATGATTACTGTTGTATCCCTGAATGTTCAGGGGTTGAACAATTTATACAAACGCACTGCATTATATGATTTTTTGAATAATGAGAAATGCGATTTTATTTTTTTACAAGAATGTAATTTAGAAAGGAAAATGAGCTATGAATATTTACGTGGAATATGGAAGGGTAACATGGTTTTTTCTGGTGGGAATGAATTGAAAAGTGATGGGGTGGGTTTTTTGTGCTCTAGTGAGTGGGAGGTGGTGAAGTATGAGGAAATTTACCCTGGTCGTATTCTATGTGTAGAAGTAATGAGGGAGGGTAAAAGGGTGCGTTGTTTTAATATTTATGCTCATACTGAGAAAAATCAAAGATTACATTTATTCGAGATTTTACAGCTTTTTTTATCAGGTGCGGATCCGATTTTAATTGGTGGGGATTTTAACTGCCAGTTAAATAATGTACGGGTTGGGTCGGTAACCTGCCTTAAGAACATAATTTCTGCCTTCAGTTTAAAGGATGCATGGGCTATGGATGGTAGTAAAAAAGAATTTGAAGTTACGTGGTCAAACAGAGGTTTTACGTCTAGGATTGATCACTTTTTTATGTCTGATTCTTTTAAATGTTCCTCTTTTAAGACAAGTATTAATCCTTTTTCGGATCATAAGTTATTGGGATGCACTTTAGCAATAGACCCTTGCGGTAAGAAAAAACCTTCGCATTGGAAACTGAATGTTTCTTTATTACAGGGGGAGAATTTTAAAGAAGACTTTAAGGTTTTTTATAATGAATTAAAACTTAACAAAAAGGGTTTTAAGTGTATTTTAGACTGGTGGGATTTTATGAAGGGTAAGATCAGAACCTTCTTTGTTAAATTGGGAAAGAGGAAAGCGTATGAGAAAAGGCAGTTTTATGATGCGTTAAATGCTAATTTGCAGTGTTATTATTATTTTCAAAACAATGGAGTTAATATGGACAGCAGTATTAGTGAGGTAAAGGAGAAAATTCAGAATGCACTAAAAGAGAAGGGAAAAGAAATCATCTTCAACTCTAGGGTAAAGGTCCTGGATGAGGATGAGAAATGCACTAAGTTTTTCTTTAAAAAAATATGTGGAAAAAAGGATTTTATTGAGGTCTTAGAGGGTGAGGTGAGCCCAGAGGGGAAAGCATTGCAGGCCAAAATGTTTTATGATGATCTGTTTTCTCGAAAAAAGATTGATGAATCATTGAAAAACCATTTTTTAGAGGTTCTGGATAAAGCTCTTAGTGAGGAAGAAAAATTACTTTTATCTAGGGAGTTTACTAAGGAGGAGATATTTAATACTATTTGCACTTTACAAAATCAGAAGACACCAGGTGTGGATGGCCTCCCTGTGGAGTTTTACAGGGTTGTGTGGGATATTATAGGGGAAGATTTTTATGAGTTGTTTTTAGAAGTGGAGTCCTCTTTTAATATTCCCAAGTCATGGGCAGAAGGCCTTATTGTTTTATTATATAAAAAAGGAGGAAAAGAACTGATTAAAAATTGGAGGCCTATTACGCTGCTAAATACAGACTATAAAGTATATGCAAAACTATTGGCCAATAGATTAAAGAGTGTGATAGGGTCGGTTATTGAGGTGGATCAGTCTTGTGCAGTCCCGAATCGTAAGATTACCGACACGCTAATCTTACTGAGAGATATAATATGGGATGTGGCTGATAGGAAGCAGGACTTGGCCCTTGTTTCCCTTGATTTTGAGAAGGCATATGATAGGGTTGCTCATGAGTTTTTATTTGCCGTTTTAAAAAAAATAGGATGTCCTGGTGTTTTTATTGAACGTATTAAATGTCTGTATAAGTTATGTTTTAGTAAGATTTCTATTAATGGTTTTTTATCGGAAAATATTAATATTAATTGTGGGGTTAAGCAGGGGTGCCCCCTGTCGCCTATACTTTTCATTTGTGCAATAGAACCCCTTTTAACTGCTTTTAGGAAAGATAAAGTTATTAATGGCTTTTTTATTCCTGGCAGTAGGAATGACCAAGTGAAGGTTTTAGCTTATATGGATGATGTGTCAGTTTTAGTGCGGGACATTAAGAGTCTTCATAGAGTTTTAAGGACAGTTGTGTGGTTTGGTGGAGCATCTGGTTTTAAAATAAATTTAGAAAAATCAGGTGTTTTAACTATGGGTAAATTTCTTTTAAATTCGGATTGCATGCTGATGAGAGTAATGGAAATTAAAGTTTTAGGGGTATTTTTTACAGAGACATGTGGGAATGTGAGGAATTGGGAGTCCCTGCTTGAAAGGGTAAGGAAAAAGATTGATTTTTGGAACTTGAGAAGTTTAACAATGGAAGGCAAAATCTTGATAATAAAGCAGGTCTTACTTCCGATAATTTTATACATTTCAACTGTTTTTATACCTCCTATTAATGTAATGAAAAAGATAATTAAGTTATGTTTTAATTTCCTATGGAAGTCAAAAATGGAAAGGGTAAAAAGGGAAGAGTTGTACAAAATTAAAGGGAAAGGAGGGAAAGGCTTCCCAGACATCAGAACCTTCATTTATGCCAAGTATTTAGCTAATTGCATATGCACTTTATTAGGACCAGTTTCTAGGCTGAAAACCTTTTTAACATACAATTTGGTTTTTTTTATTAGGAAATACAAATGGTTACAAATGCATTTGGATCGGCCATATAAGTTTATGCCATCTGGGAATTATATTATTTTAGAAAGAATTCTGAGGGATTTTAAATTAATGAATATGGATCTTAAAATACTTGGAAATCATAAGAACATTTTAAAAGTCTTAGAAAGCAGGGTGATAGCTAGTCCGGTAGAGCGATTTTCCGATAATGTTGTAGATAAAATTTGGATTAATGCAAATTTTAAGTGTTTGACTAATGAACATAAGGACTTAATATGGTGTAGTATTAAAGACTGTCTGCCAACTCGAGATTTCCAATATAGAAGAGGATTGGTACGGTTTGAAAAATGCCCAAGACGTAAATGTGCTGCTGGCGAAACAGCTATGCACATTTTTTGGAACTGTTGTTATGCGCAATTAGTATGGAGAAAGATTAGTAATTTAGTTAAAGCTCTAAGTGGTGTTAATTTTCTAGATTTTAATAGGATTTTTTACGGGTTGGGTGTCAAGGATGAAGTGTTCAAGGTTGTATGGATAATTTTATCTTGTGTGAAAATGGCGCTTTGGAAAACTCGGAATATTTTGATTTTTAAACATAAGGAAGTATCGGTACAAGAATGTATTAAGTTATGCCTAAGTTATATGTTTTTATATTTCTGGAGAGATAAGGTGTTGTTTGGTGATAAAAAAGCTAATGAAATTTGGAAGCAAAAAGATTGGAATGTACTTACCTTGTGATGTTCTTGTTGCACCATATGTACCCCCCTGTAAAAAATGGAAATTCTAAAGTTAAAAGGAAAATAAACTGGAATATGGAAAATAATATAAGCTGTAAATTTACAACAACAAAAAAAGGAAAAAAAAAAAAAAAAGATCCAGTTTGCTATCTACAATGAGGAAACTTTTAAGTTTGAAACCATTTTAACAAGATGACTTGTGATGGTGGACTTAAAGATCTGAGTAGAAAGAAAAAAAAAAAAAAAAAAAAAAAAAAATCTGTTCTTATCAGTTTAATATCTGATACGTCCCCTATCTGGGGACCATATATTAAATGGATTTTTAGAACAGGGAGATGGAAAAAGAGCTTGCTCTGTCCACTCCACGCATTGACCTGGTATTGCAGTATCTCCAGGACCGGTGCACCCCTTCTTTAATGCAGTTTCTAAAATCAGAAAGTATTGAATTCAATGTTTTTTGTTCATTTTGCTTGTTTGTCGGATTTTGGGATGGACTCTTTGGCTTTGCTTTTCTTCTCCTCATTGGATTTTTCATGTTCAAAGTTGCAGAAGCCAGATGACAAGCTCATTTTGGTTCAACTTCAGCAACTGTGCATTGCATTGCCATGTAATGTAACGCAATGCTCTCTTTCTAGCTCTCCCTCTTTACTTCCTTTTGGATAAACAGACATATTAGGCAAGCATTTTGGAGCTTTCACCTAAATAACTACAGGTGGTGAGATAAGCTGCACAATATAATTGACCTTTCAGTATATTGTTGCACACACACCATCTATTTAGCAAATGCCCTTTTTATCAACAGCAGCCTTTTAAACTCACCTGAGCTAACAGGTATGTGCGCTGGTTACTCTGCTGCGCTTAAAATTTCTTTTTTGGTTTGCTACAATGCCTTTTCTGAAACGTTGTCTCCCTCTGCTGGAACACTGACTTCTTTCAATTAATGCCTGCTGACTATAAAAGAGAACCCAACCCAAAAAGTTTGGTTGATTAGTCTGTGGCATTCTGTTAAACTGTTGCTTATGGCGGTCTCTGTGAGCTTCTCAGCGACATTCAGCCAGCCAGGTATCCTGCCTGCAGTAGATGGAATGTGGCAATGGAACGCTGGCTGCGCGTGTCATAATAGGCTCTGAGCCTTTATATACCTGCGCACAGCAGCAGCCACCTTCAGTCTGCTGCTGGACAGCCAGCAGCAGCAGGAGAGGTAAGTAATCAGCAGCCCTCCTGCTAAGGGTAGACAGCTGCTCGTTCCACCCCACCCCCCGCCTTAATTGGTTCTCCTCCCTTCCAACGGTGTTGAGGCGGGTGGGAACAGCAGGGGGTGAGGGTGCTGTGTTTAAAGAGGTGGAGTTATGCAGATCTAAAACGCGTGGATTGCAGCAGCAGCAAGCCGAAAAGTGCAGGCATGTAAGGGATCTAGAGGTTGACAACATGTCTTCTTAACGGGAGTCCAGGAGCTCATCTCCACAAATGGACTCTTCAGGATCCTTGGGTGGCTCCGTAGTTCGAAACCAATTCTGGTTATCGCTTCTCGGCCTTTTGGCTAAGATCAAGTGTAGTATCTGTTCTTATCAGTTTAATATCTGATACGTCCCCTATCTGGGGACCATATATTAAATGGATTTTTAGAACAGGGAGATGGAAAAAGAGCTTGCTCTGTCCACTCCACGCATTGACCTGGTATTGCAGTATCTCCAGGACCGGTGCACCCCTTCTTTAATGCAGTTTCTAAAATCAGAAAGTATTGAATTCAATGTTTTTTGTTCATTTTGCTTGTTTGTCGGATTTTGGGATGGACTCTTTGGCTTTGCTTTTCTTCTCCTCATTGGATTTTTCATGTTCAAAGTTGCAGAAGCCAGATGACAAGCTCATTTTGGTTCAACTTCAGCAACTGTGCATTGCATTGCCATGTAATGTAACGCAATGCTATCTTTCTAGCTCTCCCTCTTTACTTCCTTTTGGATAAACAGACATATTAGGCAAGCATTTTGGAGCTTTCACCTAAATAACTACAGGTGGTGAGATAAGCTGCACAATATAATTGACCTTTCAGTATATTGTTGCACACACACCATCTATTTAGCAAATGCCCTTGTTATCAACAGCAGCCTTTTAAACTCACCTGAGCTAACAGGTATGTGCGCTGGTTACTCTGCTGCGCTTAAAATTTCTTTTTTGGTTTGCTACAATGCCTTTTCTGAAACGTTGTCTCCCTCTGCTGGAACACTGACTTCTTTCAATTAATGCCTGCAGACTATAAAAGAGAACCCAACCCAAAAAGTTTGGTTGATTAGTCTGTGGCATTCTGTTAAACTGTTGCTTATGGCGGTCTCTTTGAGCTTCTCAGCGACATTCAGCCAGCCAGGTATCCTGCCTGCAGTAGATGGAATGTGGCAATGGAACGCTGGCTGCGCGTGTCATAATAGGCTCTGAGCCTTTATATACCTGCGCACAGCAGCAGCCACCTTCAGTCTGCTGCTGGACAGCCAGCAGCAGCAGGAGAGGTAAGTAATCAGCAGCCCTCCTGCTAAGGGTAGACAGCTGCTCGTTCCACCCCACCCCCCGCCTTAATTGGTTCTCCTCCCTTCCAACGGTGTTGAGGCGGGTGGGAACAGCAGGGGGTGAGGGTGCTGTGTTTAAAGAGGTGGAGTTATGCAGATCTAAAACGCGTGGATTGCAGCAGCAGCAAGCCGAAAAGTGCAGGCATGCAAGGGATCTAGAGGTTGACAACATGTCTTCTTAACGGGAGTCCAGGAGCTCATCTCCACAAATGGACTCTTCAGGATCCTTGGGTGGCTCCGTAGTTCGAAACCAATTCTGGTTATCGCTTCTCGGCCTTTTGGCTAAGATCAAGTGTAGTATCTGTTCTTATCAGTTTAATATCTGATACGTCCCCTATCTGGGGACCATATATTAAATGGATTTTTAGAACAGGGAGATGGAAAAAGAGCTTGCTCTGTCCACTCCACGCATTGACCTGGTATTGCAGTTTCTCCAGGACCGGTGCACCCCTTCTTTAATGCAGTTTCTAAAATCAGAAAGTATTGAATTCAATGTTTTTTGTTCATTTTGCTTGTTTGTCGGATTTTGGGATGGACTCTTTGGCTTTGCTTTTCTTCTCCTCATTGGATTTTTCATGTTCAAAGTTGCAGAAGCCAGATGACAAGCTCATTTTGGTTCAACTTCAGCAACTGTGCATTGCATTGCCATGTAATGTAACGCAATGCTATCTTTCTAGCTCTCCCTCTTTACTTCCTTTTGGATAAACAGACATATTAGGCAAGCATTTTGGAGCTTTCACCTAAATAACTACAGGTGGTGAGATAAGCTGCACAATATAATTGACCTTTCAGTATATTGTTGCACACACACCATCTATTTAGCAAATGCCCTTGTTATCAACAGCAGTCTTTTAAACTCACCTGAGCTAACAGGTATGTGCGCTGGTTACTCTGCTGCGCTTAAAATTTCTTTTTTGGTTTGCTACAATGCCTTTTCTGAAACGTTGTCTCCCTCTGCTGGAACACTGACTTCTTTCAATTAATGCCTGCAGACTATAAAAGAGAACCCAACCCAAAAAGTTTGGTTGATTAGTCTGTGGCATTCTGTTAAACTGTTGCTTATGGCGGTCTCTGTGAGCTTCTCAGCGACATTCAGCCAGCCAGGTATCCTGCCTGCAGTAGATGGAATGTGGCAATGGAACGCTGGCTGCGCGTGTCATAATAGGCTCTGAGCCTTTATATACCTGCGCACAGCAGCAGCCACCTTCAGTCTGCTGCTGGACAGCCAGCAGCAGCAGGAGAGGTAAGTAATCAGCAGCCCTCCTGCTAAGGGTAGACAGCTGCTCGTTCCACCCCACCCCCCGCCTTAATTGGTTCTCCTCCCTTCCAACGGTGTTGAGGCGGGTGGGAACAGCAGGGGGTGAGGGTGCTGTCTTTAAAGAGGTGGAGTTATACAGATCTAAAAAGCGTGGATTGCAGCAGCAGCAAGCCGAAAAGTGCAGGCATGTAAGGGATCTAGAGGTTGACAACATGTCTTCTTAACGGGAGTCCAGGAGCTCATCTCCACAAATGGACTCTTCAGGATCCTTGGGTGGCTCCGTAGTTCGAAACCAATTCTGGTTATCGCTTCTCGGCCTTTTGGCTAAGATCAAGTGTGGTATCTGTTCTTATCAGTTTAATATCTGATACGTCCCCTATCTGGGGACCATATATTAAATGGATTTTTAGAACAGGGAGATGGAAAAAGAGCTTGCTCTGTCCACTCCACGCATTGACCTGGTATTGCAGTATCTCCAGGACCGGTGCACCCCTTCTTTAATGCAGTTTCTAAAATCAGAAAGTATTGAATTCAATGTTTTTTGTTCATTTTGCATGTTTGTCGGATTTTGGGATGGACTCTTTGGCTTTGCTTTTCTTCTCCTCATTGGATTTTTCATGTTCAAAGTTGCAGAAGCCAGATGACAAGCTCATTTTGGTTCAACTTCAGCAACTGTGCATTGCATTGCCATGTAATGTAACGCAATGCTATCTTTCTAGCTCTCCCTCTTTACTTCCTTTTGGATAAACAGACATATTAGGCAAGCATTTTGGAGCTTTCACCTAAATAACTACAGGTGGTGAGATAAGCTGCACAATATAATTGACCTTTCAGTATATTGTTGCACACACACCATCTATTTAGCAAATGCCCTTGTTATCAACAGCAGCCTTTTAAACTCACCTGAGCTAACAGGTATGTGCGCTGGTTACTCTGCTGCGCTTAAAATTTCTTTTTTGGTTTGCTACAATGCCTTTTCTGAAACGTTGTCTCCCTCTGCTGGAACACTGACTTCTTTCAATTAATGCCTGCAGACTATAAAAGAGAACCCAACCCAAAAAGTTTGGTTGATTAGTCTGTGGCATTCTGTTAAACTGTTGCTTATGGCGGTCTCTGTGAGCTTCTCAGCGACATTCAGCCAGCCAGGTATCCTGCCTGCAGTAGATGGAATGTGGCAATGGAACGCTGGCTGCGCGTGTCATAATAGGCTCTGAGCCTTTATATACCTGCGCACAGCAGCAGCCACCTTCAGTCTGCTGCTGGACAGCCAGCAGCAGCAGGAGAGGTAAGTAATCAGCAGCCCTCCTGCTAAGGGTAGACAGCTGCTCGTTCCACCCCACCCCCCGCCTTAATTGGTTCTCCTCCCTTCCAACGGTGTTGAGGCGGGTGGGAACAGCAGGGGGTGAGGGTGCTGTGTTTAAAGAGGTGGAGTTATGCAGATCTAAAACGCGTGGATTGCAGCAGCAGCAAGCCGAAAAGTGCAGGCATGTAAGGGATCTAGAGGTTGACAACATGTCTTCTTAACGGGAGTCCAGGAGCTCATCTCCACAAATGGACTCTTCAGGATCCTTGGGTGGCTCCGTAGTTCGAAACCAATTCTGGTTATCGCTTCTCGGCCTTTTGGCTAAGATCAAGTGTAGTATCTGTTCTTATCAGTTTAATATCTGATACGTCCCCTATCTGGGGACCATATATTAAATGGATTTTTAGAACAGGGAGATGGAAAAAGAGCTTGCTCTGTCCACTCCACGCATTGACCTGGTATTGCAGTATCTCCAGGACCGGTGCACCCCTTCTTTAATGCAGTTTCTAAAATCAGAAAGTATTGAATTCAATGTTTTTTGTTCATTTTGCTTGTTTGTCGGATTTTGGGATGGACTCTTTGGCTTTGCTTTTCTTCTCCTCATTGGATTTTTCATGTTCAAAGTTGCAGAAGCCAGATGACAAGCTAATTTTGGTTCAACTTCAGCAACTGTGCATTGCATTGCCATGTAATGTAACGCAATGCTATCTTTCTAGCTCTCCCTCTTTACTTCCTTTTGGATAAACAGACATATTAGGCAAGCATTTTGGAGCTTTCACCTAAATAACTACAGGTGGTGAGATAAGCTGCACAATATAATTGACCTTTCAGTATATTGTTGCACACACACCATCTATTTAGCAAATGCCCTTGTTATCAACAGCAGCCTTTTAAACTCACCTGAGCTAACAGGTATGTGCGCTGGTTACTCTGCTGCGCTTAAAATTTCTTTTTTGGTTTGCTACAATGCCTTTTCTGAAACGTTGTCTCCCTCTGCTGGAACACTGACTTCTTTCAATTAATGCCTGCAGACTATAAAAGAGAACCCAACCCAAAAAGTTTGGTTGATTAGTCTGTGGCATTCTGTTAAACTGTTGCTTATGGCGGTCTCTGTGAGCTTCTCAGCGACATTCAGCCAGCCAGGTATCCTGCCTGCAGTAGATGGAATGTGGCAATGGAACGCTGGCTGCGCGTGTCATAATAGGCTCTGAGCCTTTATATACCTGCGCACAGCAGCAGCCACCTTCAGTCTGCTGCTGGACAGCCAGCAGCAGCAGGAGAGGTAAGTAATCAGCAGCCCTCCTGCTAAGGGTAGACAGCTGCTCGTTCCACCCCACCCCCCGCCTTAATTGGTTCTCCTCCCTTCCAACGGTGTTGAGGCGGGTGGGAACAGCAGGGGGTGAGGGTGCTGTGTTTAAAGAGGTGGAGTTATGCAGATCTAAAACGCGTGGATTGCAGCAGCAGCAAGCCAAAAAGTGCAGGCATGTAAGGGATCTAGAGGTTGACAACATGTCTTCTTAACGGGAGTCCAGGAGCTCATCTCCACAAATGGACTCTTCAGGATCCTTGGGTGGCTCCGTAGTTCGAAACCAATTCTGGTTATCGCTTCTCGGCCTTTTGGCTAAGATCAAGTGTAGTATCTGTTCTTATCAGTTTAATATCTGATACGTCCCCTATCTGGGGACCATATATTAAATGGATTTTTAGAACAGGGAGATGGAAAAAGAGCTTGCTCTGTCCACTCCACGCATTGACCTGGTATTGCAGTATCTCCAGGACCGGTGCACCCCTTCTTTAATGCAGTTTCTAAAATCAGAAAGAATTGAATTCAATGTTTTTTGTTCATTTTGCTTGTTTGTCGGATTTTGGGATGGACTCTTTGGCTTTGCTTTTCTTCTCCTCATTGGATTTTTCATGTTCAAAGTTGCAGAAGCCAGATTACAAGCTCATTTTGGTTCAACTTCAGCAACTGTGCATTGCATTGCCATGTAATGTAATGAAATGCTATCTTTCTAGCTCTCCCTTTTTACTTCCTTTTGGATAAACAGACATATTAGGCAAGCATTTTGGAGCTTTCACCTAAATAACTACAGGTGGTGAGATAAGCTGCACAATATAATTGACCTTTCAGTATATTGTTGCACACACACCATCTATTTAGCAAATGCCCTTGTTATCAACAGCAGCCTTTTAAACTCACCTGAGCTAACAGGTATGTGCGCTGGTTACTCTGCTGCGCTTAAAATTTCTTTTTTGGTTTGCTACAATGCCTTTTCTGAAACGTTGTCTCCCTCTGCTGGAACACTGACTTCTTTCAATTAATGCCTGCAGACTATAAAAGAGAACCCAACCCAAAAAGTTTGGTTGATTAGTCTGTGGCATTCTGTTAAACTGTTGCTTATGGCGGTCTCTTTGAGCTTCTCAGCGACATTCAGCCAGCCAGGTATCCTGCCTGCAGTAGATGGAATGTGGCAATGGAACGCTGGCTGCGCGTGTCATAATAGGCTCTGAGCCTTTATATACCTGCGCACAGCAGCAGCCACCTTCAGTCTGCTGCTGGACAGCCAGCAGCAGCAGGAGAGGTAAGTAATTAGCAGCCCTCCTGCTAAGGGTAGACAGCTGCTCGTTCCACCCCACCCCCCGCCTTAATTGGTTCTCCTCCCTTCCAACGGTGTTGAGGCGGGTGGGAACAGCAGGGGGTGAGGGTGCTGTGTTTAAAGAGGTGGAGTTATGCAGATCTAAAACGCGTGGATTGCAGCAGCAGCAAGCCGAAAAGTGCAGGCATGCAAGGGATCTAGAGGTTGACAACATGTCTTCTTAACGGGAGTCCAGGAGCTCATCTCCACAAATGGACTCTTCAGGATCCTTGGGTGGCTCCGTAGTTCGAAACCAATTCTGGTTATCGCTTCTCGGCCTTTTGGCTAAGATCAAGTGTAGTATCTGTTCTTATCAGTTTAATATCTGATACGTCCCCTATCTGGGGACCATATATTAAATGGATTTTTAGAACAGGGAGATGGAAAAAGAGCTTGCTCTGTCCACTCCACGCATTGACCTGGTATTGCAGTTTCTCCAGGACCGGTGCAGCCCTTCTTTAATGCAGTTTCTAAAATCAGAAAGTATTGAATTCAATGTTTTTTGTTCATTTTGCTTGTTTGTCGGATTTTGGGATGGACTCTTTGGCTTTGCTTTTCTTCTCCTCATTGGATTTTTCATGTTCAAAGTTGCAGAAGCCAGATGACAAGCTCATTTTGGTTCAACTTCAGCAACTGTGCATTGCATTGCCATGTAATGTAACGCAATGCTATCTTTCTAGCTCTCCCTCTTTACTTCCTTTTGGATAAACAGACATATTAGGCAAGCATTTTGGAGCTTTCACCTAAATAACTACAGGTGGTGAGATAAGCTGCACAATATAATTGACCTTTCAGTATATTGTTGCACACACACCATCTATTTAGCAAATGCCCTTGTTATCAACAGCAGCCTTTTAAACTCACCTGAGCTAACAGGTATGTGCGCTGGTTACTCTGCTGCGCTTAAAATTTCTTTTTTGGTTTGCTACAATGCCTTTTCTGAAACGTTGTCTCCCTCTGCTGGAACACTGACTTCTTTCAATTAATGCCTGCAGACTATAAAAGAGAACCCAACCCAAAAAGTTTGGTTGATTAGTCTGTGGCATTCTGTTAAACTGTTGCTTATGGCGGTCTCTGTGAGCTTCTCAGCGACATTCAGCCAGCCAGGTATCCTGCCTGCAGTAGATGGAATGTGGCAATGGAACGCTGGCTGCGCGTGTCATAATAGGCTCTGAGCCTTTATATACCTGCGCACAGCAGCAGCCACCTTCAGTCTGCTGCTGGACAGCCAGCAGCAGCAGGAGAGGTAAGTAATCAGCAGCCCTCCTGCTAAGGGTAAACAGCTGCTCGTTCCACCCCACCCCCCGCCTTAATTGGTTCTCCTCCCTTCCAACGGTGTTGAGGCGGGTGGGAACAGCAGGGGGTGAGGGTGCTGTGTTTAAAGAGGTGGAGTTATGCAGATCTAAAACGCGTGGATTGCAGCAGCAGCAAGCCGAAAAGTGCAGGCATGTAAGGGATCTAGAGGTTGACAACATGTCTTCTTAACGGGAGTCCAGGAGCTCATCTCCACAAATGGACTCTTCAGGATCCTTGGGTGGCTCCGTAGTTCGAAACCAATTCTGGTTATCGCTTCTCGGCCTTTTGGCTAAGATCAAGTGTAGTATCTGTTCTTATCAGTTTAATATCTGATACGTCCCCTATCTGGGGACCATATATTAAATGGATTTTTAGAACAGGAAGATGGAAAAAGAGCTTGCTCTGTCCACTCCACGCATTGACCTGGTATTGCAGTATCTCCAGGACCGGTGCACCCCTTCTTTAATGCAGTTTCTAAAATCAGAAAGTATTGAATTCAATGTTTTTTGTTCATTTTGCTTGTTTGTCGGATTTTGGGATGGACTCTTTGGCTTTGCTTTTCTTCTCCTCATTGGATTTTTCATGTTCAAAGTTGCAGAAGCCAGATGACAAGCTAATTTTGGTTCAACTTCAGCAACTGTGCATTGCATTGCCATGTAATGTAACGCAATGCTATCTTTCTAGCTCTCCCTCTTTACTTCCTTTTGGATAAACAGACATATTAGGCAAGCATTTTGGAGCTTTCACCTAAATAACTACAGGTGGTGAGATAAGCTGCACAATATAATTGACCTTTCAGTATATTGTTGCACACACACCATCTATTTAGCAAATGCCCTTGTTATCAACAGCAGCCTTTTAAACTCACCTGAGCTAACAGGTATGTGCGCTGGTTACTCTGCTGCGCTTAAAATTTCTTTTTTGGTTTGCTACAATGCCTTTTCTGAAACGTTGTCTCCCTCTGCTGGAACACTGACTTCTTTCAATTAATGCCTGCAGACTATAAAAGAGAACCCAACCCAAAAAGTTTGGTTGATTAGTCTGTGGCATTCTGTTAAACTGTTGCTTATGGCGGTCTCTGTGAGCTTCTCAGCGACATTCAGCCAGCCAGGTATCCTGCCTGCAGTAGATGGAATGTGGCAATGGAACGCTGGCTGCGCGTGTCATAATAGGCTCTGAGCCTTTATATACCTGCGCACAGCAGCAGCCACCTTCAGTCTGCTGCTGGACAGCCAGCAGCAGCAGGAGAGGTAAGTAATCAGCAGCCCTCCTGCTAAGGGTAGACAGCTGCTCGTTCCACCCCACCCCCCGCCTTAATTGGTTCTCCTCCCTTCCAACGGTGTTGAGGCGGGTGGGAACAGCAGGGGGTGAGGGTGCTGTGTTTAAAGAGGTGGAGTTATGCAGATCTAAAACGCGTGGATTGCAGCAGCAGCAAGCCAAAAAGTGCAGGCATGTAAGGGATCTAGAGGTTGACAACATGTCTTCTTAACGGGAGTCCAGGAGCTCATCTCCACAAATGGACTCTTCAGGATCCTTGGGTGGCTCCGTAGTTCGAAACCAATTCTGGTTATCGCTTCTCGGCCTTTTGGCTAAGATCAAGTGTAGTATCTGTTCTTATCAGTTTAATATCTGATACGTCCCCTATCTGGGGACCATATATTAAATGGATTTTTAGAACAGGGAGATGGAAAAAGAGCTTGCTCTGTCCACTCCACGCATTGACCTGGTATTGCAGTATCTCCAGGACCGGTGCACCCCTTCTTTAATGCAGTTTCTAAAATCAGAAAGAATTGAATTCAATGTTTTTTGTTCATTTTGCTTGTTTGTCGGATTTTGGGATGGACTCTTTGGCTTTGCTTTTCTTCTCCTCATTGGATTTTTCATGTTCAAAGTTGCAGAAGCCAGATTACAAGCTCATTTTGGTTCAACTTCAGCAACTGTGCATTGCATTGCCATGTAATGTAATGAAATGCTATCTTTCTAGCTCTCCCTTTTTACTTCCTTTTGGATAAACAGACATATTAGGCAAGCATTTTGGAGCTTTCACCTAAATAACTACAGGTGGTGAGATAAGCTGCACAATATAATTGACCTTTCAGTATATTGTTGCACACACACCATATATTTAGCAAATGCCCTTGTTATCAACAGCAGCCTTTTAAACTCACCTGAGCTAACAGGTATGTGCGCTGGTTACTCTGCTGCGCTTAAAATTTCTTTTTTGGTTTGCTACAATGCCTTTTCTGAAACGTTGTCTCCCTCTGCTGGAACACTGACTTCTTTCAATTAATGCCTGCAGACTATAAAAGAGAACCCAACCCAAAAAGTTTGGTTGATTAGTCTGTGGCATTCTGTTAAACTGTTGCTTATGGCGGTCTCTTTGAGCTTCTCAGCGACATTCAGCCAGCCAGGTATCCTGCCTGCAGTAGATGGAATGTGGCAATGGAACGCTGGCTGCGCGTGTCATAATAGGCTCTGAGCCTTTATATACCTGCGCACAGCAGCAGCCACCTTCAGTCTGCTGCTGGACAGCCAGCAGCAGCAGGAGAGGTAAGTAATTAGCAGCCCTCCTGCTAAGGGTAGACAGCTGCTCGTTCCACCCCACCCCCCGCCTTAATTGGTTCTCCTCCCTTCCAACGGTGTTGAGGCGGGTGGGAACAGCAGGGGGTGAGGGTGCTGTGTTTAAAGAGGTGGAGTTATGCAGATCTAAAACGCGTGGATTGCAGCAGCAGCAAGCCGAAAAGTGCAGGCATGCAAGGGATCTAGAGGTTGACAACATGTCTTCTTAACGGGAGTCCAGGAGCTCATCTCCACAAATGGACTCTTCAGGATCCTTGGGTGGCTCCGTAGTTCGAAACCAATTCTGGTTATCGCTTCTCGGCCTTTTGGCTAAGATCAAGTGTAGTATCTGTTCTTATCAGTTTAATATCTGATACGTCCCCTATCTGGGGACCATATATTAAATGGATTTTTAGAACAGGGAGATGGAAAAAGAGCTTGCTCTGTCCACTCCACGCATTGACCTGGTATTGCAGTATCTCCAGGACTGGTGCACCCCTTCTTTAATGCAGTTTCTAAAATCAGAAAGAATTGAATTCAATGTTTTTTGTTCATTTTGCTTGTTTGTCGGATTTTGGGATCGACTCTTTGGCTTTGCTTTTCTTCTCCTCATTGGATTTTTCATGTTCAAAGTTGCAGAAGCCAGATTACAAGCTCATTTTGGTTCAACTTCAGCAACTGTGCATTGCATTGCCATGTAATGTAATGAAATGCTATCTTTCTAGCTCTCCCTTTTTACTTCCTTTTGGATAAACAGACATATTAGGCAAGCATTTTGGAGCTTTCACCTAAATAACTACAGGTGGTGAGATAAGCTGCACAATATAATTGACCTTTCAGTATATTGTTGCACACACACCATCTATTTAGCAAATGCCCTTGTTATCAACAGCAGCCTTTTAAACTCACCTGAGCTAACAGGTATGTGCGCTGGTTACTCTGCTGCGCTTAAAATTTCTTTTTTGGTTTGCTACAATGCCTTTTCTGAAACGTTGTCTCCCTCTGCTGGAACACTGACTTCTTTCAATTAATGCCTGCAGACTATAAAAGAGAACCCAACCCAAAAAGTTTGGTTGATTAGTCTGTGGCATTCTGTTAAACTGTTGCTTATGGCGGTCTCTTTGAGCTTCTCAGCGACATTCAGCCAGCCAGGTATCCTGCCTGCAGTAGATGGAATGTGGCAATGGAACGCTGGCTGCGCGTGTCATAATAGGATCTGAGCCTTTATATACCTGCGCACAGCAGCAGCCACCTTCAGTCTGCTGCTGGACAGCCAGCAGCAGCAGGAGAGGTAAGTAATTAGCAGCCCTCCTGCTAAGGGTAGACAGCTGCTCGTTCCACCCCACCCCCCGCCTTAATTGGTTCTCCTCCCTTCCAACGGTGTTGAGGCGGGTGGGAACAGCAGGGGGTGAGGGTGCTGTGTTTAAAGAGGTGGAGCTATGCAGATCTAAAACGCGTGGATTGCAGCAGCAGCAAGCCGAAAAGTGCAGGCATGCAAGGGATCTAGAGGTTGACAACATGTCTTCTTAACGGGAGTCCAGGAGCTCATCTCCACAAATGGACTCTTCAGAATCCTTGGGTGGCTTCGTAGTTCGAAACCAATTCTGGTTATCGCTTCTCGGCCTTTTGGCTAAGATCAAGTGTAGTATCTGTTCTTATCAGTTTAATATCTGATACGTCCCCTATCTGGGGACCATATATTAAATGGATTTTTAGAACAGGGAGATGGAAAAAGAGCTTGCTCTGTCCACTCCACGCATTGACCTGGTATTGCAGTTTCTCCAGGACCGGTGCACCCCTTCTTTAATGCAGTTTCTAAAATCAGAAAGTATTGAATTCAATGTTTTTTGTTCATTTTGCTTGTTTGTCGGATTTTGGGATGGACTCTTTGGCTTTGCTTTTCTTCTCCTCATTGGATTTTTCATGTTCAAAGTTGCAGAAGCCAGATGACAAGCTCATTTTGGTTCAACTTCAGCAACTGTGCATTGCATTGCCATGTAATGTAACGCAATGCTATCTTTCTAGCTCTCCCTCTTTACTTCCTTTTGGATAAACAGACATATTAGGCAAGCATTTTGGAGCTTTCACCTAAATAACTACAGGTGGTGAGATAAGCTGCACAATATAATTGACCTTTCAGTATATTGTTGCACACACACCATCTATTTAGCAAATGCCCTTGTTATCAACAGCAGCCTTTTAAACTCACCTGAGCTAACAGGTATGTGCGCTGGTTACTCTGCTGCGCTTAAAATTTCTTTTTTGGTTTGCTACAATGCCTTTTCTGAAACGTTGTCTCCCTCTGCTGGAACACTGACTTCTTTCAATTAATGCCTGCAGACTATAAAAGAGAACCCAACCCAAAAAGTTTGGTTGATTAGTCTGTGGCATTCTGTTAAACTGTTGCTTATGGCGGTCTCTGTGAGCTTCTCAGCGACATTCAGCCAGCCAGGTATCCTGCCTGCAGTAGATGGAATGTGGCAATGGAACGCTGGCTGCGCGTGTCATAATAGGCTCTGAGCCTTTATATACCTGCGCACAGCAGCAGCCACCTTCAGTCTGCTGCTGGACAGCCAGCAGCAGCAGGAGAGGTAAGTAATCAGCAGCCCTCCTGCTAAGGGTAAACAGCTGCTCGTTCCACCCCACCCCCCGCCTTAATTGGTTCTCCTCCCTTCCAACGGTGTTGAGGCGGGTGGGAACAGCAGGGGGTGAGGGTGCTGTGTTTAAAGAGGTGGAGTTATGCAGATCTAAAACGCGTGGATTGCAGCAGCAGCAAGCCAAAAAGTGCAGGCATGTAAGGGATCTAGAGGTTGACAACATGTCTTCTTAACGGGAGTCCAGGAGCTCATCTCCACAAATGGACTCTTCAGGATCCTTGGGTGGCTCCGTAGTTCGAAACCAATTCTGGTTATCGCTTCTCGGCCTTTTGGCTAAGATCAAGTGTAGTATCTGTTCTTATCAGTTTAATATCTGATACGTCCCCTATCTGGGGACCATATATTAAATGGATTTTTAGAACAGGGAGATGGAAAAAGAGCTTGCTCTGTCCACTCCACGCATTGACCTGGTATTGCAGTATCTCCAGGACCGGTGCACCCCTTCTTTAATGCAGTTTCTAAAATCAGAAAGAATTGAATTCAATGTTTTTTGTTCATTTTGCTTGTTTGTCGGATTTTGGGATCGACTCTTTGGCTTTGCTTTTCTTCTCCTCATTGGATTTTTCATGTTCAAAGTTGCAGAAGCCAGATTACAAGCTCATTTTGGTTCAACTTCAGCAACTGTGCATTGCATTGCCATGTAATGTAACGAAATGCTATCTTTCTAGCTCTCCCTTTTTACTTCCTTTTGGATAAACAGACATATTAGGCAAGCATTTTGGAGCTTTCACCTAAATAACTACAGGTGGTGAGATAAGCTGCACAATATAATTGACCTTTCAGTATATTGTTGCACACACACCATCTATTTAGCAAATGCCCTTGTTATCAACAGCAGCCTTTTAAACTCACCTGAGCTAACAGGTATGTGCGCTGGTTACTCTGCTGCGCTTAAAATTTCTTTTTTGGTTTGCTACAATGCCTTTTCTGAAACGTTGTCTCCCTCTGCTGGAACACTGACTTCTTTCATTTAATGCCTGCAGACTATAAAAGAGAACCCAACCCAAAAAGTTTGGTTGATTAGTCTGTGGCATTCTGTTAAACTGTTGCTTATGGCGGTCTCTGTGAGCTTCTCAGCGACATTCAGCCAGCCAGGTATCCTGCCTGCAGTAGATGGAATGTGGCAATGGAACGCTGGCTGCGCGTGTCATAATAGGCTCTGAGCCTTTATATACCTGTGCACAGCAGCAGCCACCTTCAGTCTGCTGCTGGACAGCCAGCAGCAGCAGCAGCAGCAGCAGGAGAGGTATGTAATCAGCAGCCCTCCTGCTAAGGGTAGACAGCTGCTCGTTCCACCCCACCCCCCGCCTTAATTGGTTCTCCTCCCTTCCAACGGTGTTGAGGCGGGTGGGAACAGCAGGGGGTGAAGGTGCTGTGTTTAAAGAGGTGGAGTTATGCAGATCTAAAACGCGTGGATTGCAGCAGCAGCAAGCCGAAAAGTGCAGGCATGTAAGGGATCTAGAGGTTGACAACATGTCTTCTTAACGGGAGTCCAGGAGCTCATCTCCACAAATGGACTTTTCAGGATCCTTGGGTGGCTCCGTAGTTTGAAACCAATTCTGGTTATCGCTTCTCGGCCTTTTGGCACGATCTATCAGGTTTACCTGTGTGGTCTTGCCTGTGAGGTGCTCTTGGTACCCTTTCTCTCGGCCTGGGGGGATCGTTCCTCTTCGGAGGGACTTAACCCCCCTGCTGCTATTGGGAGGAAGGATTAGTCCGGGAGCAACGGGAAGGGATCCCATGAAGGCTTGCGCCTTTCAGAGAGAAGAGTCGGTACGTTCCTGAGTGAAGGATGCCGGCAACGCTCACATATTCATCGGGTGATGCCCGGATGCGGAACACCGTGAGGATTGAAGTTGGAGCAGGATCGAGGACGGAGAAGAATTTGGACTACATCTGCCATAGGATTCTGCTTGGAGTTCTGGAGTTTCGGCGGGAAGACATATTCTGCTTCCAGGACAATGAGTACAAGGGGACTTACACCATCACCTTCAAGAGCCAGGGATGCTGTCACCAACTCGTACAAAAGGTAAATGAGAAAAACTACTTAGATGAATTGGATGGACTAACCTTTTGTCTCTTGTATGCCTATGACGAGATCCCTATCGTGGTGCATTTCCCGAACCCCTTTGTGGAAGCTGCAGACATCTCGACCTACCTTATCCGTTATTGTGACGATCTGAGATACCTGGGCACTGTGAAGAACGCGGTAGGCTTCTGGTGCGGCAAGAGGAGGTGCATGGCCCATCTAAAGAGGGACCCAAGCGGAGTGGGAGGAATGCTACACCCTCCCTCAACATTTGTGATCGGTAAGAGCAGAGGCTACTTATTTTACCCTGGAATGCCGGTATGTTGCAGGAACTGTGGACAAATGGGTCATACCCAAACGTCCTGCACGGGCAGGAAAGTAGACCGCTGCAATAATTGCAGCTGTTACGGACATTTAATGAAGGACTGTCCCGCTGGGAGGAAATGCAATCTTTGTGGTGAGGCGGGGCACATGTTCCGAGGATGCCCCAACAGGACCAGGACCAGGACCTACGCAGAAGCTGCATCTTCTGCAGCTGAGCCAATGCGCCCACCGGTCTTCACTGGCGGGCCGGCGTCGGAGGGCGGTTCGAAGGGCGAGAAGGCTGGGATGGAGCAGGGAGCCGGAGGCCCCTCTGGGGCGGCCCCTGCATCGAAGTCCCTTAACGATGGGCGGACCTCGCATGGACCGGAGCGGAGGGGTCCTCCTTCTGGGAGGGTATCCTCCGTGTCGATGGTTCCCGATACCGATCCTGTTGGGCTGGAGGGTGGTGCCCCTGTGCGGTTGGCTACTGGGGACCACGCAGCGATGGCCTCAGGATCTTCCAGGGCGATTAGCCAGCCAGATGAGGGGGCTTTGCTTCTAGGTGGCGAACATCAGGAAATCTGTGTTGGTGATCTTATCCTGATGGACCAGTCTCCCCCCCTGGAGGAGGTGGAGGAAGAGGAGGACTGCACCAGTGACCTAGTGGAGTCTGCCCCGAAAAAGAGACGGAATGTAGAAGCCCCAGCGTCTCCTGGAATGTGGCTGGGAACCGTGACCTACGAGGGGGCAACCGCCGGCTCACAGAATATCGAGTCGTTTGGGTCCTCTAGCCCGGATGTCCTGGAGCAATTTGACATACAGGGCTTTGAGTCAGGTGTCCTCATGGAAGATCCACCACCCTGACCTATGAATGCCCACATTAAGACTTGTCTCACTGAATGTGAGGTCATTAAAGAGCCCAGTTCGTAGGGCTGCTCTATTCAAGTATTTAGAAACTGCTGACTTTGACATTTGTTTATTACAGGAATGCGGGATACAACATGCACTAAATTATAATGACATCAAGACAGATTGGAGACTGGGGCCCTCCATCTGGTCTGGCTCCAATGACAACAAGTCAGCGGGGGTGGGCTTCCTCTGTCGTGGGAGAAATATTACTATAAATGCTGTCACAGAAATAGTACCAGGCAGAGTGGTTTTAGTGCATTTTAAATTTAATGGTTTTACCCTACGTGTAATGAATATTTATGCTCCCCCTGATAAGCAAGAGAGAATTAATTTATTTGGGATATTGCCATTGTACTGTACAGGGTCATCTCCCCTGATCGTAGGGGGTGATTTTAATTGTCTTTGTGCTAGTGAACAACGAGCGGGGGGTGACCCTTTACGCAAATTGGATAAGTCATGTCATCTATTGAAAGATTTTATAACTGATTTTAAATTATGCGATGCGTGGAGGTCACTCCTGCCGACGGACCCTGGTTATACGTGGTCCGGAAGAGGGGTGTCCTCCAGGATCGATTTTATTTTCCTATCAGATGATTTTAACCCTGTAAAATGTGTTTTAACATCAAATATATTTTCTGACCATAAGGGCTTGGAGGTGCACCTAGAATATCGGGATGAACAGAGGGTCAACAGGGGCCTCTGGCGTCTAAGTACTTACCTGCTGGAGGACCCTCTGATTCGACAAGACTTTGGTAAAGCCTATCAAGCCTGGCGGCGACAAAAACCTTCTGATGCCCCTATGGTAACCTGGTGGGAAAATTTGAAAAAAAAAGTCAGAATGTTTTTTATAAAAGCAGGGAGACGTAAAGCTAGAGAGAAAAAAAGATGTTTTAGTGATCTTAACACCAAACTACAAACACTTTTTAAATTCAAAGAGCTAGGGGTGGAGGTGGGAGATGATATTGCTAGCCTAAAAACTGAAATTCAGAACTGCATAGACACAAAGGGGAAAGAGATTATTTTTAACTCTAGAGTGCAGCACTTGGAGGAGGGGGAGAAGTGCTCTCGCTTCTTCTTCAAAAAAGTCATGGATAAAAGAGAAGTGATCACAAATCTAGAGGGTGAAACATCTATGCAGCGAATGTTGAATGCTACTTTTAACTTTTATAAGCATCTTTTTAGTAAAAAGTGTATAGATGAGTCCTTTTTATCTGATGCTCTTAATGATCTCGATTTTAAGTTAAATTTTACAGACCAGGAGTTTTTAGAACGCGATATTGTTTTAGAGGAATTATTTTATGTTTTTAAAAGTTTCTCTAAGGGTAAAGCACCTGGGTGTGACGGACTACCTGTAGAATTTTACCTTACTTTTTGGGACATTTTAAAAGAGGACCTTTTTATGCTTTTTAAAGAAGTTTTTATTTGTGAACAGTTGCCATTTTCGTGGAGGAGAGGAGTGGTGTCTTTGATATATAAAAAAGGTGACCGCAGTGCTCTAGCGAATTGGAGACCCATAACTCTCCTAAATGTTGATTACAAGGTACTTGCTAAGGTGGTTGCAGACCGGCTCAGGAGTGTCATTGCCAAACTAATCCAGCCTGAGCAGGTTTGTAGTGTACCAGGCAGAAGTATTTCAGAGGTTTTAAACGTATTAAGGGATGTAATTTGGTATTCCAGAGACCGGGGTCAAAATGTAGCTCTTTTAGCCCTAGATTTTGAAAAAGTTTCGATAGAGTCTCTCATAGATTTCTTTTTAGAGTTTTAAAAAGAATGGGTATCCCTAATATGCTTTTAAATTGTATTAAGATTTTATATAAAAATTGTTTTAGTCAAATTTCTCTTAATGGCTTTTTAACAGATGGAGTTCCCCTTGAGTCCGGAGTGAAGCAGGGATGCCCCTTGTCACCCATCCTGTTCATCTGCGCCATGGAGCCCCTGCTGAGCGCAATAAGGAAAGACAAAGTGATTAGAGGGGTTCCTGTTCCTGGCGGAGGTGGCAGTGATGTGAGAGTCTTTGGCTACATGGATGACGTGACGGTTGTGTGCGTGGACCCTACTTCCCTCCGGAGGGCGGTGTTGCGCATTGATTTTTTTTCCCAGGCATCCGGTTTTAAACTTAATTTAAATAAATCTGAATGTCTGACTTTGGGATCCTGGGACACCGCCCAACTCCCGCAGCTCACTATAAAACGAGACAATGTAAAAATTCTTGGAGTTGTTTTTAACGAGGAGAATGTGGGAACTCAAAGCTGGGAGAATGTCCTAGAAAAAATGTCAAAGAAAATATCATTTTGGGGTTTGAGGTCCCTAACAATGGAGGGGAAAATTTTAATTATAAAATCAGTGTTGTTACCCCTCATACTGTATATAGCTATGGTGTACCCCCCCTCTGATGTTTTAATTAAAAAAATGACTAGGATGATCATTATGTTTTTATGGAACTCCAAAATGGAAAAATTAAGGCGAGAAATAATGAGGAAGAATAAAATGAACGGCGGAAGGGATGTCCCCGACTTACATATTTATTTGTATTTAAATTATTTCTGCTTTTGTTTCAAACATTTTAATGGTAATAGTGCGCTAACTTATTTTTTAAAATATACTTGTGGGATGATTTTTAAAAGATGGTTTAAGTTGTCGTTGAATTCCCCTGTTTTACTATGCCCCCCCAAACACCAAGCAACCTTAGAAAAGACTGTTCGATTTTATAGCCTTGGTGATTTTAATATGGACATTTTTAAAGACCGCAAGAAGCTTTTATCTTTTCTGAGGAGGAATGAAGATGTGACCCCCATAGTAAATTTCTCAGAAGAGAGATCGAAGCAAGTTTGGAAGAATGTCTTCGGGAAATTCTTAGCAAATGGACATAAGGACATCGCATGGATGGTGGTCCACCAGTGCCTCCCCACCAGAGAGTTTCAACACAGGAGAGGCCTGGTGGCCAGAGCCAAATGCCCCAGAGACTCATGTGTTAATGACGAAACCACCTTGCACCTTATGTGGAATTGCCCATTTGCACAGGAACTTTGGCACAAAGTTGGGATTCTTTTAAAATGGACTTGCGGTTTAAGAGATTTTAACCATGAATATGTTTTATATGGCCTTTTTAAATGTCCGACCCCTCAACAGTATTGTATATGTTGGTGTATGATTAACTGTTTTAAAGATGCCCTTTGGAAGGCACGCAATATCTTACTTTTTAAACTTGATGCTATTTCTGTGAAGGATTGTCTTAAAATTGCTTTTAGCCAGATGTATATTTATTACTTGAGGGATGTCAAATGTATTGGGAGGAGGGATGCTAATCGTATATGGGGTTTTTATGGGTGGAATTCTGTGTTTTAATAATGTACTGTTTGTGTTGTTGTTTTTGATTGTAAACCATCTTTTACGCACTTAATAAAATATGTTGAAACCTGATCTGTTCTTATCAGTTTAATATCTGATACGTCCCCTATCTGGGGACCATATATTAAATGGATTTTTAGAACAGGGAGATGGAAAAAGAGCTTGCTCTGTCCACTCCACGCATTGACCTGGTATTGCAGTATCTCCAGGACCGGTGCACCCCTTCTTTAATGCAGTTTCTAAAATCAGAAAGAATTGAATTCAATGTTTTTTGTTCATTTTGCTTGTTTGTCGGATTTTGGGATGGACTCTTTGGCTTTGCTTTTCTTCTCCTCATTGGATTTTTCATGTTCAAAGTTGCAGCACGGCTCGGGTGGTCACTTGAAGCTGGAGTGACCGGAACATCAGCAGTGAGTAAATACCCTAAACTGCACAACCCGACTCTGTCTTCACTTAACATCTATGCTGCACCACCACAACCCCCATCCTCTGCACCTGACCCCCTGAGGCTATACCCCACCCGTTGGGGGTTATACTACCAAAAGCTGCACCAACACCATCAGCCTCAGCAGACCCTGCTGCAGCGGCGGCCATAGTGACCGCAATACAACGGGTGGCGTAGTCGACATTAAGAACTTTATAACATCTGTAGGACTGCCACATACTCTGAGCTTGACACCCTGGGCACGGACCGGGTCACAGCCACTCGGAAGACTACAACCCCCATCTGATCCGGCTCCGGGTAAGCCCCCGTGCGCGCGATGCCGCACGACACAGCAGGCCCAGGGGCGCGTCAACTTTGGCGTAGTCGGCAGGATTACGTGCCCACAACAACCGGGTACTGCGTGCCTGAAGAAAAGAACAAGTTTACCTCAAAAAGAAGTCTCCTGCCGGTTCCGGAGAGTCCCCGCCATCGGACTCCATCACAGATCGATTCCCGCCGGTTGTCCGCCATTAACAGCTTTTTCCCGCCATCTGCAGAGTTTCCCGCCACTGGGAGATGATTCCCGCCATTTCCAAAGGTTTCACGCCTTGGAAGAGCGGACGCCATTATGGGCGTGCCAGAGGATGGCAAGAGGCCGCCTCCCATCGTGGGCCAGGACCGAAAATGGCGCCAAAAGTGGAAACCGCCCCCACCAACAGAGACTGTGATGCTAGAGGTGTCTGTCAGCGTGAAAGAACTGCCCCTGGAGCTGACAATCACCAAGTGGCCCCGGGACCGCCCTCGAAGTGGGAGGACTGAGAAGGAGAGAACAAAGATGGGTGTCGCCTGGAGCAGTCTGGAGCGAGCGCACCCGGAGGCAAGAAGCCTGGAGAAGAGTTTCGGAGGAGCTTACCCGGAGATGGCGAGAAAGCAGAGCAGCACCGGCCCGTTGGCCAGGAGCCTGCTAGAAACAGAGGAGGGAGAGCAGAGCAGCACCGGCCCGCTGGCCAGGAGCCTGCTGGAGACAACGGAAGGAGAGCAGAGCAGCACCGACCCGTTGGTCAGGAGCCTGCTGGCAACAACGACCCCACTAGGCCTAGTGGAGGTCCTAGCACAGCTCCCCCGAGACCGGGAGTGTGCACAGACCGCTCTGGAGGGCCTCGCAAGGAGGATGGCCCGGGTGCAGCGAGAGACGTTGGCGGAGTGGAGCCGTGAGATGGCCCAGCAGACCGAGACCTGTCAGCGGAGCACGCCACCCAAGACGAGGAGACAGACCGCCTCTGAGGATGGCGCGGGAGGACTGAAGGCCGGAGACGGCGCCGAGAAGGGAGCCGAACGAAAGGAGGCAGGTAAAGGGGACGTCTCTACCCCAAACCGGGAAACCGCGTACCTGCCCCAGCTCCCCGTCGCAGAGCCCGAAGTCTATCCTGCCGTGCCCGTCGCTGCAACGTCACCGCCGCAGACTAGGCCTCAAACGGGAGCCGCGACCCCTGTGACGTCACACGCCTCGACCCCGAGCGTGACCAAGCAGGAAGTACCACCAGCCTGGTCGCAAGGCCTAGTACCCCCGGGCGCCGCAATACCAACAGCGCCCCCTACCTCCGCGGAGCCCCCGGCCTGGTCGCAGGGCCAAGTAGCCCAGGGTGCCGCCGTCCTTACGGTGCCCTTCACCTTCCAGATACCCCAGGCCTGGCCGCAAGGCCCGGGCAACCCGGGCGCCACCACCACCGCGCCCATAAAACCTAAAGTTCCGCATCTGGGAGAAGATCTGTTTGCCAAGCATACGTGCCCGAACGGGTCTGAAGCCAAAGGTAACCATAAAGAAAGAGCAGGAGGACGCCGTCGTTAAGTACAGCAGAGTACAAGCTGTATATAGTTGCCCGTCGGGGCACAGTGAACTGTTGCTAATATAGTCCCCGTTGGGACCAGCAAGTGTGAACTGTTTACCCGTTTAACCCTTAAATCCCACTGGCCGAGGACTGAGAGCGGCCACTACCCCTTTTGTATATAGTTGCGCTTCCTAAAGCGCCCCCTACCGGTTTTATAGGAAAACCATTTTTCAAGAAAAGACTGTCGCACTGTACCCGGTCACACGTTGCACAGTGACCGGAGGAGGAGCCAGAGGCGACGAGAATGTTTTATATGAAAAGTTTTATGATGCTGCTAATGTATGTTATTTTATATGTTTTTACTATGTTGTTGATATGAAAAAAAAATTTGTATGTTTTGGTGTTGTTTATGTCTTACAGCCCGAGGACGTGCTGTGATTTACCAGGGGGGAATGTAGCACCCTGAGGATTCGGCTGCTACAGGGGTATTGCACCTCAACCCAGAGGTGTGATATTCCACTCCCGGGTAAGGATGGAGTGTGGACCTGAGCTCGGTAGGCTGCATGCACTACACACATCCCATTTCCGAGGAGCAGACCGACGGTACTCCCACTTAGAAATGTGCAGGTACGACCGAGTCTGTTCCTGGCTGGAGTGGGAGGGGGGTGGAACATCCCAAGTAGTGTAGGGGCAGATAGGGGGAGCAGCCTGGGTAAAGATAGGAGCTCATTGGGTGCTGGTCGCCTGAGCTCACACATAGAGGGTGTATATAAGGTGGGCACCAACTAAGAACAGGGTCAGTCTGCCAGCCTTTTGCAGAGAGAAGCCCCAGAGAGAGAGAGAGAGTGGAGCAGAGAAGGAAAGACCCAGAGAGGGGAAAAGAAAGGACTCTGAGAAAACAAATTCAATCCCCGGGTGAAGAGTCGGCAATAGGGTACCGGATCCCAAACTGGTGGGGGCAAAAGCACACCCTAGCCAGAGACCGGAGGCCGTGGGCAGCGTCTGCCATGGCCACCCACCACATCCACCCCGAAGGCATACCACGTGGAGGGTCAGGGAACCCAAGGCCAAGGGTCTCCCAACAGAAGGCCCGAGGGAGCTGGACCTAGGTGGATCACTAGTGGGGACGGCCAGAGGAAAGGACAGAAGGAGAGCTCAGGGTCACGCTCCGGACTTGTTTGGGGGTTTGCTGAATCCAGGACCTGGTGGACGCAGCACGGCTCGGGTGGTCACTTGAAGCTGGAGTGACCGGAACATCAGCAGTGAGTAAATACCCTAAACTGCACAACCCGACTCTGTCTTCACTTAACATCTATGCTGCACCACCACAACCCCCATCCTCTGCACCTGACCCCCTGAGGCTATACCCCACCCGTTGGGGGTTATACTACCAAAAGCTGCACCAACACCATCAGCCTCAGCGGACCCTGCTGCAGCGGCGGCCATAGTGACCGCAATACAACGGGTGGCGTAGTCGACATTAAGAACTTTATAACATCTGTAGGACTGCCACATACTCTGAGCTTGACACCCTGGGCACGGACCGGGTCACAGCCACTCGGAAGACTACAACCCCCATCTGATCCGGCTCCGGGTAAGCCCCCGTGCGCGCGATGTCGCACGACACAGCAGGCCCAGGGGCGCGTCATAAGGGATCTAGAGGTTGACAACATGTCTTCTTAACGGGAGTCCAGGAGCTCATCTCCACAAATGGACTTTTCAGGATCCTTGGGTGGCTCCGTAGTTTGAAACCAATTCTGGTTATCGCTTCTCGGCCTTTTGGCTAAGATCAAGTGTAGTATCTGTTCTTATCAGTTTAATATCTGATACGTCCCCTATCTGGGGACCATATATTAAATGGATTTTTAGAACAGGGAGATGGAAAAAGAGCTTGCTCTGTCCACTCCACGCATTGACCTGGTATTGCAGTATCTCCAGGACCGGTGCACCCCTTCTTTAATGCAGTTTCTAAAATCAGAAAGAATTGAATTCAATGTTTTTTGTTCATTTTGCTTGTTTGTCGGATTTTGGGATGGACTCTTTGGCTTTGCTTTTCTTCTCCTCATTGGATTTTTCATGTTCAAAGTTGCAGAAGCCAGATTACAAGCTCATTTTGGTTCAACTTCAGCAACTGTGCATTGCATTGCCATGTAATGTAATGAAATGCTATCTTTCTAGCTCTCCCTTTTTACTTCCTTTTGGATAAACAGACATATTAGGCAAGCATTTTGGAGCTTTCACCTAAATAACTACAGGTGGTGAGATAAGCTGCACAATATAATTGACCTTTCAGTATATTGTTGCACACACACCATCTATTAAGCAAATGCCCTTGTTATCAACAGCAGCCTTTTAAACTCACCTGAGCTAACAGGTATGTGCGCTGGTTACTCTGCTGCGCTTAAAATTTCTTTTTTGGTTTGCTACAATGCCTTTTCTGAAACGTTGTCTCCCTCTGCTGGAACACTGACTTCTTTCATTTAATGCCTGCAGACTATAAAAGAGAACCCAACCCAAAAAGTTTGGTTGATTAGTCTGTGGCATTCTGTTAAACTGTTGCTTATGGCGGTCTCTGTGAGCTTCTCAGCGACATTCAGCCAGCCAGGTATCCTGCCTGCAGTAGATGGAATGTGGCAATGGAACGCTGGCTGCGCGTGTCATAATAGGCTCTGAGCCTTTATATACCTGTGCACAGCAGCAGCCACCTTCAGTCTGCTGCTGGACAGCCAGCAGCAGCAGCAGCAGCAGGAGAGGTATGTAATCAGCAGCCCTCCTGCTAAGGGTAGACAGCTGCTCGTTCCACCCCACCCCCCGCCTTAATTGGTTCTCCTCCCTTCCAACGGTGTTGAGGCGGGTGGGAACAGCAGGGGGTGAAGGTGCTGTGTTTAAAGAGGTGGAGTTATGCAGATCTAAAACGCGTGGATTGCAGCAGCAGCAAGCCGAAAAATGCAGGCATGTAAGGGATCTAGAGGTTGACAACATGTCTTCTTAACGGGAGTCCAGGAGCTCATCTCCACAAATGGACTTTTCAGGATCCTTGGGTGGCTCCGTAGTTTGAAACCAATTCTGGTTATCGCTTCTCGGCCTTTTGGCTAAGATCAAGTGTAGTATCTGTTCTTATCAGTTTAATATCTGATACGTCCCCTATCTGGGGACCATATATTAAATGGATTTTTAGAACAGGGAGATGGAAAAAGAGCTTGCTCTGTCCACTCCACGCATTGACCTGGTATTGCAGTATCTCCAGGACCGGTGCACCCCTTCTTTAATGCAGTTTCTAAAATCAGAAAGAATTGAATTCAATGTTTTTTGTTCATTTTCCTTGTTTGTCGGATTTTGGGATGGACTCTTTGGCTTTGCTTTTCTTCTCCTCATTGGATTTTTCATGTTCAAAGTTGCAGAAGCCAGATTACAAGCTCATTTTGGTTCAACTTCAGCAACTGTGCATTGCATTGCCATGTAATGTAATGAAATGCTATCTTTCTAGCTCTCCCTTTTTACTTCCTTTTGGATAAACAGACATATTAGGCAAGCATTTTGGAGCTTTCACCTAAATAACTACAGGTGGTGAGATAAGCTGCACAATATAATTGACCTTTCAGTATATTGTTGCACACACACCATCTATTTAGCAAATGCCCTTGTTATCAACAGCAGCCTTTTAAACTCACCTGAGCTAACAGGTATGTGCGCTGGTTACTCTGCTGCGCTTAAAATTTCTTTTTTGGTTTGCTACAATGCCTTTTCTGAAACGTTGTCTCCCTCTGCTGGAACACTGACTTCTTTCATTTAATGCCTGCAGACTATAAAAGAGAACCCAACCCAAAAAGTTTGGTTGATTAGTCTGTGGCATTCTGTTAAACTGTTGCTTATGGCGGTCTCTGTGAGCTTCTCAGCGACATTCAGCCAGCCAAATATCCTGCCTGCAGTAGATGGAATGTGGCAATGGAACGCTGGCTGCGCGTGTCATAATAGGCTCTGAGCCTTTATATACCTGTGCACAGCAGCAGCCACCTTCAGTCTGCTGCTGGACAGCCAGCAGCAGCAGCAGCAGCAGCAGGAGAGGTATGTAATCAGCAGCCCTCCTGCTAAGGGTAGACAGCTGCTCGTTCCACCCCACCCCCCGCCTTAATTGGTTCTCCTCCCTTCCAACGGTGTTGAGGCGGGTGGGAACAGCAGGGGGTGAAGGTGCTGTGTTTAAAGAGGTGGAGTTATGCAGATCTAAAACGCGTGGATTGCAGCAGCAGCAAGCCGAAAAGTGCAGGCATGTAAGGGATCTAGAGGTTGACAACATGTCTTCTTAACGGGAGTCCAGGAGCTCATCTCCACAAATGGACTTTTCAGGATCCTTGGGTGGCTCCGTAGTTTGAAACCAATTCTGGTTATCGCTTCTCGGCCTTTTGGCTAAGATCAAGTGTAGTATCTGTTCTTATCAGTTTAATATCTGATACGTCCCCTATCTGGGGACCATATATTAAATGGATTTTTAGAACAGGGAGATGGAAAAAGAGCTTGCTCTGTCCACTCCACGCATTGACCTGGTATTGCAGTATCTCCAGGACCGGTGCACCCCTTCTTTAATGCAGTTTCTAAAATCAGAAAGAATTGAATTCAATGTTTTTTGTTCATTTTGCTTGTTTGTCGGATTTTGGGATGGACTCTTTGGCTTTGCTTTTCTTCTCCTCATTGGATTTTTCATGTTCAAAGTTGCAGAAGCCAGATTACAAGCTCATTTTGGTTCAACTTCAGCAACTGTGCATTGCATTGCCATGTAATGTAATGAAATGCTATCTTTCTAGCTCTCCCTTTTCACTTCCTTTTGGATAAACAGACATATTAGGCAAGCATTTTGGAGCTTTCACCTAAATAACTACAGGTGGTAAGATAAGCTGCACAATATAATTGACCTTTCAGTATATTGCTGCACACACACCATCTATTTAGCAAATGCCCTTGTTATCAACAGCAGCCTTTTAAACTCACCTGAGCTAACAGGTATGTGCGCTGGTTACTCTGCTGCGCTTAAAATTTCTTTTTTGGTTTGCTACAATGCCTTTTCTGAAACGTTGTCTCCCTCTGCTGGAACACTGACTTCTTTCATTTAATGCCTGCAGACTATAAAAGAGAACCCAACCCAAAAAGTTTGGTTGATTAGTCTGTGGCATTCTGTTAAACTGTTGCTTATGGCGGTCTCTGTGAGCTTCTCAGCGACATTCAGCCAGCCAGGTATCCTGCCTGCAGTAGATGGAATGTGGCAATGGAACGCTGGCTGCGCGTGTCATAATAGGCTCTGAGCCTTTATATACCTGTGCACAGCAGCAGCCACCTTCAGTCTGCTGCTGGACAGCCAGCAGCAGCAGCAGCAGCAGCAGGAGAGGTATGTAATCAGCAGCCCTCCTGCTAAGGGTAGACAGCTGCTCGTTCCACCCCACCCCCCGCCTTAATTGGTTCTTCTCCCTTCCAACGGTGTTGAGGCGGGTGGGAACAGCAGGGGGTGAAGGTGCTGTGTTTAAAGAGGTGGAGTTATGCAGATCTAAAACGCGTGGATTGCAGCAGCAGCAAGCCGAAAAGTGCAGGCATGTAAGGGATCTAGAGGTTGACAACATGTCTTCTTAACGGGAGTCCAGGAGCTCATCTCCACAAATGGACTTTTCAGGATCCTTGGGTGGCTCCGTAGTTTGAAACCAATTCTGGTTATCGCTTCTCGGCCTTTTGGCTAAGATCAAGTGTAGTATCTGTTCTTATCAGTTTAATATCTGATACGTCCCCTATCTGGGGACCATATATTAAATGGATTTTTAGAACAGGGAGATGGAAAAAGAGCTTGCTCTGTCCACTCCACGCATTGACCTGGTATTGCAGTATCTCCAGGACCGGTGCACCCCTTCTTTAATGCAGTTTCTAAAATCAGAAAGAATTGAATTCAATGTTTTTTGTTCATTTTGCTTGTTTGTCGGATTTTGGGATGGACTCTTTGGCTTTGCTTTTCTTCTCCTCATTGGATTTTTCATGTTCAAAGTTGCAGAAGCCAGATTACAAGCTCATTTTGGTTCAACTTCAGCAACTGTGCATTGCATTGCCATGTAATGTAATGAAATGCTATCTTTCTAGCTCTCCCTTTTTACTTCCTTTTGGATAAACAGACATATTAGGCAAGCATTTTGGAGCTTTCACCTAAATAACTACAGGTGGTGAGATAAGCTGCACAATATAATTGACCTTTCAGTATATTGTTGCACACACACCATCTATTTAGCAAATGCCCTTGTTATCAACAGCAGCCTTTTAAACTCACCTGAGCTAACAGGTATGTGCGCTGGTTACTCTGCTGCGCTTAAAATTTCTTTTTTGGTTTGCTACAATGCCTTTTCTGAAACGTTGTCTCCCTCTGCTGGAACACTGACTTCTTTCATTTAATGCCTGCAGACTATAAAAGAGAACCCAACCCAAAAAGTTTGGTTGATTAGTCTGTGGCATTCTGTTAAACTGTTGCTTATGGCGGTCTCTGTGAGCTTCTCAGCGACATTCAGCCAGCCAGGTATCCTGCCTGCAGTAGATGGAATGTGGCAATGGAACGCTGGCTGCGCGTGTCATAATAGGCTCTGAGCCTTTATATACCTGTGCACAGCAGCAGCCACCTTCAGTCTGCTGCTGGACAGCCAGCAGCAGCAGCAGCAGCAGCAGGAGAGGTATGTAATCAGCAGCCCTCCTGCTAAGGGTAGACAGCTGCTCGTTCCACCCCACCCCCCGCCTTAATTGGTTCTCCTCCCTTCCAACGGTGTTGAGGCGGGTGGGAACAGCAGGGGGTGAAGGTGCTGTGTTTAAAGAGGTGGAGTTATGCAGATCTAAAACGCGTGGATTGCAGCAGCAGCAAGCCGAAAAGTGCAGGCATGTAAGGGATCTAGAGGTTGACAACATGTCTTCTTAACGGGAGTCCAGGAGCTCATCTCCACAAATGGACTTTTCAGGATCCTTGGGTGGCTCCGTAGTTTGAAACCAATTCTGGTTATCGCTTCTCGGCCTTTTGGCTAAGATCAAGTGTAGTATCTGTTCTTATCAGTTTAATATCTGATACGTCCCCTATCTGGGGACCATATATTAAATGGATTTTTAGAACAGGGAGATGGAAAAAGAGCTTGCTCTGTCCACTCCACGCATTGACCTGGTATTGCAGTATCTCCAGGACCGGTGCACCCCTTCTTTAATGCAGTTTCTAAAATCAGAAAGAATTGAATTCAATGTTTTTTGTTCATTTTGCTTGTTTGTCGGATTTTGGGATGGACTCTTTGGCTTTGCTTTTCTTCTCCTCATTGGATTTTTCATGTTCAAAGTTGCAGAAGCCAGATTACAAGCTCATTTTGGTTCAACTTCAGCAACTGTGCATTGCATTGCCATGTAATGTAATGAAATGCTATCTTTCTAGCTCTCCCTTTTTACTTCCTTTTGGATAAACAGACATATTAGGCAAGCATTTTGGAGCTTTCACCTAAATAACTACAGGTGGTGAGATAAGCTGCACAATATAATTGACCTTTCAGTATATTGTTGCACACACACCATCTATTTAGCAAATGCCCTTGTTATCAACAGCAGCCTTTTAAACTCACCTGAGCTAACAGGTATGTGCGCTGGTTACTCTGCTGCGCTTAAAATTTCTTTTTTGGTTTGCTACAATGCCTTTTCTGAAACGTTGTCTCCCTCTGCTGGAACACTGACTTCTTTCATTTAATGCCTGCAGACTATAAAAGAGAACCCAACCCAAAAAGTTTGGTTGATTAGTCTGTGGCATTCTGTTAAACTATTGCTTATGGCGGTCTCTGTGAGCTTCTCAGCGACATTCAGCCAGCCAGGTATCCTGCCTGCAGTAGATGGAATGTGGCAATGGAACGCTGGCTGCGCGTGTCATAATAGGCTCTGAGCCTTTATATACCTGTGCACAGCAGCAGCCACCTTCAGTCTGCTGCTGGACAGCCAGCAGCAGCAGCAGCAGCAGCAGGAGAGGTATGTAATCAGCAGCCCTCCTGCTAAGGGTAGACAGCTGCTCGTTCCACCCCACCCCCCGCCTTAATTGGTTCTCCTCCCTTCCAACGGTGTTGAGGCGGGTGGGAACAGCAGGGGGTGAAGGTGCTGTGTTTAAAGAGGTGGAGTTATGCAGATCTAAAACGCGTGGATTGCAGCAGCAGCAAGCCGAAAAGTGCAGGCATGTAAGGGATCTAGAGGTTGACAACATGTCTTCTTAACGGGAGTCCAGGAGCTCATCTCCACAAATGGACTTTTCAGGATCCTTGGGTGGCTCCGTAGTTTGAAACCAATTCTGGTTATCGCTTCTCGGCCTTTTGGCTAAGATCAAGTGTAGTATCTGTTCTTATCAGTTTAATATCTGATACGTCCCCTATCTGGGGACCATATATTAAATGGATTTTTAGAACAGGGAGATGGAAAAAGAGCTTGCTCTGTCCACTCCACGCATTGACCTGGTATTGCAGTATCTCCAGGACCGGTGCACCCCTTCTTTAATGCAGTTTCTAAAATCAGAAAGAATTGAATTCAATGTTTTTTGTTCATTTTGCTTGTTTGTCGGATTTTGGGATGGACTCTTTGGCTTTGCTTTTCTTCTCCTCATTGGATTTTTCATGTTCAAAGTTGCAGAAGCCAGATTACAAGCTCATTTTGGTTCAACTTCAGCAACTGTGCATTGCATTGCCATGTAATGTAATGAAATGCTATCTTTCTAGCTCTCCCTTTTTACTTCCTTTTGGATAAACAGACATATTAGGCAAGCATTTTGGAGCTTTCACCTAAATAACTACAGGTGGTGAGATAAGCTGCACAATATAATTGACCTTTCAGTATATTGTTGCACACACACCATCTATTTAGCAAATGCCCTTGTTATCAACAGCAGCCTTTTAAACTCACCTGAGCTAACAGGTATGTGCGCTGGTTACTCTGCTGCGCTTAAAATTTCTTTTTTGGTTTGCTACAATGCCTTTTCTGAAACGTTGTCTCCCTCTGCTGGAACACTGACTTCTTTCATTTAATGCCTGCAGACAATAAAAGAGAACCCAACCCAAAAAGTTTGGTTGATTAGTCTGTGGCATTCTGTTAAACTGTTGCTTATGGCGGTCTCTGTGAGCTTCTCAGCGACATTCAGCCAGCCAGGTATCCTGCCTGCAGTAGATGGAATGTGGCAATGGAACGCTGGCTGCGCGTGTCATAATAGGCTCTGAGCCTTTATATACCTGTGCACAGCAGCAGCCACCTTCAGTCTGCTGCTGGACAGCCAGCAGCAGCAGCAGCAGGAGAGGTATGTAATCAGCAGCCCTCCTGCTAAGGGTAGACAGCTGCTCGTTCCACCCCACCCCCCGCCTTAATTGGTTCTCCTCCCTTCCAACGGTGTTGAGGCGGGTGGGAACAGGAGGGGGTGAAGGTGCTGTGTTTAAAGAGGTGGAGTTATGCAGATCTAAAACGCGTGGATTGCAGCAGCAGCAAGCCGAAAAGTGCAGGCATGTAAGGGATCTAGAGGTTGACAACATGTCTTCTTAACGGGAGTCCAGGAGCTCATCTCCACAAATGGACTTTTCAGGATCCTTGGGTGGCTCCGTAGTTTGAAACCAATTCTGGTTATCGCTTCTCGGCCTTTTGGCTAAGATCAAGTGTAGTATCTGTTCTTATCAGTTTAATATCTGATACGTCCCCTATCTGGGGACCATATATTAAATGGATTTTTAGAACAGGGAGATGGAAAAAGAGCTTGCTCTGTCCACTCCACGCATTGACCTGGTATTGTAGTATCTCCAGGACCGGTGCACCCCTTCTTTAATGCAGTTTCTAAAATCAGAAAGAATTGAATTCAATGTTTTTTGTTCATTTTGCTTGTTTGTCGGATTTTGGGATGGACTCTTTGGCTTTGCTTTTCTTCTCCTCATTGGATTTTTCATGTTCAAAGTTGCAGAAGCCAGATTACAAGCTCATTTTGGTTCAACTTCAGCAACTGTGCATTGCATTGCCATGTAATGTAATGAAATGCTATCTTTCTAGCTCTCCCTTTTTACTTCCTTTTGGATAAACAGACATATTAGGCAAGCATTTTGGAGCTTTCACCTAAATAACTACAGGTGGTGAGATAAGCTGCACAATATAATTGACCTTTCAGTATATTGTTGCACACACACCATCTATTTAGCAAATGCCCTTGTTATCAACAGCAGCCTTTTAAACTCACCTGAGCTAACAGGTATGTGCGCTGGTTACTCTGCTGCGCTTAAAATTTCTTTTTTGGTTTGCTACAATGCCTTTTCTGAAACGTTGTCTCCCTCTGCTGGAACACTGACTTCTTTCATTTAATGCCTGCAGACTATAAAAGAGAACCCAACCCAAAAAGTTTGGTTGATTAGTCTGTGGCATTCTGTTAAACTGTTGCTTATGGCGGTCTCTGTGAGCTTCTCAGCGACATTCAGCCAGCCAGGTATCCTGCCTGCAGTAGATGGAATGTGGCAATGGAACGCTGGCTGCACGTGTCATAATAGGCTCTGAGCCTTTATATACCTGTGCACAGAAGCAGCCACCTTCAGTCTGCTGCTGGACAGCCAGCAGCAGCAGCAGCAGCAGCAGGAGAGGTATGTAATCAGCAGCCCTCCTGCTAAGGGTAGACAGCTGCTCGTTCCACCCCACCCCCCGCCTTAATTGGTTCTCCTCCCTTCCAACGGTGTTGAGGCGGGTGGGAACAGCAGGGGGTGAAGGTGCTGTGTTTAAAGAGGTGGAGTTATGCAGATCTAAAACGCGTGGATTGCAGCAGCAGCAAGCCGAAAAGTGCAGGCATGTAAGGGATCTAGAGGTTGACAACATGTCTTCTTAACGGGAGTCCAGGAGCTCATCTCCACAAATGGACTTTTCAGGATCCTTGGGTGGCTCCGTAGTTTGAAACCAATTCTGGTTATCGCTTCTCGGCCTTTTGGCTAAGATCAAGTGTAGTATCTGTTCTTATCAGTTTAATATCTGATACGTCCCCTATCTGGGGACCATATATTAAATGGATTTTTAGAACAGGGAGATGGAAAAAGAGCTTGCTCTGTCCACTCCACGCATTGACCTGGTATTGCAGTATCTCCAGGACCGGTGCACCCCTTCTTTAATGCAGTTTCTAAAATCAGAAAGAATTGAATTCAATGTTTTTTGTTCATTTTGCTTGTTTGTCGGATTTTGGGATGGACTCTTTGGCTTTGCTTTTCTTCTCCTCATTGGATTTTTCATGTTCAAAGTTGCAGAAGCCAGATTACAAGCTCATTTTGGTTCAACTTCAGCAACTGTGCATTGCATTGCCATGTAATGTAATGAAATGCTATCTTTCTAGCTCTCCCTTTTTACTTCCTTTTGGATAAACAGACATATTAGGCAAGCATTTTGGAGCTTTCACCTAAATAACTACAGGTGGTGAGATAAGCTGCACAATATAATTGACCTTTCAGTATATTGTTGCACACACACCATCTATTTAGCAAATGCCCTTGTTATCAACAGCAGCCTTTTAAACTCACCTGAGCTAACAGGTATGTGCGCTGGTTACTCTGCTGCGCTTAAAATTTCTTTTTTGGTTTGCTACAATGCCTTTTCTGAAACGTTGTCTCCCTCTGCTGGAACACTGACTTCTTTCATTTAATGCCTGCAGACAATAAAAGAGAACCCAACCCAAAAAGTTTGGTTGATTAGTCTGTGGCATTCTGTTAAACTGTTGCTTATGGCGGTCTCTGTGAGCTTCTCAGCGACATTCAGCCAGCCAGGTATCCTGCCTGCAGTAGATGGAATGTGGCAATGGAACGCTGGCTGCGCGTGTCATAATAGGCTCTGAGCCTTTATATACCTGTGCACAGCAGCAGCCACCTTCAGTCTGCTGCTGGACAGCCAGCAGCAGCAGCAGCAGCAGCAGGAGAGGTATGTAATCAGCAGCCCTCCTGCTAAGGGTAGACAGCTGCTCGTTCCACCCCACCCCCCGCCTTAATTGGTTCTCCTCCCTTCCAACGGTGTTGAGGCGGGTGGGAACAGCAGGGGGTGAAGGTGCTGTGTTTAAAGAGGTGGAGTTATGCAGATCTAAAACGCGTGGATTGCAGCAGCAGCAAGCCGAAAAGTGCAGGCATGTAAGGGATCTAGAGGTTGACAACATGTCTTCTTAACGGGAGTCCAGGAGCTCATCTCCACAAATGGACTTTTCAGGATCCTTGGGTGGCTCCGTAGTTTGAAACCAATTCTGGTTATCGCTTCTCGGCCTTTTGGCTAAGATCAAGTGTAGTATCTGTTCTTATCAGTTTAATATCTGATACGTCCCCTATCTGGGGACCATATATTAAATGGATTTTTAGAACAGGGAGATGGAAAAAGAGCTTGCTCTGTCCACTCCACGCATTGACCTGGTATTGTAGTATCTCCAGGACCGGTGCACCCCTTCTTTAATGCAGTTTCTAAAATCAGAAAGAATTGAATTCAATGTTTTTTGTTCATTTTGCTTGTTTGTCGGATTTTGGGATGGACTCTTTGGCTTTGCTTTTCTTCTCCTCATTGGATTTTTCATGTTCAAAGTTGCAGAAGCCAGATTACAAGCTCATTTTGGTTCAACTTCAGCAACTGTGCATTGCATTGCCATGTAATGTAATGAAATGCTATCTTTCTAGCTCTCCCTTTTTACTTCCTTTTGGATAAACAGACATATTAGGCAAGCATTTTGGAGCTTTCACCTAAATAACTACAGGTGGTGAGATAAGCTGCACAATATAATTGACCTTTCAGTATATTGTTGCACACACACCATCTATTTAGCAAATGCCCTTGTTATCAACAGCAGCCTTTTAAACTCACCTGAGCTAACAGGTATGTGCGCTGGTTACTCTGCTGCGCTTAAAATTTCTTTTTTGGTTTGCTACAATGCCTTTTCTGAAACGTTGTCTCCCTCTGCTGGAACACTGACTTCTTTCATTTAATGCCTGCAGACTATAAAAGAGAACCCAACCCAAAAAGTTTGGTTGATTAGTCTGTGGCATTCTGTTAAACTGTTGCTTATGGCGGTCTCTGTGAGCTTCTCAGCGACATTCAGCCAGCCAGGTATCCTGCCTGCAGTAGATGGAATGTGGCAATGGAACGCTGGCTGCACGTGTCATAATAGGCTCTGAGCCTTTATATACCTGTGCACAGAAGCAGCCACCTTCAGTCTGCTGCTGGACAGCCAGCAGCAGCAGCAGCAGCAGCAGGAGAGGTATGTAATCAGCAGCCCTCCTGCTAAGGGTAGACAGCTGCTCGTTCCACCCCACCCCCCGCCTTAATTGGTTCTCCTCCCTTCCAACGGTGTTGAGGCGGGTGGGAACAGCAGGGGGTGAAGGTGCTGTGTTTAAAGAGGTGGAGTTATGCAGATCTAAAACGCGTGGATTGCAGCAGCAGCAAGCCGAAAAGTGCAGGCATGTAAGGGATCTAGAGGTTGACAACATGTCTTCTTAACGGGAGTCCAGGAGCTCATCTCCACAAATGGACTTTTCAGGATCCTTGGGTGGCTCCGTAGTTTGAAACCAATTCTGGTTATCGCTTCTCGGCCTTTTGGCTAAGATCAAGTGTAGTATCTGTTCTTATCAGTTTAATATCTGATACGTCCCCTATCTGGGGACCATATATTAAATGGATTTTTAGAACAGGGAGATGGAAAAAGAGCTTGCTCTGTCCACTCCACGCATTGACCTGGTATTGCAGTATCTCCAGGACCGGTGCACCCCTTCTTTAATGCAGTTTCTAAAATCAGAAAGAATTGAATTCAATGTTTTTTGTTCATTTTGCTTGTTTGTCGGATTTTGGGATGGACTCTTTGGCTTTGCTTTTCTTCTCCTCATTGGATTTTTCATGTTCAAAGTTGCAGAAGCCAGATTACAAGCTCATTTTGGTTCAACTTCAGCAACTGTGCATTGCATTGCCATGTAATGTAATGAAATGCTATCTTTCTAGCTCTCCCTTTTTACTTCCTTTTGGATAAACAGACATATTAGGCAAGCATTTTGGAGCTTTCACCTAAATAACTACAGGTGGTGAGATAAGCTGCACAATATAATTGACCTTTCAGTATATTGTTGCACACACACCATCTATTTAGCAAATGCCCTTGTTATCAACAGCAGCCTTTTAAACTCACCTGAGCTAACAGGTATGTGCGCTGGTTACTCTGCTGCGCTTAAAATTTCTTTTTTGGTTTGCTACAATGCCTTTTCTGAAACGTTGTCTCCCTCTGCTGGAACACTGACTTCTTTCATTTAATGCCTGCAGACAATAAAAGAGAACCCAACCCAAAAAGTTTGGTTGATTAGTCTGTGGCATTCTGTTAAACTGTTGCTTATGGCGGTCTCTGTGAGCTTCTCAGCGACATTCAGCCAGCCAGGTATCCTGCCTGCAGTAGATGGAATGTGGCAATGGAACGCTGGCTGCGCGTGTCATAATAGGCTCTGAGCCTTTATATACCTGTGCACAGCAGCAGCCACCTTCAGTCTGCTGCTGGACAGCCAGCAGCAGCAGCAGCAGCAGCAGGAGAGGTATGTAATCAGCAGCCCTCCTGCTAAGGGTAGACAGCTGCTCGTTCCACCCCACCCCCCGCCTTAATTGGTTCTCCTCCCTTCCAACGGTGTTGAGGCGGGTGGGAACAGCAGGGGGTGAAGGTGCTGTGTTTAAAGAGGTGGAGTTATGCAGATCTAAAACGCGTGGATTGCAGCAGCAGCAAGCCGAAAAGTGCAGGCATGTAAGGGATCTAGAGGTTGACAACATGTCTTCTTAACGGGAGTCCAGGAGCTCATCTCCACAAATGGACTTTTCAGGATCCTTGGGTGGCTCCGTAGTTTGAAACCAATTCTGGTTATCGCTTCTCGGCCTTTTGGCTAAGATCAAGTGTAGTATCTGTTCTTATCAGTTTAATATCTGATACGTCCCCTATCTGGGGACCATATATTAAATGGATTTTTAGAACAGGGAGATGGAAAAAGAGCTTGCTCTGTCCACTCCACGCATTGACCTGGTATTGTAGTATCTCCAGGACCGGTGCACCCCTTCTTTAATGCAGTTTCTAAAATCAGAAAGAATTGAATTCAATGTTTTTTGTTCATTTTGCTTGTTTGTCGGATTTTGGGATGGACTCTTTGGCTTTGCTTTTCTTCTCCTCATTGGATTTTTCATGTTCAAAGTTGCAGAAGCCAGATTACAAGCTCATTTTGGTTCAACTTCAGCAACTGTGCATTGCATTGCCATGTAATGTAATGAAATGCTATCTTTCTAGCTCTCCCTTTTTACTTCCTTTTGGATAAACAGACATATTAGGCAAGCATTTTGGAGCTTTCACCTAAATAACTACAGGTGGTGAGATAAGCTGCACAATATAATTGACCTTTCAGTATATTGTTGCACACACACCATCTATTTAGCAAATGCCCTTGTTATCAACAGCAGCCTTTTAAACTCACCTGAGCTAACAGGTATGTGCGCTGGTTACTCTGCTGCGCTTAAAATTTCTTTTTTGGTTTGCTACAATGCCTTTTCTGAAACGTTGTCTCCCTCTGCTGGAACACTGACTTCTTTCATTTAATGCCTGCAGACTATAAAAGAGAACCCAACCCAAAAAGTTTGGTTGATTAGTCTGTGGCATTCTGTTAAACTGTTGCTTATGGCGGTCTCTGTGAGCTTCTCAGCGACATTCAGCCAGCCAGGTATCCTGCCTGCAGTAGATGGAATGTGGCAATGGAACGCTGGCTGCACGTGTCATAATAGGCTCTGAGCCTTTATATACCTGTGCACAGAAGCAGCCACCTTCAGTCTGCTGCTGGACAGCCAGCAGCAGCAGCAGCAGCAGCAGGAGAGGTATGTAATCAGCAGCCCTCCTGCTAAGGGTAGACAGCTGCTCGTTCCACCCCACCCCCCGCCTTAATTGGTTCTCCTCCCTTCCAACGGTGTTGAGGCGGGTGGGAACAGCAGGGGGTGAAGGTGCTGTGTTTAAAGAGGTGGAGTTATGCAGATCTAAAACGCGTGGATTGCAGCAGCAGCAAGCCGAAAAGTGCAGGCATGTAAGGGATCTAGAGGTTGACAACATGTCTTCTTAACGGGAGTCCAGGAGCTCATCTCCACAAATGGACTTTTCAGGATCCTTGGGTGGCTCCGTAGTTTGAAACCAATTCTGGTTATCGCTTCTCGGCCTTTTGGCTAAGATCAAGTGTAGTATCTGTTCTTATCAGTTTAATATCTGATACGTCCCCTATCTGGGGACCATATATTAAATGGATTTTTAGAACAGGGAGATGGAAAAAGAGCTTGCTCTGTCCACTCCACGCATTGACCTGGTATTGCAGTATCTCCAGGACCGGTGCACCCCTTCTTTAATGCAGTTTCTAAAATCAGAAAGAATTGAATTCAATGTTTTTTGTTCATTTTGCTTGTTTGTCGGATTTTGGGATGGACTCTTTGGCTTTGCTTTTCTTCTCCTCATTGGATTTTTCATGTTCAAAGTTGCAGAAGCCAGATTACAAGCTCATTTTGGTTCAACTTCAGCAACTGTGCATTGCATTGCCATGTAATGTAATGAAATGCTATCTTTCTAGCTCTCCCTTTTTACTTCCTTTTGGATAAACAGACATATTAGGCAAGCATTTTGGAGCTTTCACCTAAATAACTACAGGTGGTGAGATAAGCTGCACAATATAATTGACCTTTCAGTATATTGTTGCACACACACCATCTATTTAGCAAATGCCCTTGTTATCAACAGCAGCCTTTTAAACTCACCTGAGCTAACAGGTATGTGCGCTGGTTACTCTGCTGCGCTTAAAATTTCTTTTTTGGTTTGCTACAATGCCTTTTCTGAAACGTTGTCTCCCTCTGCTGGAACACTGACTTCTTTCATTTAATGCCTGCAGACTATAAAAGAGAACCCAACCCAAAAAGTTTGGTTGATTAGTCTGTGGCATTCTGTTAAACTGTTGCTTATGGCGGTCTCTGTGAGCTTCTCAGCGACATTCAGCCAGCCAGGTATCCTGCCTGCAGTAGATGGAATGTGGCAATGGAACGCTGGCTGCGCGTGTCATAATAGGCTCTGAGCCTTTATATACCTGTGCACAGCAGCAGCCACCTTCAGTCTGCTGCTGGACAGCCAGCAGCAGCAGCAGCAGCAGCAGGAGAGGTATGTAATCAGCAGCCCTCCTGCTAAGGGTAGACAGCTGCTCGTTCCACCCCACCCCCCGCCTTAATTGGTTCTCCTCCCTTCCAACGGTGTTGAGGCGGGTGGGAACAGCAGGGGGTGAAGGTGCTGTGTTTAAAGAGGTGGAGTTATGCAGATCTAAAACGCGTGGATTGCAGCAGCAGCAAGCCGAAAAGTGCAGGCATGTAAGGGATCTAGAGGTTGACAACATGTCTTCTTAACGGGAGTCCAGGAGCTCATCTCCACAAATGGACTTTTCAGGATCCTTGGGTGGCTCCGTAGTTTGAAACCAATTCTGGTTATCGCTTCTCGGCCTTTTGGCTAAGATCAAGTGTAGTATCTGTTCTTATCAGTTTAATATCTGATACGTCCCCAATCTGGGGACCATATATTAAATGGATTTTTAGAACAGGGAGATGGAAAAAGAGCTTGCTCTGTCCACTCCACGCATTGACCTGGTATTGCAGTATCTCCAGGACCGGTGCACCCCTTCTTTAATGCAGTTTCTAAAATCAGAAAGAATTGAATTCAATGTTTTTTGTTCATTTTGCTTGTTTGTCGGATTTTGGGATGGACTCTTTGGCTTTGCTTTTCTTCTCCTCATTGGATTTTTCATGTTCAAAGTTGCAGAAGCCAGATTACAAGCTCATTTTGGTTCAACTTCAGCAACTGTGCATTGCATTGCCATGTAATGTAATGAAATGCTATCTTTCTAGCTCTCCCTTTTTACTTCCTTTTGGATAAACAGACATATTAGGCAAGCATTTTGGAGCTTTCTCCTAAATAACTACAGGTGGTGAGATAAGCTGCACAATATAATTGACCTTTCAGTATATTGTTGCACACACACCATCTATTTAGCAAATGCCCTTGTTATCAACAGCAGCCTTTTAAACTCACCTGAGCTAACAGGTATGTGCGCTGGTTACTCTGCTGCGCTTAAAATTTCTTTTTTGGTTTGCTACAATGCCTTTTCTGAAATGTTGTCTCCCTCTGCTGGAACACTGACTTCTTTCATTTAATGCCTGCAGACTATAAAAGAGAACCCAACCCAAAAAGTTTGGTTGATTAGTCTGTGGCATTCTGTTAAACTGTTGCTTATGGCGGTCTCTGTGAGCTTCTCAGCGACATTCAGCCAGCCAGGTATCCTGCCTGCAGTAGATGGAATGTGGCAATGGAACGCTGGCTGCGCGTGTCATAATAGGCTCTGAGCCTTTATATACCTGTGCACAGCAGCAGCCACCTTCAGTCTGCTGCTGGACAGCCAGCAGCAGCAGCAGCAGCAGCAGGAGAGGTATGTAATCAGCAGCCCTCCTGCTAAGGGTAGACAGCTGCTCGTTCCACCCCACCCCCCGCCTTAATTGGTTCTCCTCCCTTCCAACGGTGTTGAGGCGGGTGGGAACAGCAGGGGGTGAAGGTGCTGTGTTTAAAGAGGTGGAGTTATGCAGATCTAAAACGCGTGGATTGCAGCAGCAGCAAGCCGAAAAGTGCAGGCATGTAAGGGATCTAGAGGTTGACAACATGTCTTCTTAACGGGAGTCCAGGAGCTCATCTCCACAAATGGACTTTTCAGGATCCTTGGGTGGCTCCGTAGTTTGAAACCAATTCTGGTTATCGCTTCTCGGCCTTTTGGCTAAGATCAAGTGTAGTATCTGTTCTTATCAGTTTAATATCTGATACGTCCCCTATCTGGGGACCATATATTAAATGGATTTTTAGAACAGGGAGATGGAAAAAGAGCTTGCTCTGTCCACTCCACGCATTGACCTGGTATTGTAGTATCTCCAGGACCGGTGCACCCCTTCTTTAATGCAGTTTCTAAAATCAGAAAGAATTGAATTCAATGTTTTTTGTTCATTTTGCTTGTTTGTCGGATTTTGGGATGGACTCTTTGGCTTTGCTTTTCTTCTCCTCATTGGATTTTTCATGTTCAAAGTTGCAGAAGCCAGATTACAAGCTCATTTTGGTTCAACTTCAGCAACTGTGCATTGCATTGCCATGTAATGTAATGAAATGCTATCTTTCTAGCTCTCCCTTTTTACTTCCTTTTGGATAAACAGACATATTAGGCAAGCATTTTGGAGCTTTCACCTAAATAACTACAGGTGGTGAGATAAGCTGCACAATATAATTGACCTTTCAGTATATTGTTGCACACACACCATCTATTTAGCAAATGCCCTTGTTATCAACAGCAGCCTTTTAAACTCACCTGAGCTAACAGGTATGTGCGCTGGTTACTCTGCTGCGCTTAAAATTTCTTTTTTGGTTTGCTACAATGCCTTTTCTGAAACGTTGTCTCCCTCTGCTGGAACACTGACTTCTTTCATTTAATGCCTGCAGACTATAAAAGAGAACCCAACCCAAAAAGTTTGGTTGATTAGTCTGTGGCATTCTGTTAAACTGTTGCTTATGGCGGTCTCTGTGAGCTTCTCAGCGACATTCAGCCAGCCAGGTATCCTGCCTGCAGTAGATGGAATGTGGCAATGGAACGCTGGCTGCACGTGTCATAATAGGCTCTGAGCCTTTATATACCTGTGCACAGAAGCAGCCACCTTCAGTCTGCTGCTGGACAGCCAGCAGCAGCAGCAGCAGCAGCAGGAGAGGTATGTAATCAGCAGCCCTCCTGCTAAGGGTAGACAGCTGCTCGTTCCACCCCACCCCCCGCCTTAATTGGTTCTCCTCCCTTCCAACGGTGTTGAGGCGGGTGGGAACAGCAGGGGGTGAAGGTGCTGTGTTTAAAGAGGTGGAGTTATGCAGATCTAAAACGCGTGGATTGCAGCAGCAGCAAGCCGAAAAGTGCAGGCATGTAAGGGATCTAGAGGTTGACAACATGTCTTCTTAACGGGAGTCCAGGAGCTCATCTCCACAAATGGACTTTTCAGGATCCTTGGGTGGCTCCGTAGTTTGAAACCAATTCTGGTTATCGCTTCTCGGCCTTTTGGCTAAGATCAAGTGTAGTATCTGTTCTTATCAGTTTAATATCTGATACGTCCCCTATCTGGGGACCATATATTAAATGGATTTTTAGAACAGGGAGATGGAAAAAGAGCTTGCTCTGTCCACTCCACGCATTGACCTGGTATTGCAGTATCTCCAGGACCGGTGCACCCCTTCTTTAATGCAGTTTCTAAAATCAGAAAGAATTGAATTCAATGTTTTTTGTTCATTTTGCTTGTTTGTCGGATTTTGGGATGGACTCTTTGGCTTTGCTTTTCTTCTCCTCATTGGATTTTTCATGTTCAAAGTTGCAGAAGCCAGATTACAAGCTCATTTTGGTTCAACTTCAGCAACTGTGCATTGCATTGCCATGTAATGTAATGAAATGCTATCTTTCTAGCTCTCCCTTTTTACTTCCTTTTGGATAAACAGACATATTAGGCAAGCATTTTGGAGCTTTCACCTAAATAACTACAGGTGGTGAGATAAGCTGCACAATATAATTGACCTTTCAGTATATTGTTGCACACACACCATCTATTTAGCAAATGCCCTTGTTATCAACAGCAGCCTTTTAAACTCACCTGAGCTAACAGGTATGTGCGCTGGTTACTCTGCTGCGCTTAAAATTTCTTTTTTGGTTTGCTACAATGCCTTTTCTGAAACGTTGTCTCCCTCTGCTGGAACACTGACTTCTTTCATTTAATGCCTGCAGACTATAAAAGAGAACCCAACCCAAAAAGTTTGGTTGATTAGTCTGTGGCATTCTGTTAAACTGTTGCTTATGGCGGTCTCTGTGAGCTTCTCAGCGACATTCAGCCAGCCAGGTATCCTGCCTGCAGTAGATGGAATGTGGCAATGGAACGCTGGCTGCGCGTGTCATAATAGGCTCTGAGCCTTTATATACCTGTGCACAGCAGCAGCCACCTTCAGTCTGCTGCTGGACAGCCAGCAGCAGCAGCAGCAGCAGCAGGAGAGGTATGTAATCAGCAGCCCTCCTGCTAAGGGTAGACAGCTGCTCGTTCCACCCCACCCCCCGCCTTAATTGGTTCTCCTCCCTTCCAACGGTGTTGAGGCGGGTGGGAACAGCAGGGGGTGAAGGTGCTGTGTTTAAAGAGGTGGAGTTATGCAGATCTAAAACGCGTGGATTGCAGCAGCAGCAAGCCGAAAAGTGCAGGCATGTAAGGGATCTAGAGGTTGACAACATGTCTTCTTAACGGGAGTCCAGGAGCTCATCTCCACAAATGGACTTTTCAGGATCCTTGGGTGGCTCCGTAGTTTGAAACCAATTCTGGTTATCGCTTCTCGGCCTTTTGGCTAAGATCAAGTGTAGTATCTGTTCTTATCAGTTTAATATCTGATACGTCCCCAATCTGGGGACCATATATTAAATGGATTTTTAGAACAGGGAGATGGAAAAAGAGCTTGCTCTGTCCACTCCACGCATTGACCTGGTATTGCAGTATCTCCAGGACCGGTGCACCCCTTCTTTAATGCAGTTTCTAAAATCAGAAAGAATTGAATTCAATGTTTTTTGTTCATTTTGCTTGTTTGTCGGATTTTGGGATGGACTCTTTGGCTTTGCTTTTCTTCTCCTCATTGGATTTTTCATGTTCAAAGTTGCAGAAGCCAGATTACAAGCTCATTTTGGTTCAACTTCAGCAACTGTGCATTGCATTGCCATGTAATGTAATGAAATGCTATCTTTCTAGCTCTCCCTTTTTACTTCCTTTTGGATAAACAGACATATTAGGCAAGCATTTTGGAGCTTTCTCCTAAATAACTACAGGTGGTGAGATAAGCTGCACAATATAATTGACCTTTCAGTATATTGTTGCACACACACCATCTATTTAGCAAATGCCCTTGTTATCAACAGCAGCCTTTTAAACTCACCTGAGCTAACAGGTATGTGCGCTGGTTACTCTGCTGCGCTTAAAATTTCTTTTTTGGTTTGCTACAATGCCTTTTCTGAAATGTTGTCTCCCTCTGCTGGAACACTGACTTCTTTCATTTAATGCCTGCAGACTATAAAAGAGAACCCAACCCAAAAAGTTTGGTTGATTAGTCTGTGGCATTCTGTTAAACTGTTGCTTATGGCGGTCTCTGTGAGCTTCTCAGCGACATTCAGCCAGCCAGGTATCCTGCCTGCAGTAGATGGAATGTGGCAATGGAACGCTGGCTGCGCGTGTCATAATAGGCTCTGAGCCTTTATATACCTGTGCACAGCAGCAGCCACCTTCAGTCTGCTGCTGGACAGCCAGCAGCAGCAGCAGCAGCAGCAGGAGAGGTATGTAATCAGCAGCCCTCCTGCTAAGGGTAGACAGCTGCTCGTTCCACCCCACCCCCCGCCTTAATTGGTTCTCCTCCCTTCCAACGGTGTTGAGGCGGGTGGGAACAGCAGGGGGTGAAGGTGCTGTGTTTAAAGAGGTGGAGTTATGCAGATCTAAAACGCGTGGATTGCAGCAGCAGCAAGCCGAAAAGTGCAGGCATGTAAGGGATCTAGAGGTTGACAACATGTCTTCTTAACGGGAGTCCAGGAGCTCATCTCCACAAATGGACTTTTCAGGATCCTTGGGTGGCTCCGTAGTTTGAAACCAATTCTGGTTATCGCTTCTCGGCCTTTTGGCTAAGATCAAGTGTAGTATCTGTTCTTATCAGTTTAATATCTGATACGTCCCCTATCTGGGGACCATATATTAAATGGATTTTTAGAACAGGGAGATGGAAAAAGAGCTTGCTCTGTCCACTCCACGCATTGACCTGGTATTGCAGTATCTCCAGGACCGGTGCACCCCTTCTTTAATGCAGTTTCTAAAATCAGAAAGAATTGAATTCAATGTTTTTTGTTCATTTTGCTTGTTTGTCGGATTTTGGGATGGACTCTTTGGCTTTGCTTTTCTTCTCCTCATTGGATTTTTCATGTTCAAAGTTGCAGAAGCCAGATTACAAGCTCATTTTGGTTCAACTTCAGCAACTGTGCTTTGCATTGCCATGTAATGTAATGAAATGCTATCTTTCTAGCTCTCCCTTTTTACTTCCTTTTGGATAAACAGACATATTAGGCAAGCATTTTGGAGCTTTCACCTAAATAACTACAGGTGGTGAGATAAGCTGCACAATATAATTGACCTTTCAGTATATTGTTGCACACACACCATCTATTTAGCAAATGCCCTTGTTATCAACAGCAGCCTTTTAAACTCACCTGAGCTAACAGGTATGTGCGCTGGTTACTCTGCTGCGCTTAAAATTTCTTTTTTGGTTTGCTACAATGCCTTTTCTGAAACGTTGTCTCCCTCTGCTGGAACACTGACTTCTTTCATTTAATGCCTGCAGACTATAAAAGAGAACCCAACCCAAAAAGTTTGGTTGATTAGTCTGTGGCATTCTGTTAAACTGTTGCTTATGGCGGTCTCTGTGAGCTTCTCAGCGACATTCAGCCAGCCAGGTATCCTGCCTGCAGTAGATGGAATGTGGCAATGGAACGCTGGCTGCGCGTGTCATAATAGGCTCTGAGCCTTTATATACCTGTGCACAGCAGCAGCCACCTTCAGTCTGCTGCTGGACAGCCAGCAGCAGCAGCAGCAGCAGCAGGAGAGGTATGTAATCAGCAGCCCTCCTGCTAAGGGTAGACAGCTGCTCGTTCCACCCCACCCCCCGCCTTAATTGGTTCTCCTCCCTTCCAACGGTGTTGAGGCGGGTGGGAACAGCAGGGGGTGAAGGTGCTGTGTTTAAAGAGGTGGAGTTATGCAGATCTAAAACGCGTGGATTGCAGCAGCAGCAAGCCGAAAAGTGCAGGCATGTAAGGGATCTAGAGGTTGACAACATGTCTTCTTAACGGGAGTCCAGGAGCTCATCTCCACAAATGGACTTTTCAGGATCCTTGGGTGGCTCCGTAGTTTGAAACCAATTCTGGTTATCGCTTCTCGGCCTTTTGGCTAAGACCAAGTATCTTGTCTGGGGTCCTTGAGTGTTTTCCCTTGGCCTTCCGGCATCGCCATCTTGATGGCTTAAGCCGGTTGCTGCTTTAGGGGGAGAACGAGGAGGAACGAGAGAGTGATCATAATGGGCGTGAAGATACGCTATGCTGGGACCGATGACAATCGGGTTCGCAATGCATTCCGCATTGAAGTTGATGCTGCTGTCAGAGAGCGTTTCAATCTGTCGTATATGGTGCACGAGGTGATCTTCAAAATCCTGGAAGTGACAAGAGAAAACATCGTCTGCCTGCAGGAATCCCGGAAAGAAGGACGGTATGTCTTGGTGTTGCAATCTATGGCGGCTTGCCGGAACCTGTATAAGAAGTTGAGGGAGCAGGAGAAGAATCCAACCTTGCATGGTTTGACTTTTACAGTCTTGTACTCCAAAGGTGATGTTCCCCTAGTCATATTTATGTATAATCCCTTTGTGCACGAACATGACATTGCGACTTTTCTTAAGAGGCATTGTGACTTTGTGAGCAACAGTCACAAAATCATGAACGAGGAGAACTTATGGACTGGCAAATACAGATATTTTGTCAGATTTGGGGAAAGTTCTTCGGAGCCTGGAGGTGTTCATTACCCTCCCCAAAGTTTCTCTATCGGGAGAGATAGGGGTATTCTCTTCTTTCCTGAGGCCCCAGTTTTTTGCAGGAAATGTAAGAAGTACGGACACTTACAAGAGGTTTGTACTGCTGTGCCTGTTTGCTCCAAGTGCAACCAAAGTGGGCATGTTGCTAAGGACTGTACCAATCCAATTGTTTGCAATGCTTGTGGTATGGAGGGGCATGCCTTTAAGGATTGTACTCGTCGTGCGAACGAGGGCAAGGCAAGGGCATACTCTGAGATGGTCTCGAACTCTCTGAGGCCTAAGAGTGTGGCACCTGAGGCCGCAGTTTCTTCCAGGGTGAAGGTAGTGGAACAGCGTGTGGAGACTGCTCCAGTGAGGGCGTCTGCTGACCTACTGGTGGAGCCCGGGAGAGTGGAAGAGGTTCTGGCAGCTGAGATGGACATTTCTTCCTATCAGGGGGGTTTCATTGACTCCTTTTGTGAAGAACGTGAGGGAGCCTTGGAAATCCCAGGGGACCCGGCTCTCAGTTGGAGCAGTGAAAGTATGGATGAAGAGGGAGCTGGAGGTCAAGGAGACTTCACTGAGACTGGGGTGAGGTCTTCTGAGGAACCGGACCGCGCTAAGAATAAAAGGGCCCGGTTGTCTGAACCATCAAGTAGCCAATGCGTGGCAAGTCCGGTGAGTGAGCGGGATTACCCAGTGGTTTCTCTTTCTCCTGCGTCAACGGCTTACCTGGAGGAGAATTTGGAGTCCACTATCTTTCAGCTAAGTGGGAGTTCGCCGGATGACAAAGGATAAGGAAGGCATGTTTTTTTTGCTGAGACTGGTGTTTCTGTTTTTTGAGCCAAAGAATGGTCTCTAAACCAAATTGGGACATTGCGTCCCTTAATGTAAGACTTTTAAAGTCTAGAGTTAGAAGATCTGTGATTCTGGACTTCTTACATAACCATTCTTTTGATATTATGTGTCTACAGGAGTGTGGTATAGAAGAACCCCTGGAAGACGCTGATTGGCCATATGGCCAGCATATCTGGTCTGGCTCTAGTGGGAATAAAAATGATGGAGTTGGGATAGTATTAAATAATAGAAATTTTGTTTTTGAATATTATAAGGTAATAGAGGTGGGTCGTTGCATCTCTGCAGTTGTGTGTGGGAGGGGGTGGAAAGTTAAAATTATAAATATTTATGGTCCTACAAAAAAGAAGACAGGTTAAGTTTATTAGATAAATTATGTTTAGAATTACCTGGTAGGATCCCTGTGATAGTAACAGGTGATTTTAACTGTGTAACTGAGGGGAAAGTTGATGCCTCAGGAAAAAAATTGGCAAACATTATTTCTGATTTTTTCTTTTTTGATGCTGCTGAGGTTTATTTGGGGAAGCCACCACCACCAACCTATAAAGCTGACAGGGGTGGGATAACATCTAGGATTGATAGGATGTTTTTTTCTAAAAATATAATATGTGATGGTTTTTCTCAATTTTCAGTTCCTTTTTCGGACCATGTGTGCCTGAAAGGTGAGTTTAGAGGGGATTTAAGGCGGGTGCATGGGAGAGGTGTGTGGAAATTGAATGTGAGTTTGCTTGAGGATGAGAGAATTGTGAATGATTTTAAGAAAAAATATAGTTGGTGTAAATCTCAAAAGAGTAAGTTTGAAAGTGTGTTGGTGTGGTGGGATTGGATGAAGTATGAAGTGCAAAAGTTTTTTCGTCGATGGGGCTATAAAAAGGCTGCCATGGTTAGGAGTCAATATAAAGATTTAATGATGAGGGTGGAATGGCTGGAGAAAATGAGGATGTGTGGTGTGGATGTGGATGATTTGTTAAGAAGTGCGAGAGAGGATTTGAAGAGGACTTTGGAGAGGAAGGGAAGGGAAATAATTTTTAGGTCAAAGGTGGTCCATCTTGATAAAGATGAAAAGTGTTCAAGATATTTCTTTAAAAAAATAAATGGTAAGAAGGAGGGTATGGAGGAGATTTTTGATGTGGATGGTGTTTGTGTGAGTGGGGAGGATGTAATGAAGGAAGTGGTCACGTTTTATGCTGAGTTGTTTGGCAGGAAGTGGGTGGATGAGAGTTTGAAAGAAGAAGTGCTTAAGACTTTGGATTGTAAGGTGGATAAGGATGGATGTTCTGGTCTATGTGAGGCAGTGATTGAGGAGGAAGTTAAGAAAGCGGTGTTTGGTGCAAGGAAAAATGTGACGCCTGGGAAGGATGGTTTGCCTGTGGAGCTATATGTTATGATGTGGGAAGTGATGGGTATGGATTTAGTGGAAGTGTGTCAGTTTATGTGGGAGAATGGGATGCTTGCGGGTTCAATGAAGGAGGGAGTGGTGGTCTTAATCCATAAGAAAGGGGATAAAAGGTGTTTGAGTAATTGGAGGCCAATTACGCTTCTGAACGCCGATTACAAGGTATTCAGTAAAATTTTGGCGTGTCGGATGCGTGTGGTTGTAGCTGATGTGATTGGTAAAGATCAAGTGTGTGCAGTGCCTGGTAGATGTATGACGGATAATCTGTGTCTTTTAAGAGATGTGTTGTGGGATTGTAAAGTAAGAAAGCAGAAGTGTATGGTGATGGCTGTTGACTTTGAAAAGGCGTTTGATCGCGTGTCTCATGTGTTTCTATTTGAGGTTTTGCGTAGAATGGGTTTTCCGGAGAAATTTGTGCGTGCCGTGAGAGGATTGTATGGGGAGGTGGTGAGTGAATTTCTGGTGAATGGGTTTTTGAGTGAGAAAGTGTGTATTAGGTCTGGTGTGAGGCAAGGTTGTCCCATGTCACCGGTATTATTTGTGTGTGTGATTGAGCCACTGCTGTGTATGATTCGGAAAGAGAAAGTGGTGCGTGGTTTGTTAGTGCCAGGGAGTGGTGGAATGACTGTGAAAGTCTTAGGATATATGGATGATGTAGTAGTGGTGAGTGAGAGTGTGGCCTCTATGGAGAGAGTAAAATTGTTGTTGAATTTTTTTTGTGGCGCGTCAGCGTTTCGTGTGAATTGGAACAAATGCATGTTTAAATGTTTTGGTGACAATAGGATTAAGATGGATGGTGTGGCTGGTGTGGATGGTGCAATTAAAGTGTTGGGAGTTTTTTTTAATGATGATTTGAAAGGTTATGAGAGTTGGGATGATTGTGGTGAGCGGATTGTGCGGAAGATGAATTTTTGGAAGTTACGTTCTTTGTCTTTGGTAGGGAAGGTTCTTATTATTAAGGCTGTTATTCTCCCTATTTTGCTTTATGTTTCTTGTATTTTTCCAGTGCCCTATAGGAAAATTAAAAAAGTGGAGAAACTAATTTTTGTGTTTTTTTGGGGCAGTAGGATGGAAAGACTTAAGAGAGAGATTTTGTTTAAGCAATATTTGTATGGGGGACTGAAGTTTCCGAATATTGAAGTGTTTCTAACATTGCATTTTATTAAGACTACGGTCATTTTGATTGGGAAGAATAATAAAGGGGCATTTATGTGTAAGTATTTGGCTGGATGGATGCTGTATGGTCTGAATTGGGTGAAGCGTGATAAGAATGTGCCTGTTGCTTTTAAGTGTCCTGAGTGGTATGGTTTGATTGAGAAGTTTGTGAGGAAGAATGATTTGTTAGCAGTTGCAATGAAAGACTTTATGTTGGTTAAGAAGGTGATGGGGAAGATGTGTGTGAATGAGTGTGAGAGTAATGTGGTGGGATTGCGTTCTATGGAAGTTGCGCGGGTATGGAAGAAGTTAAGCATTCAAGGTGTGTCGAATAGACAGCGAGATATAGTATGGATGGGCCTTCATAATATTTTGCCAGTGAGGGATTTTCAGAAGAAAAGAGATCTCATAAGATCTGCAGTATGTCCAAGGGATGGTTGTGGAGCGAATGAGACGGTGAGGCACCTTATGTGGGATTGTAATTTTGCGTATGATGTGTGGAAAGGTGTGGGTGGACTGTGTAAAGGGGTTGCTGGTGTGAAGTTTATTGATTGGAGAGTGGCTATGTTTGGTTTTGGTGCTAGTCGTCGTGGCCTTGAAAGGATGATGTGGTTTATTATGGTGTGTGTGCAGGAGAGCTTGTGGGATGTGAGAAATTTGTGTGTGTTTAAAAGAGTAAATTTAACAGTAAATGATTGTATTAGGTTGATCTTAGCAAGACTATATGTAATCTATTTGTGGGATACAAGAGAAGGTAGTGGTGGTGGAACAGATTCTGAAGGTGTGTGGAAATACCTTAAGTGGCAGGATATGGTTAAATACCGTTGATAATTTTTCTGGAAATTTCTCTGGCATACGATTACTTGTTTGTATTTTTGTTGAATAATACTTTAATAAAGAAACCACAATGATGTTTATGAAGTGGCAGTATAACTTATGACGAAGTCTGGTTAACTGTTTGCTTATATCTAAACCTGAGTGGTTTTAAAAAAAAAAAAAAAAAAAAAAAAAATCTGTTCTTATCAGTTTAATATCTGATACGTCCCCTATCTGGGGACCATATATTAAATGGATTTTTAGAACAGGGAGATGGAAAAAGAGCTTGCTCTGTCCACTCCACGCATTGACCTGGTATTGCAGTATCTCCAGGACCGGTGCACCCCTTCTTTAATGCAGTTTCTAAAATCAGAAAGAATTGAATTCAATGTTTTTTGTTCATTTTGCTTGTTTGTCGGATTTTGGGATGGACTCTTTGGCTTTGCTTTTCTTCTCCTCATTGGATTTTTCATGTTCAAAGTTGCAGAAGCCAGATTACAAGCTCATTTTGGTTCAACTTCAGCAACTGTGCATTGCATTGCCATGTAATGTAATGAAATGCTATCTTTCTAGCTCTCCCTTTTTACTTCCTTTTGGATAAACAGACATATTAGGCAAGCATTTTGGAGCTTTCACCTAAATAACTACAGGTGGTGAGATAAGCTGCACAATATAATTGACCTTTCAGTATATTGTTGCACACACACCATCTATTTAGCAAATGCCCTTGTTATCAACAGCAGCCTTTTAAACTCACCTGAGCTAACAGGTATGTGCGCTGGTTACTCTGCTGCGCTTAAAATTTCTTTTTTGGTTTGCTACAATGCCTTTTCTGAAACGTTGTCTCCCTCTGCTGGAACACTGACTTCTTTCATTTAATGCCTGCAGACTATAAAAGAGAACCCAACCCAAAAAGTTTGGTTGATTAGTCTGTGGCATTCTGTTAAACTGTTGCTTATGGCGGTCTCTGTGAGCTTCTCAGCGACATTCAGCCAGCCAGGTATCCTGCCTGCAGTAGATGGAATCTGGCAATGGAACGCTGGCTGCGCGTGTCATAATAGGCTCTGAGCCTTTATATACCTGTGCACAGCAGCAGCCACCTTCAGTCTGCTGCTGGACAGCCAGCAGCAGCAGCAGCAGCAGCAGGAGAGGTATGTAATCAGCAGCCCTCCTGCTAAGGGTAGACAGCTGCTCGTTCCACCCCACCCCCCGCCTTAATTGGTTCTCCTCCCTTCCAACGGTGTTGAGGCGGGTGGGAACAGCAGGGGGTGAAGGTGCTGTGTTTAAAGAGGTGGAGTTATGCAGATCTAAAACGCGTGGATTGCAGCAGCAGCAAGCCGAAAAGTGCAGGCATGTAAGGGATCTAGAGGTTGACAACATGTCTTCTTAACGGGAGTCCAGGAGCTCATCTCCACAAATGGACTTTTCAGGATCCTTGGGTGGCTCCGTAGTTTGAAACCAATTCTGGTTATCGCTTCTCGGCCTTTTGGCTACGATCAAGTGCTTTATTGCAGGAGATTGTGGTTGAAGGGCACTCGGGTACCCCTCTCCTTGGCCTGGCAGGATCGTCCACTTTGGTGGACTTAACCTGCTTGCTGCTATTAGGGAGAGGGCTTAGTCCCAGGGTAACGAGTTGCGATCCCCCAGCTTCCAGGTGTTTTTCGCTGCAAGAACACTGGGAGCGCAGATTGCAAGCGGCTGCAATTTGCAACCTTGTTGCCTTTTTCCATGGAGGTTGACCCTAACCTCGTGCCTCTTTATGCGAGGCTAAAAAACTCTATCCGAGTTCACTTCACGGCGGGTGGCTCGGATATGAGGAAATTAGGGTATGTAGTCCAGGACGTGCTCAGGAACCTTCTTGGCGTACAAAGAAATGAAATTCTCTCCATCCAGGATTATCCCAGAAGAGGTGACTATGACATCACATTCACCGGAGAAGGTATTTTTAGAGATGTACTAGAAAAGTTAAAAAAAGTTGAAAATAGTCCTGTTTTGAAAGGGATACAAATTGTTGAGCACGTCCTGGATGAGGTAAGACTGGTTATTGTAAAAATATTTTCGCCCTTTGTTTCTGCTCCAGAAGTAATGTCATTTCTAGCAATTTATTTTAAAAGTGTTAAATGTATTGGGAAGATATTAAACGAATATAACATATGGACATCTAAGTGGAAATTCCTTGTGAAGTGTACAAGAGATCCAAATACACCAGGTGGTATACGGCTCCCCCCTGCCCGTTTCAAAATTGGGCAAACAAATGGGGATTTCTTCTTTTCTGGGATGCCAGTATATTGCAGAAATTGTGGGCGCTATGGTCATTCAAAAGAAAACTGTCATGTATCATGTAGAAATTGTGCTAGTGAAGAACATGAGACAAAAGAATGCCCTAAGGAAAAGAAATGCAGTTTTTGCCAGACTCCAGGTCACTTTTATTTTTCTTGCCCTCACAGATTTCGGGAAGATGAGCAAAAGGGGAAGTCCAAGACGTCCGACCAAGGACCAAAAGATCAGACCACCCCTCAGGAGGAGGAACAACAACCTGGAGCCTCTGGAGACAATAAGGGCGTACCAAATAGTGAAGTGTCTCCAGAGTCTATGACAGGTAAAATACCAAATCCCAAAACCTGGCTGCAGGACCTGCGGGAGTCCAAAAGGAGGGCTGAGAAGGAGCAGAAGGGCACTACTGGTAAGGTCAAAAGGGACCGGCAAAAGGCCGACACAGAAGCCCATGCCCAGTCTGGGTCTCCTAGTGCTGAGGGCGCTGAGTGGATAAAGGTGGGTCCTAAGAAAAAGAAAAAGGGTGGTTCGGAGGAGGCAGCAGGAGGTGAACAGATGGACACTTCTCCAGAAGGGGACGTGGACGCTGGACCCTCAGGGGTTTCGGTCTCCGCTGCTACAGGTGGGGACCGGGATCTTGCTGCCTCTGAAGAGTCAGAGGCTCTGCCTTGTGCGCAACCTCCTCCTTTAGGACGACCTTCTACAGGTCAAACAGGGGCGTCGGAACCCCTCGGGGACCCACCTGATGAGGAACTGCATGGCCAGCCAATGGAGACCCAGCGGGTTCTGCCAGCCAGCCCTCCGAGCTATGCCAGTGTAGCGTCGGGTTTATATAAATGTGGTAATCTTTCCTCCTCCACGGAGACTCTCGTGACGATAATATCAGATGAGGAGGGAGGCGCAAGCCCAGTGGTCTGATCAGGTTCATCGGACAGGTAAATCCGTTGCTCTTAGTTACCTAAGTAAAATTTCTACATTTTCTAATGATGGCTGAACTCAAAGGTATTTCCCTCAACGTGAGAGGCATAAAATCTAACACGAGAAGAACTGCTCTTTTTAATTTTTTTACGTGTTTTACTGCATCTGTATTTTTTCTGCAAGAATGTAATATCCCACATGAAATGTCATATTAAAAATATAAAGATGAGTGGAAGTGTGGGCCATCTGTCTGGTCCGGATCGAATGCTGCAGGATCAGCGGGTGTAGCCATACTTTTTAAAGGGAACGTTTTAATTGATTTTATTCAGGAAATTTTACCAGGTCGTATTTTATTAGTGAAAGCTTTTATTGATGGTATTAGATGGCAGTTTTTAAATTTTTATGGATCCCCAGAGAAAAATGAAAGAGCCGAAATGCTTGATCTTTTACCATTATTTATTAATAACTCTGAACCTTTTATCTTAGCAGGGGATTTTAATTGTGTTTTAAAAGGTGAAAACCGGCGCTCCAGCTCTGTAAGCAGGAACTACGATAAAACCTCAGGTATGCTACATGATATAGTCAAAGATGCTAAATTGATAGACATATATAAAGAGTGTCATAGTGACAGCACAGAGGACGCTAGTTTCACTTGGAGCAATGCTAATTGTAGCTCTAGGATTGATTTTATTTTTGGTTCAGATAAAACAATACCTGCCAAATGTGAAGTTTTAACTAATATATTTTCAGACCATAAACTTTTATCCTTTACCATAAAAGTAAATGACAACAAAAAATGTGGTAAGAAAAGCTGGAAAATGAACGTATCCCTTTTAACCGACCCGCAGATTTTATCAGATTTTATTGAGTTTTATAGGAAATGTAGAAAAGGGAAAAAAACAAATGAGACTATGAGTGTATGGTGGGATAGAATGAAAGTAAAAATAAAAGACTTTTTTATTAAAAAGAGTATATGTAGAGCCAAAGAAAAATATGAAGAATATAGAATTTTAAATACCCGCCTACAAACATTATTTAAGCTCAGAGACAATGGGATAGATGTACAAGTTGATATTTCAAACTTAAAAGAAGAGATTTCAAAATGGCTAGAACAAAAAGGAAAAGAGATAATTTTTCGTTCTAGAGTACAACATATAGAAGAAAATGAAAAGTGTTCCAGATATTTTTTTAGGAAAAATAAAAAAGAAAAAGTGATAATTGACCATATAGATGGTGAGAATAATATAAAAAATATGCTGGGTAAAGTTGAGGTTTTTTTTTCTAATCTTTTTAATGGAAAAAATATAGATAATAAATTAATGGATGATTCACTGCAAGGACTAACAGCTGTTTTAGATCCCGCATCCCAAGAGTTTTTATCCCAAGTTTTAACGGAACAAGAAGTGTTAAAAACTATTAAAAGTTTTAAAACTGGAAAGGTCCCTGGTCCTGATGGCATCCCAATAGAATTTTATGTATGTTTTTATGATATTTTAAAAGATGATTTGTTTTATTTGTTTACTGAGGTTTTTAATAATAAGGTTTTATTAAATTCCTGGAAGAAAGGTGAAGTCTCCCTCCTATACAAAAAAGGCGATAAATCAAAATTAGAAAACTGGAGACCAATAACACTTTTAAATTGTGACTATAAAATAATGGCTAAAATTTGTGCAAATCGTCTAAAAGAAGTCATCAGCAAAGTTATTCATTCTAATCAAGTGTGTGGGGTGCCGGGGCGCAGTATATGGGACAATCTGAATTTAGTGAAAGACTGTATTGAGGATGTGAAAGACAGAAAGGGGAAAATGGCGATTTTATCTATTGATTTTGAAAAAGCATTTGACCGTGTCTCACACTTTTATCTTTTTAAAGTTTTAGAGAAAATGGGCATACCAGAAGGGTTTTTACTATCGCTTAAAGCATTTTACAAGGATTGTACAAGTAAGATTTTAGTGAATGGTTTTAAGACACAAGAGGTATTTTTACGGTCAGGGGTGAAACAGGGATGCCCTCTGTCCCCCCTACTGTTTATCTGTGCACTGGAACCAATGTTATGTGCAATACGCCAAAATAAACAGATATGCGGTGTCCCTCTGCCTGGAAGCGGTGGTTTGGAGGCCAAGGTTGTAGGCTACATGGATGACGTGGCGGTCTTGTGTACAGATGCACCATCACTTACGGCCACTCTCCATCAAGTGCAATCCTTTTGCCTAGCTTCTGGTTTTAAAATCAATTTTAATAAGTGTAACATTTTAAGTGTTGGGGGGATGATTTTACGTGATGTACCAATTAATGTCTCCGAATCCATTTCCATTTTAGGTATATCATTCACTGAAAATAATGATGGTTATAATAGTTGGGAAACAGTTACACAGAAAGTAAATACGAAAATATGTATGTGGAACATGAGGAGACTTACAATGGAGGGTAAAGTATTGGTTTTAAAGATGGTGATTTTACCTCTTTTATTGTATCTTAGCATGGTTTTCCCCCCGCCTGTTAATGTTTTAAAAAAGATAACCAAAACCTGTTTTACCTTCTTTTGGAACTCAAAAATGGAAAAGCTGAAAAGAGAAATCGTGATGAAATCAAAAGTAAAAGGTGGTAAAGATTTTCCAGATTTTAATAGGTTTCTTTTAATCCATCTGTTCGTTTACTGTTTTAATGCCCTTTTTAAGAATCACTATTGGTCCTTTTTTATGCGTTTTAATACAGGATTTTTTATGAGAAAGTTTGGATGGTATGAAGTTAATATATCTGTGCCCCATGCTTTTAATTTGTCGACGCATTATGAGATTTTAAGGAAAATAGTGTCCGATTTTAATTTAGGGACTAAGAAAATAGAGGAATTAAGAAATAGTAAGAAACTAATTAAAGAAATACGTAAAAGTGAGGAAATATGTAATGTTGACAGATATGATGACAAATCTATGTCTATCTGGAAAATGATTAACGTTTTTTATCTTTTTAATGAACAGAGAGATCTGGCTTGGAGTTGCATGCACCGCTGTCTTCCTTGCCGGGCATTCCAATACAGAAGAGGATTTGTGAGGTCTGCCATCTGCCCAAGAGCCGGATGCCAAGACGAGGAAACGGTGGAACATCTATTATGGACATGTAATTTTGCAAAGGATTTCTGGAGAAGACTGCTCCCCCTACTGGAAAGGGTGGCAGACCTCAAGGACTTTACATATAAAACTGTGCTATACGGACTTATGGAATGCCCCACAATGGACCAGTACACAATGGCTTGGAAGACAGTGAACTGCGCCAAGTCATCTCTCTGGAAAGCGCGCAACATTGCTATTTTTAAACAAGATGTTTTATCAGTGAATGATGTTTTAAGTTTATGTTTATGTGAAATGTATACTTATTATTTAATTGACAAAAAGAAAAATGTACATATTTCCAAAAAATGGCTTGTTGACCAATGGAACCTAATTATTTAAAATCTTTGTATTTTTTTGTTTTGTAAATTTCATTTGTCTTTTAACGTTTGGTATTTGTGTAATTATGCTTGTAATTTGTTAAAGTTTTAATAAACGGTTTTATCCCTCTGCAGGGGATAGCCAAATTAAAAAATCTGTTCTTATCAGTTTAATATCTGATACGTCCCCAATCTGGGGACCATATATTAAATGGATTTTTAGAACAGGGAGATGGAAAAAGAGCTTGCTCTGTCCACTCCACGCATTGACCTGGTATTGCAGTATCTCCAGGACCGGTGCACCCCTTCTTTAATGCAGTTTCTAAAATCAGAAAGAATTGAATTCAATGTTTTTTGTTCATTTTGCTTGTTTGTCGGATTTTGGGATGGACTCTTTGGCTTTGCTTTTCTTCTCCTCATTGGATTTTTCATGTTCAAAGTTGCAGAAGCCAGATTACAAGCTCATTTTGGTTCAACTTCAGCAACTGTGCATTGCATTGCCATGTAATGTAATGAAATGCTATCTTTCTAGCTCTCCCTTTTTACTTCCTTTTGGATAAACAGACATATTAGGCAAGCATTTTGGAGCTTTCACCTAAATAACTACAGGTGGTGAGATAAGCTGCACAATATAATTGACCTTTCAGTATATTGTTGCACACACACCATCTATTTAGCAAATGCCCTTGTTATCAACAGCAGCCTTTTAAACTCACCTGAGCTAACAGGTATGTGCGCTGGTTACTCTGCTGCGCTTAAAATTTCTTTTTTGGTTTGCTACAATGCCTTTTCTGAAACGTTGTCTCCCTCTGCTGGAACACTGACTTCTTTCATTTAATGCCTGCAGACTATAAAAGAGAACCCAACCCAAAAAGTTTGGTTGATTAGTCTGTGGCATTCTGTTAAACTGTTGCTTATGGCGGTCTCTGTGAGCTTCTCAGCGACATTCAGCCAGCCAGGTATCCTGCCTGCAGTAGATGGAATGTGGCAATGGAACGCTGGCTGCGCGTGTCATAATAGGCTCTGAGCCTTTATATACCTGTGCACAGCAGCAGCCACCTTCAGTCTGCTGCTGGACAGCCAGCAGCAGCAGCAGCAGCAGCAGGAGAGGTATGTAATCAGCAGCCCTCCTGCTAAGGGTAGACAGCTGCTCGTTCCACCCCACCCCCCGCCTTAATTGGTTCTCCTCCCTTCCAACGGTGTTGAGGCGGGTGGGAACAGCAGGGGGTGAAGGTGCTGTGTTTAAAGAGGTGGAGTTATGCAGATCTAAAACGCGTGGATTGCAGCAGCAGCAAGCCGAAAAGTGCAGGCATGTAAGGGATCTAGAGGTTGACAACATGTCTTCTTAACGGGAGTCCAGGAGCTCATCTCCACAAATGGACTTTTCAGGATCCTTGGGTGGCTCCGTAGTTTGAAACCAATTCTGGTTATCGCTTCTCGGCCTTTTGGCTAAGATCAAGTGTAGTATCTGTTCTTATCAGTTTAATATCTGATACGTCCCCTATCTGGGGACCATATATTAAATGGATTTTTAGAACAGGGAGATGGAAAAAGAGCTTGCTCTGTCCACTCCACGCATTGACCTGGTATTGCAGTATCTCCAGGACTGGTGCACCCCTTCTTTAATGCAGTTTCTAAAATCAGAAAGAATTGAATTCAATGTTTTTTGTTCATTTTGCTTGTTTGTCGGATTTTGGGATGGACTCTTTGGCTTTGCTTTTCTTCTCCTCATTGGATTTTTCATGTTCAAAGTTGCAGAAGCCAGATTACAAGCTCATTTTGGTTCAACTTCAGCAACTGTGCATTGCATTGCCATGTAATGTAATGAAATGCTATCTTTCTAGCTCTCCCTTTTTACTTCCTTTTGGATAAACAGACATATTAGGCAAGCATTTTGGAGCTTTCACCTAAATAACTACAGGTGGTGAGATAAGCTGCACAATATAATTGACCTTTCAGTATATTGTTGCACGCACACCATCTATTTAGCAAATGCCCTTGTTATCAACAGCAGCCTTTTAAACTCACCTGAGCTAACAGGTATGTGCGCTGGTTACTCTGCTGCGCTTAAAATTTCTTTTTTGGTTTGCTACAATGCCTTTTCTGAAACGTTGTCTCCCTCTGCTGGAACACTGACTTCTTTCATTTAATGCCTGCAGACTATAAAAGAGAACCCAACCCAAAAAGTTTGGTTGATTAGTCTGTGGCATTCTGTTAAACTGTTGCTTATGGCGGTCTCTGTGAGCTTCTCAGCGACATTCAGCCAGCCAGGTATCCTGCCTGCAGTAGATGGAATGTGGCAATGGAACGCTGGCTGCGCGTGTCATAATAGGCTCTGAGCCTTTATATACCTGTGCACAGCAGCAGCCACCTTCAGTCTGCTGCTGGACAGCCAGCAGCAGCAGCAGCAGCAGCAGCAGGAGAGGTATGTAATCAGCAGCCCTCCTGCTAAGGGTAGACAGCTGCTCGTTCCACCCCACCCCCCGCCTTAATTGGTTCTCCTCCCTTCCAACGGTGTTGAGGCGGGTGGGAACAGCAGGGGGTGAAGGTGCTGTGTTTAAAGAGGTGGAGTTATGCAGATCTAAAACGCGTGGATTGCAGCAGCAGCAAGCCGAAAAGTGCAGGCATGTAAGGGATCTAGAGGTTGACAACATGTCTTCTTAACGGGAGTCCAGGAGCTCATCTCCACAAATGGACTTTTCAGGATCCTTGGGTGGCTCCGTAGTTTGAAACCAATTCTGGTTATCGCTTCTCGGCCTTTTGGCTAAGATCAAGTGTAGTATCTTTCGAAAAGGCGGTTTTGGATGTTGGCCGCCCTAGTAGATTGATACATTATGCACACTGGGGTTTAGGCGCTTGTTAGTACGCCAGGTGGCTAATATAGTCATCTGGTGGAAAGCATGGCCCCTCAGGATCGACGCCATTGGGCCGGGGAAGATCGAAAGCCCGAAGTGTGAAGTGCCCCAGGAGTGGTGACCCTGGGGTGCCTTAACTCACTGGGATTGGGAACCCCACTTGAGTTTATGGCACATTTGCACAAGCACTTCAAATTTTCTTTCTTCTCACACACCCTTATTCCGGGCCTTCTGGTCTTAGGATGGGGAATTTTTCAATTCCCGGTCGAAGGTCCGGGCAGTATTATACTGTGAAACCTTCACTATTTATTTAATTTCTTTGTCACTGTGTGTCCACTTATTCACGTGTGTCACGTCCTACTAGGATTTTGTCGGGATGCGGTTCCCTTACGGGTTCCTCTCTTGGCAGGTCTAGGGGGGGAGTGTGTGGCCATCAGGTTCCGCTCCCCCCTGAACCCCCCTGGCTCTCCTCTTTTGGGAGGAGAGCGTTGTTGGCTCCCCTCTTCCGGGAGGGGAGCACAGTCTTTGGCTCCCAGTGCCTTGCTCGGGTGAGAACTCGGGCAGGTGCTGGGGGTAAGATTGGGTCGCCTCTGGCTTCGGCTGGAGGTGGCTTTTTGTCCCTGTTCCTCGCTGTGGCCTTTTGGCTCGGAGGGACGGGGAATGGTTTGGGGGACCCTTCTCCTTTTGGAGAGGGTTTCAAGAAGACCAGCATCCTAGTGCACTTTTTTTGTGGCACTTGTCACTTTTTTAAGCGCACTCGGGTTTTGTACACGAATTCGGGCTTTCAAAAAAAAAAACAATCTGTTCTTATCAGTTTAATATCTGATACGTCCCCTATCTGGGGACCATATATTAAATGGATTTTTAGAACAGGGAGATGGAAAAAGAGCTTGCTCTGTCCACTCCACGCATTGACCTGGTATTGCAGTATCTCCAGGACCGGTGCACCCCTTCTTTAATGCAGTTTCTAAAATCAGAAAGAATTGAATTCAATGTTTTTTGTTCATTTTGCTTGTTTGTCGGATTTTGGGATGGACTCTTTGGCTTTGCTTTTCTTCTCCTCATTGGATTTTTCATGTTCAAAGTTGCAGAAGCCAGATTACAAGCTCATTTTGGTTCAACTTCAGCAACTGTGCATTGCATTGCCATGTAATGTAATGAAATGCTATCTTTCTAGCTCTCCCTTTTTACTTCCTTTTGGATAAACAGACATATTAGGCAAGCATTTTGGAGCTTTCACCTAAATAACTACAGGTGGTGAGATAAGCTGCACAATATAATTGACCTTTCAGTATATTGTTGCACACACACCATCTATTTAGCAAATGCCCTTGTTATCAACAGCAGCCTTTTAAACTCACCTGAGCTAACAGGTATGTGCGCTGGTTACTCTGCTGCGCTTAAAATTTCTTTTTTGGTTTGCTACAATGCCTTTTCTGAAACGTTGTCTCCCTCTGCTGGAACACTGACTTCTTTCATTTAATGCCTGCAGACTATAAAAGAGAACCCAACCCAAAAAGTTTGGTTGATTAGTCTGTGGCATTCTGTTGCTTATGGCGGTCTCTGTGAGCTTCTCAGCGACATTCAGCCAGCCAGGTATCCTGCCTGCAGTAGATGGAATGTGGCAATGGAACGCTGGCTGCGCGTGTCATAATAGGCTCTGAGCCTTTATATACCTGTGCACAGCAGCAGCCACCTTCAGTCTGCTGCTGGACAGCCAGCAGCAGCAGCAGCAGCAGCAGGAGAGGTATGTAATCAGCAGCCCTCCTGCTAAGGGTAGACAGCTGCTCGTTCCACCCCACCCCCCGCCTTAATTGGTTCTCCTCCCTTCCAACGGTGTTGAGGCGGGTGGGAACAGCAGGGGGTGAAGGTGCTGTGTTTAAAGAGGTGGAGTTATGCAGATCTAAAACGCGTGGATTGCAGCAGCAGCAAGCCGAAAAGTGCAGGCATGTAAGGGATCTAGAGGTTGACAACATGTCTTCTTAACGGGAGTCCAGGAGCTCATCTCCACAAATGGACTTTTCAGGATCCTTGGGTGGCTCCATAGTTTGAAACCAATTCTGGTTATCGCTTCTCGGCCTTTTGGCTAAGATCAAGTGTAGTATCTGTTCTTATCAGTTTAATATCTGATACGTCCCCTATCTGGGGACCATATATTAAATGGATTTTTAGAACAGGGAGATGGAAAAAGAGCTTGCTCTGTCCACTCCACGCATTGACCTGGTATTGCAGTATCTCCAGGACCGGTGCACCCCTTCTTTAATGCAGTTTCTAAAATCAGAAAGAATTGAATTCAATGTTTTTTGTTCATTTTGCTTGTTTGTCGGATTTTGGGATGGACTCTTTGGCTTTGCTTTTCTTCTCCTCATTGGATTTTTCATGTTCAAAGTTGCAGAAGCCAGATTACAAGCTCATTTTGGTTCAACTTCAGCAACTGTGCATTGCATTGCCATGTAATGTAATGAAATGCTATCTTTCTAGCTCTCCCTTTTTACTTCCTTTTGGATAAACAGACATATTAGGCAAGCATTTTGGAGCTTTCACCTAAATAACTACAGGTGGTGAGATAAGCTGCACAATATAATTGACCTTTCAGTATATTGTTGCACACACACCATCTATTTAGCAAATGCCCTTGTTATCAACAGCAGCCTTTTAAACTCACCTGAGCTAACAGGTATGTGCGCTGGTTACTCTGCTGTGCTTAAAATTTCTTTTTTGGTTTGCTACAATGCCTTTTCTGAAACGTTGTCTCCCTCTGCTGGAACACTGACTTCTTTCATTTGATGCCTGCAGACTATAAAAGAGAACCCAACCCAAAAAGTTTGGTTGATTAGTCTGTGGCATTCTGTTAAACTGTTGCTTATGGCGGTCTCTGTGAGCTTCTCAGCGACATTCAGCCAGCCAGGTATCCTGCCTGCAGTAGATGGAATGTGGCAATGGAACGCTGGCTGCGCGTGTCATAATAGGCTCTGAGCCTTTATATACCTGTGCACAGCAGCAGCCACCTTCAGTCTGCTGCTGGACAGCCAGCAGCAGCAGCAGCAGCAGCAGGAGAGGTATGCAATCAGCAGCCCTCCTGCTAAGGGTAGACAGCTGCTCGTTCCACCCCACCCCCCGCCTTAATTGGTTCTCCTCCCTTCCAACGGTGTTGAGGCGGGTGGGAACAGCAGGGGGTGAAGGTGCTGTGTTTAAAGAGGTGGAGTTATGCAGATCTAAAACGCGTGGATTGCAGCAGCAGCAAGCCGAAAAGTGCAGGCATGTAAGGGATCTAGAGGTTGACAACATGTCTTCTTAACGGGAGTCCAGGAGCTCATCTCCACAAATGGACTTTTCAGGATCCTTGGGTGGCTCCGTAGTTTGAAACCAATTCTGGTTATTGCTTCTCGGCCTTTTGGCTAAGATCAAGTGTAGTATCTGTTCTTTTAAGAACACAAGAGCTACGATCTACACTTGACGAGAGCGATCGAACTCGGAAGGAGAAGAGCTTCGGAGCCCAGCTGACATCGGAGAAGGAAGGCGGATATCGGTGGGAGGAAGAAGCTCTAAAGAATCCAGAAGAAGACGAAGACTCGGAGAAGAATCGGGCTGTCCTGTGGAATCTTCGAGGAAGAAAATCATCGAGACAAAGACCTTTCGGGGAATTTGTCCAGAACACGACGGGAGAAGAATCTGCATAGCTCCACCCATTCCAGGAAGAGTTCCAGATCCAGCTCCAAGAAGTAACTGCAGGAGGAAAGCCATGGCAAGTGCTGCGAGGAAGGCCGAAAAGAAGAGCCTGGAGCTGGGGACAGCCAGGAGGGCCCAGCCAGGAGCCGATTCTGACCCCAAGGACTCTGCCTCCACGACTGGCCAGCAGAAGGGACCCCAGAAGCCCCGCCACGAAGCTCCAGCCCTGGAGCCATGGATGCGGCAGACGGTGGCCCTGAAGCTGAAGGAAGTGGATGGGAGGGTGCCGGACATGTCCTCGGACGTGTTCTGCCAGAAGATGCTGCTGGATCGAGGCTTCTCCAGGTCGGACACCCTCAGCATCCAGACCTTCTTGACGGGGATCTTCTTCGTCACCTTCGCCACTGTGAACACCTGCAGGAGGTTCTGGGAAATGGTAAGCGCAAAAGGACCGGATAATTCTTTCTCTGCCTTTACAGGTAGCTGCCCTATCCAGAGGGACGAAAGGAGGATCACGGTCTCCATGCGCAACCCGCACACCCCAGGCCAAGACATCGGTACCTTCCTGAGACGCTTCTGTTTGGTTGTGAAGGAACCCTCTCACATCCTGAATGGACTCGGCTTCTGGACAGGTAAGTGGTCGGTGACCGTTAGACTTCACAGGGACCTGGCGTACTCAGACGGACTTCGGCACCTGCCCCCGACATTCTCCCTGGGCAACTCCTACGGCCTCATCTATTACCCGGACATGCCGCGGAACTGCAGGAGATGCGGCAAGAATGGCCACGAGATGAAGGACTGCAAGGAGGATGCCTGCAGGATTTGTCGAGTGACGGGACACAGCTCGAAGGACTGCCCGAAGAAGACGTCCTGCAACCTGTGTGGGCTGGCGGCTCATCTGTACAAGGATTGCCCCAGGCGTGAGAGATCCTGGGCATCGGTGGTTGCGACGACCCCAGCTACGGAGGACAAGGCCCCGACGACCAGGCCTGTGAAGGTCAAGGACGCGACGACCAAGGCCCCAGCGGCCAAGGCCGAGACGACCAAGGCCAAAGCGGTCAAGGAGTCGGTGGCCAAAGCCCCAGCGACGGTCCCAGCAGCTCCGAAGCAGAAGAAAAAGTCAAAGGAGGGTAAGAGTTCTGTCACCCCTCTCTCGATCCCTCCCCCTGCCACCCCCATCCAATCCCCCCCCACCCCGGCCACCCCTGCTGAGGATTCCACTTCCTCTTCCTCCTTCCCCTACTCCTCAGCAGGTGTCCTTTCCCCTGCCCCGGCAGCCACTCTCCCTCCCCAGACCATGGTAGCGGTGGAATTAACCTTTCCTCCACCCGCCGCTATCTATTCCGAGGAGGATTTTCCCCTTCTTGTCTCCCCAGTTCCAACCCGGGGAAAGAGGAAGGTGGAGGACAGCCCTGCTACTGAATCCTCCAAAAAGAAGATTCTGGATTTCGTAGGCGAAAAGGAGGATACCCTCCCTGAGCCAGAAGAGATGGAGCACATGGTTGAGACCCTGGTGGCCGAGCCAGAAGAGGAGGAACTGGTGGTCGCCGAGATCGAGGCCGCGCTGCTTGACCAGATGGAGGAAGAGGGCCTGCTGGTGATCCCGTCACCAGCAGTCAACACCGACGAGGGACCACCCGACCGGAGTGGTAACTAAGGTGTATTGCCTGCGCTAACTTTTTCTTTTTTCCCTACATGATGGCTAATATTAACTTATTTTCCATTAATGTCAGGAGCATCAAGGACAAGTTCAGACGTCAGACTATTTATGCCTTCCTTACTTCCCAGTTGTGTGATGTTTATATGTTGCAGGAATGTTCCCTTCCCTCCTCTAGGTCCTTCAAACATCTGGCCAGGGAGTGGTCCCACGGTCCATCCTACTGGTCCGGTGGGGGTGACTGCAAGTCTGCGGGGGTCGCAATTCTGATCAGGGGGGGCGCATTCACGCTTGAGTCCGTCCAGGAGCTCATCTGCGGCAGGGCTCTTGTTGTAGATGGCAACTGGGCGGGAGAACCTGTCAGGTTCATCAACGTGTATGCGTCCCCACTGAAGAATGAGCGTTTGGAGCTTTTCCAGACCCTGCGGCTTCAGCTTGCCACCACCAGGACCTTAGTGATGGCCGGGGATTTCAACTGCCCCATCGAGGAGGATGGTCGTAGTTCTGGCACATCTGCCAAGTTGGACATCACGTCCAAGCTGCTCATCGAGATGGTAACCGAGGCCTCTCTTCAGGACGTGGTGGGCTCCATGGGGAGAGGCTCCACGAACTATTCGTGGAGCCGACCCGATGGCTCACTCCGCTCCAGGATTGACTTTGTGTTCACCTCTCGGGCAGTCAGGCAGAGTAGGCACTCGATGGTCTCCTGCTTCTTCTCCGACCACAGAGCCATTCACTTACAAGGTGTCCTCGGCGACGGTTTTCCGTCCGGCCCCGGCTCCTGGAAGCTGAATTGTGCTCTGCTGGCTCAGGATGAAGTCGTGGAGGAGCTGAGAGCAGCCTACGCAATGTGGCAGTCCTACAAGGGTAGCTTCCAAACAGTCTCTGATTGGTGGGAATATGTTAAACTTGAGTTTCGCTGTTTCTTTCAGGCCAAGGGTCGACAACAGGCGTGTGAGAAGAGGAGGGACTTCAGAGGGCTGCAGCGCGAGCTGCGGTCGCTGCAGGACCTTCTTCACTGCGGCTGGGACGTGAGGGAGGAGCTGGAGGAGACCAAGAAGAGCCTGAAAAGGCACTTTGAGGAGGAGTCCAAGCGAATCGTCTTCCGTTCCAAAGTGGAGAATCTGGAAAAGGGTGAGAAATGTAACTCATTCTTTTTCAGGAAACTTCATGCCGGTCACACGCCCCTGAACGAGCTGCGAGACGAGAGCGGAAACATGCGACGTGGGAAGGAGGACGTGATGAGGGTCGTCAGCGACTTCTACAGCGAACTCTACTCCCACAAGACTACCGACCCCGACGCTGCTGATAAGTTCCTGTCAGGTATCACTAACCATCTTGATCCTGCAGGCACGGCAGCCTTGGACAAACCTCTGATGGTGGGCGAATTGCTCTCTGCCGCTAAATCCTTTAGGACCGGCAGGACCCCGGGCAGTGATGGTCTTCCAGCGGAGCTCTATGTAGCGCTGGGAGACCTCATCTGTCCGGACCTGTTGGACCTGTACGAGGAGATGGTGGTGGAGGGTAGAATGCCTCCATCTTTGAGGGAAGGAATGGTCACGATCCTGTACAAGCGGAAGGGAGAGAGGTGCGACCTGAGGAATTGGCGTCCCATCACTCTGCTCAACGTGGACTACAAGATCCTGGCCAAGACGATGGCGACACGACTTAAGACGGTCATCGGACGGATCATCCACCCGGACCAGACCTGCGGCATCCCTGGACGTCGCATCGCAGACAGCCTCGCTCTCGTGCGGGACACGGTCGAGTACATCAAGGTCCGCCGCTCACACGCGGCCCTGGTCTCCTTGGATCAGGAGAAGGCCTTCGACCGGGTTTCCCACGAGTTCATGGGCCGAGCTCTGCACCGGTTAGGTTTGGGTAACATGTTTTGTTCGTATGTCCGTCTGATGTATTTTGATATCCACAGCTCGGTGTTGGTGAACGGCTGGAAGACTGACCCCTTCCCTGTCCTCTCTGGGGTCAGACAAGGCTGCCCTCTATCACCTCTTCTTTTTGTTTGTGTTATAGAACTCTTCGCAGAGGCTATCCGGCAGAATGGAGAGATCAGAGGGATCACCGCACCGGGTCCGGGACGACACGAGGTCAAGTGCTCGCTCTACATGGACGACGTCACCGTCTTCTGCGCTGATCGTGGTTCAGTCGACGCCCTCGTCCAGACGTGTGAGAGGTTCGGCCGGGCTTCAGGGGCCAAAGTCAACTGCAGGAAGTCGGAAGCCATGCTCTTCGGGGATTGGCAGCCGGCCTCCTCCGCCCCCTTCCCCTTCAACATTCAACCGGATTTCCTCAAGGTGCTGGGAGTCTGGTTCGGGAAGGAAGGAGCGGCCCTCAAGTCCTGGCAAGAACGCTTGGCCAAGGTGAAGCAACGGATCGGACTCTGGAGCCTCAGACACCTCACTTGTGAGGGTAAGGCACTCGTCCTGCGTAATGAGGTCCTGCCCGTCTTGCAGTACACGGCGCAGGCCTGGCCCCCACACGTCACTGTGTGCAGGGCCATTACCAGGACAGTGTTTCACTTTGTCTGGGGATCCAAGATGGACAGAGTCAGGCGGGCCGTCATGTACAAGGAGCCTCGCAAGGGTGGGAAGGGCGTTCCAGATATCCCCACCCTCCTGCGATCCTCTTTTGTGTGTGATTGTGTCCGCCGGACTTTGCAAGTCAAGAATGGCTCCGCGGGCAGGTCCATGTCTCGCTTCTTCCTGCTTCCTCTTTGGAGGCGACTCGGCTGGGACAAGTGGGACAGCTCCTTCCCCTACAACTGGACGACGCCATGGTTCTACGGAGACGTCGTTCGATTTGTGGGGGAGCATCAACTGGAGGGACTCAAGCCCGACTTGTGGAAGCCCAAAACTATCCACAAGCTAATCAGAGCCAAGGATGACATGGAGAACATCACAGGACTTCACCAGGACACGCTGGAGACTGTGTGGACAAATGTGTCGTCTGACAGGCTGACCAACGGGCACAAGGACTTGTCGTGGATGGCGATTCAGGGCAGACTGCCCGTCCGGTCATTCATGCATGCCCGGAACCTGTGCAAGACCCGGTACTGCCCAAGGTGCCCCTTCGTGGAGGAAACATCTTTGCACACTTTTTGGGACTGCGTATTTGCACAGCGCCTATTGACTGCACTTGAGGACGACCTGAGGAACTCTGTCCCCAGGGCGAGCCTATCGCACCATTCTGTGCTTTACGGACTCTTCCCTGGGGTTCATACCGTCGGAGCCATCCAGGAGGCTTGGCGCCTTATGAACTGCTTCAAGGATGCCGTTTGGGTCGCCAGGAACCGGCTCATCTTGAGGAGGGAGAGGATGTCCATCCAGGACTGCCGCAGGCTGATCCACAGCCTGCTCAGAGACTATTCCATCATGGACGGTCCGGAGGACGAGGATGAGGACTAAACCCCTCCTCCCCCTCTCCCCTTATGTGTCTTGTCTTTCAATAAAGCTTCGGGCCTGTGATTTTCCCCTCCCCATCCCCTTTTTCCCAATCCCCATCCCTTATCACGGTTCGTCGTACTGTATTGATTGACATGCTTTTTCTTTCAGATTGAGTGTTTTGTGTAGCATAGGGGTGTGATGTGTCTAGTTAGTGCGTCGTATCCTCATGCTATGTAAATATGATGTAGAATTCTGTGTGTACTGGGCTGCGGCACTGTACACTGTCTGTTAACTTATTTTTTGTGCTAATAAAAGATATATTCAATCAAAAATCTGTTCTTATCAGTTTAATATCTGATACGTCCCCTATCTGGGGACCATATATTAAATGGATTTTTAGAACAGGGAGATGGAAAAAGAGCTTGCTCTGTCCACTCCACGCATTGACCTGGTATTACAGTATCTCCAGGACCGGTGCACCCCTTCTTTAATGCAGTTTCTAAAATCAGAAAGAATTGAATTCAATGTTTTTTGTTCATTTTGCTTGTTTGTCGGATTTTGGGATGGACTCTTTGGCTTTGCTTTTCTTCTCCTCATTGGATTTTTCATGTTCAAAGTTGCAGAAGCCAGATTACAAGCTCATTTTGGTTCAACTTCAGCAACTGTGCATTGCATTGCCATGTAATGTAATGAAATGCTATCTTTCTAGCTCTCCCTTTTTACTTCCTTTTGGATAAACAGACATATTAGGCAAGCATTTTGGAGCTTTCACCTAAATAACTACAGGTGGTGAGATAAGCTGCACAATATAATTGACCTTTCAGTATATTGTTGCACACACACCATCTATTTAGCAAATGCCCTTGTTATCAACAGCAGCCTTTTAAACTCACCTGAGCTAACAGGTATGTGCGCTGGTTACTCTGCTGCGCTTAAAATTTCTTTTTTGGTTTGCTACAATGCCTTTTCTGAAACGTTGTCTCCCTCTGCTGGAACACTGACTTCTTTCATTTAATGCCTGCAGACTATAAAAGAGAACCCAACCCAAAAAGTTTGGTTGATTAGTCTGTGGCATTCTGTTAAACTGTTGCTTATGGCGGTCTCTGTGAGCTTCTCAGCGACATTCAGCCAGCCAGGTATCCTGCCTGCAGTAGATGGAATGTGGCAATGGAACGCTGGCTGCGCGTGTCATAATAGGCTCTGAGCCTTTATATACCTGTGCACAGCAGCAGCCACCTTCAGTCTGCTGCTGGACAGCCAGCAGCAGCAGCAGCAGCAGCAGGAGAGGTATGTAATCAGCAGCCCTCCTGCTAAGGGTAGACAGCTGCTCGTTCCACCCCACCCCCCGCCTTAATTGGTTCTCCTCCCTTCCAACGGTGTTGAGGCGGGTGGGAACAGCAGGGGGTGAAGGTGCTGTGTTTAAAGAGGTGGAGTTATGCAGATCTAAAACGCGTGGATTGCAGCAGCAGCAAGCCGAAAAGTGCAGGCATGTAAGATATCTAGAGGTTGACAACATGTCTTCTTAACGGGAGTCCAGGAGCTCATCTCCACAAATGGACTTTTCAGGATCCTTGGGTGGCTCCGTAGTTTGAAACCAATTCTGGTTATCGTTTCTCGGCCTTTTGGCACGATCTATCAGGTTTACCTGTGTGGTCTTGCCTGTGAGGTGCTCTTGGTACCCTTTCTCTCGGCCTGGGGGGATCGTTCCTCTTCGGAGGGACTTAACCCCCCTGCTGCTATTGGGAGGAAGGATTAGTCCGGGAGCAACGGGAAGGGATCCCATGAAGGCTTGCGCCTTTCAGAGAGAAGAGTCGGTACGTTCCTGAGTGAAGGATGCCGGCAACGCTTACATATTCATCGGGTGATGCCCGGATGCGGAACACCGTGAGGATTGAAGTTGGAGCAGGATCGAGGACGGAGAAGAACTTGGACTACATCTGCCATAGGATTCTGCTTGGAGTTCTGGAGTTTCGGCGGGAAGACATATTCTGCTTCCAGGACAATGAGTACAAGGGGACTTACACCATCACCTTCAAGAGCCAGGGATGCTGTCACCAACTCGTACAAAAGGTAAATGAGAAAAACTACTTAGATGAATTGGATGGACTAACCTTTTGTCTCTTGTATGCCTATGACGAGATCCCTATCGTGGTGCATTTCCCGAACCCCTTTGTGGAAGCTGCAGACATCTCGACCTACCTTATCCGTTATTGTGATGATCTGAGATACCTGGGCACTGTGAAGAACGCGGTAGGCTTCTGGTGCGGCAAGAGGAGGTACATGGCCCGTCTAAAGAGGGACCCAAGCGGAGTGGGAGGAATGCTACACCCTCCCTCAACATTTGTGATCGGTAAGAGCAGAGGCTACTTATTTTACCCTGGAATGCCGGTATGTTGCAGGAACTGTGGACAAATGGGTCATACCCAAACGTCCTGCACGGGCAGGAAAGTAGACCGCTGCAATAATTGCAGCTGTTACGGACATTTAATGAAGGACTGTCCCGCTGGGAGGAAATGCAATCTTTGTGGTGAGGCGGGGCACATGTTCCGAGGATGCCCCAACAGGACCAGGACCAGGACCTATGCAGAAGCTGCATCTTCTGCAGCTGAGCCGATGCGCCCGCCGGTCTTCACTGGCGGGCCGGCGTCGGAGGGCGGTTCGAAGGGCGAGAAGGCTGGGATGGAGCAGGGAGCCGGAGGCCCCTCTGGGGCGGCCCCTGCATCGAAGTCCCTTAACGATGGGCGGACCTCGCATAGACCGGAGCGGAGGGGTTCTCCTTCTGGGAGGGTATCCTCCGTGTCGATGGTTCCCGATACCGATCCTGTTGGGCTGGAGGGTGGTGCCCCTGTGCGGTTGGCTACAGGGGACCACGCAGCGATGGCCTCAGGATCTTCCAGGGCGATTAGCCAGCCAGATGAGGGGGCTTTGCTTCTAGGTGGCGAACATCAGGGAATCGGTGTTGGTGATCTTATCCTGATGGACCAGTCTCTCCCCCTGGAGGAGGTGGAGGAAGAGGAGGACTGCACCAGTGACCTAGTGGAGTCTGCCCCGAAAAAGAGACGGAATGTCGAAGCCCCAGCGTCTCCTGGAATGTGGCTGGGAACCGTGACCTACGAGGGGGCAACCGCCGGCTCACAGAATATCGAGTCGTTTGGGTCCTCTAGCCCGGATGTCCTGGAGCAATTTGACATACAGGGCTTTGAGTCAGGTGTCCTCATGGAAGATCCACCACCCTGACCTATGAATGCCGACATTAAGACTTGTCTCACTGAATGTGAGGTCATTAAAGAGCCCAGTTCGTAGGGCTGCTCTATTTAAGTACTTAGAAACCACTGACTTTGACATATGTTTATTACAGGAATGCGGGATACAACATGCACTAAATTATAATGACATCAAGACAGATTGGAGACTGGGGCCCTCCATCTGGTCTGGCTCCAATGACAACAAGTCAGCGGGGGTGGGCTTCCTCTGTCGTGGGAGAAATATTACTGTAAATGCTGTCACAGAAATAGTACCAGGCAGAGTGGTTTTAGTGCATTTTAAATTTAATGGTTTTACCCTACGTGTAATGAATATTTATGCTCCCCCTGATAAGCAAGAGAGAATTAATTTATTTGGGATATTGCCATTGTACTGTACTGGGTCATCTCCCCTGATCGTAGGGGGTGATTTTAATTGTCTTTGTGCTAGTGAACAACGAGCGGGGGGTGACCCTTTACGCAAATTGGATAAGTCATGTCATCTATTGAAAGATTTTATAACTGATTTTAAATTATGCGATGCGTGGAGGTCACTCCTGCCGACGGACCCTGGTTATACGTGGTCCGGAAGAGGGGTGTCCTCCAGGATCGATTTTATTTTCCTATCAGATGATTTTAACCCTGTAAAATGTGTTTTAACATCAAATATATTTTCTGACCATAAGGGCTTGGAGGTGCACCTAGAATACCGGGATGAACAGAGGGTCAACAGGGGCCTCTGGCGTCTAAGTACTTACCTGCTGGAGGACCCTCTGATTCGACAAGACTTTGGTAAAGCCTATCAAGCCTGGCGGCGACAAAAACCTTCTGATGCCCCTATGGTAACCTGGTGGGAAAATTTGAAAAAAAAAGTCAGAATGTTTTTTATAAAAGCAGGGAGACGTAAAGCTAGAGAGAAAAAAAGATGTTTTAGTGATCTTAATACCAAACTACAAACACTTTTTAAATTCAAAGAGCTAGGGGTGGAGGTGGGAGATGATATTGCTAGCCTAAAAACTGAAATCCAGAACTGCATAGACACAAAGGGGAAAGAGATTATTTTTAACTCTAGAGTGCAGCACTTGGAGGAGGGGGAGAAGTGCTCTCGCTTCTTCTTCAAAAAAGTCATGGATAAAAGAGAAGTGATCACAAATCTAGAGGGTGAAACATCTATGCAGGGAATGTTGAATGCTACTTTTAACTTTTATAAGCATCTTTTTAGTAAAAAAGTGTATAGATGAGTCCTTTTTATCTGATGCTCTTAATGATCTCGATTTTAAGTTAAATTTTACAGACCAGGAGTTTTTAGAACGCGATATTGTTTTAGAGGAATTATTTTATGTTTTTAAAAGTTTCTCTAAGGGTAAAGCACCTGGGTGTGATGGACTACCTGTAGAATTTTACCTTACTTTTTGGGACATTTTAAAAGAGGACCTTTTTATGCTTTTTAAAGAAGTTTTTATTTGTGAACAGTTGCCATTTTCGTGGAGGAGAGGAGTGGTGTCTTTGATATATAAAAAAGGTGATCGCAGTGCTCTAGCGAATTGGAGACCCATAACTCTCCTAAACGTTGATTACAAGGTACTTGCTAAGGTGGTTGCAAACCGGCTCAGGAATGTCATTGCCAAACTAATCCAGCCTGAGCAGGTTTGTAGTGTACCAGGCAGAAGTATTTCAGAGGTTTTAAACGTATTAAGGGATGTAATTTGGTATTCCAGAGACCGGGGTCAAAATGTAGCTCTTTTAGCCCTAGATTTTGAAAAAGCTTTCGATAGAGTCTCTCATAGATTTCTTTTTAGAGTTTTAAAAAGGATGGGTATCCCTAATATGCTTTTAAATTGTATTAAGATTTTATATAAAAATTGTTTTAGTCAAATTTCTCTTAATGGCTTTTTAACAGATGGAGTTCCCCTTGAGTCCGGAGTGAAGCAGGGATGCCCCTTGTCGCCCATCCTGTTCATCTGCGCCATGGAGCCCCTGCTGAGCGCAATAAGGAAAGACAAAGTGATTAGAGGGGTTCCTGTTCCTGGCGGAGGTGGCAGTGATGTGAGAGTCTTTGGCTACATGGATGACGTGACGGTTGTGTGCTTGGACCCTGCTTCCCTCCGGAGGGCTGTGTTGCGCATTGAATTTTTTTCCCAGGCATCCGGGTTTAAACTTAATTTAAATAAATCTGAATGTCTGACTTTGGGATCCTGGGACACCGCCCAACTCCCGCAGCTCACTATAAAACGAGACAATGTAAAAATTCTTGGAGTTGTTTTTAACGAGGAGAATGTGGGAACTCAAAGCTGGGAGAATGTCATAGAAAAAATGTCAAAGAAAATATCATTTTGGGGTTTGAGGTCCCTAACAATGGAGGGGAAAATTTTATTATAAAATCAGTGTTGTTACCCCTCATACTGTATATAGCTATGGTGTACCCCCCCTCTGATGTTTTAATTAAAAAAATGACTAGGATGATCTTTATGTTTTTATGGAACTCCAAAATGGAAAAATTAAGGAGAGAAATAATGAGGAAGAATAAAATGAACGGCGGAAGGGATGTCCCCGATTTACATATTTATTTGTATTTAAATTATTTCTGCTTTTGTTTCAAACATTTTAATGGTAATAGTGCGCTAAGTTATTTTTTAAAATATACTTGTGGGATGATTTTTAAAAGATGGTTTAAGTTGTCGTTGAATTCCCCTGTTTTACTATGCCCCCCCAAACACCAGGCAATCTTAGAAAAGACTGTTCGATTTTATAGCCTTGGTGATTTTAATATGGACATTTTTAAAGACCGCAAGAAGCTTTTATCTTTTCTGAGGAGGAATGAAGATGTGACCCCCATAGTAAATTTCTCAGAAGAGAGATCGAAGCAAGTTTGGAAGAATGTCTTCGGGAAATTCTTAGCAAATGGACATAAGGACATCGCATGGATGGTGGTCCACCAGTGCCTCCCCACCAGAGAGTTTCACCACAGGAGAGGCCTGGTGGCCAGAGCAAAATGCCCCAGAGACTCATGTATTAATGACGAAACCACCTTGCACCTTATGTGGAATTGCCCATTTGCACAGGAACTTTGGCACAAAGTTGGGATTCTTTTAAAATGGACTTGCGGTTTAAGAGATTTTAACCATGAATATGTTTTATATGGCCTTTTTAAATGTCCGACCCCTCAACAGTATTGTATATGTTGGTGTATGATTAACTGTTTTAAAGACGCCCTTTGGAAGGCACGCAATATTTTACTTTTTAAACGTGATGCTATTTCTGTGAAGGATTGTCTTAAAATTGCTTTTAGTCAGATGTATATTTATTACTTGAGGGATGTCAAATGTATTGGGAGGAGGGATGCTAATCGTATATGGGGTTTTTATGGGTGGAATTCTGTGTTTTATTAATGTATTGTTTGTGTTGCTGTTTTTTGATTGTAAACCATCTTTTACGCACTTAATAAATTATGTTGAAACCTGATCTGTTCTTATCAGTTTAATATCTGATACGTCCCCTATCTGGGGACCATATATTAAATGGATTTTTAGAACAGGGAGATGGAAAAAGAGCTTGCTCTGTCCACTCCACGCATTGACCTGGTATTGCAGTATCTCCAGGACCGGTGCACCCCTTCTTTAATGCAGTTTCTAAAATCAGAAAGAATTGAATTCAATGTTTTTTGTTCATTTTGCTTGTTTGTCGGATTTTGGGATGGACTCTTTGGCTTTGCTTTTCTTCTCCTCATTGGATTTTTCATGTTCAAAGTTGCAGAAGCCAGATGACAAGCTCATTTTGGTTCAACTTCAGCAACTGTGCATTGCATTGCCATGTAATGTAATGAAATGCTATCTTTCTAGCTCTCCCTTTTTACTTCCTTTTGGATAAACAGACATATTAGGCAAGCATTTTGGAACTTTCACCTAAATAACTACAGGTGGTGAGATAAGCTGCACAATATAATTGACCTTTCAGTATATTGTTGCACACACACCATCTATTTAGCAAATGCCCTTGTTATCAACAGCAGCCTTTTAAACTCACCTGAGCTAACAGGTATGTGCGCTGGTTACTCTGCTGTGCTTAAAATTTCTTTTTTGGTTTGCTACAATGCCTTTTCTGAAACGTTGTCTCCCTCTGCTGGAACACTGACTTCTTTCATTTAATGCCTGCAGACTATAAAAGAGAACCCAACCCAAAAAGTTTGGTTGATTAGTCTGTGGCATTCTGTTAAACTGTTGCTTATGGCGGTCTCTGTGAGCTTCTCAGCGACATTCAGCCAGCCAGGTATCCTGCCTGCAGTAGATGGAATGTGGCAATGGAACGCTGGCTGCGCGTGTCATAATAGGCTCTGAGCCTTTATATACCTGTGCACAGCAGCAGCCACCTTCAGTCTGCTGCTGGACAGCCAGCAGCAGCAGCAGCAGCAGCAGGAGAGGTATGTAATCAGCAGCCCTCCTGCTAAGGGTAGACAGCTGCTCGTTCCACCCCACCCCCCGCCTTAATTGGTTCTCCTCCCTTCCAACGGTGTTGAGGCGGGTGGGAACAGCAGGGGGTGAAGGTGCTGTGTTTAAAGAGGTGGAGTTATGCAGATCTAAAACGCGTGGATTGCAGCAGCAGCAAGCCGAAAAGTGCAGGCATGTAAGGGATCTAGAGGTTGACAACATGTCTTCTTAACGGGAGTCCAGGAGCTCATCTCCACAAATGGACTTTTCAGGATCCTTGGGTGGCTCCGTAGTTTGAAACCAATTCTGGTTATCGCTTCTCGGCCTTTTGGCTAAGATCAAGTGTAGTATCTGTTCTTATCAGTTTAATATCTGATACGTCCCCTATCTGGGGACCATATATTAAATGGATTTTTAGAACAGGGAGATGGAAAAAGAGCTTGCTCTGTCCACTCCACGCATTGACCTGGTATTGCAGTATCTCCAGGACCGGTGCACCCCTTCTTTAATGCAGTTTCTAAAATCAGAAAGAATTGAATTCAATGTTTTTTGTTCATTTTGCTTGTTTGTCGGATTTTGGGATGGACTCTTTGGCTTTGCTTTTCTTCTCCTCATTGGATTTTTCATGTTCAAAGTTGCAGAAGCCAGATTACAAGCTCATTTTGGTTCAACTTCAGCAACTGTGCATTGCATTGCCATGTAATGTAATGAAATGCTATCTTTCTAGCTCTCCCTTTTTACTTCCTTTTGGATAAACAGACATATTAGGCAAGCATTTTGGAGCTTTCACCTAAATAACTACAGGTGGTGAGATAAGCTGCACAATATAATTGACCTTTCAGTATATTGTTGCACACACACCATCTATTTAGCAAATGCCCTTGTTATCAACAGCAGCCTTTTAAACTCACCTGAGCTAACAGGTATGTGCGCTGGTTACTCTGCTGCGCTTAAAATTTCTTTTTTGGTTTGCTACAATGCCTTTTCTGAAACGTTGTCTCCCTCTGCTGGAACACTGACTTCTTTCATTTGATGCCTGCAGACTATAAAAGAGAACCCAACCCAAAAAGTTTGGTTGATTAGTCTGTGGCATTCTGTTAAACTGTTGCTTATGGCGATCTCTGTGAGCTTCTCAGCGACATTCAGCCAGCCAGGTATCCTGCCTGCAGTAGATGGAATGTGGCAATGGAACGCTGGCTGCGCGTGTCATAATAGGCTCTGAGCCTTTATATACCTGTGCACAGCAGCAGCCACCTTCAGTCTGCTGCTGGACAGCCAGCAGCAGCAGCAGCAGCAGCAGGAGAGGTATGTAATCAGCAGCCCTCCTGCTAAGGGTAGACAGCTGCTCGTTCCACCCCACCCCCCGCCTTAATTGGTTCTCCTCCCTTCCAACGGTGTTGAGGCGGGTGGGAACAGTAGGGGGTGAAGGTGCTGTGTTTAAAGAGGTGGAGTTATGCAGATCTAAAACGCGTGGATTGCAGCAGCAGCAAGCCGAAAAGTGCAGGCATGTAAGGGATCTAGAGGTTGACAACATGTCTTCTTAACGGGAGTCCAGGAGCTCATCTCCACAAATGGACTTTTCAGGATCCTTGGGTGGCTCCGTAGTTTGAAACCAATTCTGGTTATCGCTTCTCGGCCTTTTGGCTAAGATCAAGTGTAGTATCTGTTCTTATCAGTTTAATATCTGATACGTCCCCTATCTGGGGACCATATATTAAATGGATTTTTAGAACAGGGAGATGGAAAAAGAGCTTGCTCTGTCCACTCCACGCATTGACCTGGTATTGCAGTATCTCCAGGACCGGTGCACCCCTTCTTTAATGCAGTTTCTAAAATCAGAAAGAATTGAATTCAATGTTTTTTGTTCATTTTGCTTGTTTGTCGGATTTTGGGATGGACTCTTTGGCTTTGCTTTTCTTCTCCTCATTGGATTTTTCATGTTCAAAGTTGCAGAAGCCAGATTACAAGCTCATTTTGGTTCAACTTCAGCAACTGTGCATTGCATTGCCATGTAATGTAATGAAATGCTATCTTTCTAGCTCTCCCTTTTTACTTCCTTTTGGATAAACAGACATATTAGGCAAGCATTTTGGAGCTTTCACCTAAATAACTACAGGTGGTGAGATAAGCTGCACAATATAATTGACCTTTCAGTATATTGTTGCACACACACCATCTATTTAGCAAATGCCCTTGTTATCAACAGCAGCCTTTTAAACTCACCTGAGCTAACAGGTATGTGCGCTGGTTACTCTGCTGCGCTTAAAATTTCTTTTTTGGTTTGCTACAATGCCTTTTCTGAAACGTTGTCTCCCTCTGCTGGAACACTGACTTCTTTCATTTGATGCCTGCAGACTATAAAAGAGAACCCAACCCAAAAAGTTTGGTTGATTAGTCTGTGGCATTCTGTTAAACTGTTGCTTATGGCGGTCTCTGTGAGCTTCTCAGCGACATTCAGCCAGCCAGGTATCCTGCCTGCAGTAGATGGAATGTGGCAATGGAACGCTGGCTGCGCGTGTCATAATAGGCTCTGAGCCTTTATATACCTGTGCACAGCAGCAGCCACCTTCAGTCTGCTGCTGGACAGCCAGCAGCAGCAGCAGCAGCAGCAGGAGAGGTATGTAATCAGCAGCCCTCCTGCTAAGGGTAGACAGCTGCTCGTTCCACCCCACCCCCCGCCTTAATTGGTTCTCCTCCCTTCCAACGGTGTTGAGGCGGGTGGGAACAGCAGGGGGTGAAGGTGCTGTGTTTAAAGAGGTGGAGTTATGCAGATCTAAAACGCGTGGATTGCAGCAGCAGCAAGCCGAAAAGTGCAGGCATGTAAGGGATCTAGAGGTTGACAACATGTCTTCTTAACGGGAGTCCAGGAGCTCATCTCCACAAATGGACTTTTCAGGATCCTTGGGTGGCTCCGTAGTTTGAAACCAATTCTGGTTATCGCTTCTCGGCCTTTTGGCTAAGATCAAGTGAAGTATCTGTTCTTATCAGTTTAATATCTGATACGTCCCCTATCTGGGGACCATATATTAAATGGATTTTTAGAACAGGGAGATGGAAAAAGAGCTTGCTCTGTCCACTCCACGCATTGACCTGGTATTGCAGTATCTCCAGGACCGGTGCACCCCTTCTTTAATGCAGTTTCTAAAATCAGAAAGAATTGAATTCAATGTTTTTTGTTCATTTTGCTTGTTTGTCGGATTTTCGGATGGACTCTTTGGCTTTGCTTTTCTTCTCCTCATTGGATTTTTCATGTTCAAAGTTGCAGAAGCCAGATTACAAGCTCATTTTGGTTCAACTTCAGCAACTGTGCATTGCATTGCCATGTAATGTAATGAAATGCTATCTTTCTAGCTCTCCCTTTTTACTTCCTTTTGGATAAACAGACATATTAGGCAAGCATTTTGGAGCTTTCACCTAAATAACTACAGGTGGTGAGATAAGCTGCACAATATAATTGACCTTTCAGTATATTGTTGCACACACACCATCTATTTAGCAAATGCCCTTGTTATCAACAGCAGCCTTTTAAACTCACCTGAGCTAACAGGTATGTGCGCTGGTTACTCTGCTGCGCTTAAAATTTCTTTTTTGGTTTGCTACAATGCCTTTTCTGAAACGTTGTCTCCCTCTGCTGGAACACTGACTTCTTTCATTTGATGCCTGCAGACTATAAAAGAGAACCCAACCCAAAAAGTTTGGTTGATTAGTCTGTGGCATTCTATTAAACTGTTGCTTATGGCGGTCTCTGTGAGCTTCTCAGCGACATTCAGCCAGCCAGGTATCCTGCCTGCAGTAGATGGAATGTGGCAATGGAACGCTGGCTGCGCGTGTCATAATAGGCTCTGAGCCTTTATATACCTGTGCACAGCAGCAGCCACCTTCAGTCTGCTGCTGGACAGCCAGCAGCAGCAGCAGCAGCAGGAGAGGTATGTAATCAGCAGCCCTCCTGCTAAGGGTAGACAGCTGCTCGTTCCACCCCACCCCCCGCCTTAATTGGTTCTCCTCCCTTCCAACGGTGTTGAGGCGGGTGGGAACAGCAGGGGGTGAAGGTGCTGTGTTTAAAGAGGTGGAGTTATGCAGATCTAAAACGCGTGGATTGCAGCAGCAGCAAGCCGAAAAGTGCAGGCATGTAAGGGATCTAGAGGTTGACAACATGTCTTCTTAACGGGAGTCCAGGAGCTCATCTCCACAAATGGACTTTTCAGGATCCTTGGGTGGCTCCGTAGTTTGAAACCAATTCTGGTTATCGCTTCTCGGCCTTTTGGCTAAGATCAAGTGTAGTATCTGTTCTTATCAGTTTAATATCTGATACGTCCCCTATCTGGGGACCATATATTAAATGGATTTTTAGAACAGGGAGATGGAAAAAGAGCTTGCTCTGTCCACTCCACGCATTGACCTGGTATTTTGCAGTATCTCCAGGACCGGTGCACCCCTTCTTTAATGCAGTTTCTAAAATCAGAAAGAATTGAATTCAATGTTTTTTGTTCATTTTGCTTGTTTGTCGGATTTTGGGATGGACTCTTTGGCTTTGCTTTTCTTCTCCTCATTGGATTTTTCATGTTCAAAGTTGCAGAAGCCAGATTACAAGCTCATTTTGGTTCAACTTCAGCAACTGTGCATTGCATTGCCATGTAATGTAATGAAATGCTATCTTTCTAGCTCTCCCTTTTTACTTCCTTTTGGATAAACAGACATATTAGGCAAGCATTTTGGAGCTTTCACCTAAATAACTACAGGTGGTGAGATAAGCTGCACAATATAATTGACCTTTCAGTATATTGTTGCACACACACCATCTATTTAGCAAATGCCCTTGTTATCAACAGCAGCCTTTTAAACTCACCTGAGCTAACAGGTATGTGCGCTGGTTACTCTGCTGCGCTTAAAATTTCTTTTTTGGTTTGCTACAATGCCTTTTCTGAAACGTTGTCTCCCTCTGCTGGAACACTGACTTCTTTCATTTAATGCCTGCAGACTATAAAAGAGAACCCAACCCAAAAAGTTTGGTTGATTAGTCTGTGGCATTCTGTTAAACTGTTGCTTATGGCGGTCTCTGTGAGCTTCTCAGCGACATTCAGCCAGCCAGGTATCCTGCCTGCAGTAGATGGAATGTGGCAATGGAACGCTGGCTGCGCGTGTCATAATAGGCTCTGAGCCTTTATATACCTGTGCACAGCAGCAGCCACCTTCAGTCTGCTGCTGGACAGCCAGCAGCAGCAGCAGCAGGAGAGGTATGTAATCAGCAGCCCTCCTGCTAAGGGTAGACAGCTGCTCGTTCCACCCCACCCCCCGCCTTAATTGGTTCTCCTCCCTTCCAACGGTGTTGAGGCGGGTGGGAACAGCAGGGGGTGAAGGTGCTGTGTTTAAAGAGGTGGAGTTATGCAGATCTAAAACGCGTGGATTGCAGCAGCAGCAAGCCGAAAAGTGCAGGCATGTAAGGGATCTAGAGGTTGACAACATGTCTTCTTAACGGGAGTCCAGGAGTTCATCTCCACAAATGGACTTTTCAGGATCCTTGGGTGGCTCCGTAGTTTGAAACCAATTCTGGTTATCGCTTCTCGGCCTTTTGGCTAAGATCAAGTGTAGTATCTGTTCTTATCAGTTTAATATCTGATACGTCCCCTATCTGGGGACCATATATTAAATGGATTTTTAGAACAGGGAGATGGAAAAAGAGCTTGCTCTGTCCACTCCACGCATTGACCTGGTATTGCAGTATCTCCAGGACCGGTGCACCCCTTCTTTAATGCAGTTTCTAAAATCAGAAAGAATTGAATTCAATGTTTTTTGTTCATTTTGCTTGTTTGTCGGATTTTGCGATGGACTCTGGCTTTGCTTTTCTTCTCCTCATTGGATTTTTCATGTTCAAAGTTGCAGAAGCCAGATTACAAGCTCATTTTGGTTCAACTTCAGCAACTGTGCATTGCATTGCCATGTAATGTAATGAAATGCTATCTTTCTAGCTCTCCCTTTTTACTTCCTTTTGGATAAACAGACATATTAGGCAAGCATTTTGGAGCTTTCACCTAAATAACTACAGGTGGTGAGATAAGCTGCACAATATAATTGACCTTTCAGTATATTGTTGCACACACACCATCTATTTAGCAAATGCCCTTGTTATCAACAGCAGCCTTTTAAACTCACCTGAGCTAACAGGTATGTGCGCTGGTTACTCTGCTGCGCTTAAAATTTCTTTTTTGGTTTGCTACAATGCCTTTTCTGAAACGTTGTCTCCCTCTGCTGGAACACTGACTTCTTTCATTTAATGCCTGCAGACTATAAAAGAGAACCCAACCCAAAAAGTTTGGTTGATTAGTCTGTGGCATTCTGTTAAACTGTTGCTTATGGCGGTCTCTGTGAGCTTCTCAGCGACATTCAGCCAGCCAGGTATCCTGCCTGCAGTAGATGGAATGTGGCAATGGAACGCTGGCTGCGCGTGTCATAATAGGCTCTGAGCCTTTATATACCTGTGCACAGCAGCAGCCACCTTCAGTCTGCTGCTGGACAGCCAGCAGCAGCAGCAGCAGCAGCAGGAGAGGTATGTAATCAGCAGCCCTCCTGCTAAGGGTAGACAGCTGCTCGTTCCACCCCACCCCCCGCCTTAATTGGTTCTCCTCCCTTCCAACGGTGTTGAGGCGGGTGGGAACAGCAGGGGGTGAAGGTGCTGTGTTTAAAGAGGTGGAGTTATGCAGATCTAAAACGCGTGGATTGCAGCAGCAGCAAGCCGAAAAGTGCAGGCATGTAAGGGATCTAGAGGTTGACAACATGTCTTCTTAACGGGAGTCCAGGAGCTCATCTCCACAAATGGACTTTTCAGGATCCTTGGGTGGCTCCGTAGTTTGAAACCAATTCTGGTTATCGCTTCTCGGCCTTTTGGCTAAGATCAAGTGTAGTATCTGTTCTTATCAGTTTAATATCTGATACGTCCCCTATCTGGGGACCATATATTAAATGGATTTTTAGAACAGGGAGATGGAAAAAGAGCTTGCTCTGTCCACTCCACGCATTGACCTGGTATTGCAGTATCTCCAGGACCGGTGCACCCCTTCTTTAATGCAGTTTCTAAAATCAGAAAGAATTGAATTCAATGTTTTTTGTTCATTTTGCTTGTTTGTCGGATTTTGGGATGGACTCTTTGGCTTTGCTTTTCTTCTCCTCATTGGATTTTTCATGTTCAAAGTTGCAGAAGCCAGATTACAAGCTCATTTTGGTTCAACTTCAGCAACTGTGCATTGCATTGCCATGTAATGTAATGAAATGCTATCTTTCTAGCTCTCCCTTTTTACTTCCTTTTGGATAAACAGACATATTAGGCAAGCATTTTGGAGCTTTCACCTAAATAACTACAGGTGGTGAGATAAGCTGCACAATATAATTGACCTTTCAGTATATTGTTGCACACACACCATCTATTTAGCAAATGCCCTTGTTATCAACAGCAGCCTTTTAAACTCACCTGAGCTAACAGGTATGTGCGCTGGTTACTCTGCTGCGCTTAAAATTTCTTTTTTGGTTTGCTACAATGCCTTTTCTGAAACGTTGTCTCCCTCTGCTGGAACACTGACTTCTTTCATTTAATGCCTGCAGACTATAAAAGAGAACCCAACCCAAAAAGTTTGGTTGATTAGTCTGTGGCATTCTGTTAAACTGTTGCTTATGGCGGTCTCTGTGAGCTTCTCAGCGACATTCAGCCAGCCAGGTATCCTGCCTGCAGTAGATGGAATGTGGCAATGGAACGCTGGCTGCGCGTGTCATAATAGGCTCTGAGCCTTTATATACCTGTGCACAGCAGCAGCCACCTTCAGTCTGCTGCTGGACAGCCAGCAGCAGCAGCAGCAGCAGCAGGAGAGGTATGTAATCAGCAGCCCTCCTGCTAAGGGTAGACAGCTGCTCGTTCCACCCCACCCCCCGCCTTAATTGGTTCTCCTCCCTTCCAACGGTGTTGAGGCGGGTGGGAACAGCAGGGGGTGAAGGTGCTGTGTTTAAAGAGGTGGAGTTATGCAGATCTAAAACGCGTGGATTGCAGCAGCAGCAAGCCGAAAAGTGCAGGCATGTAAGGGATCTAGAGGTTGACAACATGTCTTCTTAACGGGAGTCCAGGAGCTCATCTCCACAAATGGACTTTTCAGGATCCTTGGGTGGCTCCGTAGTTTGAAACCAATTCTGGTTATCGCTTCTCGGCCTTTTGGCTCAGACCTAGTGTTTGGACAAGAGGTTCCTTGTGTACTAGCCCTCGGCCTTCCAGCATCGCCACTTCGGTGGCTTAAGCTGGATGCTGCTATAGGGGGAGAGTGAGGAGGAAACGAGAAGGCGATTCCTGAAGCGACCATGGGTGTCAAGCTTCGCTTTGCTGGGACCGGGGATCCCCGGGTCAAGAATGCTTTCCGTATCGAGGTCTCTGAGGAGAAGAAGGACCATTTCTCGTTGTCATACCTGGTCAACGCCATTTTCTATGAAATCCTGAAGATCCAGAAGTCGGAGATCATCTGTTTGCAGGAGTTCAGAAGGGAGCATAGGTACGTCTTGGTGCTTTCTTCTATGGCGGCTTGCCAAAATCTTTTCAAAACTCTTCAAGTCCTTTCAGAGCACCCTCAGCTGGATGGACTTATCTTCACTGTACTCTACTCTAAGGGGGATATCCCGGTGGTAGTATTCATGCACAACCCCTTTATCTCCCGGGATGATATCACTGCATTCCTGAGAAGACACTGCATTTTTGTGCAATTCTCCCATAAAATCTTAAATGGAGAAGGGCTGTGGACTGGGAAGTATAAATACTTTGTGAGGTTTGGGATAGACCCTCATGGTCCTGGAGGTATTCACTATCCTCCCCTGAACTTTACAATTGGAAGAGACTCTGGATATCTGTTTTTTCCCGAGGCGCCATTGTTCTGCAGGAGATGCAACATGTTCGGGCATATCCAGGATTTCTGCAAGCAATTGCCAAACTGTAGAAAGTGCAACAAGTACGGTCATCTGGCGAAGGATTGTTCCAACCCGGTGGTATGTGATGCCTGCGGGGAGGAAGGACATGTGATTCGGGATTGTAAGGCTAAAGTCAAGCCTAGGTCCTTCTCCGAAGTGACCAAAGGTAAGCCTACTGTCCCTGCTGTTACCCCACAGGTGACTACTGCAGAGATCAATGAGGAGACGGAGCCCCCTGAGGTTGAAGATCTGGTGGGTGAGGCCCAGAACCTGTTGGACCCTCAGGCCCCTGCTGGGCCAGGTATGGAGATCTCCGAGTTGGATGTGGACCTCCCTCATCAGTCCGAAATATGTGGTGAGGGTGACATGGATGTGTCTCTAGCTCGAACCCCTACATTGTCCTGGGGTGCTACAGACGAAGAGGTGGCCAGGGATGGTGGCCAAGGAGACTTTACTTCTGGGAGGTCTTTTGATGATGATGATACTCCTGAACTGGCCAATAAAAAACCCAGACGAGAGTACTCACCTGCCAGCGGAGGGTGCGACAGTCCTGCAAGTGACCGCATTTACCCGCAGGATGTCTTCTCCCCTGATGCTCCTTACCTTGGCATCCCTGAGAGCATCAACAGCTTTGGGGTGCTTTCCCAGTCTGATGATAATGGATGAGTATGGTGTGATCAACATTGAGTCATGTATTTCTTTTCATTAATTAATGTCTTGCCAATCTGGTTGGGATGTAGTGTCCCTAAATGTAAGGCAGATCAGATCTAAAATCAGAAGAACAACTGTTCTGGACTACCTGAAACATTTAGGTGCTGATGTTTTTTGCCTTCAGGAGTGTGGGATTCAGGATGCTCCTTGTGACAAAGACTGGCCTTACGGACAGCATATCTGGTCAGGGTCTAATCATAATAAAAATGATGGGGTGGGGATATTAGTAGGGAATAAAGAAATCTCTATTGATAGTTATATTGTGGTGGAGGTGGGCCGATGTTTAATTGCATTTTTGAGTTATAGAGGGTGGCGGGTCAGAATTATGAATTTATATTGCCCTACAGGGAAGGAAGAGCGGCTTGCTCTTCTTGAAAAATTAAGTTTTTTTCTTCCAGGGAAATCTCCCACTATTTTTGTTGGGGACGTTAATTGTGTCACAGAAGGAAAGTGTGACATAACAGGAAAGAAATTGTCCCATTTAATTTGTGATTTTTCCTTTTTAGATGCAGCAGTTGTTGTTCTTGGCATGCCACCACCGCCGACATACCATGCTGACCGTGGTGAGATTCATTCCAGAATTGATTTAATGTTATTTTCTAAAAATATGGTATGTTTGGATTTTTCTCAACAAAAGGTACCTTTTTCGGACCATGAATGTTTGAGAGGCGTGTTTTGTGCGAATGGTGACCAAGTGTATGGCGGTGGGGTATGGAAGTTGAATGCAAGGCTGTTAGAGGATGATGAGGTGATGAATGAGTTTAATGTAAAGTATGAAAGATGGAGAATGCGTAAGAAGGATTTTGTGTGTGTTCTTGACTGGTGGGACTGGGTGAAAGTGCAATTTAAAACTTTCTTCAAAAAGTGGGGCTATAGAAAAGCTGCCAGATATAGGAATAGGTTTAATGACCTTAATAGACGGATTGACTGGTTGAGAAAGTGTGTTGCAAGTGGTTTGGAGATGTCTGATCAACTTACTGAGGCTAAGAATGAATTGAAGCGTGTGTTGGATGAGAAAGGAAAGGAAATTATATATCGTACTAAAATTGAGCACCTGGAGAAAAATGAGAAGCGTACGAGGTTCTTTTTTAAAAAAATGAATGGTAGGAAGACTGATATGAATGAAGTTCTGAATGAAAGTGGAACCAACTGTATGGGTGAGGATGTGCTGAAAGAAGTGAATAGGTTTTATAGCAAGTTGTATGATGAGAAATGGATTGACTCTGGGCTTGTGTCATATGTTCTGAATGGTGTGGAGAAAAAACTTGATTCTGAGGAGCGTGATCTATTGTGTGAGGATGTAGTTCTGGATGAAGTGAAGAATGTGGTGTGGAGTGCTAAAAAGAGTAAGACTCCTGGGAAAGATGGTATACCTGTAGAGTTGTATGTGAAAGCATGGGAAGTTTTGGGAACAGATTTGACTGAGGTATGTAAGTATATGTGGGTGAATGGTAGGTTGTGTGAATCAATGAAAGAAGGAGTGGTTGTGCTTGTGTATAAAAAGGGTGAGAGGAAATGTTTGGAAAACTGGAGACCAATAACACTGCTGAATTCGGATTATAAGGTCTACAGTAAGTTACTGGCAAATCGTATGCGTGAAGTGATTGGTAGTGTTGTGGAGGAGGACCAAGTATGTGCAGTGCCTGGAAGAAGTATGAGTGATAACTTGTTATTGTTGAGAGATATGATTGGGGATTGCAAGGATAGAAAGCAGAAATGTATGACTTTAGCTATTGATTTTGAGAAGGCGTTTGACAGGGTTTCGCATGTGTTTTTGTTTAAAGTACTGGAAAGAACGGGGTTTCCTAGAGAATTTGTGAATTGTGTAAAATCATTGTATGATTGTGTGTCAAGTGAGTTCTTGGTTAATGGGTGGCTGTGTGACAAAGTGAAGATTAGGTCAGGAGTAAGGCAGGGGTGTCCTATGTCCCCCGTCTTATTTGTATGTGTAATAGAACCATTGTTATGTTTGATTAGACGGGATAAAATGATGAGAGGTTTGTTGGTGCCTGGTAGTGGTGGTAAGCATGTGAAAGTGTTAGGTTATATGGATGATGTTGTGGTTGTGAGTGAAAGTATGGCTTCTATGAGTAGAATTAAATTGCTTTTGGATTTTTTTGTTGGTGCGTCTGGTTTTAGGGTAAATTGGAATAAATGTAGTTTTAAATGTTTTGGAGATAGTAGTATTCGTATGGATGGTGTAAAGTGTGAAGAGGGTGTGTAGCACCCTGAGGATTCGGCTGCTACAGGGGTATTGCACCTCAACCCAGAGGTGTGATATTCCACTCCCGGGTAAGGATGGAGTGTGGACCTGAGCTCGGTAGGCTGCATGCACTACATACATCCCATTTCCGAGGAACAGGCCGACGGTACTCCCACTTAGAAATGTGCAGGTACGACCGAGTCTGTTCCTGGCTGGAGTGGGAGGGGGGTGGTACATCCCAAGTAGTGTAGGGGCAGATAGGGGGAGCAGCCTGGGTAAAGATAGGAGCTCATTGGGTGCTGGTCACCTGAGCTCACACATAGAGGGTGTATATAAGGTGGGCACCATCAAAGATCAGGGTCAGTCTGTCAGAGTCAGTCTGTCAGAGCAGAGCAGAGGAAGAGTAGCAGAGAAGCCCCAGAGAGAGAGAGGAGAAAGCAAGAGAGACCCAGAGGGGGAAGCAGAAGAGAGGACTCTAAGACCCCAAATTCAAGCTACGGGTGAAGAGTCGGCATCAGGGTACCGGAACCCAAGCTGGTGGGGGCAAAAACACACCCCAGCCAGAGACCGGAGGCCGTGGGCAGCGTCTGCCACGGCCACCCACCACATCCACCACGAAGGCATACCACGTGGAGGGTCAGGGAACCCAAGGCCAAGGGTCACCCAACAGAAGGCCCGAGGGAGCTGGACCTGGGTGGATCACTAGTGGGGACGGCCAGAGAAAGGACAGAAGGAGAGCTCAGGGTCACGCTCCGGACTCGCTTGGGGGTTGGCTGGATCCAGGACATGGTGGACGCAGCACGGCTCGGGAGGTCACTTGAAGCTGGAGTGACCGGAACATCAGCAGTGAGTAAATACCCTAAACTGCACAACCCGACTCTGTCTTCCTTTAACATCTATGCTGCACCACCACAACCCCCATCCTCTGCACCTGACCCCCTGAGGCTATACCCCACCCGTTGGGGGTTATACCATCACAAGCTGCACCTACACCATCAGCCTCAGCGGACCCTGCTGCAGTGGCGGCCATAGTGACCGCAACACAACGGGTGGCGTAGTCGACAATAAAGAACTTATAACATCTGTAGGACTGCCACATACAACTGAGTTTGACACCCTGGGCACGGACCGGGTCACAGCCACTCGGAAGACTACAACCCCCATCTGATCCGGCTCCGGATATTCCCACTAAAGAATATGGCCCAGGGGGCGCGTCAACTTTGGCGTAGTCGGCAGGATTACGTGCCCGCAACACCCGGGTACTGCGTGCCTGAAGAAAAGTGCAAGTTTACCTCAAAAAGAAGTCTCCTGCCGGTTCCGGAGGGTCCCCGCCATCGGACTCCATCACAGATCGATTCCCGCCGGTTGTCCGCCATTAACAGCTTTTTCCCGCCATCTGCAGAGTTTCCCGCCACTGGGAAGCGATTCCCGCCATTTCCAAAGGTTTCCCGCCTTGGAAGAGCGGACGCCATTATGGGCGTGCCAGAGGGTGGTGAGAGGCCACCTCCCATCGTGGGCCAGGACCGAAAATGGCGCCAAAAGTGGAAACCGCCCCCACCAACAGAGACTGTGATGCTAGAGGTGTCTGTCAGAGTGAAAGAACAGCCCCTGGAGCTGACAGTCACCAAGTGGCCCCGGGACCGCCCTCGAAGGGGGAGGAGACGAAAGGAGAGAACAAAGATGGGTGTCGCTTGGAGCAGTCTGGAGCGAGCGCACCCGGAGGCAAGAAGCCGGGAGAAGAATATCGGAGGAGCTTACCCGGAGATGGCGAGAAAGCAGAGCAGCACCGGCCCGCTGGCCAGGAGCCTGCTGGAAGCAACAGAAGGAGAGCAGAGCAGCACCGGCCCGCTGGCCAGGAGCCTGCTGGAAACAACTGTAGAAGAGCAGAGCAGCACCGACCCGTTGGTCAGGAGCCTGCTGGAAGCAACGACCCCACTAGGCCTAGTGGAGGTACTAGCACAGCTCCCCCGAGACCGGGAGTGTGCGCAGACCGCTCTGGAGGGCCTCGCAAGGAGGATGGCCCGGGTGCAGCGAGAGACGTTGGCGGAGTGGAGCCGTGAGATGGCCCAGCCTACCGAGACCCGTCAGCGGAGCACGCCACCCAAGACGAGGAAACAGACCGCCTCTGAGGATGGCGCAGGAGGAATGAAGGCCGGAGACGGCGCCGAGAAGGGAGCCGAACGAGTGGAGGCAGGTAAAGGGGACGTCTATACCCCAAACCGGGAAACCGCGTACCTGCCCCAGCTCCCCGTCGCAGAGCCCGAAGTCTATCCTGCCGTGCCCGTCGCTGCAACGTCACCGCCGCAGACTAGGCCTCAAACGGGAGCCGCGACCCCTGTGACGTCACACGCCTCGACCCCGGGCGTGACCAAGCAGGAAGTACCACCAGCCTGGTCGCAAGGCCTAGTACCCCCGGGCGCCGCAGTACCAACAGCGCCCCCTACCTCCGCGGAGCCCCCGGCCTGGTCGCAGGGCCAAGTAGCCCAGGGCGCCGCCGTCCTTACGGTGCCCTTCACCTTCCAGATACCCCAGGCCTGGCCGCAAGGCCCGGGCAACCCGGGCGCTAACACCACCGCGCCCATAAGACCAAGAGTGCCGCATCTGGGAGAGGACCTGTTCGCCCAGCATACGTGCCCGGACGGGTCTGAATCTAGAGCTAAAGGTAACAATAAAGAAAGAGCAGGAGGACGCCGTCGTTAAGTACAGCGAAGCAGGAGCTGTATATAGTTGCCCGTCGGGGCACCATAAACTGAAACTGAAACTGTTGCTGTTGATAATATAGTCCCCGTTGGGACCAGCAAGTGTGAACTGTTTACCCGTATTTCCCTTAAATCCCACTGACCGAGGACTGAGAGCGGTCATTTCTCCCCAATACCTGGCCGAGGACTGAGAGCGGCCACTACCCCTGTATATAGTTGCGCGTCCTAAAGCGCCCCCTACCGGTTTTATAGGGAAAACCAGTTTTCTAAGAGACTGTCGCACTTTACCCGGTCACACGTTGCACAGTGACCGGAGGAGGAGCCTGAGGCGACGAGAATGTTTTATCTGCTAAGATATGTTGTTTAATATGTTTCATATGTTTATGAAAAAAAAAAAAATGTATGTTTGGTGTTGTTTTTATCTTACAGCCCGAGGACGTGCTGTGATTTACCAGGGGGGAATGTAGCACCCTGAGGATTCGGCTGCTACAGGGGTATTGCACCTCAACCCAGAGGTGTGATATTCCACTCCCGGGTAAGGATGGAGTGTGGACCTGAGCTCGGTAGGCTGCATGCACTACATACATCCCATTTCCGAGGAACAGGCCGACGGTACTCCCACTTAGAAATGTGCAGGTACGACCGAGTCTGTTCCTGGCTGGAGTGGGAGGGGGGTGGTACATCCCAAGTAGTGTAGGGGCAGATAGGGGGAGCAGCCTGGGTAAAGATAGGAGCTCATTGGGTGCTGGTCACCTGAGCTCACACATAGAGGGTGTATATAAGGTGGGCACCATCAAAGATCAGGGTCAGTCTGTCAGAGTCAGTCTGTCAGAGCAGAGCAGAGGAAGAGGAGCAGAGAAGCCCCAGAGAGAGAGAGGAGAAAGCAAGAGAGACCCAGAGGGGGAAGCAGAAGAGAGGACTCTAAGACCCCAAATTCAAGCTACGGGTGAAGAGTCGGCATCAGGGTACCGGAACCCAAGCTGGTGGGGGAAAAACACACCCCAGCCAGAGACCGGAGGCCGTGGGCAGCGTCTGCCATGGCCACCCACCACATCCACCACGAAGGCATACCACGTGGAGGGTCAGGGAACCCAAGGCCAAGGGTCACCCAACAGAAGGCCCGAGGGAGCTGGACCTGGGTGGATCACTAGTGGGGACGGCCAGAGAAAGGACAGAAGGAGAGCTCAGGGTCACGCTCCGGACTCGCTTGGGGGTTGGCTGGATCCAGGACCTGGTGGACGCAGCACGGCTCGGGAGGTCACTTGAAGCTGGAGTGACCGGAACATCAGCAGTGAGTAAATACCCTAAACTGCACAACCCGACTCTGTCTTCCTTTAACATCTATGCTGCACCACCACAACCCCCATCCTCTGCACCTGACCCCCTGAGGCTATACCCCACCCGTTGGGGGTTATACCATCACAAGCTGCACCTACACCATCAGCCTCAGCGGACCCTGCTGCAGCGGCGGCCATAGTGACCGCAACACAACGGGTGGCGTAGTCGACAATAAAGAACTTATAACATCTGTAGGACTGCCACATACAACTGAGTTTGACACCCTGGGCACGGACCGGGTCACAGCCACTCGGAAGACTACAACCCCCATCTGATCCGGCTCCGGATATTCCCACTAAAGAATATGGCCCAGGGGGCGCGTCAGGTGCAATCAAGATTTTGGGCGTATTATTTAATGATGACTTAAAAGGGAATGAAAGTTGGGAAGAGTGTGGTATGCGGGTTGAACGTAAATTGAATTTTTGGCGAATGAGAGAATTGACTCTGCGTGGTAAGGTGTTAATTATCAAAGCAGTGATTCTCCCTATCCTGCTTTATGTGGCGACTGTTTTTCCTTCTCCTTACAGGAAAATTAAGAGAATAGAGAAGTTGGTATTCACATTCCTGTGGTGTAGTAAGATGGAGAAGTTGAAGCGGGAGAGCCTTTTTAAGGCTTGTCAGCATGGTGGGCTGGCCTTTCCCAATATTGAAGTTTTTTTAGGCCTTAATTATATTAAGACTGTGGTTATTTTGCTGGGTAAAGGCAATAAAGGTGCTTTTATGGCTAATTATTCTGCTGGATGGATGTTGTATGGGTTATGCTGGAGGAAGAGAGATGCGAGTGTGCCTGTGGCCTTTAAGTGTCCTGTTTGGTATGAGGTGATTGAGAAATTTGTGAGAAAGCATGATTTGTTGAGTGTGGTAATGAATGATTTTAGAATGACCAAGAATGTGGTGAAAAGAATGAGTGCAAATGAGGTAGAGTGTAATATTGTTTGGCTGAGAGGGAATGAGGTTTCAGATGCATGGAAGAAGTTAGATACGTATAGGATGTCAAACAAACAGAAGGATGTTGTGTGGATGACTTTACATAATATTTTACCTGTGAGAGAAGTGCAGAAGAAAAGAGAGTTGATAAGAACAGATGTGTGTCCGAGAGTGGGATGTGGTGGTTGTGAGACTGTGAGGCATGTTATGTGGGATTGTGAGTACGCGTACAGTGTGTGGAAGTGTGTAGGTGGATTGTGTAAGGGTTTAGCAGGCGTGAATTTTGTGGATTGGCGTGTGGCGATGTTTGGAATTGGTGCGTGTAGTCGGTCTAAAGATAGAATTTTATGGTTGATAATGGCTTGTGTGATGGAGAGTTTGTGGGATGCAAGGAACCTTGGACTTTTCAAAAGGAAATCTTTATCAGTGAATGAATGTGTTAGACTTATTCTTTCAAGACTATACCTGATATATAAGTTGGACAGCAGAGGCGGTGGTGGCACAGATGCCGAAGGGATTTGGAAATTTAAAAAGTGGCATTACCTTATCAAATACCAGTGATTTTTTTCTTTGTGATTCCTTGAAGTTTCTGCATTTGTGTTATGTAAAGGATGTTCCCTTGTGATTATATCTCGTCTTATACTACTGCTAAATAAATAGAACCATGATGATGAGAAGTTTTAAGTAGCAAATTTTGGAGAAATTCATACTGTTTGCTAAAAAACTAAACTGAATGGTTTAAAAAAAAAAAAAAAAAAAAAAATCTGTTCTTATCAGTTTAATATCTGATACGTCCCCTATCTGGGGACCATATATTAAATGGATTTTTAGAACAGGGAGATGGAAAAAGAGCTTGCTCTGTCCACTCCACGCATTGACCTGGTATTGCAGTATCTCCAGGACCGGTGCACCCCTTCTTTAATGCAGTTTCTAAAATCAGAAAGAATTGAATTCAATGTTTTTTGTTCATTTTGCTTGTTTGTCGGATTTTGGGATGGACTCTTTGGCTTTGCTTTTCTTCTCCTCATTGGATTTTTCATGTTCAAAGTTGCAGAAGCCAGATTACAAGCTCATTTTGGTTCAACTTCAGCAACTGTGCATTGCATTGCCATGTAATGTAATGAAATGCTATCTTTCTAGCTCTCCCTTTTTACTTCCTTTTGGATAAACAGACATATTAGGCAAGCATTTTGGAGCTTTCACCTAAATAACTACAGGTGGTGAGATAAGCTGCACAATATAATTGACCTTTCAGTATATTGTTGCACACACACCATCTATTTAGCAAATGCCCTTGTTATCAACAGCAGCCTTTTAAACTCACCTGAGCTAACAGGTATGTGCGCTGGTTACTCTGCTGCGCTTAAAATTTCTTTTTTGGTTTGCTACAATGCCTTTTCTGAAACGTTGTCTCCCTCTGCTGGAACACTGACTTCTTTCATTTAATGCCTGCAGACTATAAAAGAGAACCCAACCCAAAAAGTTTGGTTGATTAGTCTGTGGCATTCTGTTAAACTGTTGCTTATGGCGGTCTCTGTGAGCTTCTCAGCGACATTCAGCCAGCCAGGTATCCTGCCTGCAGTAGATGGAATGTGGCAATGGAACGCTGGCTGCGCGTGTCATAATAGGCTCTGAGCCTTTATATACCTGTGCACAGCAGCAGCCACCTTCAGTCTGCTGCTGGACAGCCAGCAGCAGCAGCAGCAGCAGCAGGAGAGGTATGTAATCAGCAGCCCTCCTGCTAAGGGTAGACAGCTGCTCGTTCCACCCCACCCCCCGCCTTAATTGGTTCTCCTCCCTTCCAACGGTGTTGAGGCGGGTGGGAACAGCAGGGGGTGAAGGTGCTGTGTTTAAAGAGGTGGAGTTATGCAGATCTAAAACGCGTGGATTGCAGCAGCAGCAAGCCGAAAAGTGCAGGCATGTAAGGGATCTAGAGGTTGACAACATGTCTTCTTAACGGGAGTCCAGGAGCTCATCTCCACAAATGGACTTTTCAGGATCCTTGGGTGGCTCCGTAGTTTGAAACCAATTCTGGTTATCGCTTCTCGGCCTTTTGGCTAAGATCAAGTGTAGTATCTGTTCTTTTAAGAACACAAGAGCTACGATCTACACTTGACGAGAGCTATCGAACTCGGAAGGAGAAGAGCTTCGGAGCCCAGCTGACATCGGAGAAGGAAGGCGGATATCGGTGAGAGGAAGAAGCTCTAAAGAATCCAGAAGAAGACGAAGACTCGGAGAAGAATCGGGCTGTCCTGTGGAATCTTCGAGGAAGAAAATCATCGAGACAAAGACCTTTCGGGGAATTTGTCCAGAAAACGACGGGAGAAGAATCTGCATAGCTCCACCCATTCCGGGAAGAGTTCCAGATCCAGCTCCAAGAAGTAACTGCAGGAGGAAAGCCATGGCAAGCGCTGCGAGGAAGGCCGAAAAGAAGAGCCTGGAGCAGGGGACAGCCAGGAGGGCCCAGCCCGGAGCCGATTCTGACCCCAAGGACTCTGCCTCCACGACTGGCCAGCAGAAGGGACCCCAGAAGCCCCGCCATGAAGCTCCAGCCCTGGAGCCATGGATGCGGCAGACGGTGGCCCTGAAGCTGAAGGAAGTGGATGGGAGGGTGCCGGACATGTCCTCGGACGTGTTCTGCCAGAAGATGCTGCTGGATCGAGGCTTCTCCAGGTCGGACACCCTCAGCATCCAGACCTTCTTGACGGGGATCTTCTTCGTCACCTTCGCCACTGTGAACACCTGCAGGAGGTTCTGGGAAATGGTAAGCACAAAAGGACCGGATAATTCTTTCTCTGCCTTTACAGGTAGCTGCCCTATCCAGAGGGACGAAAGGAGGATCACGGTCTCCATGCGCAACCCGCACACCCCAGGCCAAGACATCTGTACCTTCCTGAGACGCTTCTGTTTGGTTGTGAAGGAACCCTCTCACATCCTGAATGGACTCGGCTTCTGGACAGGTAAGTGGTCGGTGACCGTTAGACTTCACAGGGACCTGGCGTACTCAGACGGACTTCGGCACCTGCCCCCGACATTCTCCCTGGGCAACTCCTACGGCCTCATCTATTACCCGGACATGCCGCGGAACTGCAGGAGATGCGGCAAGAACGGCCACGAGATGAAGGACTGCATGGAGGATGCCTGCAGGATTTGTCGAGTGACGGGACACAGCTCGAAGGACTGCCCGAAGAAGACGTCCTGCAACCTGTGTGGGCTGGCGGCTCATCTGTACAAGGATTGCCCCAAGTGTGAGAGATCCTGGGCATCGGTGGTTGTGACGACCCCAGCTCCGGAGGACAAGGCCCCGACGACCAGGCCTGTGAAGGTCAAGGACGCGACGACCAAGGCCCCAGCGGCCAAGGCCAAGACGACCAAGGCCAAAGCGGTCAAGGAGTCGGTGGCCAAAGCCCCAGTGACGGTCCCAGCAGCTCCGAAGCATAAGAAAAAGTCAAAGGAGGGTAAGAGTTCTGTCACCCCTCTCTCGATCCCTCCCCCTGCCACCCCCGTCCAATCCCCCCCCACCCCGGCCACCACTGCTGAGGATACCACTTCCTCTTCCTCCTTCCCCTACTCCTCAGCAGGTGTCCTTTCCCCTGCCCCGGCAGCCACTCTCCCTCCCCAGACCATGGTAGCGGTGGAATTAACCTTTCCTCCACCCGCCGCTATCTATTCCGAGGAGGATTTTCCCCTTCTTGTCTCCCCAGTTCCAACCCGGGGAAAGAGGAAGGTGGAGGACAGCCCTGCTACTGAATCCTCCAAAAAGAAGATTCTGGATTTCGTAGGCGAAAAGGAGGATACCCTCCCTGAGCCAGAAGAGATGGAGCACATGGTTGAGACCCTGGTGGCCGAGCCAGAAGAGGAGGAACTGGTGGTCGCCGAGATCGAGGCCGCGCTGCTTGACCAGATGGAGGAAGAGGGCCTGCTGGTGATCCCGTCACCAGCAGTCAACACCGACGAGGGACCACCCGACCGGAGTGGTAACTAAGGTGTATTGCCTGCGCTAACTTTTTCTTTTTTCCCTACATGATGGCTAATATTAACTTATTTTCCATTAATGTCAGGAGCATCAAGGACAAGTTCAGACGTCAGACTATTTATGCCTTCCTTACTTCCCAGTTGTGTGATGTTTATATGTTGCAGGAATGTTCCCTTCCCTCCTCTAGGTCCTTCAAACATCTGGCCAGGGAGTGGTCCCACGGTCCATCCTACTGGTCCGGTGGGGGTGACTGCAAGTCTGCGGGGGTCGCAATTCTGATCAGGGGGGGCGCATTCACGCTTGAGTCCGTCCAGGAGCTCATCTGCGGCAGGGCTCTTGTTGTAGATGGCAACTGGGCGGGAGAACCTGTCAGGTTCATCAACGTGTATGCGTCCCCACTGAAGAATGAGCGTCTGGAGCTTTTCCAGACCCTGCGGCTTCAGCTTGCCACCACCAGGACCTTAGTGATGGCCGGGGATTTCAACTGCCCCATCGAGGAGGATGGTCGTAGTTCTGGCACATCTGCCAAGTTGGACATCACGTCCAAGCTGCTCATCGAGATGGTAACCGAGGCCTCTCTTCAGGACGTGGTGGGCTCCATGGGGAGAGGCTCCACGAACTATTCGTGGAGCCGAGCCGATGGCTCACTCCGCTCCAGGATTGACTTTGTGTTCACCTCTCGGGCAGTCAGGCAGAGTAGGCACTCGATGGTCCCCTGCTTCTTCTCCGACCACAGAGCCATTCACTTACAAGGTGTCATCGGCGACGGTTTTCCGTCCGGCCCCGGCTCCTGGAAGCTGAATTGTGCTCTGCTGGCTCAGGATGAAGTCGTGGAGGAGCTGAGAGCAGCCTACGCAATGTGGCAGTCCTACAAGGGTAGCTTCCAAACAGTCTCTGATTGGTGGGAATATGTTAAACTTGAGTTTCGCTGTTTCTTTCAGGCCAAGGGTCGACAACAGGCGTGTGAGAAGAGGAGGGACTTCAGAGGGCTGCAGCGCGAGCTGCGGTCGCTGCAGGACCTTCTTCACTGCGGCTGGGACGTGAGGGAGGAGCTGGAGGAGACCAAGAAGAGCCTGAAAAGGCACTTTGAGGAGGAGTCCAAGCGAATCGTCTTCCGTTCCAAAGTGGAGAATCTGGAGAAGGGTGAGAAATGTAACTCATTCTTTTTCAGGAAACTTCATGCCGGTCACACGCCCCTGAACGAGCTGCGAGACGAGAGCGGAAACATGCGACGTGGGAACGAGGACGTGATGAGGGTCGTCAGCGACTTCTACAGCGAACTCTACTCCCACAAGACTACCGACCCCGACGCTGCTGATAAGTTCCTGTCAGGTATCACTAACCATCTTGATCCTGCAGGCACGGCAGCCTTGGACAAACCTCTGATGGTGGGCGAATTGCTCTCTGCCGCTAAATCCTTTAGGACCGGCAGGACCCCGGGCAGTGATGGTCTTCCAGCGGAGCTCTATGTAGCGCTGGGAGACCTCATCTGTCCGGACCTGTTGGACCTGTACGAGGAGATGGTGGTGGAGGGTAGAATGCCTCCATCTTTGAGGGAAGGAATGGTCACGATCCTGTACAAGCGGAAGGGAGAGAGGTGCGACCTGAGGAATTGGCGTCCCATCACTCTGCTCAACGTGGACTACAAGATCCTGGCCAAGACGATGGCGACACGACTTAAGACGGTCATCGGACGGATCATCCACCCGGACCAGACCTGCGGCATCCCTGGACGTCGCATCGCAGACAGCCTCGCTCTCGTGCGGGACACGGTCGAGTACATCAAGGTCCGCCGCGCACACGCGGCCCTGGTCTCCTTGGATCAGGAGAAGGCCTTCGACCGGGTTTCCCACGAGTTCATGGGCCGAGCTCTGCACCGGTTAGGTTTGGGTAACATGTTTTGTTCGTATGTCCGTCTGATGTATTTTGATATCCACAGCTCGGTGTTGGTGAACGGCTGGAAGACTGACCCCTTCCCTGTCCTCTCTGGGGTCAGACAAGGCTGCCCTCTATCACCTCGTCTTTTTGTTTGTGTTATAGAACTCTTTGCAGAGGCTATCCGGCAGAATGGAGAGATCAGAGGGATCACCGCACCGGGTTCGGGACGACACGAGGTCAAGTGCTCGCTCTACATGGACGACGTCACCGTCTTCTGCGCTGATCGTGGTTCAGTCGATGCCCTCGTCCAGACGTGTGAGAGGTTCGGCCGGGCTTCAGGGGCCAAAGTCAACTGCAGGAAGTCGGAAGCCATGCTCTTCGGGGATTGGCAGCCGGCCTCCTCCGCCCCCTTCCCCTTCAACATTCAACCGGATTTCCTCAAGGTGCTGGGAGTCTGGTTCGGGAAGGAAGGAGCGGCCCTCAAGTCCTGGCAAGAACGCTTGGCCAAGGTGAAGCAACGGATCGGACTCTGGAGCCTCAGACACCTCACTTGTGAGGGTAAGGCACTCGTCCTGCGTAATGAGGTCCTGCCCGTCTTGCAGTACACGGCGCAGGCCTGGCCCCCACACGTCACTGTGTGCAGGGCCATTACCAGGACAGTGTTTCACTTTGTCTGGGGATCCAAGATGGACAGAGTCAGGCGGGCCGTCATGTACAAGGAGCCTTGCAAGGGTGGGAAGGGCGTTCCAGATATCCCCACCCTCCTGCGATCCTCTTTTGTGTGTGATTGTGTCCGCCGGACTTTGCAAGTCAAGAATGGCTCCGCGGGCAGGTCCATGTCTCGCTTCTTCCTGCTTCCTCTTTGGAGGCGACTCGGCTGGGACAAGTGGGACAGCTCCTTCCCCTACAACTGGACGACGCCATGGTTCTACGGAGACGTCGTTCGATTTGTGGGGGAACATCAACTGGAGGGACTCAAGCCCGACTTGTGGAAGCCCAAAACTATCCACAAGCTCATCAGAGCCAAGGATGACGTGGAGAACATCACAGGACTTCACCAGGACACGCTGGAGACTGTGTGGACAAATGTGTCGTCTGACAGGCTGACCAACGGGCACAAGGACTTGTCGTGGATGGCGATTCAGGGCGGACTGCCCGTCCGATCATTCATGCATGCCCGGAACCTGTGCAAGACCCGGTACTGCCCAAGGTGCCCCTTCGTGGAGGAAACATCTTTGCACACTTTTTGGGACTGCGGATTTGCACAGCGCCTGTTGACTGCCCTTGAGGACGACCTGAGGAACTCTGTCCCCAGGGCGAGCCTATCGCACCATTCTGTGCTTTACGGACTCTTCCCTGGGGTTCATACCGTCGGAGCCATCCAGGAGGCTTGGCGCCTTATGAACTGCTTCAAGGATGCCGTTTGGGTCGCCAGGAACCGGCTCATCTTGAGGAGGGAGAGGATGTCCATCCAGGACTGCCGCAGGCTGATCCACAGCCTGCTCAGAGACTATTCTATCGTGGACGGTCCGGAGGACGAGGATGAGGACTAAACCCCTCCTCCCCCTCTCCCCTTATGTGTCTTGTCTTTCAATAAAGCTTCGGGCCTGTGATTTTCCCCTCCCCATCCCCTTTTTCCCAATCACCATCCCTTATCACGGTTCGTCGTACTGTATTGATTGACATGCTTTTTCTTTCAGATTGAGTGTTTTGTGTAGCATAGGGGTGTGATGTGTCTAGTTAGTGCGTCGTATCCTCATGCTATGTAAATATGATGTAGAATTCTGTGTGTACTGGGTTGCAGCACTGTACACTGTCTGTTAACTTATTTTTTGTGCTAATAAAAGATATATTCAATCAAAAAAAATCTGTTCTTATCAGTTTAATATCTGATACGTCCCCTATCTGGGGACCATATATTAAATGGATTTTTAGAACAGGGAGATGGAAAAAGAGCTTGCTCTGTCCACTCCACGCATTGACCTGGTATTGCAGTATCTCCAGGACCGGTGCACCCCTTCTTTAATGCAGTTTCTAAAATCAGAAAGAATTGAATTCAATGTTTTTTGTTCATTTTGCTTGTTTGTCGGATTTTGGGATGGACTCTTTGGCTTTGCTTTTCTTCTCCTCATTGGATTTTTCATGTTCAAAGTTGCAGAAGCCAGATTACAAGCTCATTTTGGTTCAACTTCAGCAACTGTGCATTGCATTGCCATGTAATGTAATGAAATGCTATCTTTCTAGCTCTCCCTTTTTACTTCCTTTTGGATAAACAGACATATTAGGCAAGCATTTTGGAGCTTTCACCTAAATAACTACAGGTGGTGAGATAAGCTGCACAATATAATTGACCTTTCAGTATATTGTTGCACACACACCATCTATTTAGCAAATGCCCTTGTTATCAACAGCAGCCTTTTAAACTCACCTGAGCTAACAGGTATGTGCGCTGGTTACTCTGCTGCGCTTAAAATTTCTTTTTTGGTTTGCTACAATGCCTTTTCTGAAACGTTGTCTCCCTCTGCTGGAACACTGACTTCTTTCATTTAATGCCTGCAGACTATAAAAGAGAACCCAACCCAAAAAGTTTGGTTGATTAGTCTGTGGCATTCTGTTAAACTGTTGCTTATGGCGGTCTCTGTGAGCTTCTCAGCGACATTCAGCCAGCCAGGTATCCTGCCTGCAGTAGATGGAATGTGGCAATGGAACGCTGGCTGCGCGTGTCATAATAGGCTCTGAGCCTTTATATACCTGTGCACAGCAGCAGCCACCTTCAGTCTGCTGCTGGACAGCCAGCAGCAGCAGCAGCAGCAGCAGGAGAGGTATGTAATCAGCAGCCCTCCTGCTAAGGGTAGACAGCTGCTCGTTCCACCCCACCCCCCGCCTTAATTGGTTCTCCTCCCTTCCAACGGTGTTGAGGCGGGTGGGAACAGCAGGGGGTGAAGGTGCTGTGTTTAAAGAGGTGGAGTTATGCAGATCTAAAACGCGTGGATTGCAGCAGCAGCAAGCCGAAAAGTGCAGGCATGTAAGGGATCTAGAGGTTGACAACATGTCTTCTTAACGGGAGTGCAGGAGCTCATCTCCACAAATGGACTTTTCAGGATCCTTGGGTGGCTCCGTAGTTTGAAACCAATTCTGGTTATCGCTTCTCGGCCTTTTGGCTAAGATCAAGTGTAGTATCTGTTCTTATCAGTTTAATATCTGATACGTCCCCTATCTGGGGACCATATATTAAATGGATTTTTAGAACAGGGAGATGGAAAAAGAGCTTGCTCTGTCCACTCCACGCACTGACCTGGTATTGCAATATCTCCAGGACCGGTGCACCCCTTCTTTAATGCAGTTTCTAAAATCAGAAAGAATTGAATTCAATGTTTTTTGTTCATTTTGCTTGTTTGTCGGATTTTGGGATGGACTCTTTGGCTTTGCTTTTCTTCTCCTCATTGGATTTTTCATGTTCAAAGTTGCAGAAGCCAGATTACAAGCTCATTTTGGTTCAACTTCAGCAACTGTGCATTGCATTGCCATGTAATGTAATGAAATGCTATCTTTCTAGCTCTCCCTTTTTACTTCCTTTTGGATAAACAGACATATTAGGCAAGCATTTTGGAGCTTTCACCTAAATAACTACAGGTGGTGAGATAAGCTGCACAATATAATTGACCTTTCAGTATATTGTTGCACACACACCATCTATTTAGCAAATGCCCTTGTTATCAACAGCAGCCTTTTAAACTCACCTGAGCTAACAGGTATGTGCGCTGGTTACTCTGCTGCGCTTAAAATTTCTTTTTTGGTTTGCTACAATGCCTTTTCTGAAACGTTGTCTCCCTCTGCTGGAACACTGACTTCTTTCATTTAATGCCTGCAGACTATAAAAGAGAACCCAACCCAAAAAGTTTGGTTGATTAGTCTGTGGCATTCTGTTAAACTGTTGCTTATGGCGGTCTCTGTGAGCTTCTCAGCGACATTCAGCCAGCCAGGTATCCTGCCTGCAGTAGATGGAATGTGGCAATGGAACGCTGGCTGCGCATGTCATAATAGGCTCTGAGCCTTTATATACCTGTGCACAGCAGCAGCCACCTTCAGTCTGCTGCTGGACAGCCAGCAGCAGCAGCAGCAGCAGGAGAGGTATGTAATCAGCAGCCCTCCTGCTAAGGGTAGACAGCTGCTCGTTCCACCCCACCCCCCGCCTTAATTGGTTCTCCTCCCTTCCAACGGTGTTGAGGCGGGTGGGAACAGCAGGGGGTGAAGGTGCTGTGTTTAAAGAGGTGGAGTTATGCAGATCTAAAACGCGTGGATTGCAGCAGCAGCAAGCCGAAAAGTGCAGGCATGTAAGGGATCTAGAGGTTGACAACATGTCTTCTTAACGGGAGTCCAGGAGCTCATCTCCACAAATGGACTTTTCAGGATCCTTGGGTGGCTCCGTAGTTTGAAACCAATTCTGGTTATCGCTTCTCGGCCTTTTGGCTAGGATCAGGTACAGTGATCTAACGGTTGCTGCCTTGGTCTCGGCTAGGAGGTGCCTGGGGTACCCGACTTGTTGGCCTTGGGGGATCGCTCTCTCTTAACGGAGGGAGCTTCACCCCCTTGCAGCTATTGGCAGGTCGGCTTAGTCCCCGGACAACGGGGAGCGATCGCGTCTTGTCTTCGGGGCGACCCGAGGAAATAAGGGCGTTTTCCTTTGCTGAGCTTTATCGCTTAGTGGGCTGTGTAAGTTCTTGGGGTACCCCTCCCTCGGTCTTGGGTTTGTTCCTGCTTTTGTGGGATTCATTCCCTTGTTACTATTGGGGGAGGGCTTAGTCCCTGAGGGCCGAAAATGCCTTTTTCTTTTGGATTTGCGGTGGGGGAGACTCCACTGTGACAGTCCATTAGAATCATGGTGGATGAATGCCAGCGCCATGAGAAGAATCTGCAGTACATCGTGCATGAGATTCTTTTTGGGTTCTTCCACCTGGAGCGAGATAAGATCCTGTGTCTTTACGATCAGGAATTCCGTGGGCGATATACCATTTCCTTTATGGCTAAATCATGCTGTGATAATATCCATGCAGCACTGATGGTTGCGGACAAGGACGATGCGAGACTGAACGGGCTGAGCTTTGACTTCCTGTACGGTGAAGAGGAAGTACCCTTGGTGATCTTCATGTACAGCCCATTCGTCTCTGAGGGCGATATCGAAACCTTTTTGAAGCGTTACTGCAAGTCAGTGCGCTTCTCACATGATATCCTCAACTCCCAGCGCTTCTGGAATGGGAAGAGGAAATACCTGGTGAAGTTCCATCCAGATCAGAGCGGCATTGGTGGTCTTCACCATCCGCCTGCTAATTTTGCCATTGGTAATGTCAGGGGATTCCTACGCTACCCAGGAATGCCCCTTCAATGCCGGAATTGTCATGAATATGAGCATACACGAGAAAATTGTACAAGGGCTCATGTAGTCTTTTGCAACAAGTGCGGTAAGAGTGGGCACACCTCCGCTACGTGTGACTCTGAGATCATATGTAACCTATGTGGGAAGGCAGGTCACGCCTTCAGGAATTGTCCGAGCAAAAAGTCAAAAACATATGACATGTTTAAGTCAGGTCAACTGACTATCCAAGAATACTTCGGAGGGAGTATTACTACACCTGCCCCTGGACCTGGGTTGGCGCACGCTGACGGGTCCGGACCAAATCCTTCAACGGCTCCGCCAGAGGGCCCGCTGGTAGTTCCACAGAAGGACGGTCGTAGGGGCTCCATAAGATTAACCGAGGGTTCGCTCTCTGTGGAATTGATCGATGTTCTGGCTCTAGATGTTGCCGTATCTCAGAGTCAAGAGGAAGGGTCCTCATCCAGCATGAATGCACCACCGGCATTATGTGGAACTGAGGAGACCTCTAGTACCCCGATTAAGCAAGCACCCAGATTCGCCACACCATCATCGGTGATCTTGAGTAAGGGCAAAAAGGGTACGCTCCTTAATCGATCAACCAGTGTGTCGGAAAGAGAGACCTCTAGGGCGCGAAGTAAAAAGGACCCGGCTAAGACCCAGTCGAGCCCTGGTCCTCGAACCAGAAGTCGCAGTAGTTCCGTGACCAGACCAGAGGACAAGACGACCCAGAGGGATGACACCCGTTCCATAGACCAGACCGCCATGAGGACTGCAGATGCACAGGACTTGGAAAAGATGGACAGCTCCCAGCCTCTGAAAAGGCAACGGGAGGACGTAAAGCAACCTGATATCCAAAGAAAACACGGATGTCGAGGTCCAGATGAGGAGCCAAAAGTGGATGATGCCTTTTTGCCTGCTTCAGATCCCGGTAATATTAAACAAATCCTGACCCCTGGAGATGCGGAGGAGGAGGTGCCGTGTATTGACTTCTTCCCATCTTCAGATCCTGATTCTTCTTAATGTCTGTTCCTCTTAAAATCTCCTCACTAAATGTGAGGTCCCTAAAGAGCCCTACACGTAGGGCTGCTTTATTTTCTTATTTAGAGACATTGGACTTTGATTTCTGCTTTCTACAAGAATGTGGTATACAGAGTAATTTAAATTATAAGGACTTAAAAGAAGACTGGAAACTGGGCGCTTCTGTGTGGTCCGGTGCTAATGACTGTCGTGCTGCCGGAGTTGGACTACTTTGCCGTGGACATTCTACCATCATTCAATCTGTGACTGAAATTATACCTGGCAGAGCTATTTTAATACATCTTGTTTTTAATGGACTTTCTTTACGTTTATTAAATGTGTACGCTCCTCCTGGGAAGCAGGAAAGGGCGGATTTACTTGAAATATTGCCATTATTTTGTGTTGGGTCAACCCCCCTGCTAGTGGGAGGAGATTTTAATTGTTTACGTGATGGGGAATCCCGGCAGGGTGGGGATGTGAATCGTAAAGACCGTACCTCCTATTTGTTGAAAAGTTTAATTGATGATTTTAGATTACAGGACTGCTGGAAGGAACTCTTGCCGGCGGATCCATGTGTTACATGGTCCAATGGAAGAGTTTCTTCTAGAATTGATTTCATATTTGCTTCTACTGCCTTTAAACCTTGTAAATGTTTTCTTTTATCTAATTTATTCTCTGATCATAAAGTTTTATCTGTGTTTTTAGAGTTAGCAGGGGAACAAAATACCTCAAGAGGCCCATGGAGATTAAATACAACTCTCCTAGAGGATATTGATATTCAAAAGAGGTTTGTGCAGGCCTACCAGTGCTGGCAATCAAAGAGAGACCCCCGCGCCTCGATGCTGGATTGGTGGGAGAGCATTAAACCTAAGATTAAATTATTTTTTATTAAGGCAGGGAAAATGAAAGCAAAAAAGAAAAAGCAGTGGTTTTATGTTTTTAATATGAGATTACAAGTACTCTTTAAACTAAAAGAAGTTGGTATTGATGTGGATGATGATATTGCAAATCTTAAGTCTGAAATAAAAAATGCTCTTAATGAAAAAGGAAAACAAATAATTTTTAACTCCCATGTACAGCACCTGGAGGAAGGAGAGAAATGCTCCCGATTCTTCTTCAAAAAGGTAATGGGGAGGAGGGACGCAATCCTAAATCTTGAAGGTGAAAATGATATTAAGGGTATGTTAGGAAAAGCTTTTAATTTTTATCAACTTCTTTTTAACACTAAAGTTATAGATCCATCCTTTTTAGAGTATGCTATTAATTCCCTTGATTTTAAGTTAGATATTTTAGACCAGGGTATTTTATCTAGGGATCTCACCAGTGAGGAACTTTTACAGATTTTTAAAAGTTTCTCCAGTGGGAAAGCCCCTGGGGAAGACGGTCTACCGATTGAGTTTTATCTGACTTTTTGGGGAATTTTAAAGAACGATATGTTTTTATTGTTTAAAGAAGCTTTTAATACTAATAAATTACCCCCATCTTGGAGGAGAGGTCTGGTATCTTTAATATATAAAAAAGGGGATAGGAGCCAACTTAAAAACTGGCGGCCTATTACGCTTTTAAACCTTGATTATAAAATTTTAGCTAAACTTATTGCAGTCCGTTTAAAACCCTTTATAGCCAAATTAATTCACCCTAACCAGGTATGTGGTGTTCCCGGAAGAACCATAGCTGAGTCCCTCAACATAATTAGGGATACCATATGGTATTCAAAAGAGAGAAGTCAAAACCTTGCTATTTTATCCTTAGACTTTGAAAAAGCTTTTGACAGGGTATCGCATGAATTTCTTTTTATGGTTCTTAAAAAAATGGCGTTTCCAGAGAAAATTTTAACCCGCATTATGCTTTTATATCATTCTTGTTTTAGTCAAATTTCTGTAAATGGGTTTTTAACGAAGGGGGTTCCTCTATTATCAGGGGTGAAACAAGGGTGCCCTCTCTCACCACTGCTCTTTATCTGTGTTATGGAACCACTATTAACCATACTGAGAAAAGATAAAGTAATTAAAGGGGTACCTATTCCCGGGAGTAGGGGTATGCAACTTAAAGCCCTAAGTTACATGGATGATGTTACCATACTATGTCCAGATTCCACATCTCTGAGGAGGGTATTGAGAAACACACAATTTTTCTGTGAAGCCTCAGGTTTTAAATTAAATATAGATAAATGTGACTGTTTTAATGTGGGGGGATGGGACTCCTCTTTGACCCCTGGGATAGTGATACAGAAAAATCACATAAAAATTTTAGGAATTATTTTTAACCAAGACAATGAGGGGGACCCTAACTGGGACTCTGCAATGGATAAAATTGAAAAAAAGATCTCATTGTGGAATTTAAGGAACCTTAGTATGGAAGGTAAAATTTTAATTACTAAAGCCGTTTTAATTCCCATTATGTTGTATGTTGCAATGGTGTTTCCCCCTTCCAATTTACAAATCAAGAAAGTAACAAGAATTGTTTTTATGTTTTTATGGGGTTCAAAAATGGAAAAGTTAAAAAGAGATCTGATGTACAAATGTAAATCTAATGGAGGTAAAGATGTACCCAATTTTTTTTACCTTTTTCCATATAAAGTATTTCTGCTTCTGTTTTAAGGTTTTTAAATCTGATGGCATTTTTAGTTATTTTTTAAAATATGCAGCAGGAATGATTTTTAAAAGGTGGTTTAGCCTACCTTTAAGTTCTCCTGTGCTCCTGTGCCCACCTAAACAGTATGTGATACTTGAGAAAACGGTCAGGCTTTTAGGTCTCCAGGAATTGGAGCCTGATATATTGGGGGACCAAAGGAAGGTATCTATTGCTTGCAGACACTCTGAGGACACAATTCCTGTCTCCAATTTTTCACAGGCAAGGTCCAAAACGGTGTGGCGAAATGTGTACGGGAAATATCTTGCAAATGTACACAAGGACCTTGCCTGGGCTATCGTCCACCAGTGCCTCCCTACCCGTGAGTTTCAACATAGGCGGGGGCTGGTGGCGAGAGCCAAATGTCCAAGAGATATATGCGGGGAAAGTGAGTCTGTATTGCATCTCTTTTGGAATTGTCCTTTTGCACAGGAGGTTTGGAGAAAGGTAGGCCCACTTTTAAAATGGGCATGTGGCCTGAAAGATTTTAATCACTTTTATGTCTTTTATGGTCTTTTTAAGTGTCCAAATTTTAAACAATTCCGAGTTGCCTGGATTATTATTAATTGTTTTAAAAATGCCATGTGGAAAGTTAGAAATATTTTACTCATATTGATTCAACAGACTGTATAAAAATTGCTTTAAGTGAAATGTATATTTACTATCTCAGAGATAAAAAACTGTATGGAGCAAAAGAAGCGGCTTCTATGTGGTGTGTACAATTATGGAACACAATTAGTGGTAATTAAATAAACCCAAGTACATCTGTAATTATGATTTTCTTAATTGTTACAATGGTTTTATGATGGTAAATTGTGTTTTTACAAAAAACTTGAATTGATTATTATCATGTTTTATCATTTTATTGTAATGTTATAAATGTTCTTTTTTAAAACCTTTGTAAATATACTTTTGAATCAATAAAATTGCGTTGAAACCTTATCTGTTCTTATCAGTTTAATATCTGATACGTCCCCTATCTGGGGACCATATATTAAATGGATTTTTAGAACAGGGAGATGGAAAAAGAGCTTGCTCTGTCCACTCCACGCATTGACCTGGTATTGCAGTATCTCCAGGACCGGTGCACCCCTTCTTTAATGCAGTTTCTAAAATCAGAAAGAATTGAATTCAATGTTTTTTGTTCATTTTGCTTGTTTGTCGGATTTTGGGATGGACTCTTTGGCTTTGCTTTTCTTCTCCTCATTGGATTTTTCATGTTCAAAGTTGCAGAAGCCAGATTACAAGCTCATTTTGGTTCAACTTCAGCAACTGTGCATTGCATTGCCATGTAATGTAATGAAATGCTATCTTTCTAGCTCTCCCTTTTTACTTCCTTTTGGATAAACAGACATATTAGGCAAGCATTTTGGAGCTTTCACCTAAATAACTACAGGTGGTGAGATAAGCTGCACAATATAATTGACCTTTCAGTATATTGTTGCACACACACCATCTATTTAGCAAATGCCCTTGTTATCAACAGCAGCCTTTTAAACTCACTTGAGCTAACAGGTATGTGCGCTGGTTACTCTGCTGCGCTTAAAATTTCTTTTTTGGTTTGCTACAATGCCTTTTCTGAAACGTTGTCTCCCTCTGCTGGAACACTGACTTCTTTCATTTAATGCCTGCAGACTATAAAAGAGAACCCAACCCAAAAAGTTTGGTTGATTAGTCTGTGGCATTCTGTTAAACTGTTGCTTATGGCGGTCTCTGTGAGCTTCTCAGCGACATTCAGCCAGCCAGGTATCCTGCCTGCAGTAGATGGAATGTGGCAATGGAACGCTGGCTGCGCGTGTCATAATAGGCTCTGAGCCTTTATATACCTGTGCACAGCAGCAGCCACCTTCAGTCTGCTGCTGGACAGCCAGCAGCAGCAGCAGCAGGAGAGGTATGTAATCAGCAGCCCTCCTGCTAAGGGTAGACAGCTGCTCGTTCCACCCCACCCCCCGCCTTAATTGGTTCTCCTCCCTTCCAACGGTGTTGAGGCGGGTGGGAACAGCAGGGGGTGAAGGTGCTGTGTTTAAAGAGGTGGAGTTATGCAGATCTAAAACGCGTGGATTGCAGCAGCAGCAAGCCGAAAAGTGCAGGCATGTAAGGGATCTAGAGGTTGACAACATGTCTTCTTAACGGGAGTCCAAGAGCTCATCTCCACAAATGGACTTTTCAGGATCCTTGGGTGGCTCCGTAGTTTGAAACCAATTCTGGTTATCGCTTCTCGGCCTTTTGGCTAAGATCAAGTGTAGTATCTGTTCTTATCAGTTTAATATCTGATACGTCCCCTATCTGGGGACCATATATTAAATGGATTTTTAGAACAGGGAGATGGAAAAAGAGCTTGCTCTGTCCACTCCACGCATTGACCTGGTATTGCAGTATCTCCAGGACCGGTGCACCCCTTCTTTAATGCAGTTTCTAAAATCAGAAAGAATTGAATTCAATGTTTTTTGTTCATTTTGCTTGTTTGTCGGATTTTGGGATGGACTCTTTGGCTTTGCTTTTCTTCTCCTCATTGGATTTTTCATGTTCAAAGTTGCAGAAGCCAGATTACAAGCTCATTTTGGTTCAACTTCAGCAACTGTGCATTGCATTGCCATGTAATGTAATGAAATGCTATCTTTCTAGCTCTCCCTTTTTACTTCCTTTTGGATAAACAGACATATTAGGCAAGCATTTTGGAGCTTTCACCTAAATAACTACAGGTGGTGAGATAAGCTGCACAATATAATTGACCTTTCAGTATATTGTTGCACACACACCATCTATTTAGCAAATGCCCTTGTTATCAACAGCAGCCTTTTAAACTCACCTGAGCTAACAGGTATGTGCGCTGGTTACTCTGCTGCGCTTAAAATTTCTTTTTTGGTTTGCTACAATGCCTTTTCTGAAACGTTGTCTCCCTCTGCTGGAACACTGACTTCTTTCATTTAATGCCTGCAGACTATAAAAGAGAACCCAACCCAAAAAGTTTGGTTGATTAGTCTGTGGCATTCTGTTAAACTGTTGCTTATGGCGGTCTCTGTGAGCTTCTCAGCGACATTCAGCCAGCCAGGTATCCTGCCTGCAGTAGATGGAATGTGGCAATGGAGCGCTGGCTGCGCGTGTCATAATAGGCTCTGAGCCTTTATATACCTGTGCACAGCAGCAGCCACCTTCAGTCTGCTGCTGGACAGCCAGCAGCAGCAGCAGCAGCAGGAGAGGTATGTAATCAGCAGCCCTCCTGCTAAGGGTAGACAGCTGCTCGTTCCACCCCACCCCCCGCCTTAATTGGTTCTCCTCCCTTCCAACGGTGTTGAGGCGGGTGGGAACAGCAGGGGGTGAAGGTGCTGTGTTTAAAGAGGTGGAGTTATGCAGATCTAAAACGCGTGGATTGCAGCAGCAGCAAGCCGAAAAGTGCAGGCATGTAAGGGATCTAGAGGTTGACAACATGTCTTCTTAAAGGGAGTCCAGGAGCTCATCTCCACAAATGGACTTTTCAGGATCCTTGGGTGGCTCTGTAGTTTGAAACCAATTCTGGTTATCGCTTCTCGGCCTTTTGGCTAAGATCAAGTGTAGTATCTGTTCTTATCAGTTTAATATCTGATACGTCCCCTATCTGGGGACCATATATTAAATGGATTTTTAGAACAGGGAGATGGAAAAAGAGCTTGCTCTGTCCACTCCACGCATTGACCTGGTATTGCAGTATCCCCAGGACCGGTGCACCCCTTCTTTAATGCAGTTTCTAAAATCAGAAAGAATTGAATTCAATGTTTTTTGTTCATTTTGCTTGTTTGTCGGATTTTGGGATGGACTCTTTGGCTTTGCTTTTCTTCTCCTCATTGGATTTTTCATGTTCAAAGTTGCAGAAGCCAGATTACAAGCTCATTTTGGTCCAACTTCAGCAACTGTGCATTGCATTGCCATGTAATGTAATGAAATGCTATCTTTCTAGCTCTCCCTTTTTACTTCCTTTTGGATAAACAGACATATTAGGCAAGCATTTTGGAGCTTTCACCTAAATAACTACAGGTGGTGAGATAAGCTGCACAATATAATTGACCTTTCAGTATATTGTTGCACACACACCATCTATTTAGCAAATGCCCTTGTTATCAACAGCAGCCTTTTAAACTCACCTGAGCTAACAGGTATGTGCGCTGGTTACTCTGCTGCGCTTAAAATTTCTTTTTTGGTTTGCTACAATGCCTTTTCTGAAACGTTGTCTCCCTCTGCTGGAACACTGACTTCTTTCATTTAATGCCTGCAGACTATAAAAGAGAACCCAACCCAAAAAGTTTGGTTGATTAGTCTGTGGCATTCTGTTAAACTGTTGCTTATGGCGGTCTCTGTGAGCTTCTCAGCGACATTCAGCCAGCCAGGTATCCTGCCTGCAGTAGATGGAATGTGGCAATGGAACGCTGGCTGCGCGTGTCATAATAGGCTCTGAGCCTTTATATACCTGTGCACAGCAGCAGCCACCTTCAGTCTGCTGCTGGACAGCCAGCAGCAGCAGCAGCAGCAGCAGGAGAGGTATGTAATCAGCAGCCCTCCTGCTAAGGGTAGACAGCTGCTCGTTCCACCCCACCCCCCGCCTTAATTGGTTCTCCTCCCTTCCAACGGTGTTGAGGCGGGTGGGAACAGCAGGGGGTGAAGGTGCTGTGTTTAAAGAGGTGGAGTTATGCAGATCTAAAACGCGTGGATTGCAGCAGCAGCAAGCCGAAAAGTGCAGGCATGTAAGGGATCTAGAGGTTGACAACATGTCTTCTTAACGGGAGTCCAGGAGCTCATCTCCACAAATGGACTTTTCAGGATCCTTGGGTGGCTCCGTAGTTTGAAACCAATTCTGGTTATCGCTTCTCGGCCTTTTGGCTAAGATCAAGTGTAGTATCTGTTCTTATCAGTTTAATATCTGATACGTCCCCTATCTGGGGACCATATATTAAATGGATTTTTAGAACAGGGAGATGGAAAAAGAGCTTGCTCTGTCCACTCCACGCATTGACCTGGTATTGCAGTATCTCCAGGACCGGTGCACCCCTTCTTTAATGCAGTTTCTAAAATCAGAAAGAATTGAATTCAATGTTTTTTGTTCATTTTGCTTGTTTGTCGGATTTTGGGATGGACTCTTTGGCTTTGCTTTTCTTCTCCTCATTGGATTTTTCATGTTCAAAGTTGCAGAAGCCAGATTACAAGCTCATTTTGGTTCAACTTCAGCAACTGTGCATTGCATTGCCATGTAATGTAATGAAATGCTATCTTTCTAGCTCTCCCTTTTTACTTCCTTTTGGATAAACAGACATATTAGGCAAGCATTTTGGAGCTTTCACCTAAATAACTACAGGTGGTGAGATAAGCTGCACAATATAATTGACCTTTCAGTATATTGTTGCACACACACCATCTATTTAGCAAATGCCCTTGTTATCAACAGCAGCCTTTTAAACTCACCTGAGCTAACAGGTATGTGCGCTGGTTACTCTGCTGCGCTTAAAATTTCTTTTTTGGTTTGCTACAATGCCTTTTCTGAAACGTTGTCTCCCTCTGCTGGAACACTGATTTCTTTCATTTAATGCCTGCAGACTATAAAAGAGAACCCAACCCAAAAAGTTTGGTTGATTAGTCTGTGGCATTCTGTTAAACTGTTGCTTATGGCGGTCTCTGTGAGCTTCTCAGCGACATTCAGCCAGCCAGGTATCCTGCCTGCAGTAGATGGAATGTGGCAATGGAACGCTGGCTGCGCGTGTCATAATAGGCTCTGAGCCTTTATATACCTGTGCACAGCAGCAGCCACCTTCAGTCTGCTGCTGGACAGCCAGCAGCAGCAGCAGCAGCAGGAGAGGTATGTAATCAGCAGCCCTCCTGCTAAGGGTAGACAGCTGCTCGTTCCACTCCACCCCCCGCCTTAATTGGTTCTCCTCCCTTCCAACGGTATTGAGGCGGGTGGGAACAGCAGGGGGTGAAGGTGCTGTGTTTAAAGAGGTGGAGTTATGCAGATCTAAAACGCGTGGATTGCAGCAGCAGCAAGCCGAAAAGTGCAGGCATGTAAGGGATCTAGAGGTTGACAACATGTCTTCTTAACGGGAGTCCAGGAGCTCATCTCCACAAATGGACTTTTCAGGATCCTTGGGTGGCTCCGTAGTTTGAAACCAATTCTGGTTATCGCTTCTCGGCCTTTTGGCTAAGATCAAGTGTAGTATCTGTTCTTATCAGTTTAATATCTGATACGTCCCCTATCTGGGGACCATATATTAAATGGATTTTTAGAACAGGGAGATGGAAAAAGAGCTTGCTCTGTCCACTCCACGCATTGACCTGGTATTGCAGTATCTCCAGGACCGGTGCACCCCTTCTTTAATGCAGTTTCTAAAATCAGAAAGAATTGAATTCAATGTTTTTTGTTCATTTTGCTTGTTTGTCGGATTTTGGGATGGACTCTTTGGCTTTGCTTTTCTTCTCCTCATTGGATTTTTCATGTTCAAAGTTGCAGAAGCCAGATTACAAGCTCATTTTGGTTCAACTTCAGCAACTGTGCATTGCATTGCCATGTAATGTAATGAAATGCTATCTTTCTAGCTCTCCCTTTTTACTTCCTTTTGGATAAACAGACATATTAGGCAAGCATTTTGGAGCTTTCACCTAAATAACTACAGGTGGTGAGATAAGCTGCACAATATAATTGACCTTTCAGTATATTGTTGCACACACACCATCTATTTAGCAAATGCCCTTGTTATCAACAGCAGCCTTTTAAACTCACCTGAGCTAACAGGTATGTGCGCTGGTTACTCTGCTGCGCTTAAAATTTCTTTTTTGGTTTGCTACAATGCCTTTTCTGAAACGTTGTCTCCCTCTGCTGGAACACTGACTTCTTTCATTTAATGCCTGCAGACTATAAAAGAGAACCCAACCCAAAAAGTTTGGTTGATTAGTCTGTGGCATTCTGTTAAACTGTTGCTTATGGCGGTCTCTGTGAGCTTCTCAGCGACATTCAGCCAGCCAGGTATCCTGCCTGCAGTAGATGGAATGTGGCAATGGAACGCTGGCTGCGCGTGTCATAATAGGCTCTGAGCCTTTATATACCTGTGCACAGCAGCAGCCACCTTCAGTCTGCTGCTGGACAGCCAGCAGCAGCAGCAGCAGCAGCAGCAGGAGAGGTATGTAATCAGCAGCCCTCCTGCTAAGGGTAGACAGCTGCTCGTTCCACCCCACCCCCCGCCTTAATTGGTTCTCCTCCCTTCCAACGGTGTTAAGGCGGGTGGGAACAGCAGGGGGTGAAGGTGTTGTGTTTAAAGAGGTGGAGTTATGCAGATCTAAAACGCGTGGATTGCAGCAGCAGCAAGCCGAAAAGTGCAGGCATGTAAGGGATCTAGAGGTTGACAACATGTCTTCTTAACGGGAGTCCAGGAGCTCATCTCCACAAATGGACTTTTCAGGATCCTTGGGTGGCTCCGTAGTTTGAAACCAATTCTGGTTATCGCTTCTCGGCCTTTTGGCTAAGATCAAGTGTAGTATCTGTTCTTATCAGTTTAATATCTGATACGTCCCCTATCTGGGGACCATATATTAAATGGATTTTTAGAACAGGGAGATGGAAAAAGAGCTTGCTCTGTCCACTCCACGCATTGACCTGGTATTGCAGTATCTCCAGGACCGGTGCACCCCTTCTTTAATGCAGTTTCTAAAATCAGAAAGAATTGAATTCAATGTTTTTTGTTCATTTTGCTTGTTTGTCGGATTTTGGGATGGACTTTTTGGCTTTGCTTTTCTTCTCCTCATTGGATTTTTCATGTTCAAAGTTGCAGAAGCCAGATTACAAGCTCATTTTGGTTCAACTTCAGCAACTGTGCATTGCATTGCCATGTAATGTAATGAAATGCTATCTTTCTAGCTCTCCCTTTTTACTTCCTTTTGGATAAACAGACATATTAGGCAAGCATTTTGGAGCTTTCACCTAAATAACTACAGGTGGTGAGATAAGCTGCACAATATAATTGACCTTTCAGTATATTGTTGCACACACACCATCTATTTAGCAAATGCCCTTGTTATCAACAGCAGCCTTTTAAACTCACCTGAGCTAACAGGTATGTGCGCTGGTTACTCTGCTGCGCTTAAAATTTCTTTTTTGGTTTGCTACAATGCCTTTTCTGAAACGTTGTCTCCCTCTGCTGGAACACTGACTTCTTTCATTTAATGCCTGCAGACTATAAAAGAGAACCCAACCCAAAAAGTTTGGTTGATTAGTCTGTGGCATTCTGTTAAACTGTTGCTTATGGCGGTCTCTGTGAGCTTCTCAGCGACATTCAGCCAGCCAGGTATCCTGCCTGCAGTAGATGGAATGTGGCAATGGAACGCTGGCTGCGCGTGTCATAATAGGCTCTGAGCCTTTATATACCTGTGCACAGCAGCAGCCACCTTCAGTCTGCTGCTGGACAGCCAGCAGCAGCAGCAGCAGGAGAGGTATGTAATCAGCAGCCCTCCTGCTAAGGGTAGACAGCTGCTCGTTCCACCCCACCCCCCGCCTTAATTGGTTCTCCTCCCTTCCAACGGTGTTGAGGCGGGTGGGAACAGCAGGGGGTGAAGGTGCTGTGTTTAAAGAGGTGGAGTTATGCAGATCTAAAACGCGTGGATTGCAGCAGCAGCAAGCCGAAAAGTGCAGGCATGTAAGGGATCTAGAGGTTGACAACATGTCTTCTTAACGGGAGTCCAGGAGCTCATCTCCACAAATGGACTTTTCAGGATCCTTGGGTGGCTCCGTAGTTTGAAACCAATTCTGGTTATCGCTTCTCGGCCTTTTGGCTAAGATCAAGTGTAGTATCTGTTCTTATCAGTTTAATATCTGATATGTCCCCTATCTGGGGACCATATATTAAATGGATTTTTAGAACAGGGAGATGGAAAAAGAGCTTGCTCTGTCCACTCCACGCATTGACCTGGTATTGCAGTATCTCCAGGACCGGTGCACCCCTTCTTTAATGCAGTTTCTAAAATCAGAAAGAATTGAATTCAATGTTTTTTGTTCATTTTGCTTGTTTGTCGGATTTTGGGATGGACTCTTTGGCTTTGCTTTTCTTCTCCTCATTGGATTTTTCATGTTCAAAGTTGCAGAAGCCAGATTACAAGCTCATTTTGGTTCAACTTCAGCAACTGTGCATTGCATTGCCATGTAATGTAATGAAATGCTATCTTTCTAGCTCTCCCTTTTTACTTCCTTTTGGATAAACAGACATATTAGGCAAGCATTTTGGAGCTTTCACCTAAATAACTACAGGTGGTGAGATAAGCTGCACAATATAATTGACCTTTCAGTATATTGTTGCACACACACCATCTATTTAGCAAATGCCCTTGTTATCAACAGCAGCCTTTTAAACTCACCTGAGCTAACAGGTATGTGCGCTGGTTACTCTGCTGCGCTTAAAATTTCTTTTTTGGTTTGCTACAATGCCTTTTCTGAAACGTTGTCTCCCTCTGCTGGAACACTGACTTCTTTCATTTAATGCCTGCAGACTATAAAAGAGAACCCAACCCAAAAAGTTTGGTTGATTAGTCTGTGGCATTCTGTTAAACTGTTGCTTATGGCGGTCTCTGTGAGCTTCTCAGTGACATTCAGCCAGCCAGGTATCCTGCCTGCAGTAGATGGAATGTGGCAATGGAACGCTGGCTGCGCGTGTCATAATAGGCTCTGAGCCTTTATATACCTGTGCACAGCAGCAGCCACCTTCAGTCTGCTGCTGGACAGCCAGCAGCAGCAGCAGCAGGAGAGGTATGTAATCAGCAGCCCTCCTGCTAAGGGTAGACAGCTGCTCGTTCCACCCCACCCCCCTCCTTAATTGGTTCTCCTCCCTTCCAACGGTGTTGAGGCGGGTGGGAACAGCAGGGGGTGAAGGTGCTGTGTTTAAAGAGGTGGAGTTATGCAGATCTAAAACGCGTGGATTGCAGCAGCAGCAAGCCGAAAAGTGCAGGCATGTAAGGGATCTAGAGGTTGACAACATGTCTTCTTAACGGGAGTCCAGGAGCTCATCTCCACAAATGGACTTTTCAGGATCCTTGGGTGGCTCCGTAGTTTGAAACCAATTCTGGTTATCGCTTCTCGGCCTTTTGGCTAAGATCAAGTGTAGTATCTGTTCTTATCAGCTTCTCGGCCTTTTGGCTAAGATCAAGTGTAGTGTCTTTCGAAAAGGCGGTTTTGGATGTTGGCCGCCCTAGTAGATTGATACATTATGCACACTGGGGTTTAGGCGCTTGTTAGTACGCCAGGTGGCTAATATAGTCATCTGGTGGAAAGCATGGCCCCCCAGGATCGACGCCATTGGGCCGGGGAAGATCGAAAGCCCGAAGTGTGAAGTGCCCCAGGAGTGGTGACCCTGGGGTGCCTTAACTCACTGGGATTGGGAACCCCACTTGAGTTTATGGCACATTTGCACAAGCACTTCAAATTTTCTTTCTTCGCACACACCCTTATTCCGGGCCTTCTGGCCTTAGGATGGGGAATTTTTCAATTCCCGGTCGAAGGTCCGGGCAGTATTATACTGTGAAACCTTCACTATTTATTTAATTTCTTTGTCACTGTGTGTCCACTTATTCACGTGTGTCACGTCCTACTAGGATTTTGTCGGGATGCGGTTCCCTTACGGGTTCCTCTCTTGGCAGGTCTAGGGGGGGAGTGTGTGGCCATCAGGTTCCGCTCCCCCCTGAACCCCCCTGGCTCTCCTCTTTTGGGAGGAGAGCGTTGTTGGCTCCCCTCTTCCGGGAGGGGAGCACAGTCTTTGGCTCCCAGTGCCTTGCTCGGGTGAGAACTCGGGCAGGTGCTGGGGGTAAGATTGGGTCGCCTCTGGCTTCGGCTGGAGGTGGCTTTTTGTCCCTGTTCCTCGCTGTGGCCTTTTGGCTCGGAGGGACGGGGAATGGTTTGGGGGACCCTTCTCCTTTTGGAGAGGGTTTCAAGAAGACCAGCATCCTAGTGCACTTTTTTTGTGGCACTTGTCACTTTTTTAAGCGCACTCGGGTTTTGTACACGAATTCGGGCTTTCAAAAAAAAAAAAAAAAAAAAAAAAATCTGTTCTTATCAGTTTAATATCTGATACGTCCCCTATCTGGGGACCATATATTAAATGGATTTTTAGAACAGGGAGATGGAAAAAGAGCTTGCTCTGTCCACTCCACGCATTGACCTGGTATTGCAGTATCTCCAGGACCGGTGCACCCCTTCTTTAATGCAGTTTCTAAAATCAGAAAGAATTGAATTCAATGTTTTTTGTTCATTTTGCTTGTTTGTCGGATTTTGGGATGGACTCTTTGGCTTTGCTTTTCTTCTCCTCATTGGATTTTTCATGTTCAAAGTTGCAGAAGCCAGATTACAAGCTCATTTTGGTTCAACTTCAGCAACTGTGCATTGCATTGCCATGTAATGTAATGAAATGCTATCTTTCTAGCTCTCCCTTTTTACTTCCTTTTGGATAAACAGACATATTAGGCAAGCATTTTGGAGCTTTCACCTAAATAACTACAGGTGGTGAGATAAGCTGCACAATATAATTGACCTTTCAGTATATTGTTGCACACACACCATCTATTTAGCAAATGCCCTTGTTATCAACAGCAGCCTTTTAAACTCACCTGAGCTAACAGGTATGTGCGCTGGTTACTCTGCTGCGCTTAAAATTTCTTTTTTGGTTTGCTACAATGCCTTTTCTGAAACGTTGTCTCCCTCTGCTGGAACACTGACTTCTTTCATTTAATGCCTGCAGACTATAAAAGAGAACCCAACCCAAAAAGTTTGGTTGATTAGTCTGTGGCATTCTGTTAAACTGTTGCTTATGGCGGTCTCTGTGAGCTTCTCAGCGACATTCAGCCAGCCAGGTATCCTGCCTGCAGTAGATGGAATGTGGCAATGGAACGCTGGCTGCGCGTGTCATAATAGGCTCTGAGCCTTTATATACCTGTGCACAGCAGCAGCCACCTTCAGTCTGCTGCTGGACAGCCAGCAGCAGCAGCAGCAGCAGCAGCAGGAGAGGTATGTAATCAGCAGCCCTCCTGCTAAGGGTAGACAGCTGCTCGTTCCACCCCACCCCCCGCCTTAATTGGTTCTCCTCCCTTCCAACGGTGTTGAGGCGGGTGGGAACAGCAGGGGGTGAAGGTGTTGTGTTTAAAGAGGTGGAGTTATGCAGATCTAAAACGCGTGGATTGCAGCAGCAGCAAGCCGAAAAGTGCAGGCATGTAAGGGATCTAGAGGTTGACAACATGTCTTCTTAACGGGAGTCCAGGAGCTCATCTCCACAAATGGACTTTTCAGGATCCTTGGGTGGCTCCGTAGTTTGAAACCAATTCTGGTTATCGCTTCTCGGCCTTTTGGCTAAGATCAAGTGTAGTATCTGTTCTTATCAGTTTAATATCTGATACGTCCCCTATCTGGGGACCATATATTAAATGGATTTTTAGAACAGGGAGATGGAAAAAGAGCTTGCTCTGTCCACTCCACGCATTGACCTGGTATTGCAGTATCTCCAGGACCGGTGCACCCCTTCTTTAATGCAGTTTCTAAAATCAGAAAGAATTGAATTCAATGTTTTTTGTTCATTTTGCTTGTTTGTCGGATTTTGGGATGGACTTTTTGGCTTTGCTTTTCTTCTCCTCATTGGATTTTTCATGTTCAAAGTTGCAGAAGCCAGATTACAAGCTCATTTTGGTTCAACTTCAGCAACTGTGCATTGCATTGCCATGTAATGTAATGAAATGCTATCTTTCTAGCTCTCCCTTTTTACTTCCTTTTGGATAAACAGACATATTAGGCAAGCATTTTGGAGCTTTCACCTAAATAACTACAGGTGGTGAGATAAGCTGCACAATATAATTGACCTTTCAGTATATTGTTGCACACACACCATCTATTTAGCAAATGCCCTTGTTATCAACAGCAGCCTTTTAAACTCACCTGAGCTAACAGGTATGTGCGCTGGTTACTCTGCTGCGCTTAAAATTTCTTTTTTGGTTTGCTACAATGCCTTTTCTGAAACGTTGTCTCCCTCTGCTGGAACACTGACTTCTTTCATTTAATGCCTGCAGACTATAAAAGAGAACCCAACCCAAAAAGTTTGGTTGATTAGTCTGTGGCATTCTGTTAAACTGTTGCTTATGGCGGTCTCTGTGAGCTTCTCAGCGACATTCAGCCAGCCAGGTATCCTGCCTGCAGTAGATGGAATGTGGCAATGGAACGCTGGCTGCGCGTGTCATAATAGGCTCTGAGCCTTTATATACCTGTGCACAGCAGCAGCCACCTTCAGTCTGCTGCTGGACAGCCAGCAGCAGCAGCAGCAGGAGAGGTATGTAATCAGCAGCCCTCCTGCTAAGGGTAGACAGCTGCTCGTTCCACCCCACCCCCCGCCTTAATTGGTTCTCCTCCCTTCCAACGGTGTTGAGGCGGGTGGGAACAGCAGGGGGTGAAGGTGCTGTGTTTAAAGAGGTGGAGTTATGCAGATCTAAAACGCGTGGATTGCAGCAGCAGCAAGCCGAAAAGTGCAGGCATGTAAGGGATCTAGAGGTTGACAACATGTCTTCTTAACGGGAGTCCAGGAGCTCATCTCCACAAATGGACTTTTCAGGATCCTTGGGTGGCTCCGTAGTTTGAAACCAATTCTGGTTATCGCTTCTCGGCCTTTTGGCTAAGATCAAGTGTAGTATCTGTTCTTATCAGTTTAATATCTGATACGTCCCCTATCTGGGGACCATATATTAAATGGATTTTTAGAACAGGGAGATGGAAAAAGAGCTTGCTCTGTCCACTCCACGCATTGACCTGGTATTGCAGTATCTCCAGGACCGGTGCACCCCTTCTTTAATGCAGTTTCTAAAATCAGAAAGAATTGAATTCAATGTTTTTTGTTCATTTTGCTTGTTTGTCGGATTTTGGGATGGACTCTTTGGCTTTGCTTTTCTTCTCCTCATTGGATTTTTCATGTTCAAAGTTGCAGAAGCCAGATTACAAGCTCATTTTGGTTCAACTTCAGCAACTGTGCATTGCATTGCCATGTAATGTAATGAAATGCTATCTTTCTAGCTCTCCCTTTTTACTTCCTTTTGGATAAACAGACATATTAGGCAAGCATTTTGGAGCTTTCACCTAAATAACTACAGGTGGTGAGATAAGCTGCACAATATAATTGACCTTTCAGTATATTGTTGCACACACACCATCTATTTAGCAAATGCCCTTGTTATCAACAGCAGCCTTTTAAACTCACCTGAGCTAACAGGTATGTGCGCTGGTTACTCTGCTGCGCTTAAAATTTCTTTTTTGGTTTGCTACAATGCCTTTTCTGAAACGTTGTCTCCCTCTGCTGGAACACTGACTTCTTTCATTTAATGCCTGCAGACTATAAAAGAGAACCCAACCCAAAAAGTTTGGTTGATTAGTCTGTGGCATTCTGTTAAACTGTTGCTTATGGCGGTCTCTGTGAGCTTCTCAGTGACATTCAGCCAGCCAGGTATCCTGCCTGCAGTAGATGGAATGTGGCAATGGAACGCTGGCTGCGCGTGTCATAATAGGCTCTGAGCCTTTATATACCTGTGCACAGCAGCAGCCACCTTCAGTCTGCTGCTGGACAGCCAGCAGCAGCAGCAGCAGGAGAGGTATGTAATCAGCAGCCCTCCTGCTAAGGGTAGACAGCTGCTCGTTCCACCCCACCCCCCGCCTTAATTGGTTCTCCTCCCTTCCAACGGTGTTGAGGCGGGTGGGAACAGCAGGGGGTGAAGGTGCTGTGTTTAAAGAGGTGGAGTTATGCAGATCTAAAACGCGTGGATTGCAGCAGCAGCAAGCCGAAAAGTGCAGGCATGTAAGGGATCTAGAGGTTGACAACATGTCTTCTTAACGGGAGTCCAGGAGCTCATCTCCACAAATGGACTTTTCAGGATCCTTGGGTGGCTCCGTAGTTTGAAACCAATTCTGGTTATCGCTTCTCGGCCTTTTGGCTAAGATCAAGTGTAGTATCTGTTCTTATCAGCTTCTCGGCCTTTTGGCTAAGATCAAGTGTAGTGTCTTTCGAAAAGGCGGTTTTGGATGTTGGCCGCCCTAGTAGATTGATACATTATGCACACTGGGGTTTAGGCGCTTGTTAGTACGCCAGGTGGCTAATATAGTCATCTGGTGGAAAGCATGGCCCCCCAGGATCGACGCCATTGGGCCGGGGAAGATCGAAAGCCCGAAGTGTGAAGTGCCCCAGGAGTGGTGACCCTGGGGTGCCTTAACTCACTGGGATTGGGAACCCCACTTGAGTTTATGGCACATTTGCACAAGCACTTCAAATTTTCTTTCTTCGCACACACCCTTATTCCGGGCCTTCTGGCCTTAGGATGGGGAATTTTTCAATTCCCGGTCGAAGGTCCGGGCAGTATTATACTGTGAAACCTTCACTATTTATTTAATTTCTTTGTCACTGTGTGTCCACTTATTCACGTGTGTCACGTCCTACTAGGATTTTGTCGGGATGCGGTTCCCTTACGGGTTCCTCTCTTGGCAGGTCTAGGGGGGGAGTGTGTGGCCATCAGGTTCCGCTCCCCCCTGAACCCCCCTGGCTCTCCTCTTTTGGGAGGAGAGCGTTGTTGGCTCCCCTCTTCCGGGAGGGGAGCACAGTCTTTGGCTCCCAGTGCCTTGCTCGGGTGAGAACTCGGGCAGGTGCTGGGGGTAAGATTGGGTCGCCTCTGGCTTCGGCTGGAGGTGGCTTTTTGTCCCTGTTCCTCGCTGTGGCCTTTTGGCTCGGAGGGACGGGGAATGGTTTGGGGGACCCTTCTCCTTTTGGAGAGGGTTTCAAGAAGACCAGCATCCTAGTGCACTTTTTTTGTGGCACTTGTCACTTTTTTAAGCGCACTCGGGTTTTGTAGACGAATTCGGGCTTTCGATATAAAAAAATCTGTTCTTATCAGTTTAATATCTGATACGTCCCCTATCTGGGGACCATATATTAAATGGATTTTTAGAACAGGGAGATGGAAAAAGAGCTTGCTCTGTCCACTCCACGCATTGACCTGGTATTGCAGTATCTCCAGGACCGTTGCACCCCTTCTTTAATGCAGTTTCTAAAATCAGAAAGAATTGAATTCAATGTTTTTTGTTCATTTTGCTTGTTTGTCGGATTTTGGGATGGACTCTTTGGCTTTGCTTTTCTTCTCCTCATTGGATTTTTCATGTTCAAAGTTGCAGAAGCCAGATTACAAGCTCATTTTGGTTCAACTTCAGCAACTGTGCATTGCATTGCCATGTAATGTGATGCAATGCTATCTTTCTAGCTCTCCCTTTTTACTTCCTTTTGGATAAACAGACATATTAGGCAAGCATTTTGGAGCTTTCACCTAAATAACTACAGGTGGTGAGATAAGCTGCACAATATAATTGACCTTTCAGTATATTGTTGCACACACACCATCTATTTAGCAAATGCCCTTGTTATCAACAGCAGCCTTTTAAACTCACCTGAGCTAACAGGTATGTGCGCTGGTTACTCTGCTGCGCTTAAAATTTCTTTTTTGGTTTGCTACAATGCCTTTTCTGAAACGTTGTCTCCCTCTGCTGGAACACTGAATTCTTTCATTTAATGCCTGCAGACTATAAAAGAGAACCCAACCCAAAAAGTTTGGTTGATTAGTCTGTGGCATTCTGTTAAACTGTTGCTTATGGCGGTCTCTGTGAGCTTCTCAGCGACATTCAGCCAGCCAGGTATCCTGCCTGCAGTAGATGGAATGTGGCAATGGAACGCTGGCTGCGCGTGTCATAATAGGCTCTGAGCCTTTATATACCTGTGCACAGCAGCAGCCACCTTCAGTCTGCTGCTGGACAGCCAGCAGCAGCAGCAGCAGCAGGAGAGGTATGTAATCAGCAGCCCTCCTGCTAAGGGTAGACAGCTGCTCGTTCCACCCCACCCCCCGCCTTAATTGGTTCTCCTCCCTTCCAACGGTGTTGAGGCGGGTGGGAACAGCAGGGGGTGAAGGTGCTGTGTTTAAAGAGGTGGAGTTATGCAGATCTAAAACGCGTGGATTGCAGCAGCAGCAAGCCGAAAAGTGCAGGCATGTAAGGGATCTAGAGGTTGACAACATGTCTTCTTAACGGGAGTCCAGGAGCTCAGCTCCACAAATGGACTTTTCAGGATCCTTGGGTGGCTCCGTAGTTTGAAACCAATTCTGGTTATCGCTTCTCGGCCTTTTGGCTAAGATCAAGTGTAGTATCTGTTCTTATCAGTTTAATATCTGATACGTCCCCTATCTGGGGACCATATATTAAATGGATTTTTAGAACAGGGAGATGGAAAAAGAGCTTGCTCTGTCCACTCCACGTATTGACCTGGTATTGCAGTATCTCCAGGACCGGTGCACCCCTTCTTTAATGCAGTTTCTAAAATCAGAAAGAATTGAATTCAATGTTTTTTGTTCATTTTGCTTGTTTGTCGGATTTTGGGATGAACTCTTTGGCTTTGCTTTTCTTCTCCTCATTGGATTTTTCATGTTCAAAGTTGCAGAAGCCAGATTACAAGCTCATTTTGGTTCAACTTCAGCAACTGTGCATTGCATTGTCATGTAATGTAATGAAATGCTATCTTTCTAGCTCTCCCTTTTTACTTCCTTTTGGATAAACAGACATATTAGGCAAGCATTTTGGAGCTTTCACCTAAATAACTACAGGTGGTGAGATAAGCTGCACAATATAATTGACCTTTCAGTATATTGTTGCACACACACCATCTATTTAGCAAATGCCCTTGTTATCAACAGCAGCCTTTTAAACTCACCTGAGCTAACAGGTATGTGCGCTGGTTACTCTGCTGCGCTTAAAATTTCTTTTTTGGTTTGCTACAATGCCTTTTCTGAAACGTTGTCTCCCTCTGCTGGAACACTGACTTCTTTCATTTAATGCCTGCAGACTATAAAAGAGAACCCAACCCAAAAAGTTTGGTTGATTAGTCTGTGGCATTCTGTTAAACTGTTGCTTATGGCGGTCTCTGTGAGCTTCTCAGCGACATTCAGCCAGCCAGGTATCCTGCCTGCAGTAGATGGAATGTGGCAATGGAACGCTGGCTGCGCGTGTCATAATAGGCTCTGAGCCTTTATATACCTGTGCACAGCAGCAGCCACCTTCAGTCTGCTGCTGGACAGCCAGCAGCAGCAGCAGCAGCAGGAGAGGTATGTAATCAGCAGCCCTCCTGCTAAGGGTAGACAGCTGCTCGTTCCACCCCACCCCCCACCTTAATTGGTTCTCCTCCCTTCCAACGGTGTTGAGGCGGGTGGGAACAGCAGGGGGTGAAGGTGCTGTGTTTAAAGAGGTGGAGTTATGCAGATCTAAAACGCGTGGATTGCAGCAGCAGCAAGCCGAAAAGTGCAGGCATGTAAGGGATCTAGAGGTTGACAACATGTCTTCTTAACGGGAGTCCAGGAGCTCATCTCCACAAATGGACTTTTCAGGATCCTTGGGTGGCTCCGTAGTTTGAAACCAATTCTGGTTATCGCTTCTCGGCCTTTTGGATAAGATACCACATCTTGCCAGAAGGATTCTAAGCCAATCGTGCCCTTGGCCTTGAGGCATCGGCGGTGTAAAAAGCCGTCTTAAGCCTCATGCTGCTTTAGGGGGCAGATACGCAAAGAAACCAAGAAGGCGATCGACCCTATCTACCTTTTGAAGATGGCATCAGCAGTAGCGGCCGCAGTGCGCTATGCCAGAGCTGGTGACCTTCGCATCAAGAACTCTTTCAAGATCGAAGTGGACGATGCATCCAAGGAGAAGATGACCTTGAAGTTTTTCGTGAGGAGAGTGCTGCTGGAGATCCTAGGAGTAAAGAAGGAAGACATCCTGGCCCTTCAAGATCGCCCCGGTTCCTTCACTTTGACTCTGGAGTCGGAGTATGCGTGCCAGAACCTTTTCCGCCAGATTCACCTGCACCTTTCAGATGAGGATCTTAAAGGACTCACCTTTGTCATCCTTTACTCCGGTGGAGAGAAGCCACTCGTGGTTCAGATGAGCAACCCTCATGTTCCCTTAGTTAATATTATTTGCTTTCTTCAAAACTATTTCCCAGAACTGCGGTATTCCCACAAGGTCATGAATGAGGAAAACCTCTGGACGGGAAAGCATAAATTTTTTGTTAAATTTTGTGAAGATCCAAATGGCATTGGTGGTCAGCGTCATCCTCCGTCAAGTTTCCTGATCGGTAGGGAGCGGGGGCGCCACTTCTACCCGGACATGCCCCTCTTCTGCCGGAAATGCATGTGTTTCGGTCACACTTATGAGAACTGCAAGGAGGAGGTGGCAATCTGTAAGAAGTGCTACAAGCATGGACATGCCACAATGGACTGTACCAATGAGATGGTGTGCAACATCTGCCGGGTCCCAGGTCACTCCTTCCGGGAGTGTCCTTTGAAGAAAAAGGCGGAAACCTATGCTGAAACGCTGGCAAAGCAACCTGCCCGTGTGCCTCCATCTGCTCCCGGGGGGCAGAGGCAACCCTCTGCTGTTCCTGCTCCTGCGGGTGCATCTACAGCACGGGGGCAGTCTTCTAGCTCTCCAGTACCTGCTCCACAGACCAAGCCTGCTAGTACATCAGGTGGTACGTCTGCACCTGCTGCACAGAGGAAGCCAACCAACCCTCCTGCTCCTGCTGCTAAGGGGGGTCCCACCGGTGCTCCTGTATCTACTGTGCAAACACAACCCCCTGTAGGCGGGTCCACAAGCACTTCAGTGCCTGCTGCACAGGGAAAACCTGCCAGTTCTCCTATTCCTGCTGCGCATAAGCCCACGTCTATGCAGAAACCTCCAGCTGAGAAACCTGTCCGTCCTGAGAAGAGGGAAGCTTCATCTAAGGACTGGGCTGCTGATTCTGATCCGGGTGATATGGTGGTGGAGGGGAGTCCCTCTGCTGAAATCGGGACATTTAGCTCGGAGGAAGAAGCAATGGAGCTGGAAACTCGTAGGAAAAGGAAAACAGATGATAGGTCTGATGAGAATGTGGCCAGGGAGACTTCCAAGAAGTGTCCATTAAAACCAAGTCTTCTGCAATACAAGCCAATGGCTCCCGCTGCCCCTCCTGAGGAGCCAAGGCCTTCAGACCCTATAAACATTTCTTTTTCGGACTCAGAAGTGCAGAGCCCGTTAACATCGGTGGGCTTTATGTCTGATTCTGACAGTAGTGTGACCTGAACTATCCTATCATGACCTCATCAATTAAAGTAGCCTCGCTCAATGTGAGGAGTATAAGGGGCTCTACAAGAAGGGCTGCTTTGTTTTCCTACCTGTCAACAGTGGACTGTGATGTCTTTTGTTTGCAAGAATGTAACATTGACTTTGATATGAATTATGCAGATTTAAGAAAAGATTGGCCTCATGGGCCCTCTATCTGGTCCGGAGATAATGAAAATCGTTCCTCTGGCATTGGAGTGCTGTTTAGGTCGCATGACTTTAAAATCAACTCTTTTGTGGACATTTCTTCTGGACGTGCTCTTTTCTTAAATATTAGTTTTAAAGGTGTGGACTTTAGACTTTTGAACATTTATGCTTCTCCGGTGAAGGAAGAGAGACATCAGTTGTTTGAAGATGTGCAATATTACCTACCTGGTTCATCGCCTCTGATGTTCTGTGGGGATTTCAATTGTGTCTTGCCTGGTGAAGGGAGAAGCGGGAGTTCCACCGTTCCTAAAAAAGACAAAACAGAGAAACAACTAAAGGATTTGTTAACTGATTTTTTTCTTAGAGACTCCTGGAAAGAGATCCGTAGTAATGATCCCGGTTATACTTGGGAGAACTCTTCTTCTAAATCTCGTATTGATTTTATTTTCATGTCCCAATATGTGAATGTCAAATCTGTTGTCTTAATCCCAAACATTTTTTCAGATCATAAGATGCTGCTATCAGAGTTAGAATTACCTGGGCTTGTCAAGGCAAGAGGAGTTTGGAGGCTAAATACAACATTGTTACAAGATCCTAAGGTAAGAACAGATTTTAAAGCGTTTTTTAATTATTTAAGAACAAAACAACAAAAATTTTTAACTCTGCTAGAATGGTGGGAATACAGCAAGATGAAGATAAAAAGTTTTTTTATCAAGGTCAGCATAGCCAATGCAAGAGAAAAGTCCGCTTGGCATAAAAGGCTTATTACTAAATTGCAGACCTGTTATCAACTAAGAGATGTGGGACTTGAAATGGACGATTTAATTGAAGCAACAAAAAAAGAAATTAAAAAGAGTATAGAGTCGAAGGGTAAGGAAATAATTTATAACTCAAAAATTGAAGTGATGGAGAAAAATGAAAAGTGCTCAAGATTTTTTTTTAAAAAAGTAGTTGCTGCTAAGGAAATGATAACAGAATTAGAGGGTGAAACTACAACTGAAGGTATGCTCAACCAAGCTCACCAGTTTTATCAGCAGCTTTTTAATGAGAAAACTATAGACCAGTCTTTTACTGAAGATGCCCTTAATTCATTAAAAAATAGTCTGAGCCGCGAAGACCAAGAATTGTTATGCACTGAAGTCACCTTGTCGGAAGTAGATGCTGCTATCAAAAGTTTTTCCTATGGGAAAACCCCTGGTTCTGACGGTTTGCCTGTTGAATTTTATCGTGAATTTTGGAATTTTTTAAAACCCGACTTGTTTTTAGTAATCAAAGAAGCTTTTAAGTGTGATATCCTGCCTATATCTTGGAGAAGTGGTCTGGTCTCCCTGATTTTTAAAAAAGGAGCCAAATCCCATCTGGCAAACTGGAGACCAATCACACTGTTGAATGTTGATTACAAGTTGATGTCCAAAATTTTAGTGAACCGTTTTAAAAAAGTTTTATCCAAAGTTATTTATGAAGACCAGGTATGTGGGGTGCCAGGAAGAGGAGTTGCGGAGCATCTCAATACCATCCGCGATGTCATATGGTACCAGCAATCCAGGAAGCAAGACTTAGCAATTTTATCGTTGGATTTTCAAAAGGCTTTTGATCGTGTCTCTCATTGTTTTTTATGGTTGGTTTTAAAAAAAATGGGCTTCCCTGAAATTTTTATCAAGCAAGTGGCACTTTTATATAAGAACTCTTTTAGTAAAATTTTAATCAATGGATTTTTGTCTAATGAAGTGTTTTTGCATTCAGGTGTGAAGCAAGGCTGCCCTTTGTCCCCAGTGCTATTTATATGTGCAATAGAGCCTCTTTTATCTATGCTACGAGAGGATAAAGTGATTAAAGGTGTCCCTATCCCTGGAGGACATGGAAGAGATGTGAAGGTAATGGGCTACATGGATGATATTACTATTTTTTGTTCATCACCTGCCGCTCTCAGGAGAGCTATAAGAACGACCAATTTTTTTTGTGAAGCCTCAGGTTTTAAGTTAAACATTGAGAAATGTGATTGTTTTGTCCGTGGCAATTGGGCGGATGTGTCCATCCCTGATCTCCCGATGCAGTCAGAGAAGATTAAAATTCTGGGCGTGATTTTTGATCGACAGAATGATGGAATGAAGAGCTGGGATGGAGTAAGGGACAAAATACAAAAGAAGATTGACTTTTGGAAATTAAGAAAATTAACAATCGAAGGTAAAGTTTTAATTATTAAGGCCCTTCTGCTTCCTGTCATGTTATATCTCAGTTATGTTTATCCCCCAAGTGACCTTACAGCGAGAAGATTACAGAGAATGCTGTTTGAATTTGTGTGGAACTCTAAGTTCGAAAAGGTGAAGAGAGAAACAATGTACAAGATGCACCACCTTGGTGGTAAGGATGTTCCCAACGTCAAACTGTTTTTATACTCCAAGTTTTTTAGCCTCTGTTTTAAATATATGTTTGCTTCAAGCCCTTGGGCACATTTTTTAAGATATGCAGCTGGCCACATTTTTAAGAGGCGAAAGTGGATATCCATTTCTTTAACAAGCCCAGTGTTGTTATCCCATCCACAACAATATGCCATCCTGGAGAAAGTTATCAGATTATATGGCCTAGATTCTTTTGAGATGGAGACATTGAAGAATGCAAGGAAGCTGCTGCAGCAATTAAAAAAGAAAGAAACTTTGACGCCCATAAGCCATTATTCATATAGCAGAGTCACTAAAATATGGAATTTAACAAATGCACCTTACCTGATGAATCAACATAAAGACTTAGCTTGGATGATTGTGCAGGAATGTTTACCGACTCGTGATTTCCAGTATAAAAGAAGACTTAGCACTATACAAACCTGCCCGAGGCATCAGTGCAATAATGATGAGACTACTATGCACCTTATTTGGAATTGTGATTTTGCACAGCAAGTGTGGAAAGACTGTGGTGAGCTTTTAAAATTTTTATCTGGTCTTAATTTTTTAAGCCATTAAGTGGTTTTATATGGGATTTTACCAAACATGACGAAAGAAAAAGAGAGAGTTTTATGGTGCACTTTGAGTTGTGTTAAAAGTGCTCTATGGAAGACCAGAAACATATTGTTGTTTAAAAGAGACTATATAGAAGTCAAGGATTGTATAAGACTGGCATTAAGTGAAATTTATATGTACTACCTAATGGATATGAAGAAGCTTGGAAAGAAAAGAGCCCTGAGTATATGGAACTATCACCTATGGAAGATGTTATTTTAAAGCTCTGAAGAAAAGATAAAGACTACGATATTTTAAATATAAACGCAAAATCTGTTCTTATCAGTTTAATATCTGATACGTCCCCTATCTGGGGACCATATATTAAATGGATTTTTAGAACAGGGAGATGGAAAAAGAGCTTGCTCTGTCCACTCCACGCATTGACCTGGTATTGCAGTATCTCCAGGACCGGTGCACCCCTTCTTTAATGCAGTTTCTAAAATCAGAAAGAATTGAATTCAATGTTTTTTGTTCATTTTGCTTGTTTGTCGGATTTTGGGATGGACTCTTTGGCTCTGCTTTTCTTCTCCTCATTGGATTTTTCATGTTCAAAGTTGCAGAAGCCAGATTACAAGCTCATTTTGGTTCAACTTCAGCAACTGTGCATTGCATTGCCATGTAATGTGATGCAATGCTATCTTTCTAGCTCTCCCTTTTTACTTCCTTTTGGATAAACAGACATATTAGGCAAGCATTTTGGAGCTTTCACCTAAATAACTACAGGTGGTGAGATAAGCTGCACAATATAATTGACCTTTCAGTATATTGTTGCACACACACCATCTATTTAGCAAATGCCCTTGTTATCAACAGCAGCCTTTTAAACTCACCTGAGCTAACAGGTATGTGCGCTGGTTACTCTGCTGCGCTTAAAATTTCTTTTTTGGTTTGCTACAATGCCTTTTCTGAAACGTTGTCTCCTTCTGCTGGAACACTGACTTCTTTCATTTAATGCCTGCAGACTATAAAAGAGAACCCAACCCAAAAAGTTTGGTTGATTAGTCTGTGGCATTCTGTTAAACTGTTGCTTATGGCGGTCTCTGTGAGCTTCTCAGCGACATTCAGCCAGCCAGGTATCCTGCCTGCAGTAGATGGAATGTGGCAATGGAACGCTGGCTGCGCGTGTCATAATAGGCTCTGAGCCTTTATATACCTGTGCACAGCAGCAGCCACCTTCAGTCTGCTGCTGGACAGCCAGCAGCAGCAGCAGGAGAGGTATGTAATCAGGAGCCCTCCTGCTAAGGGTAGACAGCTGCTCGTTCCACCCCACCCCCCGCCTTAATTGGTTCTCCTCCCTTCCAACGGTGTTGAGGCGGGTGGGAACAGCAGGGGGTGAAGGTGCTGTGTTTAAAGAGGTGGAGTTATGCAGATCTAAAACGCGTGGATTGCAGCAGCAGCAAGCCGAAAAGTGCAGGCATGTAAGGGATCTAGAGGTTGACAACATGTCTTCTTAACGGGAGTCCAAGAGCTCATCTCCACAAATGGACTTTTTAGGATCCTTGGGTGGCTCCGTAGTTTGAAACCAATTCTGGTTATCGCTTCTCGGCCTTTTGGCTAAGATCAAGTGTAGTATCTTTCGAAAAGGCGGTTTTGGATGTTGGCCGCCCTAGTAGATTGATACATTATGCACACTGGGGTTTAGGCGCTTGTTAGTACGCCAGGTGGCTAATATCGTCATCTGGTGGAAAGCATGGCCCCCCAGGATCGACGCCATTGGGCCGGGGAAGATCGAAAGCCCGAAGTGTGAAGTGCCCCAGGAGTGGTGACCCTGGGGTGCCTTAACTCACTGGGATTGGGAACCCCACTTGAGTTTATGGCACATTTGCACAAGCACTTCAAATTTTCTTTCTTCGCACACACCCTTATTCCGGGCCTTCTGGCCTTAGGATGGGGAATTTTTCAATTCCCGGTCGAAGGTCCGGGCAGTATTATACTGTGAAACCTTCACTATTTATTTAATTTCTTTGTCACTTTGTGTCCACTTATTCACGTGTGTCACGTCCTACTAGGATTTTGTCGGGATGCGGTTCCCTTACGGGTTCCTCTCTTGGCAGGTCTAGGGGGGGAGTGTGTGGCCATCAGGTTCCGCTTCCCCCTGAACCCCCCTGGCTCTCCTCTTTCGGGAGGAGAGCGTTGTTGGCTCCCCTCTTCTGGGAGGGGAGCACAGTCTTTGGCTCCCAGTGCCTTGCTCGGGTGAGAACTCGGGCAGGTGCTGGGGGTAAGATTGGGTCGCCTCTGGCTTCGGCTGGAGGTGGCTTTTTGTCCCTGTTCCTCGCTGTGGCCTTTTGGCTCGGAGGGACGGGGAATGGTTTGGGGGACCCTTCTCCTTTTGGAGAGGGTTTCAAGAAGACCAGCATCCTAGTGCACTTTTTTTGTGGCACTTGTCACTTTTTTAAGCGCACTCGGGTTTTGTACACGAATTCGGGCTTTCGATAAAAAAAATCTGTTCTTATCAGTTTAATATCTGATACGTCCCCTATCTGGGGACCATATATTAAATGGATTTTTAGAACAGGGAGATGGAAAAAGAGCTTGCTCTGTCCACTCCACGCATTGACCTGGTATTGCAGTATCTCCAGGACCGGTGCACCCCTTCTTTAATGCAGTTTCTAAAATCAGAAAGAATTGAATTCAATGATTTTTGTTCATTTCGCTTGTTTGTCGGATTTTGGGATGGACTCTTTGGCTCTGCTTTTCTTCTCCTCATTGGATTTTTCATGTTCAAAGTTGCAGAAGCCAGATTACAAGCTCATTTTGGTTCAACTTCAGCAACTGTGCATTGCATTGCCATGTAATGTGATGCAATGCTATCTTTCTAGCTCTCCCTTTTTACTTCCTTTTGGATAAACAGACATATTAGGCAAGCATTTTGGAGCTTTCACCTAAATAACTACAGGTGGTGAGATAAGCTGCACAATATAATTGACCTTTCAGTATATTGTTGCACACACACCATCTATTTAGCAAATGCCCTTGTTATCAACAGCAGCCTTTTAAACTCACCTGAGCTAACAGGTATGTGCGCTGGTTACTCTGCTGCGCTTAAAATTTCTTTTTTGGTTTGCTACAATGCCTTTTCTGAAACGTTGTCTCCTTCTGCTGGAACACTGACTTCTTTCATTTAATGCCTGCAGACTATAAAAGAGAACCCAACCCAAAAAGTTTGGTTGATTAGTCTGTGGCATTCTGTTAAACTGTTGCTTATGGCGGTCTCTGTGAGCTTCTCAGCGACATTCAGCCAGCCAGGTATCCTGCCTGCAGTAGATGGAATGTAGCAATGGAACGCTGGCTGCGCGTGTCATAATAGGCTCTGAGCCTTTATATACCTGTGCACAGCAGCAGCCACCTTCAGTCTGCTGCTGGACAGCCAGCAGCAGCAGCAGCAGGAGAGGTATGTAATCAGGAGCCCTCCTGCTAAGGGTAGACAGCTGCTCGTTCCACCCCACCCCCCGCCTTAATTGATTCTCCTCCCTTCCAACGGTGTTGAGGCGGGTGGGAACAGCAGGGGGTGAAGGTGCTGTGTTTAAAGAGGTGGAGTTATGCAGATCTAAAACGCGTGGATTGCAGCAGCAGCAAGCCGAAAAGTGCAGGCATGTAAGGGATCTAGAGGTTGACAACATGTCTTCTTAACGGGAGTCCAGGAGCTCATCTCCACAAATGGACTTTTTAGGATCCTTGGGTGGCTCCGTAGTTTGAAACCAATTCTGGTTATCGCTTCTCGGCCTTTTGGCTAAGATCAAGTGTAGTATCTGTTCTTATCAGTTTAATATCTGATACGTCCCCTATCTGGGGACCATATATTAAATGGATTTTTAGAACAGGGAGATGGAAAAAGAGCTTGCTCTGTCCACTCCACGCATTGACCTGGTATTGCAGTATCTCCAGGACCGGTGCACCCCTTCTTTAATGCAGTTTCTAAAATCAGAAAGAATTGAATTCAATGTTTTTTGTTCATTTTGCTTGTTTGTCGGATTTTGGGATGGACTCTTTGGCTCTGCTTTTCTTCTCCTCATTGGATTTTTCATGTTCAAAGTTGCAGAAGCCAGATTACAAGCTCATTTTGGTTCAACTTCAGCAACTGTGCATTGCATTGCCATGTAATGTGATGCAATGCTATCTTTCTAGCTCTCCCTTTTTACTTCCTTTTGGATAAACAGACATATTAGGCAAGCATTTTGGAGCTTTCACCTAAATAACTACAGGTGGTGAGATAAGCTGCACAATATAATTGACCTTTCAGTATATTGTTGCACACACACCATCTATTTAGCAAATGCCCTTGTTATCAACAGCAGCCTTTTAAACTCACCTGAGCTAACAGGTATGTGCGCTGGTTACTCTGCTGCGCTTAAAATTTCTTTTTTGGTTTGCTACAATGCCTTTTCTGAAACGTTGTCTCCTTCTGCTGGAACACTGACTTCTTTCATTTAATGCCTGCAGACTATAAAAGAGAACCCAACCCAAAAAGTTTGGTTGATTAGTCTGTGGCATTCTGTTAAACTGTTGCTTATGGCGGTCTCTGTGAGCTTCTCAGCGACATTCAGCCAGCCAGGTATCCTGCCTGCAGTAGATGGAATGTGGCAATGGAACGCTGGCTGCGCGTGTCATAATAGGCTCTGAGCCTTTATATACCTGTGCACAGCAGCAGCCACCTTCAGTCTGCTGCTGGACAGCCAGCAGCAGCAGCAGGAGAGGTATGTAATCAGGAGCCCTCCTGCTAAGGGTAGACAGCTGCTCGTTCCACCCCACCCCCCGCCTTAATTGGTTCTCCTCCCTTCCAACGGTGTTGAGGCGGGTGGGAACAGCAGGGGGTGAAGGTGCTGTGTTTAAAGAGGTGGAGTTATGCAGATCTAAAACGCGTGGATTGCAGCAGCAGCAAGCCGAAAAGTGCAGGCATGTAAGGGATCTAGAGGTTGACAACATGTCTTCTTAACGGGAGTCCAAGAGCTCATCTCCACAAATGGACTTTTTAGGATCCTTGGGTGGCTCCGTAGTTTGAAACCAATTCTGGTTATCGCTTCTCGGCCTTTTGGCTAAGATCAAGTGTAGTATCTTTCGAAAAGGCGGTTTTGGATGTTGGCCGCCCTAGTAGATTGATACATTATGCACACTGGGGTTTAGGCGCTTGTTAGTACGCCAGGTGGCTAATATCGTCATCTGGTGGAAAGCATGGCCCCCCAGGATCGACGCCATTGGGCCGGGGAAGATCGAAAGCCCGAAGTGTGAAGTGCCCCAGGAGTGGTGACCCTGGGGTGCCTTAACTCACTGGGATTGGGAACCCCACTTGAGTTTATGGCACATTTGCACAAGCACTTCAAATTTTCTTTCTTCGCACACACCCTTATTCCGGGCCTTCTGGCCTTAGGATGGGGAATTTTTCAATTCCCGGTCGAAGGTCCGGGCAGTATTATACTGTGAAACCTTCACTATTTATTTAATTTCTTTGTCACTTTGTGTCCACTTATTCACGTGTGTCACGTCCTACTAGGATTTTGTCGGGATGCGGTTCCCTTACGGGTTCCTCTCTTGGCAGGTCTAGGGGGGGAGTGTGTGGCCATCAGGTTCCGCTTCCCCCTGAACCCCCCTGGCTCTCCTCTTTCGGGAGGAGAGCGTTGTTGGCTCCCCTCTTCTGGGAGGGGAGCACAGTCTTTGGCTCCCAGTGCCTTGCTCGGGTGAGAACTCGGGCAGGTGCTGGGGGTAAGATTGGGTCGCCTCTGGCTTCGGCTGGAGGTGGCTTTTTGTCCCTGTTCCTCGCTGTGGCCTTTTGGCTCGGAGGGACGGGGAATGGTTTGGGGGACCCTTCTCCTTTTGGAGAGGGTTTCAAGAAGACCAGCATCCTAGTGCACTTTTTTTGTGGCACTTGTCACTTTTTTAAGCGCACTCGGGTTTTGTACACGAATTCGGGCTTTCGATAAAAAAAATCTGTTCTTATCAGTTTAATATCTGATACGTCCCCTATCTGGGGACCATATATTAAATGGATTTTTAGAACAGGGAGATGGAAAAAGAGCTTGCTCTGTCCACTCCACGCATTGACCTGGTATTGCAGTATCTCCAGGACCGGTGCACCCCTTCTTTAATGCAGTTTCTAAAATCAGAAAGAATTGAATTCAATGATTTTTGTTCATTTTGCTTGTTTGTCGGATTTTGGGATGGACTCTTTGGCTCTGCTTTTCTTCTCCTCATTGGATTTTTCATGTTCAAAGTTGCAGAAGCCAGATTACAAGCTCATTTTGGTTCAACTTCAGCAACTGTGCATTGCATTGCCATGTAATGTGATGCAATGCTATCTTTCTAGCTCTCCCTTTTTACTTCCTTTTGGATAAACAGACATATTAGGCAAGCATTTTGGAGCTTTCACCTAAATAACTACAGGTGGTGAGATAAGCTGCACAATATAATTGACCTTTCAGTATATTGTTGCACACACACCATCTATTTAGCAAATGCCCTTGTTATCAACAGCAGCCTTTTAAACTCACCTGAGCTAACAGGTATGTGCGCTGGTTACTCTGCTGCGCTTAAAATTTCTTTTTTGGTTTGCTACAATGCCTTTTCTGAAACGTTGTCTCCTTCTGCTGGAACACTGACTTCTTTCATTTAATGCCTGCAGACTATAAAAGAGAACCCAACCCAAAAAGTTTGGTTGATTAGTCTGTGGCATTCTGTTAAACTGTTGCTTATGGCGGTCTCTGTGAGCTTCTCAGCGACATTCAGCCAGCCAGGTATCCTGCCTGCAGTAGATGGAATGTAGCAATGGAACGCTGGCTGCGCGTGTCATAATAGGCTCTGAGCCTTTATATACCTGTGCACAGCAGCAGCCACCTTCAGTCTGCTGCTGGACAGCCAGCAGCAGCAGCAGCAGGAGAGGTATGTAATCAGGAGCCCTCCTGCTAAGGGTAGACAGCTGCTCGTTCCACCCCACCCCCCGCCTTAATTGATTCTCCTCCCTTCCAACGGTGTTGAGGCGGGTGGGAACAGCAGGGGGTGAAGGTGCTGTGTTTAAAGAGGTGGAGTTATGCAGATCTAAAACGCGTGGATTGCAGCAGCAGCAAGCCGAAAAGTGCAGGCATGTAAGGGATCTAGAGGTTGACAACATGTCTTCTTAACGGGAGTCCAGGAGCTCATCTCCACAAATGGACTTTTTAGGATCCTTGGGTGGCTCCGTAGTTTGAAACCAATTCTGGTTATCGCTTCTCGGCCTTTTGGCTAAGATCAAGTGTAGTATCTGTTCTTATCAGTTTAATATCTGATACGTCCCCTATCTGGGGACCATATATTAAATGGATTTTTAGAACAGGGAGATGGAAAAAGAGCTTGCTCTGTCCACTCCACGCATTGACCTGGTATTGCAGTATCTCCAGGACCGGTGCACCCCTTCTTTAATGCAGTTTCTAAAATCAGAAAGAATTGAATTCAATGTTTTTTGTTCATTTTGCTTGTTTGTCGGATTTTGGGATGGACTCTTTGGCTCTGCTTTTCTTCTCCTCATTGGATTTTTCATGTTCAAAGTTGCAGAAGCCAGATTACAAGCTCATTTTGGTTCAACTTCAGCAACTGTGCATTGCATTGCCATGTAATGTGATGCAATGCTATCTTTCTAGCTCTCCCTTTTTACTTCCTTTTGGATAAACAGACATATTAGGCAAGCATTTTGGAGCTTTCACCTAAATAACTACAGGTGGTGAGATAAGCTGCACAATATAATTGACCTTTCAGTATATTGTTGCACACACACCATCTATTTAGCAAATGCCCTTGTTATCAACAGCAGCCTTTTAAACTCACCTGAGCTAACAGGTATGTGCGCTGGTTACTCTGCTGCGCTTAAAATTTCTTTTTTGGTTTGCTACAATGCCTTTTCTGAAACGTTGTCTCCTTCTGCTGGAACACTGACTTCTTTCATTTAATGCCTGCAGACTATAAAAGAGAACCCAACCCAAAAAGTTTGGTTGATTAGTCTGTGGCATTCTGTTAAACTGTTGCTTATGGCGGTCTCTGTGAGCTTCTCAGCGACATTCAGCCAGCCAGGTATCCTGCCTGCAGTAGATGGAATGTGGCAATGGAACGCTGGCTGCGCGTGTCATAATAGGCTCTGAGCCTTTATATACCTGTGCACAGCAGCAGCCACCTTCAGTCTGCTGCTGGACAGCCAGCAGCAGCAGCAGCAGGAGAGGTATGTAATCAGGAGCCCTCCTGCTAAGGGTAGACAGCTGCTCGTTCCACCCCACCCCCCGCCTTAATTGGTTCTCCTCCCTTCCAACGGTGTTGAGGCGGGTGGGAACAGCAGGGGGTGAAGGTGCTGTGTTTAAAGAGGTGGAGTTATGCAGATCTAAAACGCGTGGATTGCAGCAGCAGCAAGCCGAAAAGTGCAGGCATGTAAGGGATCTAGAGGTTGACAACATGTCTTCTTAACGGGAGTCCAGGAGCTCATCTCCACAAATGGACTTTTTAGGATCCTTGGGTGGCTCCGTAGTTTGAAACCAATTCTGGTTATCGCTTCTCGGCCTTTTGGCTAAGATCAAGTGTAGTATCTTTCGAAAAGGCGGTTTTGGATGTTGGCCGCCCTAGTAGATTGATACATTATGCACACTGGGGTTTAGGCGCTTGTTAGTACGCCAGGTGGCTAATATCGTCATCTGGTGGAAAGCATGGCCCCCCAGGATCGACGCCATTGGGCCGGGGAAGATCGAAAGCCCGAAGTGTGAAGTGCCCCAGGAGTGGTGACCCTGGGGTGCCTTAACTCACTGGGATTGGGAACCCCACTTGAGTTTATGGCACATTTGCACAAGCACTTCAAATTTTCTTTCTTCGCACACACCCTTATTCCGGGCCTTCTGGCCTTAGGATGGGGAATTTTTCAATTCCCGGTCGAAGGTCCGGGCAGTATTATACTGTGAAACCTTCACTATTTATTTAATTTCTTTGTCACTTTGTGTCCACTTATTCACGTGTGTCACGTCCTACTAGGATTTTGTCGGGATGCGGTTCCCTTACGGGTTCCTCTCTTGGCAGGTCTAGGGGGGGAGTGTGTGGCCATCAGGTTCCGCTTCCCCCTGAACCCCCCTGGCTCTCCTCTTTCGGGAGGAGAGCGTTGTTGGCTCCCCTCTTCTGGGAGGGGAGCACAGTCTTTGGCTCCCAGTGCCTTGCTCGGGTGAGAACTCGGGCAGGTGCTGGGGGTAAGATTGGGTCGCCTCTGGCTTCGGCTGGAGGTGGCTTTTTGTCCCTGTTCCTAGCTGTGGCCTTTTGGCTTGGAGGGACGGGGAATGGTTTGGGGGACCCTTCTCCTTTTGGAGAGGGTTTCAAGAAGACCAGCATCCTAGTGCACTTTTTTTGTGGCACTTGTCACTTTTTTAAGCGCACTCGGGTTTTGTACACGAATTCGGGCTTTCGATAAAAAAAATCTGTTCTTATCAGTTTAATATCTGATACGTCCCCTATCTGGGGACCATATATTAAATGGATTTTTAGAACAGGGAGATGGAAAAAGAGCTTGCTCTGTCCACTCCACGCATTGACCTGGTATTGCAGTATCTCCAGGACCGGTGCACCCCTTCTTTAATGCAGTTTCTAAAATCAGAAAGAATTGAATTCAATGATTTTTGTTCATTTTGCTTGTTTGTCGGATTTTGGGATGGACTCTTTGGCTCTGCTTTTCTTCTCCTCATTGGATTTTTCATGTTCAAAGTTGCAGAAGCCAGATTACAAGCTCATTTTGGTTCAACTTCAGCAACTGTGCATTGCATTGCCATGTAATGTGATGCAATGCTATCTTTCTAGCTCTCCCTTTTTACTTCCTTTTGGATAAACAGACATATTAGGCAAGCATTTTGGAGCTTTCACCTAAATAACTACAGGTGGTGAGATAAGCTGCACAATATAATTGACCTTTCAGTATATTGTTGCACACACACCATCTATTTAGCAAATGCCCTTGTTATCAACAGCAGCCTTTTAAACTCACCTGAGCTAACAGGTATGTGCGCTGGTTACTCTGCTGCGCTTAAAATTTCTTTTTTGGTTTGCTACAATGCCTTTTCTGAAACGTTGTCTCCTTCTGCTGGAACACTGACTTCTTTCATTTAATGCCTGCAGACTATAAAAGAGAACCCAACCCAAAAAGTTTGGTTGATTAGTCTGTGGCATTCTGTTAAACTGTTGCTTATGGCGGTCTCTGTGAGCTTCTCAGCGACATTCAGCCAGCCAGGTATCCTGCCTGCAGTAGATGGAATGTAGCAATGGAACGCTGGCTGCGCGTGTCATAATAGGCTCTGAGCCTTTATATACCTGTGCACAGCAGCAGCCACCTTCAGTCTGCTGCTGGACAGCCAGCAGCAGCAGCAGCAGGAGAGGTATGTAATCAGGAGCCCTCCTGCTAAGGGTAGACAGCTGCTCGTTCCACCCCACCCCCCGCCTTAATTGATTCTCCTCCCTTCCAACGGTGTTGAGGCGGGTGGGAACAGCAGGGGGTGAAGGTGCTGTGTTTAAAGAGGTGGAGTTATGCAGATCTAAAACGCGTGGATTGCAGCAGCAGCAAGCCGAAAAGTGCAGGCATGTAAGGGATCTAGAGGTTGACAACATGTCTTCTTAACGGGAGTCCAGGAGCTCATCTCCACAAATGGACTTTTTAGGATCCTTGGGTGGCTCCGTAGTTTGAAACCAATTCTGGTTATCGCTTCTCGGCCTTTTGGCTAAGATCAAGTGTAGTATCTGTTCTTATCAGTTTAATATCTGATACGTCCCCTATCTGGGGACCATATATTAAATGGATTTTTAGAACAGGGAGATGGAAAAAGAGCTTGCTCTGTCCACTCCACGCATTGACCTGGTATTGCAGTATCTCCAGGACCGGTGCACCCCTTCTTTAATGCAGTTTCTAAAATCAGAAAGAATTGAATTCAATGTTTTTTGTTCATTTTGCTTGTTTGTCGGATTTTGGGATGGACTCTTTGGCTCTGCTTTTCTTCTCCTCATTGGATTTTTCATGTTCAAAGTTGCAGAAGCCAGATTACAAGCTCATTTTGGTTCAACTTCAGCAACTGTGCATTGCATTGCCATGTAATGTGATGCAATGCTATCTTTCTAGCTCTCCCTTTTTACTTCCTTTTGGATAAACAGACATATTAGGCAAGCATTTTGGAGCTTTCACCTAAATAACTACAGGTGGTGAGATAAGCTGCACAATATAATTGACCTTTCAGTATATTGTTGCACACACACCATCTATTTAGCAAATGCCCTTGTTATCAACAGCAGCCTTTTAAACTCACCTGAGCTAACAGGTATGTGCGCTGGTTACTCTGCTGCACTTAAAATTTCTTTTTTGGTTTGCTACAATGCCTTTTCTGAAACGTTGTCTCCTTCTGCTGGAACACTGACTTCTTTCATTTAATGCCTGCAGACTATAAAAGAGAACCCAACCCAAAAAGTTTGGTTGATTAGTCTGTGGCATTCTGTTAAACTGTTGCTTATGGCGGTCTCTGTGAGCTTCTCAGCGACATTCAGCCAGCCAGGTATCCTGCCTGCAGTAGATGGAATGTGGCAATGGAACGCTGGCTGCGCGTGTCATAATAGGCTCTGAGCCTTTATATACCTGTGCACAGCAGCAGCCACCTTCAGTCTGCTGCTGGACAGCCAGCAGCAGCAGCAGCAGGAGAGGTATGTAATCAGGAGCCCTCCTGCTAAGGGTAGACAGCTGCTCGTTCCACCCCACCCCCCGCCTTAATTGGTTCTCCTCCCTTCCAACGGTGTTGAGGCGGGTGGGAACAGCAGGGGGTGAAGGTGCTGTGTTTAAAGAGGTGGAGTTATACAGATCTAAAACGCGTGGATTGCAGCAGCAGCAAGCCGAAAAGTGCAGGCATGTAAGGGATCTAGAGGTTGACAACATGTCTTCTTAACGGGAGTCCAGGAGCTCATCTCCACAAATGGACTTTTTAGGATCCTTGGGTGGCTCCGTAGTTTGAAACCAATTCTGGTTATCGCTTCTCGGCCTTTTGGCTAAGATCAAGTGTAGTATCTGTTCTTATCAGTTTAATATCTGATACGTCCCCTATCTGGGGACCATATATTAAATGGATTTTTAGAACAGGGAGATGGAAAAAGAGCTTGCTCTGTCCACTCCACGCATTGACCTGGTATTGCAGTATCTCCAGGACCGGTGCACCCCTTCTTTAATGCAGTTTCTAAAATCAGAAAGAATTGAATTCAATGTTTTTTGTTCATTTTGCTTGTTTGTCGGATTTTGGGATGGACTCTTTGGCTCTGCTTTTCTTCTCCTCATTGGATTTTTCATGTTCAAAGTTGCAGAAGCCAGATTACAAGCTCATTTTGGTTCAACTTCAGCAACTGTGCATTGCATTGCCATGTAATGTGATGCAATGCTATCTTTCTAGCTCTCCCTTTTTACTTCCTTTTGGATAAACAGACATATTAGGCAAGCATTTTGGAGCTTTCACCTAAATAACTACAGGTGGTGAGATAAGCTGCACAATATAATTGACCTTTCAGTATATTGTTGCACACACACCATCTATTTAGCAAATGCCCTTGTTATCAACAGCAGCCTTTTAAACTCACCTGAGCTAACAGGTATGTGCGCTGGTTACTCTGCTGCGCTTAAAATTTCTTTTTTGGTTTGCTACAATGCCTTTTCTGAAACGTTGTCTCCTTCTGCTGGAACACTGACTTCTTTCATTTAATGCCTGCAGACTATAAAAGAGAACCCAACCCAAAAAATTTGGTTGATTAGTCTGTGGCATTCTGTTAAACTGTTGCTTATGGCGGTCTCTGTGAGCTTCTCAGCGACATTCAGCCAGCCAGGTATCCTGCCTGCAGTAGATGGAATGTGGCAATGGAACGCTGGCTGCGCGTGTCATAATAGGCTCTGAGCCTTTATATACCTGTGCACAGCAGCAGCCACCTTCAGTCTGCTGCTGGACAGCCAGCAGCAGCAGCAGGAGAGGTATGTAATCAGGAGCCCTCCTGCTAAGGGTAGACAGCTGCTCGTTCCACCCCACCCCCCGCCTTAATTGGTTCTCCTCCCTTCCAACGGTGTTGAGGCGGGTGGGAACAGCAGGGGGTGAAGGTGCTGTGTTTAAAGAGGTGGAGTTATGCAGATCTAAAACGCGTGGATTGCAGCAGCAGCAAGCCGAAAAGTGCAGGCATGTAAGGGATCTAGAGGTTGACAACATGTCTTCTTAACGGGAGTCCAGGAGCTCATCTCCACAAATGGACTTTTTAGGATCCTTGGGTGGCTCCGTAGTTTGAAACCAATTCTGGTTATCGCTTCTCGGCCTTTTGGCTAAGATCAAGTGTAGTATCTGTTCTTTTAAGAACACAAGAGCTACGATCTACACTTGACGAGAGCGATCGAACTCAGAAGGAGAAGAGCTTCGGAGCCCAGCTGACATCGGAGAAGGAAGGCGGATATCGGTGGGAGGAAGAAGCTCTAAAGAATCCAGAAGAAGACGAAGACTCGTAGAAGAATTGGGCTGTCCTGTGGAATCTTCGAGGAAGAAAATCATCGAGACAAAGACCTTTCGGGGAATTTGTCCAGAACACGACGGGAGAAGAATCTGCATAGCTCCACCCATTCCGGGAAGAGTTCCAGATCCAGCTCCAAGAAGTAACTGCAGGAGGAAAGCCATGGCAAGCGCTGCGAGGAAGGCCGAAAAGAAGAGCCTGGAGCCGGGGACAGCCAGGAGGGCCCAGCCAGGAGCCGATTCTGACCCCAAGGACTCTGCCTCCACGAATGGCCAGCAGAAGGGACCCCAGAAGCCCCGCCACGAAGCTCCAGCCCTGGAGCCATGGATGCGGCAGACGGTGGCCCTGAAGCTGAAGGAAGTGGATGGGAGGGTGCCGCACATGTCCTCGGACGTGTTCTGCCAGAAGATGCTGCTGGATCGAGGCTTCTCCAGGTCGGACACCCTCAGCATCCAGACCTTCTTGACGGGGATCTTCTTCGTCACCTTCGCCACTGTGAACACCTGCAGGAGGTTCTGGGAAATGGTAAGCGCAAAAGGACCGGATAATTCTTTCTCTGCCTTTACAGGTAGCTGCCCTATCCAGAGGGACGAAAGGAGGATCACGGTCTCCATGCGCAACCCGCACACCCCAGGCCAAGACATCTGTACCTTCCTGAGACGCTTCTGTTTGGTTGTGAAGGAACCCTCTCACATCCTGAATGGACTCGGCTTCTGGACAGGTAAGTGGTCGGTGACCGTTAGACTTCACAGGGACCTGGCGTACTCAGACGGACTTCGGCACCTGCCCCCGACATTCTCCCTGGGCAACTCCTACGGCCTCATCTATTACCCGGACATGCCGCGGAACTGCAGGAGATGCGGCAAGAACGGCCACGAGATGAAGAACTGCAAGGAGGATGCCTGCAGGATTTGTTGAGTGACGGGACACAGCTCGAAGGACTGCCCGAAGAAGACGTCCTGCAACCTGTGTGGGCTGGCGGCTCATCTGTACAAGGATTGCCCCAAGCGTGAGAGATCCTGGGCATCGGTGGTTGCGACGACCCCAGCTCCGGAGGACAAGGCCCCGACGACCAGGCCTGTGAAGGTCAAGGACGCGACGACCAAGGCCCCAGCGGCCAAGGCCGAGACGACCAAGGCCAAAGCGGTCAAGGAGTCGGTGGCCAAAGCCCCAGCGACGGTCCCAGCAGCTCCGAAGCAGAAGAAAAAGTCAAAGGAGGGTAAGAGTTCTGTCACCCCTCTTTCGATCCCTCCCCCTGCCACCCCCGTCCAATCCCCCCCCACCCCGGCCACCCCTGCTGAGGATTCCACTTCCTCTTCCTCCTTCCCCTACTCCTCAGCAGGTGTCCTTTCCCCTGCCCCGGCAGCCACTCTCCCTCCCCAGACCATGGTAGCGGTGGAATTAACCTTTCCTCCACCTGCCGCTATCTATTCCGAGGAGGATTTTCCCCTTCTTGTCTCCCCAGTTCCAACTCGGGGAAAGAGGAAGGTGGAGGACAGCCCTGCTACTGAATCCTCCAAAAAGAAGATTCTGGATTTCGTAGGCGAAAAGGAGGATACCCTCCCTGAGCCAGAAGAGATGGAGCACATGGTTGAGACCCTGGTGGCCGAGCCAGAAGAGGAGGAACTGGTGGTCGCCGAGATCGAGGCCGCGCTGCTTGACCAGATGGAGGAAGAGGGCCTGCTGGTGATCCCGTCACCAGCAGTCAACACCGACGAGGGACCACCCGACCGGAGTGGTAACTAAGGTGTATTGCCTGCGCTAACTTTTTCTTTTTTCCCTACATGATGGCTAATATTAACTTATTTTCCATTAATGTCAGGAGCATCAAGGACAAGTTCAGACGTCAGACTATTTATGCCTTCCTTACTTCCCAGTTGTGTGATGTTTATATGTTGCAGGAATGTTCCCTTCCCTCCTCTAGGTCCTTCAAACATCTGGCCAGGGAGTGGTCCCACGGTCCATCCTACTGGTCCGGTGGGGGTGACTGCAAGTCTGCGGGGGTCGCAATTCTGATCAGGGGGGGCGCATTCACGCTTGAGTCCGTCCAGGAGCTCATCTGCGGCAGGGCTCTTGTTGTAGATGGCAACTGGGCGGGAGAACCTGTCAGGTTCATCAACGTGTATGCGTCCCCACTGAAGAATGAGCGTTTGGAGCTTTTCCAGACCCTGCGGCTTCAGCTTGCCACCACCAGGACCTTAGTGATGGCCGGGGATTTCAACTGCCCCATCGAGGAGGATGGTCGTAGTTCTGGCACATCTGCCAAGTTGGACATCACGTCCAAGCTGCTCATCGAGATGGTAACCGAGGCCTCTCTTCAGGATGTGGTGGGCTCCATGGGGAGAGGCTCCACAAACTATTCGTGGAGCCGACCCGATGGCTCACTCCGCTCCAGGATTGACTTTGTGTTCACCTCTCGGGCAGTCAGGCAGAGTAGGCACTCGATGGTCCCCTGCTTCTTCTCCGACCACAGAGCCATTCACTTACAAGGTGTCCTCGGCGACGGTTTTCCGTCCGGCCCCGGCTCCTGGAAGCTGAATTGTGCTCTGCTGGCTCAGGATGAAGTCGTGGAGGAGCTGAGAGCAGCCTACGCAATGTGGCAGTCCTACAAGGGTAGCTTCCAAACAGTCTCTGATTGGTGGGAATATGTTAAACTTGAGTTTCGCTGTTTCTTTCAGGCCAAGGGTCGACAACAGGCGTGTGAGAAGAGGAGGGACTTCAGAGGGCTGCAGCGCGAGCTGCGGTCGCTGCAGGACCTTCTTCACTGCGGCTGGGACGTGAGGGAGGAGCTGGAGGAGACCAAGAAGAGCCTGAAAAGGCACTTTGAGGAGGAGTCCAAGCGAATCGTCTTCCGTTCCAAAGTGGAGAATCTGGAGAAGGGTGAGAAATGTAACTCATTCTTTTTCAGGAAACTTCATGCCGGTCACACGCCCCTGAACGAGCTGCGAGACGAGAGCGGAAACATGCGACGTGGGAAGGAGGACGTGATGAAGGTCGTCAGCGACTTCTACAGCGAACTCTACTCCCACAAGACTACCGACCCCGACGCTGCTGATAAGTTCCTGTCAGGTATCACTAACCATCTTGATCCTGCAGGCACGGCAGCCTTGGACAAACCTCTGATGGTGGGCGAATTGCTCTCTGCCGCTAAATCCTTTAGGACCGGCAGGACCCCGGGCAGTGATGGTCTTCCAGCGGAGCTCTATGTAGCGCTGGGAGACCTCATCTGTCCGGACCTGTTGGACCTGTACGAGGAGATGGTGGTGGAGGGTAGAATGCCTCCATCTTTGAGGGAAGGAATGGTCACGATCCTGTACAAGCGGAAGGGAGAGAGGTGCGACCTGAGGAATTGGCGTCCCATCACTCTGCTCAACGTGGACTACAAGATCCTGGCCAAGACGATGGCGACACGACTTAAGACGGTCATCGGACGGATCATCCACCCGGACCAGACCTGCGGCATCCCTGGACGTCGCATCGCAGACAGCCTCGCTCTCGTGCGGGACACGGTCGAGTACATCAAGGTCCGCCGCGCACACGCGGCCCTGGTCTCCTTGGATCAGGAGAAGGCCTTCGACCGGGTTTCCCACGAGTTCATGGGCCGAGCTCTGCACCGGTTAGGTTTGGGTAACATGTTTTGTTCGTATGTCCGTCTGATGTATTTTGATATCCACAGCTCGGTGTTGGTGAACGGCGGGAAGACTGACCCCTTCCCTGTCCTCTCTGGGGTCAGACAAGGCTGCCCTCTATCACCTCTTCTTTTTGTTTGTGTTATAGAACTCTTCGCAGAGGCTATCCGGCAGAATGGAGAGATCAGAGGGATCACCGCACCGGGTCCGGGACGACACGAGGTCAAGTGCTCGCTCTACATGGACGACGTCACCGTCTTCTGCGCTGATCGTGGTTCAGTCGACGCCCTCGTCCAGACGTGTGAGAGGTTCGGCCGGGCTTCAGGGGCCAAAGTCAACTGCAGGAAGTCGGAAGCCATGCTCTTCGGGGATTGGCAGCCGGCCTCCTCCGCCCCCTTCCCCTTCAACATTCAACCGGATTTCCTCAAGGTGCTGGGAGTCTGGTTCGGGAAGGAAGGAGCGGCCCTCAAGTCCTGGCAAGAACGCTTGGCCAAGGTGAAGCAACGGATCGGACTCTGGAGCCTCAGACACCTCACTTGTGAGGGTAAGGCACTCGTCCTGCGTAATGAGGTCCTGCCCGTCTTGCAGTACACGGCGCAGGCCTGGCCCCCACACGTCACTGTGTGCAGGGCCATTACCAGGACAGTGTTTCACTTTGTCTGGGGATCCAAGATGGACAGAGTCAGGCGGGCCGTCATGTACAAGGAGCCTCGCAAGGGTGGGAAGGGCGTTCCAGATATCCCCACCCTCCTGCGATCCTCTTTTGTGTGTGATTGTGTCCGCCGGACTTTGCAAGTCAAGAATGGCTCCGCGGGCAGGTCCATGTCTCGCTTCTTCCTGCTTCCTCTTTGGAGGCGACTCGGCTGGGACAAGTGGGACAGCTCCTTCCCCTACAACTGGACGACGCCATGGTTCTACGGAGACGTCGTTCGATTTGTGGGGGAACATCAACTGGAGGGACTCAAGCCCGACTTGTGGAAGCCCAAAACTATCCACAAGCTCATCAGAGCCAAGGATGACGTGGAGAACATCACAGGACTTCACCAGGACACGCTGGAGACTGTGTGGACAAATGTGTCGTCTGACAGGCTGACCAACGGGCACAAGGACTTGTCGTGGATGGCGATTCAGGGCGGACTGCCCGTCCGGTCATTCATGCATGCCCGGAACCTGTGCAAGACCCGGTACTGCCCAAGGTGCCCCTTCGTGGAGGAAACATCTTTGCACACTTTTTGGGACTGCGGATTTGCACAGCGCCTGTTGACTGCCCTTGAGGACGACCTGAGGAACTCTGTCCCCAGGGCGAGCCTATCGCACCATTCTGTGTTTTACGGACTCTTCCCTGGGGTTCATACCGTCGGAGCCATCCAGGAGGCTTGGCGCCTTATGAACTGCTTCAAGGATGCCGTTTGGGTCGCCAGGAACCGGCTCATCTTGAGGAGGGAGAGGATGTCCATCCAGGACTGCCGCAGGCTGATCCACAGCCTGCTCAGAGACTATTCCATCGTGGACAGTCCGGAGGACGAGGATGAGGACTAAACCCCTCCTCCCCCTCTCCCCTTATGTGTCTTGTCTTTCAATAAAGCTTCGGGCCTGTGATTTTCCCCTCCCCATCCCCTTTTTCCCAATCCCCATCCCTTATCACGGTTCGTCGTACTGTATTGATTGACATGCTTTTTCTTTCAGATTGAGTGTTTTGTGTAGCATAGGGGTGTGATGTGTCTAGTTAGTGCGTCGTATCCTCATGCTATGTAAATATGATGTAGAATTCTGTGTGTACTGGGCTGCGGCACTGTACACTGTCTGTTAACTTATTTTTTGTGCTAATAAAAGATATATTCAATCAAAAAAAATCTGTTCTTATCAGTTTAATATCTGATACGTCCCCTATCTGGGGACCATATATTAAATGGATTTTTAGAACAGGGAGATGGAAAAAGAGCTTGCTCTGTCCACTCCACGCATTGACCTGGTATTGCAGTATCTCCAGGACCGGTGCACCCCTTCTTTAATGCAGTTTCTAAAATCAGAAAGAATTGAATTCAATGTTTTTTGTTCATTTTGCTTGTTTGTCGGATTTTGGGATGGACTCTTTGGCTCTGCTTTTCTTCTCCTCATTGGATTTTTCATGTTCAAAGTTGCAGAAGCCAGATTACAAGCTCATTTTGGTTCAACTTCAGCAACTGTGCATTGCATTGCCATGTAATGTGATGCAATGCTATCTTTCTAGCTCTCCCTTTTTACTTCCTTTTGGATAAACAGACATATTAGGCAAGCATTTTGGAGCTTTCACCTAAATAACTACAGGTGGTGAGATAAGCTGCACAATATAATTGACCTTTCAGTATATTGTTGCACACACACCATCTATTTAGCAAATGCCCTTGTTATCAACAGCAGCCTTTTAAACTCACCTGAGCTAACAGGTATGTGCGCTGGTTACTCTGCTGCGCTTAAAATTTCTTTTTTGGTTTGCTACAATGCCTTTTCTGAAACGTTGTCTCCTTCTGCTGGAACACTGACTTCTTTCATTTAATGCCTGCAGACTATAAAAGAGAACCCAACCCAAAAAGTTTGGTTGATTAGTCTGTGGCATTCTGTTAAACTGTTGCTTATGGCGGTCTCTGTGAGCTTCTCAGCGACATTCAGCCAGCCAGGTATCCTGCCTGCAGTAGATGGAATGTGGCAATGGAACGCTGGCTGCGCGTGTCATAATAGGCTCTGAGCCTTTATATACCTGTGCACAGCAGCAGCCACCTTCAGTCTGCTGCTGGACAGCCAGCAGCAGCAGCAGCAGGAGAGGTATGTAATCAGGAGCCCTCCTGCTAAGGGTAGACAGCTGCTCGTTCCACCCCACCCCCCGCCTTAATTGGTTCTCCTCCCTTCCAACGGTGTTGAGGCGGGTGGGAACAGCAGGGGGTGAAGGTGCTGTGTTTAAAGAGGTGGAGTTATGCAGATCTAAAACGCGTGGATTGCAGCAGCAGCAAGCCGAAAAGTGCAGGCATGTAAGGGATCTAGAGGTTGACAACATGTCTTCTTAACGGGAGTCCAGGAGCTCATCTCCACAAATGGACTTTTTAGGATCCTTGGGTGGCTCCGTAGTTTGAAACCAATTCTGGTTATCGCTTCTCGGCCTTTTGGCTCAGATCTGTAATGGGTCTAGTCATTTGGCTGTCTGTGCGTTAACTCTTGGCCCTGTGGCATCGCCATTTTATGGCTTAAGCCACTTGCTGCTATAAGGAGTTGGCCAATAGACACGACTAGCGATAATGGGACGCATTCGATACGCTGGGCCCGGTGAGGCTCGAGTGAATTTTGGAATCCAGATTGATGTGGAAGAAGGCAAAGAAGGAATCTTTACCCTCAGCTTCGTGGTGAAGGAGATTTTGTTTGGACTCCTTGAAGTGAAGAAGGAAGAAATCTTGTGCCTCCAGCAATTCAAAAGCAAGTATAATCTTGTATTTACTTCTATGGCTGTTTGCAACAATTTCTATGATTGTTTGAAAAAGAATCTGGACAATCAATATTTGGATGGGCTGACTTTTGTCATCTTGTATTGCTCCAAAGAGGTACCTCTGACTGTTTTCATGTACAACCCACATGTGGACTTGGCTTTGATTTATGCCTTTCTAAATAGGCACTGCTATATTACCAAGGTGGCAGTAAAAGTCATGAATGAGGAGGAACTATGGACCGGTAAATATCGTTTCATGGTCAAGTTCCGGGAAAGTCCTGATGAACCAGGGGGTATACATTATCCTCCATCAAATTTTTCCATTGGGAGTGAGCGGGGTTACCTGTTCTTCCCCAATGCGCCCAGGTTTTGTCGTCATTGTAGGAGGTATGGCCATACTCAGGAAGCATGCGACATCAGACAGATTATTTGCAGGAAGTGCAATGAGGTGGGTCATTCTTCCAATAATTGCAAAAATGAAATAGTCTGTAATCTCTGCGGAGAGAAGGGGCATGCCTTCAGAGACTGTATATTCCATCCTGGTTCATATGCGGGGGCAGCGGGAAGGGGAAGGAGAAGAAATGAATCTCCTGCACCCACAGCTACAACTCCGACTGCTGCAACTCCGACTGTTCCGATATCTACTCTGGCTTTCCTGGATGAGGAGGAGGCTCGGGTTGCTTTTCCAGAACTGGTTCGTGTGAATGTAAGAGGAAATATGGAGCTGGCACCTGAGCCACCGGTGCAGAGGGCCGCGTCTGTGGCTTCAGATGTCAGTGAGTCTGAGACAATAACTGATGATCGTATAGGCATGGAAGTGGCCCCGGTGGAGGATCTGGAGGCTGAAATTCCAGACATGATGGTTACATTGCAGGGGGAAGAGGAGTCTGATCTGACCAGAACACCGCATGTGGCCTGGAGCGATGTCGTTTCTGACCTTGAGGAGGAGGGAGGTCAGGGGGACTTTGACCCCCAGCGGCGGGATTATAGTTCAGATGAAGATGGAGGCGCTTCAGTGAAGAAAAAGAAGAAAACTGAACCATCCTTTTCCCCTTTAAGTGACTGCAGTGTGAGTCCAGCCCGGGTGTACCCTACTGCATCCGATCCCCAAGATGTGTCTTTTTTGGGGGAAGGCACAAACTACGATATCTGCACGTCCAGCGTCCTACCCCCAGAAGGGTTAGGATGATGTACAGGTGGGCATGTTGTCGTGACCTGCCACATCAAATTAATAGATGGGTGCCCAAGTTGCTCTCAGCATCTTGTCGCTAAATGTTAGGCTGATTAAATCTGAGTCGAGAAGAGTGGCAATTTTGGACTACTTGAGCAACTTGGATGCGGACGTATACTGTGTCCAGGAGTGTGGGATCTCCGATCCCTTAAGTGAAAATGCATGGCCTTTAGGTCAAAGTGTGTGGTCTGGTTCTGTATGTAATAAAAATTGTGGGGTAGGTGTTTGGTGAAGGGTTATAGTGTTAAGATAGAAAGTTACATGGTGGTGGAGGCGGGGAGGTGTGTAATATGTGAGTTAAATTGTAGGGGGTGGAGGGTTAGGGTGGTAAATATGTATGCACCAATAGATAAAGGGGAGAGGCTGGAAATTTTTGAGAAATTATGTTTTTTTTTATCTGGCAAAATGCCAATAATTTTTGTTGGAGATTTCAATTGTGTGCCGGAGGGGGATAAGATGGATGTTACAGGTAAAAGACTCAAGAGTCTTGTGGCGGATTTTTCCTTACAGGATGCTGCGGAAGTTTTTTTAGGTAATCCACCTCCTGCGACCTATAAGGCCGACAGGGGAGGCATAGAGTCTAGAATAGACCGTATCTTCTTTTCTTCACAAAATGTTATTTGTAGGAATTTCCAGCAGGAAGATGTTCCCTTCTCTGACCATGTGTGTTTGAGGGCACGTCTAGAAGGTAAGATTTCCTTTGTATATGGTGGTGGCGTGTGGAAACTTAATGTGCGTTTGCTGGAAGATAATAGGATCATGCGTGATTTTAGGCGAATGTATGTTAGGTGGAGGGATAAAAAAAGTGATTTCAGGAATGTGCTTGAGTGGTGGGACTGGATGAAGAGTGAGATTGGTTTTTTCTTTAGAAAAAGGGGCAGGAGGAAAGCAGCAATGAATAGAGCAAAATTTAATGATTTAAGCTCTAGACTGGAGTGGCTGAGGAAGTTAAGGATGATTGGAGTGGATGTGGATGTTTTGATGTGTCAAGTGAAAGAAGAGATTAAGAAATATATTGAGGGTAAAGGGAAAGAAATTATTTACCGTTCTAAGATTGAACATTTGGAGAAAAATGAGAAATGCACAAGGTTTTTTTTCAAAAAAGTTTTTGGGAAGAAAGTAGATATGGATGAGGTGGTGAATGGTGATGTGGTGTGTGTGAGTGGGAAGGATGTGATGCAGGAGGTGGTGTTGTTTTATAAGGAGTTGTATGGGGAAAAATGGGTTGATGATAGGATGTTGACTGATGCTTTGGGGTGTTTAGAAGGTTGTTTGGGTGAGGATGAACGTGAAATATTGGATGATGTAATTGTGTTGGATGAAGTTAAAAAAGTGGTGATGTCTGCGAGTAAGAATAAAACACCTGGGAAGGATGGACTGCCCGTGGAGTTATATGTTAAGGAATGGGACACGATGGGAAATGACTTATTGGAGGTGTGCCAGTATATGTTCACGGAGAATATGTTGAGTGAATCTATGAGAGATGGGGTGGTGGTTTTGGTTCATAAGAAAGGTGATAAAAAGGATTTGGGGAATTGGAGGCCAATCACCCTTTTGAATGCAGACTATAAGGTGTTTAGTAAATTGTTGGCTAGCCAGATGCGGGAAGTGATTGGCGGTGTGGTGGATGAAGATCAAGTGTGTGCAGTGCCTGGGAGAAGTATGACTGAAAATTTGGTGTTGTTGCGTGATGTGATTGGGGATTGTATGAGTCGTAAGCAGAAATGTTTGTTGTTTTCGGTTGATTTTGAAAAAGCTTTTGACCGTGTGTCACATAGCTTTATGTTTAAGGTTTTGTCTAAGATGGGTTATTCCAGGAATTTTGTAAACTGTGTTAGGAGTTTGTATTGTAATGTTTCAAGTGAATTTTTGGTGAATGGGTGGTTGAGTGAGAAAGTGAGAATTAAATCAGGAGTGCGTCAGGGGTGCCCTATGTCCCCTTTTTTGTTTATTAGTGTGATTGAAGTGTTGATGTGTATGGTTAGGAAGGATAAGGTTATGAGAGGTGTGATGATTCCTGGGAGTAATGGAAAGGATGTGAGAATTCTAGGTTACATGGATGATGTAGTGATTGTGAGTGGGAATATGGCTGCGATGAGTAGGGCAAGGTTGATATTAAGTTTGTTTTGTAGTGTCTCAGCTTTTAAGGTCAATTGGACTAAGAGTTCCTTTAAATGTTTTGGTGAGAGGAATGTACGGATGGATGGTGTGAGGTGTGAGGATGGTGCAATAAAGGTGCTTGGGATTAAGTTTAATGATGATTTGAAAGGAAATGAGAGTTGGGAAGATTGTGGGGTGAGAGTGGTGCGCAAGTTGAATTTTTGGCGAATGAGAGAACTAACTCTGACTGGGAAAGTTCTGATTATTAAGGCGGTTATTTTGCCTATTTTGTTGTTTGTTGCGAATGTATATCCTGCTGCTTTTAAGAAAATTAGGAAAACTGAGAAATTCATCTTTAATTTTCTTTGGGGAAGTCGCATGGAGAAATTGAAACGGGAATATGTCTATAAGTTATGTGTAAATGGTGGTTTGGATTTTCCAAATATTGATTTCTTTTTAGGGATTAGTTACGTGAAAATGGTGGTGGTGGTTCTAGGGAAAAGTAATAAGTGTGCTCATATGATGAAGTATTCGGCTGGATGGATGCTTTATGGCTTAAAGTGGGTCAAAAGGGATGCTAGAGTGCCTGTTGCTTTTAAGTGTCCTGTATGGTATGGTTGTGTTGAGAAATTTGTAAGGAAGTATGATTTGTTGTCCGTTAACATGAGTGATTTTAGGCAAAAGAAGAAAGTCATTAGGATGGTGCGTGAGCGTGAGGTGGTATGTAATATCAATGGGTTGAGAGGGGAGGAAGTAACCGAGATGTGGAGAAAATTAAGTATAGATGGTGTGACTAACAGACAGAGAGATATCGCTTGGATGATATTGCATGACATTTTGCCTGTTAGAGATGTGCAAAAGAAGAGGGATTTAGTTAAATCTGAGGTATGCCCGAGGGATGGATGTGGTTTGAGAGAGCATGTTAGACATATGGTATGGGATTGTGATTTTGCATATGATGTATGGAAGGGTATAGGGGGACTTTGCAAGGAATTGGTGGGTGTAAAGTATGTTAATTGGAAACTTGCTATGTTTGGGATGGGTGCATGTAGTAGAATTAAGGATAGGATTTTATGGTTGTTGGTGGTGTGTGTAATTGAAAGTTTGTGGGATGCGAGGAATTTGTTAGTTTTTAAAAGGAAGAAAATGTCAGTTAATGAATGTTTGAGATTGATTCTGTCACGTATGTATGTAATATACCTCTGGGATCAGGAACGTGGAAGTATTATAGATGCTGAAGGGATCTGGAAGTTTAAAAAGTGGAGGTTTTTCGTAAAGTTTAATTAGTAGTGTATAATGTACATGATGATAAGGTTCGGTTTTATTTTTGATTATATACCAAGTGTGATGAAAGGCTAAGTGTCAATGAAAGGCTTTTGTAAGTCGATTTGATTGAGCTTATGCTCCGGCCTATCTGATTTGGTTAAAAAAAAAAAAAAAAAATCTGTTCTTATCAGTTTAATATCTGATACGTCCCCTATCTGGGGACCATATATTAAATGGATTTTTAGAACAGGGAGATGGAAAAAGAGCTTGCTCTGTCCACTCCACGCATTGACCTGGTATTGCAGTATCTCCAGGACCGGTGCACCCCTTCTTTAATGCAGTTTCTAAAATCAGAAAGAATTGAATTCAATGTTTTTTGTTCATTTTGCTTGTTTGTCGGATTTTGGGATGGACTCTTTGGCTCTGCTTTTCTTCTCCTCATTGGATTTTTCATGTTCAAAGTTGCAGAAGCCAGATTACAAGCTCATTTTGGTTCAACTTCAGCAACTGTGCATTGCATTGCCATGTAATGTGATGCAATGCTATCTTTCTAGCTCTCCCTTTTTACTTCCTTTTGGATAAACAGACATATTAGGCAAGCATTTTGGAGCTTTCACCTAAATAACTACAGGTGGTGAGATAAGCTGCACAATATAATTGACCTTTCAGTATATTGTTGCACACACACCATCTATTTAGCAAATGCCCTTGTTATCAACAGCAGCCTTTTAAACTCACCTGAGCTAACAGGTATGTGCGCTGGTTACTCTGCTGCGCTTAAAATTTCTTTTTTGGTTTGCTACAATGCCTTTTCTGAAACGTTGTCTCCTTCTGCTGGAACACTGACTTCTTTCATTTAATGCCTGCAGACTATAAAAGAGAACCCAACCCAAAAAGTTTGGTTGATTAGTCTGTGGCATTCTGTTAAACTGTTGCTTATGGCGGTCTCTGTGAGCTTCTCAGCGACATTCAGCCAGCCAGGTATCCTGCCTGCAGTAGATGGAATGTGGCAATGGAACGCTGGCTGCGCGTGTCATAATAGGCTCTGAGCCTTTATATACCTGTGCACAGCAGCAGCCACCTTCAGTCTGCTGCTGGACAGCCAGCAGCAGCAGCAGCAGGAGAGGTATGTAATCAGGAGCCCTCCTGCTAAGGGTAGACAGCTGCTCGTTCCACCCCACCCCCCGCCTTAATTGGTTCTCCTCCCTTCCAACGGTGTTGAGGCGGGTGGGAACAGCAGGGGGTGAAGGTGCTGTGTTTAAAGAGGTGGAGTTATGCAGATCTAAAACGCGTGGATTGCAGCAGCAGCAAGCCGAAAAGTGCAGGCATGTAAGGGATCTAGAGGTTGACAACATGTCTTCTTAACGGGAGTCCAGGAGCTCATCTCCACAAATGGACTTTTTAGGATCCTTGGGTGGCTCCGTAGTTTGAAACCAATTCTGGTTATCGCTTCTCGGCCTTTTGGCTAAGATCAAGTGTAGTATCTGTTCTTATCAGTTTAATATCTGATACGTCCCCTATCTGGGGACCATATATTAAATGGATTTTTAGAACAGGGAGATGGAAAAAGAGCTTGCTCTGTCCACTCCACGCATTGACCTGGTATTGCAGTATCTCCAGGACCGGTGCACCCCTTCTTTAATGCAGTTTCTAAAATCAGAAAGAATTGAATTCAATGTTTTTTGTTCATTTTGCTTGTTTGTCGGATTTTGGGATGGACTCTTTGGCTCTGCTTTTCTTCTCCTCATTGGATTTTTCATGTTCAAAGTTGCAGAAGCCAGATTACAAGCTCATTTTGGTTCAACTTCAGCAACTGTGCATTGCATTGCCATGTAATGTGATGCAATGCTATCTTTCTAGCTTTCCCTTTTTACTTCCTTTTGGATAAACAGACATATTAGGCAAGCATTTTGGAGCTTTCACCTAAATAACTACAGGTGGTGAGATAAGCTGCACAATATAATTGACCTTTCAGTATATTGTTGCACACACACCATCTATTTAGCAAATGCCCTTGTTATCAACAGCAGCCTTTTAAACTCACCTGAGCTAACAGGTATGTGCGCTGGTTACTCTGCTGCACTTAAAATTTCTTTTTTGGTTTGCTACAATGCCTTTTCTGAAACGTTGTCTCCTTCTGCTGGAACACTGACTTCTTTCATTTAATGCCTGCAGACTATAAAAGAGAACCCAACCCAAAAAGTTTGGTTGATTAGTCTGTGGCATTCTGTTAAACTGTTGCTTATGGCGGTCTCTGTGAGCTTCTCAGCGACATTCAGCCAGCCAGGTATCCTGCCTGCAGTAGATGGAATGTGGCAATGGAACGCTGGCTGCGCGTGTCATAATAGGCTCTGAGCCTTTATATACCTGTGCACAGCAGCAGCCACCTTCAGTCTGCTGCTGGACAGCCAGCAGCAGCAGCAGCAGGAGAGGTATGTAATCAGGAGCCCTCCTGCTAAGGGTAGACAGCTGCTCGTTCCACCCCACCCCCCGCCTTAATTGGTTCTCCTCCCTTCCAACGGTGTTGAGGCGGGTGGGAACAGCAGGGGGTGAAGGTGCTGTGTTTAAAGAGGTGGAGTTATGCAGATCTAAAACGCGTGGATTGCAGCAGCAGCAAGCCGAAAAGTGCAGGCATGTAAGGGATCTAGAGGTTGACAACATGTCTTCTTAACGGGAGTCCAGGAGCTCATCTCCACAAATGGACTTTTTAGGATCCTTGGGTGGCTCCGTAGTTTGAAACCAATTCTGGTTATCGCTTCTCGGCCTTTTGGCTAAGATCAAGTGTAGTATCTGTTCTTATCAGTTTAATATCTGATACGTCCCCTATCTGGGGACCATATATTAAATGGATTTTTAGAACAGGGAGATGGAAAAAGAGCTTGCTCTGTCCACTCCACGCATTGACCTGGTATTGCAGTATCTCCAGGACCGGTGCACCCCTTCTTTAATGCAGTTTCTAAAATCAGAAAGAATTGAATTCAATGTTTTTTGTTCATTTTGCTTGTTTGTCGGATTTTGGGATGGACTCTTTGGCTCTGCTTTTCTTCTCCTCATTGGATTTTTCATGTTCAAAGTTGCAGAAGCCAGATTACAAGCTCATTTTGGTTCAACTTCAGCAACTGTGCATTGCATTGCCATGTAATGTGATGCAATGCTATCTTTCTAGCTCTCCCTTTTTACTTCCTTTTGGATAAACAGACATATTAGGCAAGCATTTTGGAGCTTTCACCTAAATAACTACAGGTGGTGAGATAAGCTGCACAATATAATTGACCTTTCAGTATATTGTTGCACACACACCATCTATTTAGCAAATGCCCTTGTTATCAACAGCAGCCTTTTAAACTCACCTGAGCTAACAGGTATGTGCGCTGGTTACTCTGCTGCGCTTAAAATTTCTTTTTTGGTTTGCTACAATGCCTTTTCTGAAACGTTGTCTCCTTCTGCTGGAACACTGACTTCTTTCATTTAATGCCTGCAGACTATAAAAGAGAACCCAACCCAAAAAATTTGGTTGATTAGTCTGTGGCATTCTGTTAAACTGTTGCTTATGGCGGTCTCTGTGAGCTTCTCAGCGACATTCAGCCAGCCAGGTATCCTGCCTGCAGTAGATGGAATGTGGCAATGGAACGCTGGCTGCGCGTGTCATAATAGGCTCTGAGCCTTTATATACCTGTGCACAGCAGCAGCCACCTTCAGTCTGCTGCTGGACAGCCAGCAGCAGCAGCAGCAGGAGAGGTATGTAATCAGGAGCCCTCCTGCTAAGGGTAGACAGCTGCTCGTTCCACCCCACCCCCCGCCTTAATTGGTTCTCCTCCCTTCCAACGGTGTTGAGGCGGGTGGGAACAGCAGGGGGTGAAGGTGCTGTGTTTAAAGAGGTGGAGTTATGCAGATCTAAAACGCGTGGATTGCAGCAGCAGCAAGCCGAAAAGTGCAGGCATGTAAGGGATCTAGAAGTTGACAACATGTCTTCTTAACGGGAGTCCAGGAGCTCATCTCCACAAATGGACTTTTTAGGATCCTTGGGTGGCTCCGTAGTTTGAAACCAATTCTGGTTATCGCTTCTCGGCCTTTTGGCTAAGATCAAGTGTTCTTATCAGTTTAATATCTGATACGTCCCCTATCTGGGGACCATATATTAAATGGATTTTTAGAACAGGGAGATGGAAAAAGAGCTTGCTCTGTCCACTCCACGCATTGACCTGGTATTGCAGTATCTCCAGGACCGGTGCACCCCTTCTTTAATGCAGTTTCTAAAATCAGAAAGAATTGAATTCAATGTTTTTTGTTCATTTTGCTTGTTTGTCGGATTTTGGGATGGACTCTTTGGCTCTGCTTTTCTTCTCCTCATTGGATTTTTCATGTTCAAAGTTGCAGAAGCCAGATTACAAGCTCATTTTGGTTCAACTTCAGCAACTGTGCATTGCATTGCCATGTAATGTGATGCAATGCTATCTTTCTAGCTCTCCCTTTTTACTTCCTTTTGGATAAACAGACATATTAGGCAAGCATTTTGGAGCTTTCACCTAAATAACTACAGGTGGTGAGATAAGCTGCACAATATAATTGACCTTTCAGTATATTGTTGCACACACACCATCTATTTAGCAAATGCCTTTGTTATCAACAGCAGCCTTTTAAACTCACCTGAGCTAACAGGTATGTGCGCTGGTTACTCTGCTGCGCTTAAAATTTCTTTTTTGGTTTGCTACAATGCCTTTTCTGAAACGTTGTCTCCTTCTGCTGGAACACTGACTTCTTTCATTTAATGCCTGCAGACTATAAAAGAGAACCCAACCCAAAAAGTTTGGTTGATTAGTCTGTGGCATTCTGTTAAACTGTTGCTTATGGCGGTCTCTGTGAGCTTCTCAGCGACATTCAGCCAGCCAGGTATCCTGCCTGCAGTAGATGGAATGTGGCAATGGAACGCTGGCTGCGCGTGTCATAATAGGCTCTGAGCCTTTATATACCTGTGCACAGCAGCAGCCACCTTCAGTCTGCTGCTGGACAGCCAGCAGCAGCAGCAGCAGGAGAGGTATGTAATCAGGAGCCCTCCTGCTAAGGGTAGACAGCTGCTCGTTCCACCCCACCCCCCGCCTTAATTGGTTCTCCTCCCTTCCAACGGTGTTGAGGCGGGTGGGAACAGCAGGGGGTGAAGGTGCTGTGTTTAAAGAGGTGGAGTTATGCAGATCTAAAACGCGTGGATTGCAGCAGCAGCAAGCCGAAAAATGCAGGCATGTAAGGGATCTAGAGGTTGACAACATGTCTTCTTAACGGGAGTCCAGGAGCTCATCTCCACAAATGGACTTTTTAGGATCCTTGGGTGGCTCCGTAGTTTGAAACCAATTCTGGTTATCGCTTCTCGGCCTTTTGGCTAAGATCAAGTGTAGTATCTGTTCTTATCAGTTTAATATCTGATACGTTCCCTATCTGGGGACCATATATTAAATGGATTTTTAGAACAGGGAGATGGAAAAAGAGCTTGCTCTGTCCACTCCACGCATTGACCTGGTATTGCAGTATCTCCAGGACCGGTGCACCCCTTCTTTAATGCAGTTTCTAAAATCAGAAAGAATTGAATTCAATGTTTTTTGTTCATTTTGCTTGTTTGTCGGATTTTGGGATGGACTCTTTGGCTCTGCTTTTCTTCTCCTCATTGGATTTTTCATGTTCAAAGTTGCAGAAGCCAGATTACAAGCTCATTTTGGTTCAACTTCAGCAACTGTGCATTGCATTGCCATGTAATGTGATGCAATGCTATCTTTCTAGCTCTCCCTTTTTACTTCCTTTTGGATAAACAGACATATTAGGCAAGCATTTTGGAGCTTTCACCTAAATAACTACAGGTGGTGAGATAAGCTGCACAATATAATTGACCTTTCAGTATATTGTTGCACACACACCATCTATTTAGCAAATGCCCTTGTTATCAACAGCAGCCTTTTAAACTCACCTGAGCTAACAGGTATGTGCGCTGGTTACTCTGCTGCGCTTAAAATTTCTTTTTTGGTTTGCTACAATGCCTTTTCTGAAACGTTGTCTTCTTCTGCTGGAACACTGACTTCTTTCATTTAATGCCTGCAGACTATAAAAGAGAACCCAACCCAAAAAGTTTGGTTGATTAGTCTGTGGCATTCTGTTAAACTGTTGCTTATGGCGGTCTCTGTGAGCTTCTCAGCGACATTCAGCCAGCCAGGTATCCTGCCTGCAGTAGATGGAATGTGGCAATGGAACGCTGGCTGCGCGTGTCATAATAGGCTCTGAGCCTTTATATACCTGTGCACAGCAGCAGCCACCTTCAGTCTGCTGCTGGACAGCCAGCAGCAGGAGAGGTATGTAATCAGGAGCCCTCCTGCTAAGGGTAGACAGCTGCTCGTTCCACCCCACCCCCCGCCTTAATTGGTTCTCCTCCCTTCCAACGGTGTTGAGGCGGGTGGGAACAGCAGGGGGTGAAGGTGCTGTGTTTAAAGAGGTGGAGTTATGCAGATCTAAAACGCGTGGATTGCAGCAGCAGCAAGCCGAAAAGTGCAGGCATGTAAGGGATCTAGAGGTTGACAACATGTCTTCTTAACGGGAGTCCAGGAGCTCATCTCCACAAATGGACTTTTTAGGATCCTTGGGTGGCTCCGTAGTTTGAAACCAATTCTGGTTATCGCTTCTCGGCCTTTTGGCTAAGATCAAGTGTAGTATCTGTTCTTATCAGTTTAATATCTGATACGTCCCCTATCTGGGGACCATATATTAAATGGATTTTTAGAACAGGGAGATGGAAAAAGAGCTTGCTCTGTCCACTCCACGCATTGACCTGGTATTGCAGTATCTCCAGGACCGGTGCACCCCTTCTTTAATGCAGTTTCTAAAATCAGAAAGAATTGAATTCAATGTTTTTTGTTCATTTTGCTTGTTTGTCGGATTTTGGGATGGACTCTTTGGCTCTGCTTTTCTTCTCCTCATTGGATTTTTCATGTTCAAAGTTGCAGAAGCCAGATTACAAGCTCATTTTGGTTCAACTTCAGCAACTGTGCATTGCATTGCCATGTAATGTGATGCAATGCTATCTTTCTAGCTCTCCCTTTTTACTTCCTTTTGGATAAACAGACATAATAGGCAAGCATTTTGGAGCTTTCACCTAAATAACTACAGGTGGTGAGATAAGCTGCACAATATAATTGACCTTTCAGTATATTGTTGCACACACACCATCTATTTAGCAAATGCCCTTGTTATCAACAGCAGCCTTTTAAACTCACCTGAGCTAACAGGTATGTGCGCTGGTTACTCTGCTGCGCTTAAAATTTCTTTTTTGGTTTGCTACAATGCCTTTTCTGAAACGTTGTCTCCTTCTGCTGGAACACTGACTTCTTTCATTTAATGCCTGCAGACTATAAAAGAGAACCCAACCCAAAAAGTTTGGTTGATTAGTCTGTGGCATTCTGTTAAACTGTTGCTTATGGCGGTCTCTGTGAGCTTCTCAGCGACATTCAGCCAGCCAGGTATCCTTCCTGCAGTAGATGGAATGTGGCAATGGAACGCTGGCTGCGCGTGTCATAATAGGCTCTGAGCCTTTATATACCTGTGCACAGCAGCAGCCACCTTCAGTCTGCTGCTGGACAGCCAGCAGCAGCAGCAGCAGGAGAGGTATGTAATCAGGAGCCCTCCTGCTAAGGGTAGACAGCTGCTCGTTCCACCCCACCCCCCGCCTTAATTGGTTCTCCTCCCTTCCAACGGTGTTGAGGCGGGTGGGAACAGCAGGGGGTGAAGGTGCTGTGTTTAAAGAGGTGGAGTTATGCAGATCTAAAACGCGTGGATTGCAGCAGCAGCAAGCCGAAAAGTGCAGGCATGTAAGGGATCTAGAGGTTGACAACATGTCTTCTTAACGGGAGTCCAGGAGCTCATCTCCACAAATGGACTTTTTAGGATCCTTGGGTGGCTCCGTAGTTTGAAACCAATTCTGGTTATCGCTTCTCGGCCTTTTGGCTAAGATCAAGTGTAGTATCTGTTCTTATCAGTTTAATATCTGATACGTTCCCTATCTGGGGACCATATATTAAATGGATTTTTAGAACAGGGAGATGGAAAAAGAGCTTGCTCTGTCCACTCCACGCATTGACCTGGTATTGCAGTATCTCCAGGACCGGTGCACCCCTTCTTTAATGCAGTTTCTAAAATCAGAAAGAATTGAATTCAATGTTTTTTGTTCATTTTGCTTGTTTGTCGGATTTTGGGATGGACTCTTTGGCTCTGCTTTTCTTCTCCTCATTGGATTTTTCATGTTCAAAGTTGCAGAAGCCAGATTACAAGCTCATTTTGGTTCAACTTCAGCAACTGTGCATTGCATTGCCATGTAATGTGATGCAATGCTATCTTTCTAGCTCTCCCTTTTTACTTCCTTTTGGATAAACAGACATATTAGGCAAGCATTTTGGAGCTTTCACCTAAATAACTACAGGTGGTGAGATAAGCTGCACAATATAATTGACCTTTCAGTATATTGTTGCACACACACCATCTATTTAGCAAATGCCCTTGTTATCAACAGCAGCCTTTTAAACTCACCTGAGCTAACAGGTATGTGCGCTGGTTACTCTGCTGCGCTTAAAATTTCTTTTTTGGTTTGCTACAATGCCTTTTCTGAAACGTTGTCTCCTTCTGCTGGAACACTGACTTCTTTCATTTAATGCCTGCAGACTATAAAAGAGAACCCAACCCAAAAAGTTTGGTTGATTAGTCTGTGGCATTCTGTTAAACTGTTGCTTATGGCGGTCTCTGTGAGCTTCTCAGCGACATTCAGCCAGCCAGGTATCCTGCCTGCAGTAGATGGAATGTGGCAATGGAACGCTGGCTGCGCGTGTCATAATAGGCTCTGAGCCTTTATATACCTGTGCACAGCAGCAGCCACCTTCAGTCTGCTGCTGGACAGCCAGCAGCAGCAGCAGCAGGAGAGGTATGTAATCAGGAGCCCTCCTGCTAAGGGTAGACAGCTGCTCGTTCCACCCCACCCCCCGCCTTAATTGGTTCTCCTCCCTTCCAACGGTGTTGAGGCGGGTGGGAACAGCAGGGGGTGAAGGTGCTGTGTTTAAAGAGGTGGAGTTATGCAGATCTAAAACGCGTGGAATGCAGCAGCAGCAAGCCGAAAAGTGCAGGCATGTAAGGGATCTAGAGGTTGACAACATGTCTTCTTAACGGGAGTCCAGGAGCTCATCTCCACAAATGGACTTTTTAGGATCCTTGGGTGGCTCCGTAGTTTGAAACCAATTCTGGTTATCGCTTCTCGGCCTTTTGGCTAAGATCAAGTGTAGTATCTGTTCTTATCAGTTTAATATCTGATACGTCCCCTATCTGGGGACCATATATTAAATGGATTTTTAGAACAGGGAGATGGAAAAAGAGCTTGCTCTGTCCACTCCACGCATTGACCTGGTATTGCAGTATCTCCAGGACCGGTGCACCCCTTCTTTAATGCAGTTTCTAAAATCAGAAAGAATTGAATTCAATGTTTTTTGTTCATTTTGCTTGTTTGTCGGATTTTGGGATGGACTCTTTGGCTCTGCTCTTCTTCTCCTCATTGGATTTTTCATGTTCAAAGTTGCAGAAGCCAGATTACAAGCTCATTTTGGTTCAACTTCAGCAACTGTGCATTGCATTGCCATGTAATGTGATGCAATGCTATCTTTCTAGCTCTCCCTTTTTACTTCCTTTTGGATAAACAGACATATTAGGCAAGCATTTTGGAGCTTTCACCTAAATAACTACAGGTGGTGAGATAAGCTGCACAATATAATTGACCTTTCAGTATATTGTTGCACACACACCATCTATTTAGCAAATGCCCTTGTTATCAACAGCAGCCTTTTAAACTCACCTGAGCTAACAGGTATGTGCGCTGGTTACTCTGCTGCGCTTAAAATTTCTTTTTTGGTTTGCTACAATGCCTTTTCTGAAACGTTGTCTCCTTCTGCTGGAACACTGACTTCTTTCATTTAATGCCTGCAGACTATAAAAGAGAACCCAACCCAAAAAGTTTGGTTGATTAGTCTGTGGCATTCTGTTAAACTGTTGCTTATGGCGGTCTCTGTGAGCTTCTCAGCGACATTCAGCCAGCCAGGTATCCTGCCTGCAGTAGATGGAATGTGGCAATGGAACGCTGGCTGCGCGTGTCATAATAGGCTCTGAGCCTTTATATACCTGTGCACAGCAGCAGCCACCTTCAGTCTGCTGCTGGACAGCCAGCAGCAGCAGCAGCAGGAGAGGTATGTAATCAGGAGCCCTCCTGCTAAGGGTAGACAGCTGCTCGTTCCACCCCACCCCCCGCCTTAATTGGTTCTCCTCCCTTCCAACGGTGTTGAGGCGGGTGGGAACAGCAGGGGGTGAAGGTGCTGTGTTTAAAGAGGTGGAGTTATGCAGATCTAAAACGCGTGGATTGCAGCAGCAGCAAGCCGAAAAGTGCAGGCATGTAAGGGATCTAGAGGTTAACAACATGTCTTCTTAACGGGAGTCCAGGAGCTCATCTCCACAAATGGACTTTTTAGGATCCTTGGGTGGCTCCGTAGTTTGAAACCAATTCTGGTTATCGCTTCTCGGCCTTTTGGCTAAGATCAAGTGTAGTATCTGTTCTTATCAGTTTAATATCTGATACGTCCCCTATCTGGGGACCATATATTAAATGGATTTTTAGAACAGGGAGATGGAAAAAGAGCTTGCTCTGTCCACTCCACGCATTGACCTGGTATTGCAGTATCTCCAGGACCGGTGCACCCCTTCTTTAATGCAGTTTCTAAAATCAGAAAGAATTGAATTCAATGTTTTTTGTTCATTTTGCTTGTTTGTCGGATTTTGGGATGGACTCTTTGGCTCTGCTTTTCTTCTCCTCATTGGATTTTTCATGTTCAAAGTTGCAGAAGCCAGATTACAAGCTCATTTTGGTTCAACTTCAGCAACTGTGCATTGCATTGCCATGTAATGTGATGCAATGCTATCTTTCTAGCTCTCCCTTTTTACTTCCTTTTGGATAAACAGACATATTAGGCAAGCATTTTGGAGCTTTCACCTAAATAACTACAGGTGGTGAGATAAGCTGCACAATATAATTGACCTTTCAGTATATTGTTGCACACACACCATCTATTTAGCAAATGCCCTTGTTATCAACAGCAGCCTTTTAAACTCACCTGAGCTAACAGGTATGTGCGCTGGTTACTCTGCTGCGCTTAAAATTTCTTTTTTGGTTTGCTACAATGCCTTTTCTGAAACGTTGTCTCCTTCTGCTGGAACACTGACTTCTTTCATTTAATGCCTGCAGACTATAAAAGAGAACCCAACCCAAAAAGTTTGGTTGATTAGTCTGTGGCATTCTGTTAAACTGTTGCTTATGGCGGTCTCTGTGAGCTTCTCAGCGACATTCAGCCAGCCAGGTATCCTGCCTGCAGTAGATGGAATGTGGCAATGGAACGCTGGCTGCGCGTGTCATAATAGGCTCTGAGCCTTTATATACCTGTGCACAGCAGCAGCCACCTTCAGTCTGCTGCTGGACAGCCAGCAGCAGCAGCAGCAGGAGAGGTATGTAATCAGGAGCCCTCCTGCTAAGGGTAGACAGCTGCTCGTTCCACCCCACCCCCCGCCTTAATTGGTTCTCCTCCCTTCCAACGGTGTTGAGGCGGGTGGGAACAGCAGGGGGTGAAGGTGCTGTGTTTAAAGAGGTGGAGTTATGCAGATCTAAAACGCGTGGATTGCAGCAGCAGCAAGCCGAAAAGTGCAGGCATGTAAGGGATCTAGAGGTTGACAACATGTCTTCTTAACGGGAGTCCAGGAGCTCATCTCCACAAATGGACTTTTTAGGATCCTTGGGTGGCTCCGTAGTTTGAAACCAATTCTGGTTATCGCTTCTCGGCCTTTTGGCTAAGATCAAGTGTAGTATCTGTTCTTATCAGTTTAATATCTGATACGTCCCCTATCTGGGGACCATATATTAAATGGATTTTTAGAACAGGGAGATGGAAAAAGAGCTTGCTCTGTCCACTCCACGCATTGACCTGGTATTGCAGTATCTCCAGGACCGGTGCACCCCTTCTTTAATGCAGTTTCTAAAATCAGAAAGAATTGAATTCAATGTTTTTTGTTCATTTTGCTTGTTTGTCGGATTTTGGGATGGACTCTTTGGCTCTGCTTTTCTTCTCCTCATTGGATTTTTCATGTTCAAAGTTGCAGAAGCCAGATTACAAGCTCATTTTGGTTCAACTTCAGCAACTGTGCATTGCATTGCCATGTAATGTGATGCAATGCTATCTTTCTAGCTCTCCCTTTTTACTTCCTTTTGGATAAACAGACATATTAGGCAAGCATTTTGGAGCTTTCACCTAAATAACTACAGGTGGTGAGATAAGCTGCACAATATAATTGACCTTTCAGTATATTGTTGCACACACACCATCTATTTAGCAAATGCCTTTGTTATCAACAGCAGCCTTTTAAACTCACCTGAGCTAACAGGTATGTGCGCTGGTTACTCTGCTGCGCTTAAAATTTCTTTTTTGGTTTGCTACAATGCCTTTTCTGAAACGTTGTCTCCTTCTGCTGGAACACTGACTTCTTTCATTTAATGCCTGCAGACTATAAAAGAGAACCCAACCCAAAAAGTTTGGTTGATTAGTCTGTGGCATTCTGTTAAACTGTTGCTTATGGCAGTCTCTGTGAGCTTCTCAGCGACATTCAGCCAGCCAGGTATCCTGCCTGCAGTAGATGGAATGTGGCAATGGAACGCTGGCTGCGCGTGTCATAATAGGCTCTGAGCCTTTATATACCTGTGCACAGCAGCAGCCACCTTCAGTCTGCTGCTGGACAGCCAGCAGCAGCAGCAGCAGGAGAGGTATGTAATCAGGAGCCCTCCTGCTAAGGGTAGACAGCTGCTCGTTCCACCCCACCCCCCGCCTTAATTGGTTCTCCTCCCTTCCAACGGTGTTGAGGCGGGTGGGAACAGCAGGGGGTGAAGGTGCTGTGTTTAAAGAGGTGGAGTTATGCAGATCTAAAACGCGTGGATTGCAGCAGCAGCAAGCCGAAAAATGCAGGCATGTAAGGGATCTAGAGGTTGACAACATGTCTTCTTAACGGGAATCCAGGAGCTCATCTCCACAAATGGACTTTTTAGGATCCTTGGGTGGCTCCGTAGTTTGAAACCAATTCTGGTTATCGCTTCTCGGCCTTTTGGCTAAGATCAAGTGTAGTATCTGTTCTTATCAGTTTAATATCTGATACGTCCCCTATCTGGGGACCATATATTAAATGGATTTTTAGAACAGGGAGATGGAAAAAGAGCTTGCTCTGTCCACTCCACGCATTGACCTGGTATTGCAGTATCTCCAGGACCGGTGCACCCCTTCTTTAATGCAGTTTCTAAAATCAGAAAGAATTGAATTCAATGTTTTTTGTTCATTTTGCTTGTTTGTCGGATTTTGGGATGGACTCTTTGGCTCTGCTTTTCTTCTCCTCATTGGATTTTTCATGTTCAAAGTTGCAGAAGCCAGATTACAAGCTCATTTTGGTTCAACTTCAGCAACTGTGCATTGCATTGCCATGTAATGTGATGCAATGCTATCTTTCTAGCTCTCCCTTTTTACTTCCTTTTGGATAAACAGACATATTAGGCAAGCATTTTGGAGCTTTCACCTAAATAACTACAGGTGGTGAGATAAGCTGCACAATATAATTGACCTTTCAGTATATTGTTGCACACACACCATCTATTTAGCAAATGCCCTTGTTATCAACAGCAGCCTTTTAAACTCACCTGAGCTAACAGGTATGTGCGCTGGTTACTCTGCTGCGCTTAAAATTTCTTTTTTGGTTTGCTACAATGCCTTTTCTGAAACGTTGTCTCCTTCTGCTGGAACACTGACTTCTTTCATTTAATGCCTGCAGACTATAAAAGAGAACCCAACCCAAAAAGTTTGGTTGATTAGTCTGTGGCATTCTGTTAAACTGTTGCTTATGGCGGTCTCTGTGAGCTTCTCAGCGACATTCAGCCAGCCAGGTATCCTGCCTGCAGTAGATGGAATGTGGCAATGGAACGCTGGCTGCGCGTGTCATAATAGGCTCTGAGCCTTTATATACCTGTGCACAGCAGCAGCCACCTTCAGTCTGCTGCTGGACAGCCAGCAGCAGCAGCAGGAGAGGTATGTAATCAGGAGCCCTCCTGCTAAGGGTAGACAGCTGCTCGTTCCACCCCACCCCCCGCCTTAATTGGTTCTCCTCCCTTCCAACGGTGTTGAGGCGGGTGGGAACAGCAGGGGGTGAAGGTGCTGTGTTTAAAGAGGTGGAGTTATGCAGATCTAAAACGCGTGGATTGCAGCAGCAGCAAGCCGAAAAGTGCAGGCATGTAAGGGATCTAGAGGTTGACAACATGTCTTCTTAACGGGAGTCCAGGAGCTCATCTCCACAAATGGACTTTTTAGGATCCTTGGGTGGCTCCGTAGTTTGAAACCAATTCTGGTTATCGCTTCTCGGCCTTTTGGCTAAGATCAAGTGTAGTATCTGTTCTTATCAGTTTAATATCTGATACGTCCCCTATCTGGGGACCATATATTAAATGGATTTTTAGAACAGGGAGATGGAAAAAGAGCTTGCTCTGTCCACTCCACGCATTGACCTGGTATTGCAGTATCTCCAGGACCGGTGCACCCCTTCTTTAATGCAGTTTCTAAAATCAGAAAGAATTGAATTCAATGTTTTTTGTTCATTTTGCTTGTTTGTCGGATTTTGGGATGGACTCTTTGGCTCTGCTTTTCTTCTCCTCATTGGATTTTTCATGTTCAAAGTTGCAGAAGCCAGATTACAAGCTCATTTTGGTTCAACTTCAGCAACTGTGCATTGCATTGCCATGTAATGTGATGCAATGCTATCTTTCTAGCTCTCCCTTTTTACTTCCTTTTGGATAAACAGACATATTAGGCAAGCATTTTGGAGCTTTCACCTAAATAACTACAGGTGGTGAGATAAGCTGCACAATATAATTGACCTTTCAGTATATTGTTGCACACACACCATCTATTTAGCAAATGCCCTTGTTATCAACAGCAGCCTTTTAAACTCACCTGAGCTAACAGGTATGTGCGCTGGTTACTCTGCTGCGCTTAAAATTTCTTTTTTGGTTTGCTACAATGCCTTTTCTGAAACGTTGTCTCCTTCTGCTGGAACACTGACTTCTTTCATTTAATGCCTGCAGACTATAAAAGAGAACCCAACCCAAAAAGTTTGGTTGATTAGTCTGTGGCATTCTGTTAAACTGTTGCTTATGGCGGTCTCTGTGAGCTTCTCAGCGACATTCAGCCAGCCAGGTATCCTGCCTGCAGTAGATGGAATGTGGCAATGGAACGCTGGCTGCGCGTGTCATAATAGGCTCTGAGCCTTTATATACCTGTGCACAGCAGCAGCCACCTTCAGTCTGCTGCTGGACAGCCAGCAGCAGCAGCAACAGGAGAGGTATGTAATCAGGAGCCCTCCTGCTAAGGGTAGACAGCTGCTCGTTCCACCCCACCCCCCGCCTTAATTGGTTCTCCTCCCTTCCAACGGTGTTGAGGCGGGTGGGAACAGCAGGGGGTGAAGGTGCTGTGTTTAAAGAGGTGGAGTTATGCAGATCTAAAACGCGTGGATTGCAGCAGCAGCAAGCCGAAAAATGCAGGCATGTAAGGGATCTAGAGGTTGACAACATGTCTTCTTAACGGGAGTCCAGGAGCTCATCTCCACAAATGGACTTTTTAGGATCCTTGGGTGGCTCCGTAGTTTGAAACCAATTCTGGTTATCGCTTCTCGGCCTTTTGGCTAAGATCAAGTGTAGTATCTGTTCTTATCAGTTTAATATCTGATACGTCCCCTATCTGGGGACCATATATTAAATGGATTTTTAGAACAGGGAGATGGAAAAAGAGCTTGCTCTGTCCACTCCACGCATTGACCTGGTATTGCAGTATCTCCAGGACCGTTGCACCCCTTCTTTAATGCAGTTTCTAAAATCAGAAAGAATTGAATTCAATGTTTTTTGTTCATTTTGCTTGTTTGTCGGATTTTGGGATGGACTCTTTGGCTCTGCTTTTCTTCTCCTCATTGGATTTTTCATGTTCAAAGTTGCAGAAGCCAGATTACAAGCTCATTTTGGTTCAACTTCAGCAACTGTGCATTGCATGGCCATGTAATGTGATGCAATGCTATCTTTCTAGCTCTCCCTTTTTACTTCCTTTTGGATAAACAGACATATTAGGCAAGCATTTTGGAGCTTTCACCTAAATAACTACAGGTGGTGAGATAAGCTGCACAATATAATTGACCTTTCAGTATATTGTTGCACACACACCATCTATTTAGCAAATGCCCTTGTTATCAACAGCAGCCTTTTAAACTCACCTGAGCTAACAGGTATGTGCGCTGGTTACTCTGCTGCGCTTAAAATTTCTTTTTTGGTTTGCTACAATGCCTTTTCTGAAACGTTGTCTCCTTCTGCTGGAACACTGACTTCTTTCATTTAATGCCTGCAGACTATAAAAGAGAACCCAACCCAAAAAGTTTGGTTGATTAGTCTGTGGCATTCTGTTAAACTGTTGCTTATGGCGGTCTCTGTGAGCTTCTCAGCGACATTCAGCCAGCCAGGTATCCTGCCTGCAGTAGATGGAATGTGGCAATGGAACGCTGGCTGCGCGTGTCATAATAGGCTCTGAGCCTTTATATACCTGTGCACAGCAGCAGCCACCTTCAGTCTGCTGCTGGACAGCCAGCAGCAGCAGCAGCAGGAGAGGTATGTAATCAGGAGCCCTCCTGCTAAGGGTAGACAGCTGCTCGTTCCACCCCACCCCCCGCCTTAATTGGTTCTCCTCCCTTCCAACGGTGTTGAGGCGGGTGGGAACAGCAGGGGGTGAAGGTGCTGTGTTTAAAGAGGTGGAGTTATGCAGATCTAAAACGCGTGGATTGCAGCAGCAGCAAGCCGAAAAGTGCAGGCATGTAAGGGATCTAGAGGTTGACAACATGTCTTCTTAACGGGAGTCCAGGAGCTCATCTCCACAAATGGACTTTTTAGGATCTTTGGGTGGCTCCGTAGTTTGAAACCAATTCTGGTTATCGCTTCTCGGCCTTTTGGCTAAGTTCAAGTGTAGTATCTGTTCTTATCAGTTTAATATCTGATACGTCCCCTATCTGGGGACCATATATTAAATGGATTTTTAGAACAGGGAGATGGAAAAAGAGCTTGCTCTGTCCACTCCACGCATTGACCTGGTATTGCAGTATCTCCAGGACCGGTGCACCCCTTCTTTAATGTAGTTTCTAAAATCAGAAAGAATTGAATTCAATGTTTTTTGTTCATTTTGCTTGTTTGTCGGATTTTGGGATGGACTCTTTGGCTCTGCTTTTCTTCTCCTCATTGGATTTTTCATGTTCAAAGTTGCAGAAGCCAGATTACAAGCTCATTTTGGTTCAACTTCAGCAACTGTGCATTGCATTGCCATGTAATGTGATGCAATGCTATCTTTCTAGCTCTCCCTTTTTACTTCCTTTTGGATAAACAGACATATTAGGCAAGCATTTTGGAGCTTTCACCTAAATAACTACAGGTGGTGAGATAAGCTGCACAATATAATTGACCTTTCAGTATATTGTTGCACACACACCATCTATTTAGCAAATGCCCTTGTTATCAACAGCAGCCTTTTAAACTCACCTGAGCTAACAGGTATGTGCGCTGGTTACTCTGCTGCGCTTAAAATTTCTTTTTTGGTTTGCTACAATGCCTTTTCTGAAACGTTGTCTCCTTCTGCTGGAACACTGACTTCTTTCATTTAATGCCTGCAGACTATAAAAGAGAACCCAACCCAAAAAGTTTGGTTGATTAGTCTGTGGCATTCTGTTAAACTGTTGCTTATGGCGGTCTCTGTGAGCTTCTCAGCGACATTCAGCCAGCCAGGTATCCTGCCTGCAGTAGATGGAATGTGGCAATGGAACGCTGGCTGCGCGTGTCATAATAGGCTCTGAGCCTTTATATACCTGTGCACAGCAGCAGCCACCTTCAGTCTGCTGCTGGACAGCCAGCAGCAGCAGCAGCAGGAGAGGTATGTAATCAGGAGCCCTCCTGCTAAGGGTAGACAGCTGCTCGTTCCACCCCACCCCCCGCCTTAATTGGTTCTCCTCCCTTCCAACGGTGTTGAGGCGGGTGGGAACAGCAGGGGGTGAAGGTGCTGTGTTTAAAGAGGTGGAGTTATGCAGATCTAAAACGCGTGGATTGCAGCAACAGCAAGCCGAAAAGTGCAGGCATGTAAGGGATCTAGAGGTTGACAACATGTCTTCTTAACGGGAGTCCAGGAGCTCATCTCCACAAATGGACTTTTTAGGATCCTTGGGTGGCTCCGTAGTTTGAAACCAATTCTGGTTATCGCTTCTCGGCCTTTTGGCTAAGATCAAGTGTAGTATCTGTTCTTATCAGTTTAATATCTGATACGTCCCCTATCTGGGGACCATATATTAAATGGATTTTTAGAACAGAGAGATGGAAAAAGAGCTTGCTCTGTCCACTCCACGCATTGACCTGGTATTGCAGTATCTCCAGGACCGGTGCACCCCTTCTTTAATGCAGTTTCTAAAATCAGAAAGAATTGAATTCAATGTTTTTTGTTCATTTTGCTTGTTTGTCGGATTTTGGGATGGACTCTTTGGCTCTGCTTTTCTTCTCCTCATTGGATTTTTCATGTTCAAAGTTGCAGAAGCCAGATTACAAGCTCATTTTGGTTCAACTTCAGCAAAAGTGCATTGCATTGCCATGTAATGTGATGCAATGCTATCTTTCTAGCTCTCCCTTTTTACTTCCTTTTGGATAAACAGACATATTAGGCAAGCATTTTGGAGCTTTCACCTAAATAACTACAGGTGGTGAGATAAGCTGCACAATATAATTGACCTTTCAGTATATTGTTGCACACACACCATCTATTTAGCAAATGCCCTTGTTATCAACAGCAGCCTTTTAAACTCACCTGAGCTAACAGGTATGTGCGCTGGTTACTCTGCTGCGCTTAAAATTTCTTTTTTGGTTTGCTACAATGCCTTTTCTGAAACGTTGTCTCCTTCTGCTGGAACACTGACTTCTTTCATTTAATGCCTGCAGACTATAAAAGAGAACCCAACCCAAAAAGTTTGGTTGATTAGTCTGTGGCATTCTGTTAAACTGTTGCTTATGGCGGTCTCTGTGAGCTTCTCAGCGACATTCAGCCAGCCAGGTATCCTGCCTGCAGTAGATGGAATGTGGCAATGGAACGCTGGCTGCGCGTGTCATAATAGGCTCTGAGCCTTTATATACCTGTGCACAGCAGCAGCCACCTTCAGTCTGCTGCTGGACAGCCAGCAGCAGCAGCAGCAGGAGAGGTATGTAATCAGGAGCCCTCCTGCTAAGGGTAGACAGCTGCTCGTTCCACCCCACCCCCCGCCTTAATTGGTTCTCCTCCCTTCCAACGGTGTTGAGGCGGGTGGGAACAGCAGGGGGTGAAGGTGCTGTGTTTAAAGAGGTGGAGTTATGCAGATCTAAAACGCGTGGATTGCAGCAACAGCAAGCCGAAAAGTGCAGGCATGTAAGGGATCTAGAGGTTGACAACATGTCTTCTTAACGGGAGTCCAGGAGCTCATCTCCACAAATGGACTTTTTAGGATCCTTGGGTGGCTCCGTAGTTTGAAACCAATTCTGGTTATCGCTTCTCGGCCTTTTGGCTAAGATCAAGTGTAGTATCTGTTCTTATCAGTTTAATATCTGATACGTCCCCTATCTGGGGACCATATATTAAATGGATTTTTAGAACAGAGAGATGGAAAAAGAGCTTGCTCTGTCCACTCCACGCATTGACCTGGTATTGCAGTATCTCCAGGACCGGTGCACCCCTTCTTTAATGCAGTTTCTAAAATCAGAAAGAATTGAATTCAATGTTTTTTGTTCATTTTGCTTGTTTGTCGGATTTTGGGATGGACTCTTTGGCTCTGCTTTTCTTCTCCTCATTGGATTTTTCATGTTCAAAGTTGCAGAAGCCAGATTACAAGCTCATTTTGGTTCAACTTCAGCAAAAGTGCATTGCATTGCCATGTAATGTGATGCAATGCTATCTTTCTAGCTCTCCCTTTTTACTTCCTTTTGGATAAACAGACATATTAGGCAAGCATTTTGGAGCTTTCACCTAAATAACTACAGGTGGTGAGATAAGCTGCACAATATAATTGACCTTTCAGTATATTGTTGCACACACACCATCTATTTAGCAAATGCCCTTGTTATCAACAGCAGCCTTTTAAACTCACCTGAGCTAACAGGTATGTGCGCTGGTTACTCTGCTGCGCTTAAAATTTCTTTTTTGGTTTGCTACAATGCCTTTTCTGAAACGTTGTCTCCTTCTGCTGGAACACTGACTTCTTTCATTTAATGCCTGCAGACTATAAAAGAGAACCCAACCCAAAAAGTTTGGTTGATTAGTCTGTGGCATTCTGTTAAACTGTTGCTTATGGCGGTCTCTGTGAGCTTCTCAGCGACATTCAGCCAGCCAGGTATCCTGCCTGCAGTAGATGGAATGTGGCAATGGAACGCTGGCTGCGCGTGTCATAATAGGCTCTGAGCCTTTATATACCTGTGCACAGCAGCAGCCACCTTCAGTCTGCTGCTGGACAGCCAGCAGCAGCAGCAGCAGGAGAGGTATGTAATCAGGAGCCCTCCTGCTAAGGGTAGACAGCTGCTCGTTCCACCCCACCCCCCGCCTTAATTGGTTCTCCTCCCTTCCAACGGTGTTGAGGCGGGTGGGAACAGCAGGGGGTGAAGGTGCTGTGTTTAAAGAGGTGGAGTTATGCAGATCTAAAACGCGTGGATTGCAGCAGCAGCAAGCCGAAAAGTGCAGGCATGTAAGGGATCTAGAGGTTGACAACATGTCTTCTTAACGGGAGTCCAGGAGCTCATCTCCACAAATGGACTTTTTAGGATCCTTGGGTGGCTCCGTAGTTTGAAACCAATTCTGGTTATCGCTTCTCGGCCTTTTGGCTAAGATCAAGTGTAGTATCTGTTCTTATCAGTTTAATATCTGATACGTCCCCTATCTGGGGACCATATATTAAATGGATTTTTAGAACAGGGAGATGGAAAAAGAGCTTGCTCTGTCCACTCCACGCATTGACCTGGTATTGCAATATCTCCAGGACCGGTGCACCCCTTCTTTAATGCAGTTTCTAAAATCAGAAAGAATTGAATTCAATGTTTTTTGTTCATTTTGCTTGTTTGTCGGATTTTGGGATGGACTCTTTGGCTCTGCTTTTCTTCTCCTCATTGGATTTTTCATGTTCAAAGTTGCAGAAGCCAGATTACAAGCTCATTTTGGTTCAACTTCAGCAACTGTGCATTGCATTGCCATGTAATGTGATGCAATGCTATCTTTCTAGCTCTCCCTTTTTACTTCCTTTTGGATAAACAGATATATTAGGCAAGCATTTTGGAGCTTTTGTAGCACCCTGAGGATTCGGCTGCTACAGGGGTATTGCACCTCAACCCAGAGGTGTGATATTCCACTCCCGGGCAAGGATGGAGTGTGGATCTGAGCTCGGTAGGCTGCATGCACTACACACATCCCATTTCCGAGGAGCAGACCGACGGTACTCCCACTTAGAAATGTGCAGGTACGACCGAGTCTGTTCCTGGCTGGAGTGGGAGGGGGGTGGTACATCCCAAGTAGTGTAGGGGCAGATAGGGGGAGCAGCCTGGGTAAAGTTAGGAGCTCATTGGGTGCTGGTCACCTGAGCTCACACATAGAGGGTGTATATAAGGTGGGCACCAACTAAGATCAGGGTCAGATGCAGAGAACAAGTCAGGAGCAGAGGAGAAGAAGGACCCAGAGTGAGAGAGGAGAAGAGAGAGAAAGACCCAGAGGGGGGAAACAGCAGAGAGGACCCAAGAACCCAAATTAAAGCACCGGGTGAGGAGTCGGCACAGGGTTCCGGAACCCAAGCTGGTGGGGGTAAAAACACTCCCCAGCCAGAGACCGGAGACCGTGGGCAGCCTTTGTCACGGTCACCCATCACATCCACCCTGAAGGCACACCACATGAAGGGTCAGGGAACCCAAGGCCAAGGGTGTCCCAACAGAAGGCCCGAGGGAGCTGGACCTAGGTGGATCACTGGTGGGGACGGCCAGAGAACGGGACAGAAGGAGAGCTCAGGGCCACGCTCCGGACTTGTTTGGGGGTTGGCTGGATCCAGGACCTGGTGGACGCAGCACGGCTCGGGTGGTCACTCAAAGCTGGAGTGACCAGTACAACATCTGCAGTAAGTAAACACCCTTAACTGCACAACCCGACTCTGTCTTCATTGCCGTCTGCACTGCACTACCACAACCCCCATCCTCTACACCTGTCCCCCCTGAGGCTATACCCCTCCCGTTGGGGGTTATCCCACCAAGCTGCGCACCCACCATCAGCCTCAGCGGACCCTGCTGCAGCGGCGGCCACAGTGACCGCATCACAACGGGTGGCGTAGTCGACACAAAAGAACTCTTAATAAGATCTGTAAGACTGCCACACAACACTGAGTTTGACGCCCTGGGCACGGGCCGGGTCACAGCCGCTCGGAGACTACAACCCCCCATCTGATCCGGTGCTGGGTATTCCCCTCAAAAAGGAATATGTCCCAGGGGGTGCGTCAACTTTGGCGTAGTCGGCAGGATTACGTGCCCGCAACACCCGGGTACTGCGTGCCTGAAGAAAAGTGCAAGTTTACCTCAGAAAGAAGTCTCCTGCCGGTTCCGAAGGGTCCACGCCATCGGACTCCATCACCAGTCGATTCCCGCCGATTGTCCGCCATTTCCAGCTTGTTCCCGCCATCTGCAGAGTTTCCCGCCACTGGGCGACGCTTCCCGCCAAATCCGAAGATTTCCCGCCTTGGAAGAGCAGCGGACGCCATTATGGGCGTGCCAAAGGAGGGCGAGAGGCCGCCTCCCATCGTGGGCCGGGACAGAAAATGGCGCCAAAAGTGGAAACCGCCCCCACCAACAGAGACTGTGATGCTGGAGGTGTCTGTCAGCGTGAAAGAACTACCCCTGGAGCTGACAGTCACCGAGTTGCCCCGGGACCGCCCTCGAAGTGGGAGGAGACGAAAGAAAGGAACGAGGATGGGTGCCGCCTGGAGCAGTCTGGAGCGAGCGCACCCGGAGGCAAGAAGTCTAACGAGGAGTAGCAGAGAAGCTCACCCGGAGATGTCCAGAGAGCAGAGCAGCACCGGCCCGCTGGCCAGGAGCCTGCTGGAAGAAGAGCAGAGCAGCACCGACCCGTTGGTCAGGAGCCTGCTGGACACCACGACCCCACTAGGCCTAGTGGAGGTCCTTGCACAGCTCCCCCGAGACCGGGAGTGTGCACAGACTGCCCTGGAGGGCCTCGCACGGAGGATGGCCCGGGTACAGCGCGAGATATTGGCGGAATGGAGCCGGGAGATGGCCCAGCAAGCTGAAACCAAGACGCAAGCTGAAACCAAGACCCGGAGCACGCCAGCCGAGATGAGGAAGGAGACCGCCTCTGAGGATGGCGCGGGAGGACCCAAGGCCGGAGACGGCGCCGAGGAGGGAGCCGAACGCATGGAGGCAGGTAAAGGGGACGCCTATACCCCAAGCCGAGACACCGCTTACCTGCCCCAGCTCCCCGTCGCAGAGCCCGAAAGTCCCCCTGCTGTGCCCGAAAACGCCATGTCACCGACGCAGACTAGGCCCCAACCGGAAGCCGCCGCCGCGACCCCTGTGACGTCACACGCCTCGACCCCGAGCGTGACCAAGCAGGAAGTACCACCAGCCTGGTCGCAGGGCCTAGAATTCCCGGGCGTCGCATCACCAACAGCGCCCCCTACCTCCGCGGAGCCTCCGGCCTGGTCGCAAGGCCAGGTAGCCCAGGGCGCCGCCGTCCTAACGGTGCCTTTCACCTTCCAGGTGCCCCAGGCCTGGCCGCAAGGCCTGGGCAACCCGGGCGCCACCACCACCGCGCCCGCACCCGTAAAACCAAGGGTGCCGCGTCTGGGAGAGGACTTGTTTGCCCAGCACACGTGGCCGGACGGGCAGCCTTTCATCTGGCCCCAGAAGTATTACGAACTGGAGCACCAGAGGAGGGTTGGGGCCATGTGTGCACCCCTGATTCCGGCTCCGAAGCCCGTAATAAGGATCTCGCCCCCGCTAGCGGAAGCGCAGTTTGAGTGGGACCCCAGCGGAGAAGATCTAATGGGGTTCACTCAGGAAACCAGGGCGGCTGCAGCGGAGCGTGCTGAGTGCTGCCGCCAACAGCTCAAGGCGTTTGCAAGGGAGCGGAGAGAGAGGCGGGTCCGGGAACAGCAAGCTCAAGTGAGGAGCGCGGAGCAGAAGAGCCGGACCAGGAGGGACCCCCGTGCAGCGCATTGTCCCCGCACCATCGGAACAGTGATAAAGTTCAACCAGCAGCACGGGTGGGGCTTCATTAGAGACAACAACACCCCCGGCGACGTCTTTGTCACGCGCAGAGATGTGGAGTCCCATCTGCCGGAGGGGCACAGAGGTCGTGACCTCTACATCGGAGACGAGGTCACCTTTACCCGGCACAAGTATGCCAAAGGACCTTACGCCCTCCACGTACACCGCCTGACGGAGGAGGAGTTGCGGTGCGAGGAGGAGGAGCAAGAGGACCCGGACGGGTCTGAAGTTACCACCAGCAAAAAGCAAAGAGCGGGAGGAAGACGCCGTTGAGTGCGGCAGAGCAGTGATGTAAATAGTTACCCGACCGGGGTATAAAGAGACTGTTGCTAAATATATATAGTCCCCGTTGGGACCAGCTGAGTGAACTGTTTACCCGTTAACCCCTTCATCCCACAGGCTGAGGACTGTGAGCAGCCATTCCCTTCCCTCTACCTGGCCGAGGACTGAGAGCGGCCAACTTCCCCTGTATATAGTTGCGCTTCCTAAAGCGCCCCCTACCGGTTTTATAAGAAAACCAGTTTTTCTAAGAGACTGTCGCACTTTTCCCGGACACACGTTGCACAGTGTCCGGAGGAGGAACCTGAAACAAGAGACGACGAGAATGTTGATATGAAAAAGTTTTATTGATATATATATATATACAATGTTTTATATGATGTTTTATTATGATGGTTATGCAAAAATTGTATGTTTTGGTGTTTTGTTCTTACAGCCCGAGGACGTGCTGTGATTTACCAGGGGGGAATGTAGCACCCTGAGGATTCGGCTGCTACAGGGGTATTGCACCTCAACCCAGAGGTGTGATATTCCACTCCCGGGCAAGGATGGAGTGTGGATCTGAGCTCGGTAGGCTGCATGCACTACACACATCCCATTTCCGAGGAGCAGACCGACGGTACTCCCACTTAGAAATGTGCAGGTACGACCGAGTCTGTTCCTGGCTGGAGTGGGAGGGGGGTGGTACATCCCAAGTAGTGTAGGGGCAGATAGGGGGAGCAGCCTGGGTAAAGTTAGGAGCTCATTGGGTGCTGGTCACCTGAGCTCACACATAGAGGGTGTATATAAGGTGGGCACCAACTAAGATCAGGGTCAGATGCAGAGAACAAGTCAGGAGCAGAGGAGAAGAAGGACCCAGAGTGAGAGAGGAGAAGAGAGAGAAAGACCCAGAGGGGGGAAACAGCAGAGAGGACCCAAGAACCCAAATTAAAGCACCGGGTGAGGAGTCGGCACAGGGTTCCGGAACCCAAGCTGGTGGGGGTAAAAACACTCCCCAGCCAGAGACCGGAGACCGTGGGCAGCCTTTGTCACGGTCACCCATCACATCCACCCTGAAGGCACACCACATGAAGGGTCAGGGAACCCAAGGCCAAGGGTGTCCCAACAGAAGGCCCGAGGGAGCTGGACCTAGGTGGATCACTGGTGGGGACGGCCAGAGAACGGGACAGAAGGAGAGCTCAGGGCCACGCTCCGGACTTGTTTGGGGGTTGGCTGGATCCAGGACCTGGTGGACGCAGCACGGCTCGGGTGGTCACTCAAAGCTGGAGTGACCAGTACAACATCTGCAGTAAGTAAACACCCTTAACTGCACAACCCGACTCTGTCTTCATTGCCGTCTGCACTGCACTACCACAACCCCCATCCTCTACACCTGTCCCCCCTGAGGCTATACCCCTCCCGTTGGGGGTTATCCCACCAAGCTGCGCACCCACCATCAGCCTCAGCGGACCCTGCTGCAGCGGCGGCCACAGTGACCGCATCACAACGGGTGGCGTAGTCGACACAAAAGAACTCTTAATAAGATCTGTAAGACTGCCACACAACACTGAGTTTGACGCCCTGGGCACGGGCCGGGTCACAGCCGCTCGGAGACTACAACCCCCCATCTGATCCGGTGCCGGGTATTCCCCTCAAAAAGGAATATGTCCCAGGGGGTGCGTCACTTTCACCTAAATAACTACAGGTGGTGAGATAAGCTGCACAATATAATTGACCTTTCAGTATATTGTTGCACACACACCATCTATTTAGCAAATGCCCTTGTTATCAACAGCAGCCTTTTAAACTCACCTGAGCTAACAGGTATGTGCGCTGGTTACTCTGCTGCGCTTAAAATTTCTTTTTTGGTTTGCTACAATGCCTTTTCTGAAACGTTGTCTCCTTCTGCTGGAACACTGACTTCTTTCATTTAATGCCTGCAGACTATAAAAGAGAACCCAACCCAAAAAGTTTGGTTGATTAGTCTGTGGCATTCTGTTAAACTGTTGCTTATGGCGGTCTCTGTGAGCTTCTCAGCGACATTCAGCCAGCCAGGTATCCTGCCTGCAGTAGATGGAATGTGGCAATGGAACGCTGGCTGCGCGTGTCATAATAGGCTCTGAGCCTTTATATACCTGTGCACAGCAGCAGCCACCTTCAGTCTGCTGCTGGACAGCCAGCAGCAGCAGCAGCAGGAGAGGTATGTAATCAGGAGCCCTCCTGCTAAGGGTAGACAGCTGCTCGTTCCACCCCACCCCCCGCCTTAATTGGTTCTCCTCCCTTCCAACGGTGTTGAGGCGGGTGGGAACAGCAGGGGGTGAAGGTGCTGTGTTTAAAGAGGTGGAGTTATGCAGATCTAAAACGCGTGGATTGCAGCAGCAGCAAGCCGAAAAGTGCAGGCATGTAAGGGATCTAGAGGTTGACAACATGTCTTCTTAACGGGAGTCCAGGAGCTCATCTCCACAAATGGACTTTTTAGGATCCTTGGGTGGCTCCGTAGTTTGAAACCAATTCTGGTTATCGCTTCTCGGCCTTTTGGCTAAGATCAAGTGTAGTATCTGTTCTTATCAGTTTAATATCTGATACGTCCCCTATCTGGGGACCATATATTAAATGGATTTTTAGAACAGGGAGATGGAAAAAGAGCTTGCTCTGTCCACTCCACGCATTGACCTGGTATTGCAGTATCTCCAGGACCGGTGCACCCCTTCTTTAATGCAGTTTCTAAAATCAGAAAGAATTGAATTCAATGTTTTTTGTTCATTTTGCTTGTTTGTCGGATTTTGGGATGGACTCTTTGGCTCTGCTTTTCTTCTCCTCATTGGATTTTTCATGTTCAAAGTTGCAGAAGCCAGATTACAAGCTCATTTTGGTTCAACTTCAGCAACTGTGCATTGCATTGCCATGTAATGTGATGCAATGCTATCTTTCTAGCTCTCCCTTTTTACTTCCTTTTGGATAAACAGACATATTAGGCAAGCATTTTGGAGCTTTCACCTAAATAACTACAGGTGGTGAGATAAGCTGCACAATATAATTGACCTTTCAGTATATTGTTGCACACACACCATCTATTTAGCAAATGCCCTTGTTATCAACAGCAGCCTTTTAAACTCACCTGAGCTAACAGGTATGTGCGCTGGTTACTCTGCTGCGCTTAAAATTTCTTTTTTGGTTTGCTACAATGCCTTTTCTGAAACGTTGTCTCCTTCTGCTGGAACACTGACTTCTTTCATTTAATGCCTGCAGACTATAAAAGAGAACCCAACCCAAAAAGTTTGGTTGATTAGTCTGTGGCATTCTGTTAAACTGTTGCTTATGGCGGTCTCTGTGAGCTTCTCAGCGACATTCAGCCAGCCAGGTATCCTGCCTGCAGTAGATGGAATGTGGCAATGGAACGCTGGCTGCGCGTGTCATAATAGGCTCTGAGCCTTTATATACCTGTGCACAGCAGCAGCCACCTTCAGTCTGCTGCTGGACAGCCAGCAGCAGCAGCAGCAGGAGAGGTATGTAATCAGGAGCCCTCCTGCTAAGGGTAGACAGCTGCTCGTTCCACCCCACCCCCCGCCTTAATTGGTTCTCCTCCCTTCCAACGGTGTTGAGGCGGGTGGGAACAGCAGGGGGTGAAGGTGCTGTGTTTAAAGAGGTGGAGTTATGCAGATCTAAAACGCGTGGATTGCAGCAGCAGCAAGCCGAAAAGTGCAGGCATGTAAGGGATCTAGAGGTTGACAACATGTCTTCTTAACGGGAGTCCAGGAGCTCATCTCCACAAATGGACTTTTTAGGATCCTTGGGTGGCTCCGTAGTTTGAAACCAATTCTGGTTATCGCTTCTCGGCCTTTTGGCTAAGATCAAGTGTAGTATCTGTTCTTATCAGTTTAATATCTGATACGTCCCCTATCTGGGGACCATATATTAAATGGATTTTTAGAACAGGGAGATGGAAAAAGAGCTTGCTCTGTCCACTCCACGCATTGACCTGGTATTGCAGTATCTCCAGGACCGGTGCACCCCTTCTTTAATGCAGTTTCTAAAATCAGAAAGAATTGAATTCAATGTTTTTTGTTCATTTTGCTTGTTTGTCGGATTTTGGGATGGACTCTTTGGCTCTGCTTTTCTTCTCCTCATTGGATTTTTCATGTTCAAAGTTGCAGAAGCCAGATTACAAGCTCATTTTGGTTCAACTTCAGCAACTGTGCATTGCATTGCCATGTAATGTGATGCAATGCTATCTTTCTAGCTCTCCCTTTTTACTTCCTTTTGGATAAACAGACATATTAGGCAAGCATTTTGGAGCTTTCACCTAAATAACTACAGGTGGTGAGATAAGCTGCACAATATAATTGACCTTTCAGTATATTGTTGCACACACACCATCTATTTAGCAAATGCCCTTGTTATCAACAGCAGCCTTTTAAACTCACCTGAGCTAACAGGTATGTGCGCTGGTTACTCTGCTGCGCTTAAAATTTCTTTTTTGGTTTGCTACAATGCCTTTTCTGAAACGTTGTCTCCTTCTGCTGGAACACTGACTTCTTTCATTTAATGCCTGCAGACTATAAAAGAGAACCCAACCCAAAAAGTTTGGTTGATTAGTCTGTGGCATTCTGTTAAACTGTTGCTTATGGCGGTCTCTGTGAGCTTCTCAGCGACATTCAGCCAGCCAGGTATCCTGCCTGCAGTAGATGGAATGTGGCAATGGAACGCTGGCTGCGCGTGTCATAATAGGCTCTGAGCCTTTATATACCTGTGCACAGCAGCAGCCACCTTCAGTCTGCTGCTGGACAGCCAGCAGCAGCAGCAGCAGGAGAGGTATGTAATCAGGAGCCCTCCTGCTAAGGGTAGACAGCTGCTCGTTCCACCCCACCCCCCGCCTTAATTGGTTCTCCTCCCTTCCAACGGTGTTGAGGCGGGTGGGAACAGCAGGGGGTGAAGGTGCTGTGTTTAAAGAGGTGGAGTTATGCAGATCTAAAACGCGTGGATTGCAGCAGCAGCAAGCCGAAAAGTGCAGGCATGTAAGGGATCTAGAGGTTGACAACATGTCTTCTTAACGGGAGTCCAGGAGCTCATCTCCACAAATGGACTTTTTAGGATCCTTGGGTGGCTCCGTAGTTTGAAACCAATTCTGGTTATCGCTTCTCGGCCTTTTGGCTAAGATCAAGTGTAGTATCTTTCGAAAAGGCGGTTTTGGATGTTGGCCGCCCTAGTAGATTGATACATTATGCACACTGGGGTTTAGGCGCTTGTTAGTACGCCAGGTGGCTAATATAGTCATATGGTGGAAAGCATGGCCCCCCAGGATCGACGCCATTGGGCCGGGGAAGATCGAAAGCCCGAAGTGTGAAGTGCCCCAGGAGTGGTGACCCTGGGGTGCCTTAACTCACTGGGATTGGGAACCCCACTTGAGTTTATGGCACATTTGCTCAAGCACTTCAAATTTTCTTTGTTCGCACACACCCTTATTCCGGGCCTTCTGGCCTTAGGATGGGGAATTTTTCATTTCCCGGTCGAAGGTCCGGGCAGTTTTATACTGTGAAACCTTCACTATTTATTTAATTTCTTTGTCACTGTGTGTCCACTTATTCACGTGTGTCACGTCCTACTAGGATTTTGTCGGGATGCGGTTCCCTTACGGGTTCCTCTCTTGGCAGGTCTAGGGGGGGAGTGTGTGGCCATCAGGTTCCGCTCCCCCCTGAACCCCCCTGGCTCTCCTCTTTCGGGAGGAGAGCGTTGTTGGCTCCCCTCTTCCGGGAGGGGAGCACAGTCTTTGGCTCCCAGTGCCTTGCTCGGGTGAGAACTCGGGCAGGTGCTGGGGGTAAGATTGGGTCGCCTCTGGCTTCGGCTGGAGGTGGCTTTTTGTCCCTGTTCCTCGCTGTGGCCTTTTGGCTCGGAGGGACGGGGAATGGTTTGGGGGACCCTTCTCCTTTTGGAGAGGGTTTCAAGAAGACCAGCATCCTAGTGCACTTTTTTTGTGGCACTTGTCACTTTTTTAAGCGCACTCGGGTTTTGTACACGATTTCGGGCTTTCAAAAAAAAAAAAAAAAAAATCTGTTCTTATCAGTTTAATATCTGATACGTCCCCTATCTGGGGACCATATATTAAATGGATTTTTAGAACAGGGAGATGGAAAAAGAGCTTGCTCTGTCCACTCCACGCATTGACCTGGTATTGCAGTATCTCCAGGACCGGTGCACCCCTTCTTTAATGCAGTTTCTAAAATCAGAAAGAATTGAATTCAATGTTTTTTGTTCATTTTGCTTGTTTGTCGGATTTTGGGATGGACTCTTTGGCTCTGCTTTTCTTCTCCTCATTGGATTTTTCATGTTCAAAGTTGCAGAAGCCAGATTACAAGCTCATTTTGGTTCAACTTCAGCAACTGTGCATTGCATTGCCATGTAATGTGATGCAATGCTATCTTTCTAGCTCTCCCTTTTTACTTCCTTTTGGATAAACAGACATATTAGGCAAGCATTTTGGAGCTTTCACCTAAATAACTACAGGTGGTGAGATAAGCTGCACAATATAATTGACCTTTCAGTATATTGTTGCACACACACCATCTATTTAGCAAATGCCCTTGTTATCAACAGCAGCCTTTTAAACTCACCTGAGCTAACAGGTATGTGCGCTGGTTACTCTGCTGCGCTTAAAATTTCTTTTTTGGTTTGCTACAATGCCTTTTCTGAAACGTTGTCTCCTTCTGCTGGAACACTGACTTCTTTCATTTAATGCCTGCAGACTATAAAAGAGAACCCAACCCAAAAAGTTTGGTTGATTAGTCTGTGGCATTCTGTTAAACTGTTGCTTATGGCGGTCTCTGTGAGCTTCTCAGCGACATTCAGCCAGCCAGGTATCCTGCCTGCAGTAGATGGAATGTGGCAATGGAACGCTGGCTGCGCGTGTCATAATAGGCTCTGAGCCTTTATATACCTGTGCACAGCAGCAGCCACCTTCAGTCTGCTGCTGGACAGCCAGCAGCAGCAGCAGCAGGAGAGGTATGTAATCAGGAGCCCTCCTGCTAAGGGTAGACAGCTGCTCGTTCCACCCCACCCCCCGCCTTAATTGGTTCTCCTCCCTTCCAACGGTGTTGAGGCGGGTGGGAACAGCAGGGGGTGAAGGTGCTGTGTTTAAAGAGGTGGAGTTATGCAGATCTAAAACGCGTGGATTGCAGCAGCAGCAAGCCGAAAAGTGCAGGCATGTAAGGGATCTAGAGGTTGACAACATGTCTTCTTAACGGGAGTCCAGGAGCTCATCTCCACAAATGGACTTTTTAGGATCCTTGGGTGGCTCCGTAGTTTGAAACCAATTCTGGTTATCGCTTCTCGGCCTTTTGGCTAAGATCAAGTGTAGTATCTGTTCTTATCAGTTTAATATCTGATACGTCCCCTATCTGGGGACCATATATTAAATGGATTTTTAGAACAGGGAGATGGAAAAAGAGCTTGCTCTGTCCACTCCACGCATTGACCTGGTATTGCAGTATCTCCAGGACCGGTGCACCCCTTCTTTAATGCAGTTTCTAAAATCAGAAAGAATTGAATTCAATGTTTTTTGTTCATTTTGCTTGTTTGTCGGATTTTGGGATGGACTCTTTGGCTCTGCTTTTCTTCTCCTCATTGGATTTTTCATGTTCAAAGTTGCAGAAGCCAGATTACAAGCTCATTTTGGTTCAACTTCAGCAAAAGTGCATTGCATTGCCATGTAATGTGATGCAATGCTATCTTTCTAGCTCTCCCTTTTTACTTCCTTTTGGATAAACAGACATATTAGGCAAGCATTTTGGAGCTTTCACCTAAATAACTACAGGTGGTGAGATAAGCTGCACAATATAATTGACCTTTCAGTATATTGTTGCACACACACCATCTATTTAGCAAATGCCCTTGTTATCAACAGCAGCCTTTTAAACTCACCTGAGCTAACAGGTATGTGCGCTGGTTACTCTGCTGCGCTTAAAATTTCTTTTTTGGTTTGCTACAATGCCTTTTCTGAAACGTTGTCTCCTTCTGCTGGAACACTGACTTCTTTCATTTAATGCCTGCAGACTATAAAAGAGAACCCAACCCAAAAAGTTTGGTTGATTAGTCTGTGGCATTCTGTTAAACTGTTGCTTATGGCGGTCTCTGTGAGCTTCTCAGCGACATTCAGCCAGCCAGGTATCCTGCCTGCAGTAGATGGAATGTGGCAATGGAACGCTGGCTGCGCGTGTCATAATAGGCTCTGAGCCTTTATATACCTGTGCACAGCAGCAGCCACCTTCAGTCTGCTGCTGGACAGCCAGCAGCAGCAGCAGCAGGAGAGGTATGTAATCAGGAGCCCTCCTGCTAAGGGTAGACAGCTGCTCGTTCCACCCCACCCCCCGCCTTAATTGGTTCTCCTCCCTTCCAACGGTGTTGAGGCGGGTGGGAACAGCAGGGGGTGAAGGTGCTGTGTTTAAAGAGGTGGAGTTATGCAGATCTAAAACGCGTGGATTGCAGCAGCAGCAAGCCGAAAAGTGCAGGCATGTAAGGGATCTAGAGGTTGACAACATGTCTTCTTAACGGGAGTCCAGGAGCTCATCTCCACAAATGGACTTTTTAGGATCCTTGGGTGGCTCCGTAGTTTGAAACCAATTCTGGTTATCGCTTCTCGGCCTTTTGGCTAAGATCAAGTGTAGTATCTGTTCTTATCAGTTTAATATCTGATACGTCCCCTATCTGGGGACCATATATTAAATGGATTTTTAGAACAGGGAGATGGAAAAAGAGCTTGCTCTGTCCACTCCACGCATTGACCTGGTATTGCAGTATCTCCAGGACCGGTGCACCCCTTCTTTAATGCAGTTTCTAAAATCAGAAAGAATTGAATTCAATGTTTTTTGTTCATTTTGCTTGTTTGTCGGATTTTGGGATGGACTCTTTGGCTCTGCTTTTCTTCTCCTCATTGGATTTTTCATGTTCAAAGTTGCAGAAGCCAGATTACAAGCTCATTTTGGTTCAACTTCAGCAACTGTGCATTGCATTGCCATGTAATGTGATGCAATGCTATCTTTCTAGCTCTCCCTTTTTACTTCCTTTTGGATAAACAGACATATTAGGCAAGCATTTTGGAGCTTTCACCTAAATAACTACAGGTGGTGAGATAAGCTGCACAATATAATTGACCTTTCAGTATATTGTTGCACACACACCATCTATTTAGCAAATGCCCTTGTTATCAACAGCAGCCTTTTAAACTCACCTGAGCTAACAGGTATGTGCGCTGGTTACTCTGCTGCGCTTAAAATTTCTTTTTTGGTTTGCTACAATGCCTTTTCTGAAACGTTGTCTCCTTCTGCTGGAACACTGACTTCTTTCATTTAATGCCTGCAGACTATAAAAGAGAACCCAACCCAAAAAGTTTGGTTGATTAGTCTGTGGCATTCTGTTAAACTGTTGCTTATGGCGGTCTCTGTGAGCTTCTCAGCGACATTCAGCCAGCCAGGTATCCTGCCTGCAGTAGATGGAATGTGGCAATGGAACGCTGGCTGCGCGTGTCATAATAGGCTCTGAGCCTTTATATACCTGTGCACAGCAGCAGCCACCTTCAGTCTGCTGCTGGACAGCCAGCAGCAGCAGCAGCAGGAGAGGTATGTAATCAGGAGCCCTCCTGCTAAGGGTAGACAGCTGCTCGTTCCACCCCACCCCCCGCCTTAATTGGTTCTCCTCCCTTCCAACGGTGTTGAGGCGGGTGGGAACAGCAGGGGGTGAAGGTGCTGTGTTTAAAGAGGTGGAGTTATGCAGATCTAAAACGCGTGGATTGCAGCAGCAGCAAGCCGAAAAGTGCAGGCATGTAAGGGATCTAGAGGTTGACAACATGTCTTCTTAACGGGAGTCCAGGAGCTCATCTCCACAAATGGACTTTTTAGGATCCTTGGGTGGCTCCGTAGTTTGAAACCAATTCTGGTTATCGCTTCTCGGCCTTTTGGCTAAGATCAAGTGTAGTATCTGTTCTTATCAGTTTAATATCTGATACGTCCCCTATCTGGGGACCATATATTAAATGGATTTTTAGAACAGGGAGATGGAAAAAGAGCTTGCTCTGTCCACTCCACGCATTGACCTGGTATTGCAGTATCTCCAGGACCGGTGCACCCCTTCTTTAATGCAGTTTCTAAAATCAGAAAGAATTGAATTCAATGTTTTTTGTTCATTTTGCTTGTTTGTCGGATTTTGGGATGGACTCTTTGGCTCTGCTTTTCTTCTCCTCATTGGATTTTTCATGTTCAAAGTTGCAGAAGCCAGATTACAAGCTCATTTTGGTTCAACTTCAGCAACTGTGCATTGCATTGCCATGTAATGTGATGCAATGCTATCTTTCTAGCTCTCCCTTTTTACTTCCTTTTGGATAAACAGACATATTAGGCAAGCATTTTGGAGCTTTCACCTAAATAACTACAGGTGGTGAGATAAGCTGCACAATATAATTGACCTTTCAGTATATTGTTGCACACACACCATCTATTTAGCAAATGCCCTTGTTATCAACAGCAGCCTTTTAAACTCACCTGAGCTAACAGGTATGTGCGCTGGTTACTCTGCTGCGCTTAAAATTTCTTTTTTGGTTTGCTACAATGCCTTTTCTGAAACGTTGTCTCCTTCTGCTGGAACACTGACTTCTTTCATTTAATGCCTGCAGACTATAAAAGAGAACCCAACCCAAAAAGTTTGGTTGATTAGTCTGTGGCATTCTGTTAAACTGTTGCTTATGGCGGTCTCTGTGAGCTTCTCAGCGACATTCAGCCAGCCAGGTATCCTGCCTGCAGTAGATGGAATGTGGCAATGGAATGCTGGCTGCGCGTGTCATAATAGGCTCTGAGCCTTTATATACCTGTGCACAGCAGCAGCCACCTTCAGTCTGCTGCTGGACAGCCAGCAGCAGCAGCAGCAGGAGAGGTATGTAATCAGGAGCCCTCCTGCTAAGGGTAGACAGCTGCTCGTTCCACCCCACCCCCCGCCTTAATTGGTTCTCCTCCCTTCCAACGGTGTTGAGGCGGGTGGGAACAGCAGGGGGTGAAGGTGCTGTGTTTAAAGAGGTGGAGTTATGCAGATCTAAAACGCGTGGATTGCAGCAGCAGCAAGCCGAAAAGTGCAGGCATGTAAGGGATCTAGAGGTTGACAACATGTCTTCTTAACGGGAGTCCAGGAGCTCATCTCCACAAATGGACTTTTTAGGATCCTTGGGTGGCTCCGTAGTTTGAAACCAATTCTGGTTATCGCTTCTCGGCCTTTTGGCTAAGATCAAGTGTAGTATCTGTTCTTATCAGTTTAATATCTGATACGTCCCCTATCTGGGGACCATATATTAAATGGATTTTTAGAACAGGGAGATGGAAAAAGAGCTTGCTCTGTCCACTCCACGCATTGACCTGGTATTGCAGTATCTCCAGGACCGGTGCACCCCTTCTTTAATGCAGTTTCTAAAATCAGAAAGAATTGAATTCAATGTTTTTTGTTCATTTTGCTTGTTTGTCGGATTTTGGGATGGACTCTTTGGCTCTGCTTTTCTTCTCCTCATTGGATTTTTCATGTTCAAAGTTGCAGAAGCCAGATTACAAGCTCATTTTGGTTCAACTTCAGCAACTGTGCATTGCATTGCCATGTAATGTGATGCAATGCTATCTTTCTAGCTCTCCCTTTTTACTTCCTTTTGGATAAACAGACATATTAGGCAAGCATTTTGGAGCTTTCACCTAAATAACTACAGGTGGTGAGATAAGCTGCACAATATAATTGACCTTTCAGTATATTGTTGCACACACACCATCTATTTAGCAAATGCCCTTGTTATCAACAGCAGCCTTTTAAACTCACCTGAGCTAACAGGTATGTGCGCTGGTTACTCTGCTGCGCTTAAAATTTCTTTTTTGGTTTGCTACAATGCCTTTTCTGAAACGTTGTCTCCTTCTGCTGGAACACTGACTTCTTTCATTTAATGCCTGCAGACTATAAAAGAGAACCCAACCCAAAAAGTTTGGTTGATTAGTCTGTGGCATTCTGTTAAACTGTTGCTTATGGCGGTCTCTGTGAGCTTCTCAGCGACATTCAGCCAGCCAGGTATCCTGCCTGCAGTAGATGGAATGTGGCAATGGAACGCTGGCTGCGCGTGTCATAATAGGCTCTGAGCCTTTATATACCTGTGCACAGCAGCAGCCACCTTCAGTCTGCTGCTGGACAGCCAGCAGCAGCAGCAGCAGGAGAGGTATGTAATCAGGAGCCCTCCTGCTAAGGGTAGACAGCTGCTCGTTCCACCCCACCCCCCGCCTTAATTGGTTCTCCTCCCTTCCAACGGTGTTGAGGCGGGTGGGAACAGCAGGGGGTGAAGGTGCTGTGTTTAAAGAGGTGGAGTTATGCAGATCTAAAACGCGTGGATTGCAGCAGCAGCAAGCCGAAAAGTGCAGGCATGTAAGGGATCTAGAGGTTGACAACATGTCTTCTTAACGGGAGTCCAGGAGCTCATCTCCACAAATGGACTTTTTAGGATCCTTGGGTGGCTCCGTAGTTTGAAACCAATTCTGGTTATCGCTTCTCGGCCTTTTGGCTAAGATCAAGTGTAGTATCTTTCGAAAAGGCGGTTTTGGATGTTGGCCGCCCTAGTAGATTGATACATTATGCACACTGGGGTTTAGGCGCTTGTTAGTACGCCAGGTGGCTAATATAGTCATATGGTGGAAAGCATGGCCCCCCAGGATCGACGCCATTGGGCCGGGGAAGATCGAAAGCCCGAAGTGTGAAGTGCCCCAGGAGTGGTGACCCTGGGGTGCCTTAACTCACTGGGATTGGGAACCCCACTTGAGTTTATGGCACATTTGCACAAGCACTTCAAATTTTCTTTCTTCGCACACACCCTTATTCCGGGCCTTCTGGCCTTAGGATGGGGAATTTTTCAATTCCCGGTCGAAGGTCCGGGCAGTATTATACTGTGAAACATTCACTATTTATTTAATTTCTTTGTCACTGTGTGTCCACTTATTCACGTGTGTCACGTCCTACTAGGATTTTGTCGGGATGCGGTTCCCTTACGGGTTCCTCTCTTGGCAGGTCTAGGGGGGGAGTGTGTGGCCATCAGGTTCCGCTCCCCCCTGAACCCCCCTGGCTCTCCTCTTTCGGGAGGAGAGCGTTGTTGGCTCCCCTCTTCCGGGAGGGGAGCACAGTCTTTGGCTCCCAGTGCCTTGCTCGGGTGAGAACTCGGGCAGGTGCTGGGGGTAAGATTGGGTCGCCTCTGGCTTCGGCTGGAGGTGGCTTTTTGTCCCTGTTCCTCGCTGTGGCCTTTTGGCTCGGAGGGACGGGGAATGGTTTGGGGGACCCTTCTCCTTTTGGAGAGGGTTTCAAGAAGACCAGCATCCTAGTGCACTTTTTTTGTGGCACTTGTCACTTTTTTAAGCGCACTCGGGTTTTGTACACGATTTCGGGCTTTCAAAAAAAAAAAAAAAAAAATCTGTTCTTATCAGTTTAATATCTGATACGTCCCCTATCTGGGGACCATATATTAAATGGATTTTTAGAACAGGGAGATGGAAAAAGAGCTTGCTCTGTCCACTCCACGCATTGACCTGGTATTGCAGTATCTCCAGGACCGGTGCACCCCTTCTTTAATGCAGTTTCTAAAATCAGAAAGAATTGAATTCAATGTTTTTTGTTCATTTTGCTTGTTTGTCGGATATTGGGATGGACTCTTTGGCTCTGCTTTTCTTCTCCTCATTGGATTTTTCATGTTCAAAGTTGCAGAAGCCAGATTACAAGCTCATTTTGGTTCAACTTCAGCAACTGTGCATTGCATTGCCATGTAATGTGATGCAATGCTATCTTTCTAGCTCTCCCTTTTTACTTCCTTTTGGATAAACAGACATATTAGGCAAGCATTTTGGAGCTTTCACCTAAATAACTACAGGTGGTGAGATAAGCTGCACAATATAATTGACCTTTCAGTATATTGTTGCACACACACCATCTATTTAGCAAATGCCCTTGTTATCAACAGCAGCCTTTTAAACTCACCTGAGCTAACAGGTATGTGCGCTGGTTACTCTGCTGCACTTAAAATTTCTTTTTTGGTTTGCTACAATGCCTTTTCTGAAACGTTGTCTCCTTCTGCTGGAACACTGACTTCTTTCATTTAATGCCTGCAGACTATAAAAGAGAACCCAACCCAAAAAGTTTGGTTGATTAGTCTGTGGCATTCTGTTAAACTGTTGCTTATGGCGGTCTCTGTGAGCTTCTCAGCGACATTCAGCCAGCCAGGTATCCTGCCTGCAGTAGATGGAATGTGGCAATGGAACGCTGGCTGCGCGTGTCATAATAGGCTCTGAGCCTTTATATACCTGTGCACAGCAGCAGCCACCTTCAGTCTGCTGCTGGACAGCCAGCAGCAGCAGCAGCAGGAGAGGTATGTAATCAGGAGCCTTCCTGCTAAGGGTAGACAGCTGCTCGTTCCACCCCACCCCCCGCCTTAATTGGTTCTCCTCCCTTCCAACGGTGTTGAGGCGGGTGGGAACAGCAGGGGGTGAAGGTGCTGTGTTTAAAGAGGTGGAGTTATGCAGATCTAAAACGCGTGGATTGCAGCAGCAGCAAGCCGAAAAGTGCAGGCATGTAAGGGATCTAGAGGTTGACAACATGTCTTCTTAACGGGAGTCCAGGAGCTCATCTCCACAAATGGACTTTTTAGGATCCTTGGGTGGCTCCGTAGTTTGAAACCAATTCTGGTTATCGCTTCTCGGCCTTTTGGCTAAGATCAAGTGTAGTATCTGTTCTTATCAGTTTAATATCTGATACGTCCCCTATCTGGGGACCATATATTAAATGGATTTTTAGAACAGGGAGATGGAAAAAGAGCTTGCTCTGTCCACTCCACGCATTGACCTGGTATTGCAGTATCTCCAGGACCGGTGCACCCCTTCTTTAATGCAGTTTCTAAAATCAGAAAGAATTGAATTCAATGTTTTGTGTTCATTTTGCTTGTTTGTCGGATTTTGGGATGGACTCTTTGGCTCTGCTTTTCTTCTCCTCATTGGATTTTTCATGTTCAAAGTTGCAGAAGCCAGATTACAAGCTCATTTTGGTTCAACTTCAGCAACTGTGCATTGCATTGCCATGTAATGTGATGCAATGCTATCTTTCTAGCTCTCCCTTTTTACTTCCTTTTGGATAAACAGACATATTAGGCAAGCATTTTGGAGCTTTCACCTAAATAACTACAGGTGGTGAGATAAGCTGCACAATATAATTGACCTTTCAGTATATTGTTGCACACACACCATCTATTTAGCAAATGCCCTTGTTATCAACAGCAGCCTTTTAAACTCACCTGAGCTAACAGGTATGTGCGCTGGTTACTCTGCTGCGCTTAAAATTTCTTTTTTGGTTTGCTACAATGCCTTTTCTGAAACGTTGTCTCCTTCTGCTGGAACACTGACTTCTTTCATTTAATGCCTGCAGACTATAAAAGAGAACCCAACCCAAAAAGTTTGGTTGATTAGTCTGTGGCATTCTGTTAAACTGTTGCTTATGGCGGTCTCTGTGAGCTTCTCAGCGACATTCAGCCAGCCAGGTATCCTGCCTGCAGTAGATGGAATGTGGCAATGGAACGCTGGCTGCGCGTGTCATAATAGGCTCTGAGCCTTTATATACCTGTGCACAGCAGCAGCCACCTTCAGTCTGCTGCTGGACAGCCAGCAGCAGCAGCAGCAGGAGAGGTATGTAATCAGGAGCCCTCCTGCTAAGGGTAGACAGCTGCTCATTCCACCCCACCCCCCGCCTTAATTGGTTCTCCTCCCTTCCAACGGTGTTGAGGCGGGTGGGAACAGCAGGGGGTGAAGGTGCTGTGTTTAAAGAGGTGGAGTTATGCAGATCTAAAACGCGTGGATTGCAGCAGCAGCAAGCCGAAAAGTGCAGGCATGTAAGGGATCTAGAGGTTGACAACATGTCTTCTTAACGGGAGTCCAGGAGCTCATCTCCACAAATGGACTTTTTAGGATCCTTGGGTGGCTCCGTAGTTTGAAACCAATTCTGGTTATCGCTTCTCGGCCTTTTGGCTAAGATCAAGTGTAGTATCTGTTCTTATCAGTTTAATATCTGATACGTCCCCTATCTGGGGACCATATATTAAATGGATTTTTAGAACAGGGAGATGGAAAAAGAGCTTGCTCTGTCCACTCCACGCATTGACCTGGTATTGCAGTATCTCCAGGACCGGTGCACCCCTTCTTTAATGCAGTTTCTAAAATCAGAAAGAATTGAATTCAATGTTTTTTGTTCATTTTGCTTGTTTGTCGGATTTTGGGATGGACTCTTTGGCTCTGCTTTTCTTCTCCTCATTGGATTTTTCATGTTCAAAGTTGCAGAAGCCAGATTACAAGCTCATTTTGGTTAAACTTCAGCAACTGTGCATTGCATTGCCATGTAATGTGATGCAATGCTATCTTTCTAGCTCTCCCTTTTTAATTCCTTTTGGATAAACAGACATATTAGGCAAGCATTTTGGAGCTTTCACCTAAATAACTACAGGTGGTGAGATAAGCTGCACAATATAATTGACCTTTCAGTATATTGTTGCACACACACCATCTATTTAGCAAATGCCCTTGTTATCAACAGCAGCCTTTTAAACTCACCTGAGCTAACAGGTATGTGCGCTGGTTACTCTGCTGCGCTTAAAATTTCTTTTTTGGTTTGCTACAATGCCTTTTCTGAAACGTTGTCTCCTTCTGCTGGAACACTGACTTCTTTCATTTAATGCCTGCAGACTATAAAAGAGAACCTAACCCAAAAAGTTTGGTTGATTAGTCTGTGTCATTCTGTTAAACTGTTGCTTATGGAGGTCTCTGTGAGCTTCTCAGCGACATTCAGCCAGCCAGGTATCCTGCCTGCAGTAGATGGAATGTGGCAATGGAACGCTGGCTGCGCGTGTCATAATAGGCTCTGAGCCTTTATATACCTGTGCACAGCAGCAGCCATCTTCAGTCTGCTGCTGGACAGCCAGCAGCAGCAGCAGCAGGAGAGGTATGTAATCAGGAGCCCTCCTGCTAAGGGTAGACAGCTGCTCGTTCCACCCCACCCCCCGCCTTAATTGGTTCTCCTCCCTTCCAACGGTGTTGAGGCGGGTGGGAACAGCAGGGGGTGAAGGTGCTGTGTTTAAAGAGGTGGAGTTATGCAGATCTAAAACGCGTGGATTGCAGCAGCAGCAAGCCGAAAAGTGCAGGCATGTAAGGGATCTAGAGGTTGACAACATGTCTTCTTAACGGGAGTCCAGGAGCTCATCTCCACAAATGGACTTTTTAGGATCCTTGGGTGGCTCCGTAGTTTGAAACCAATTCTGGTTATCGCTTCTCGGCCTTTTGGCTAAGATCAAGTGTAGTATCTGTTCTTATCAGTTTAATATCTGATACGTCCCCTATCTGGGGACCATATATTAAATGGATTTTTAGAACAGGGAGATGGAAAAAGAGCTTGCTCTGTCCACTCCACGCATTGACCTGGTATTGCAGTATCTCCAGGACCGGTGCACCCCTTCTTTAATGCAGTTTCTAAAATCAGAAAGAATTGAATTCAATGTTTTTTGTTCATTTTGCTTGTTTGTCGGATTTTGGGATGGACTCTTTGGCTCTGCTTTTCTTCTCCTCATTGGATTTTTCATGTTCAAAGTTGCAGAAGCCAGATTACAAGCTCATTTTGGTTCAACTTCAGCAACTGTGCATTGCATTGCCATGTAATGTGATGCAATGCTATCTTTCTAGCTCTCCCTTTTTACTTCCTTTTGGATAAACAGACATATTAGGCAAGCATTTTGGAGCTTTCACCTAAATAACTACAGGTGGTGAGATAAGCTGCACAATATAATTGACCTTTCAGTATATTGTTGCACACACACCATCTATTTAGCAAATGCCCTTGTTATCAACAGCAGCCTTTTAAACTCACCTGAGCTAACAGGTATGTGCGCTGGTTACTCTGCTGCGCTTAAAATTTCTTTTTTGGTTTGCTACAATGCCTTTTCTGAAACGTTGTCTCCTTCTGCTGGAACACTGACTTCTTTCATTTAATGCCTGCAGACTATAAAAGAGAACCCAACCCAAAAAGTTTGGTTGATTAGTCTGTGGCATTCTGTTAAACTGTTGCTTATGGCGGTCTCTGTGAGCTTCTCAGCGACATTCAGCCAGCCAGGTATCCTGCCTGCAGTAGATGGAATGTGGCAATGGAACGCTGGCTGCGCGTGTCATAATAGGCTCTGAGCCTTTATATACCTGTGCACAGCAGCAGCCACCTTCAGTCTGCTGCTGGACAGCCAGCAGCAGCAGCAGCAGGAGAGGTATGTAATCAGGAGCCCTCCTGCTAAGGGTAGACAGCTGCTCGTTCCACCCCACCCCCCGCCTTAATTGGTTCTCCTCCCTTCCAACGGTGTTGAGGCGGGTGGGAACAGCAGGGGGTGAAGGTGCTGTGTTTAAAGAGGTGGAGTTATGCAGATCTAAAACGCGTGGATTGCAGCAGCAGCAAGCCGAAAAGTGCAGGCATGTAAGGGATCTAGAGGTTGACAACATGTCTTCTTAACGGGAGTCCAGGAGCTCATCTCCACAAATGGACTTTTTAGGATCCTTGGGTGGCTCCGTAGTTTGAAACCAATTCTGGTTATCGCTTCTCGGCCTTTTGGCTAAGATCAAGTGTAGTATCTTTCGAAAAGGCGGTTTTGGATGTTGGCCGCCCTAGTAGATTGATACATTATGCACACTGGGGTTTAGGCGCTTGTTAGTACGCCAGGTGGCTAATATAGTCATATGGTGGAAAGCATGGCCCCCCAGGATCGACGCCATTGGGCCGGGGAAGATCGAAAGCCCGAAGTGTGAAGTGCCCCAGGAGTGGTGACCCTGGGGTGCCTTAACTCACTGGGATTGGGAACCCCACTTGAGTTTATGGCACATTTGCACAAGCACTTCAAATTTTCTTTCTTCGCACACACCCTTATTCCGGGCCTTCTGGCCTTAGGATGGGGAATTTTTCAATTCCCGGTCGAAGGTCCGGGCAGTATTATACTGTGAAACATTCACTATTTATTTAATTTCTTTGTCACTGTGTGTCCACTTATTCACGTGTGTCACGTCCTACTAGGATTTTGTCGGGATGCGGTTCCCTTACGGGTTCCTCTCTTGGCAGGTCTAGGGGGGGAGTGTGTGGCCATCAGGTTCCGCTCCCCCCTGAACCCCCCTGGCTCTCCTCTTTCGGGAGGAGAGCGTTGTTGGCTCCCCTCTTCCGGGAGGGGAGCACAGTCTTTGGCTCCCAGTGCCTTGCTCGGGTGAGAACTCGGGCAGGTGCTGGGGGTAAGATTGGGTCGCCTCTGGCTTCGGCTGGAGGTGGCTTTTTGTCCCTGTTCCTCGCTGTGGCCTTTTGGCTCGGAGGGACGGGGAATGGTTTGGGGGACCCTTCTCCTTTTGGAGAGGGTTTCAAGAAGACCAGCATCCTAGTGCACTTTTTTTGTGGCACTTGTCACTTTTTTAAGCGCACTCGGGTTTTGTACACGATTTCGGGCTTTCAAAAAAAAAAAAAAAAAAATCTGTTCTTATCAGTTTAATATCTGATACGTCCCCTATCTGGGGACCATATATTAAATGGATTTTTAGAACAGGGAGATGGAAAAAGAGCTTGCTCTGTCCACTCCACGCATTGACCTGGTATTGCAGTATCTCCAGGACCGGTGCACCCCTTCTTTAATGCAGTTTCTAAAATCAGAAAGAATTGAATTCAATGTTTTTTGTTCATTTTGCTTGTTTGTCGGATATTGGGATGGACTCTTTGGCTCTGCTTTTCTTCTCCTCATTGGATTTTTCATGTTCAAAGTTGCAGAAGCCAGATTACAAGCTCATTTTGGTTCAACTTCAGCAACTGTGCATTGCATTGCCATGTAATGTGATGCAATGCTATCTTTCTAGCTCTCCCTTTTTACTTCCTTTTGGATAAACAGACATATTAGGCAAGCATTTTGGAGCTTTCACCTAAATAACTACAGGTGGTGAGATAAGCTGCACAATATAATTGACCTTTCAGTATATTGTTGCACACACACCATCTATTTAGCAAATGCCCTTGTTATCAACAGCAGCCTTTTAAACTCACCTGAGCTAACAGGTATGTGCGCTGGTTACTCTGCTGCACTTAAAATTTCTTTTTTGGTTTGCTACAATGCCTTTTCTGAAACGTTGTCTCCTTCTGCTGGAACACTGACTTCTTTCATTTAATGCCTGCAGACTATAAAAGAGAACCCAACCCAAAAAGTTTGGTTGATTAGTCTGTGGCATTCTGTTAAACTGTTGCTTATGGCGGTCTCTGTGAGCTTCTCAGCGACATTCAGCCAGCCAGGTATCCTGCCTGCAGTAGATGGAATGTGGCAATGGAACGCTGGCTGCGCGTGTCATAATAGGCTCTGAGCCTTTATATACCTGTGCACAGCAGCAGCCACCTTCAGTCTGCTGCTGGACAGCCAGCAGCAGCAGCAGCAGGAGAGGTATGTAATCAGGAGCCTTCCTGCTAAGGGTAGACAGCTGCTCGTTCCACCCCACCCCCCGCCTTAATTGGTTCTCCTCCCTTCCAACGGTGTTGAGGCGGGTGGGAACAGCAGGGGGTGAAGGTGCTGTGTTTAAAGAGGTGGAGTTATGCAGATCTAAAACGCGTGGATTGCAGCAGCAGCAAGCCGAAAAGTGCAGGCATGTAAGGGATCTAGAGGTTGACAACATGTCTTCTTAACGGGAGTCCAGGAGCTCATCTCCACAAATGGACTTTTTAGGATCCTTGGGTGGCTCCGTAGTTTGAAACCAATTCTGGTTATCGCTTCTCGGCCTTTTGGCTAAGATCAAGTGTAGTATCTGTTCTTATCAGTTTAATATCTGATACGTCCCCTATCTGGGGACCATATATTAAATGGATTTTTAGAACAGGGAGATGGAAAAAGAGCTTGCTCTGTCCACTCCACGCATTGACCTGGTATTGCAGTATCTCCAGGACCGGTGCACCCCTTCTTTAATGCAGTTTCTAAAATCAGAAAGAATTGAATTCAATGTTTTGTGTTCATTTTGCTTGTTTGTCGGATTTTGGGATGGACTCTTTGGCTCTGCTTTTCTTCTCCTCATTGGATTTTTCATGTTCAAAGTTGCAGAAGCCAGATTACAAGCTCATTTTGGTTCAACTTCAGCAACTGTGCATTGCATTGCCATGTAATGTGATGCAATGCTATCTTTCTAGCTCTCCCTTTTTACTTCCTTTTGGATAAACAGACATATTAGGCAAGCATTTTGGAGCTTTCACCTAAATAACTACAGGTGGTGAGATAAGCTGCACAATATAATTGACCTTTCAGTATATTGTTGCACACACACCATCTATTTAGCAAATGCCCTTGTTATCAACAGCAGCCTTTTAAACTCACCTGAGCTAACAGGTATGTGCGCTGGTTACTCTGCTGCGCTTAAAATTTCTTTTTTGGTTTGCTACAATGCCTTTTCTGAAACGTTGTCTCCTTCTGCTGGAACACTGACTTCTTTCATTTAATGCCTGCAGACTATAAAAGAGAACCCAACCCAAAAAGTTTGGTTGATTAGTCTGTGGCATTCTGTTAAACTGTTGCTTATGGCGGTCTCTGTGAGCTTCTCAGCGACATTCAGCCAGCCAGGTATCCTGCCTGCAGTAGATGGAATGTGGCAATGGAACGCTGGCTGCGCGTGTCATAATAGGCTCTGAGCCTTTATATACCTGTGCACAGCAGCAGCCACCTTCAGTCTGCTGCTGGACAGCCAGCAGCAGCAGCAGCAGGAGAGGTATGTAATCAGGAGCCCTCCTGCTAAGGGTAGACAGCTGCTCATTCCACCCCACCCCCCGCCTTAATTGGTTCTCCTCCCTTCCAACGGTGTTGAGGCGGGTGGGAACAGCAGGGGGTGAAGGTGCTGTGTTTAAAGAGGTGGAGTTATGCAGATCTAAAACGCGTGGATTGCAGCAGCAGCAAGCCGAAAAGTGCAGGCATGTAAGGGATCTAGAGGTTGACAACATGTCTTCTTAACGGGAGTCCAGGAGCTCATCTCCACAAATGGACTTTTTAGGATCCTTGGGTGGCTCCGTAGTTTGAAACCAATTCTGGTTATCGCTTCTCGGCCTTTTGGCTAAGATCAAGTGTAGTATCTGTTCTTATCAGTTTAATATCTGATACGTCCCCTATCTGGGGACCATATATTAAATGGATTTTTAGAACAGGGAGATGGAAAAAGAGCTTGCTCTGTCCACTCCACGCATTGACCTGGTATTGCAGTATCTCCAGGACCGGTGCACCCCTTCTTTAATGCAGTTTCTAAAATCAGAAAGAATTGAATTCAATGTTTTTTGTTCATTTTGCTTGTTTGTCGGATTTTGGGATGGACTCTTTGGCTCTGCTTTTCTTCTCCTCATTGGATTTTTCATGTTCAAAGTTGCAGAAGCCAGATTACAAGCTCATTTTGGTTAAACTTCAGCAACTGTGCATTGCATTGCCATGTAATGTGATGCAATGCTATCTTTCTAGCTCTCCCTTTTTAATTCCTTTTGGATAAACAGACATATTAGGCAAGCATTTTGGAGCTTTCACCTAAATAACTACAGGTGGTGAGATAAGCTGCACAATATAATTGACCTTTCAGTATATTGTTGCACACACACCATCTATTTAGCAAATGCCCTTGTTATCAACAGCAGCCTTTTAAACTCACCTGAGCTAACAGGTATGTGCGCTGGTTACTCTGCTGCGCTTAAAATTTCTTTTTTGGTTTGCTACAATGCCTTTTCTGAAACGTTGTCTCCTTCTGCTGGAACACTGACTTCTTTCATTTAATGCCTGCAGACTATAAAAGAGAACCTAACCCAAAAAGTTTGGTTGATTAGTCTGTGTCATTCTGTTAAACTGTTGCTTATGGAGGTCTCTGTGAGCTTCTCAGCGACATTCAGCCAGCCAGGTATCCTGCCTGCAGTAGATGGAATGTGGCAATGGAACGCTGGCTGCGCGTGTCATAATAGGCTCTGAGCCTTTATATACCTGTGCACAGCAGCAGCCATCTTCAGTCTGCTGCTGGACAGCCAGCAGCAGCAGCAGCAGGAGAGGTATGTAATCAGGAGCCCTCCTGCTAAGGGTAGACAGCTACTCGTTCCACCCCACCCCCCGCCTTAATTGGTTCTCCTCCCTTCCAACGGTGTTGAGGCGGGTGGGAACAGCAGGGGGTGAAGGTGCTGTGTTTAAAGAGGTGGAGTTATGCAGATCTAAAACGCGTGGATTGCAGCAGCAGCAAGCCGAAAAGTGCAGGCATGTAAGGGATCTAGAGGTTGACAACATGTCTTCTTAACGGGAGTCCAGGAGCTCATCTCCACAAATGGACTTTTTAGGATCCTTGGGTGGCTCCGTAGTTTGAAACCAATTCTGGTTATCGCTTCTCGGCCTTTTGGCTAAGATCAAGTGTAGTATCTGTTCTTATCAGTTTAATATCTGATACGTCCCCTATCTGGGGACCATATATTAAATGGATTTTTAGAACAGGGAGATGGAAAAAGAGCTTGCTCTGTCCACTCCACGCATTGACCTGGTATTGCAGTATCTCCAGGACCGGTGCACCCCTTCTTTAATGCAGTTTCTAAAATCAGAAAGAATTGAATTCAATGTTTTTTGTTCATTTTGCTTGTTTGTCGGATTTTGGGATGGACTCTTTGGCTCTGCTTTTCTTCTCCTCATTGGATTTTTCATGTTCAAAGTTGCAGAAGCCAGATTACAAGCTCATTTTGGTTCAACTTCAGCAACTGTGCATTGCATTGCCATGTAATGTGATGCAATGCTATCTTTCTAGCTCTCCCTTTTTACTTCCTTTTGGATAAACAGACATATTAGGCAAGCATTTTGGAGCTTTCACCTAAATAACTACAGGTGGTGAGATAAGCTGCACAATATAATTGACCTTTCAGTATATTGTTGCACACACACCATCTATTTAGCAAATGCCCTTGTTATCAACAGCAGCCTTTTAAACTCACCTGAGCTAACAGGTATGTGCGCTGGTTACTCTGCTGCGCTTAAAATTTCTTTTTTGGTTTGCTACAATGCCTTTTCTGAAACGTTGTCTCCTTCTGCTGGAACACTGACTTCTTTCATTTAATGCCTGCAGACTATAAAAGAGAACCCAACCCAAAAAGTTTGGTTGATTAGTCTGTGGCATTCTGTTAAACTGTTGCTTATGGCGGTCTCTGTGAGCTTCTCAGCGACATTCAGCCAGCCAGGTATCCTGCCTGCAGTAGATGGAATGTGGCAATGGAACGCTGGCTGCGCGTGTCATAATAGGCTCTGAGCCTTTATATACCTGTGCACAGCAGCAGCCACCTTCAGTCTGCTGCTGGACAGCCAGCAGCAGCAGCAGCAGGAGAGGTATGTAATCAGGAGCCCTCCTGCTAAGGGTAGACAGCTGCTCGTTCCACCCCACCCCCCGCCTTAATTGGTTCTCCTCCCTTCCAAGGGTGTTGAGGCGGGTGGGAACAGCAGGGGGTGAAGGTGCTGTGTTTAAAGAGGTGGAGTTATGCAGATCTAAAACGCGTGGATTGCAGCAGCAGCAAGCCGAAAAGTGCAGGCATGTAAGGGATCTAGAGGTTGACAACATGTCTTCTTAACGGGAGTCCAGGAGCTCATCTCCACAAATGGACTTTTTAGGATCCTTGGGTGGCTCCGTAGTTTGAAACCAATTCTGGTTATCGCTTCTCGGCCTTTTGGCTAAGATCAAGTGTAGTATCTGTTCTTATCAGTTTAATATCTGATACGTCCCCTATCTGGGGACCATATATTAAATGGATTTTTAGAACAGGGAGATGGAAAAAGAGCTTGCTCTGTCCACTCCACGCATTGACCTGGTATTGCAGTATCTCCAGGACCGGTGCACCCCTTCTTTAATGCAGTTTCTAAAATCAGAAAGAATTGAATTCAATGTTTTTTGTTCATTTTGCTTGTTTGTCGGATTTTGGGATGGACTCTTTGGCTCTGCTTTTCTTCTCCTCATTGGATTTTTCATGTTCAAAGTTGCAGAAGCCAGATTACAAGCTCATTTTGGTTCAACTTCAGCAACTGTGCATTGCATTGCCATGTAATGTGATGCAATGCTATCTTTCTAGCTCTCCCTTTTTACTTCCTTTTGGATAAACAGACATATTAGGCAAGCATTTTGGAGCTTTCACCTAAATAACTACAGGTGGTGAGATAAGCTGCACAATATAATTGACCTTTCAGTATATTGTTGCACACACACCATCTATTTAGCAAATGCCCTTGTTATCAACAGCAGCCTTTTAAACTCACCTGAGCTAACAGGTATGTGCGCTGGTTACTCTGCTGCGCTTAAAATTTCTTTTTTGGTTTGCTACAATGCCTTTTCTGAAACGTTGTCTCCTTCTGCTGGAACACTGACTTCTTTCATTTAATGCCTGCAGACTATAAAAGAGAACCCAACCCAAAAAGTTTGGTTGATTAGTCTGTGGCATTCTGTTAAACTGTTGCTTATGGCGGTCTCTGTGAGCTTCTCAGCGACATTCAGCCAGCCAGGTATCCTGCCTGCAGTAGATGGAATGTGGCAATGGAACGCTGGCTGCGCGTGTCATAATAGGCTCTGAGCCTTTATATACCTGTGCACAGCAGCAGCCACCTTCAGTCTGCTGCTGGACAGCCAGCAGCAGCAGCAGCAGGAGAGGTATGTAATCAGGAGCCCTCCTGCTAAGGGTAGACAGCTGCTCGTTCCACCCCACCCCACGCCTTAATTGGTTCTCCTCCCTTCCAACGGTGTTGAGGCGGGTGGGAACAGCAGGGGGTGAAGGTGCTGTGTTTAAAGAGGTGGAGTTATGCAGATCTAAAACGCGTGGATTGCAGCAGCAGCAAGCCGAAAAGTGCAGGCATGTAAGGGATCTAGAGGTTGACAACATGTCTTCTTAACGGGAGTCCAGGAGCTCATCTCCACAAATGGACTTTTCAGGATCCTTGGGTGGCTCCGTAGTTTGAAACCAATTCTGGTTATCGCTTCTCGGCCTTTTGGCTGCGATCGTATGACTGTACCTTGATTGGTGCGAGTCTCCTGGAGGAATCCGGACCCTTTTGTGGAGGATTTTCTGCTTTTTCCTGTGGTATTCCATACCGACAGAATCCAAGATGTCTTTTGTGAAGAACACCATCCGTTTGTCCGTGGATCCATCTGACCAGAACAAGAACAACGTGGTTTTCATTGTCCAAGACATCGTTGAAGGCAAAGCTGGAGCAAGACGTTCTGAGATCTTCAGTGTCAACGAATTTTCACGTCAAGGTAATTATGACGTTACCTTTATGGACCAGGATGTTTGCCTTAATGTCTTTGAATGGCTCCGTGGTCACTCTAGTGACCCCTGCTTGGAAGGAGTTAGATGGGAACCTTTGTTTGGTCTGCAAGAAAAGGAGGTGACTGTGACTGTCTATAACCCTTTTACAGACCCTGAGCTGCTGGAGTGCTTCCTCTCTCGCTACTGTGAATATGTGCGGAAGGGAGTGAAGCAAGTCAATTGTCTAGGAATCTTTAACTGTCAGTATAAATTCCGTGTGAAATTGAAAAGGGATCCTGACAGTGTGGGGGGCTTTAGACACCCTCCATCAAATTTTTCCGTTGCAGGCCATAGAGGTTTCCTCTTTTACCCAGGCCAGCCCATGTTTTGCCGTAGATGCTTTTCTTTCGGACATACCATGGTAACATGCCTTAAAGGGCAGTGTTGCTGAAATTGCAGAAAGGAGGGGCATATGGCCAACCAGTGTCCAGAGGCCAAGTCCTGTGATGTCTGTGGGAGTAGTGATCACATGTATAAGGACTGTCCTATGAGTGCACCTAGACGTTCTGATAAAGAACAGAAGGAGGAGGAGCTGGAGAGGAGGCAGATGGCAAGCGCACTGAAAGTGCTGGAAAGATTGGAGAGGGAGGAGAGAGAGGGAAGGAGGCGGGAAACTGGTAGAGCCTCTCCCTCTACGGCGCCAGAGGAGGTGTCCCTGAGACCATGTTCTTCTTCTGCTGAAGAAATGAGGAAGAAGCGGAGGGAAGAAAAGGAGTTCTGGAGGGAAGTGGCAAAGGTGGAGAAAAAGGCAGTGTCTGCGAGAATATCTAGGAAAGTGGTGGAAGCAGAGCTGCCTGAGATGATGACTTTTGGAGAGGCAATGGACGCAACAGGATGTGAAGTGCAAATCTCGGAACCCGACAGTCCTGAACACCCTTCGGGTCCTGAAAACATTGAAGATTTTTCTTCGGAGGATGATAGGGGTGCAAAGAAGAGTCGTAGGGAGGATGGTGGGGGCAGTGATGATGCAGATTTTAGTGAGCCTCAGAGGAAGATCAGAACTGCCAGAATGAGGAGTGTGGCTGGTGAAGCCAGCGGGTCGGAAACCAGCTGTTCTGTTCTGATGGCGGAGGAGGATAGTGGTGGTGCTGGATAGTGTCACCATATAATATTGTAAATGTTTTTTCTTTTTGTCCTCTTGTGAGCTTTGGTTTAGGCCAAAGGCTATTTCTTTGTGTAATTGGTGAAGGAGTAGAAGTATTATGGGATTTACCATAGTGTCCCAAAACGTAAGAGTGTTTAAAAGTAAAGTAAGAAGAGCTGCTATTTTTGAGTTTTTAGCTATGCAAAATGCATCTATTTTTTGTTTACAAGAATGTGGGGTAGTGGATGGTGTGAAAGGGGATGAATGGTCTTATGGAGCGTCTGTGTGGTCGGGGAGTGCATGTAATAAGAATGATGGTGTGGGTATTTTGGTTAAAGGAAGGGAGGTTGTTTTGAGTGATTATTTGGTTATTGAGGTGGGGAGATGTATCCTTGCTAATTTTGTATACAAGAATGTAAAGTTTTGTGTTATTAATGTTTATGCGCCAGTTGAAAAAAATGAGCGCAAAAATTTATTTGAAAAAATTAAGCTTTTTGTTCCAGGAAGAATACCTGTGGTAATTGTGGGTGATATGAACTGTGATGTGGGGAGAGTGAATGTGGATGTGTCTGGGAAAGCATTATTGGAGTTAGTGAATGATTTTGGGTTGTGTGATATGCAGCGCGTGTGTAACATGAATCCTTTGTTGAACACTTTCTTTTCTGAGAGTGGTAGGGTACAATCCAGATTGGATTATTGTTTTATTTCTAAAAATATGGTTTCTGTTAATTATAGGCAGGAAAACGTTCTTTTTTCAGATCATGTGTGTATGTTGTGTGAGTTGGATATAAAAGTTGATGGAGTGTTTGGGAGAGGATTGTGGAAGTTAAATGTTAAACTGTTAGAGAATGAAGATGTGAGAAAGGAGTATGAAAGGCGGTATGAAGAATGGTGTAAGCATAAAAATGAGTTTGGGAATGTTTGTGAGTGGTGGGACTGGGTGAAGAAACAAACAAAAATGTTCTTTAAAAATTTAGGATACAAGTATGCAGCAATTAAAAGAGAGAGTTTTGTTAAACTGAACGCGCGGTTGAGCGTTTTGTATAAGTTAAGGGAAGGAGGAGTTGAGGTGGAGGAGGATATTTTAGAGGTAAAAAAGGAGATTAGTGAGTTTTTGTTGGAGAGAGGGAGAAGCATAGTGTTTAGGGCAAAGATTGATAAGATGGAGCAGGATGAGAAATGTTCTCGGTTTTTCTTTAAAAAAGTTTTTGGAAAGAAACAGAGTATGAGCGTGGTGTATGGAGCAGATGGAAGTGAGGTGAGTGGAGAGGATATGTGTGAAGAGGTGGCTAAGTTTTATGAGGATCTGTATGCAGTGAAACAGAGGGATGAATGTTTGGAGAATGATGTTTTGAGTGTGTTAGAGAGTAAGTTGAGTGAAGCAGAAAGAGAGAGAGTGATGGGTGAGGTGACTGGTGATGAGGTATGGAAGGTTATGTGTAGTATGGCTTTGAATAAGACGCCGGGGGAGGATGGCCTCCCAGTAGAATTTTATCGTGTGATGTGGGGTGTGATTGGTAAGGACTTTGTGGATGTATGTAAGTATATGTGGGGAAACATGGAGGTGACTGAGAGTATGCGTGCAGGTATGGTTGTGTTAATTCCTAAGAAAGGGGATTTGAAAAGTCTGAGGAATTGGAGGCCAATAACGTTACTTAATTGTGATTATAAAATCTATTCAAAACTTATGGCTAATAGGATGCGTGATGTGATAGAGAGTGTGATTGGGGATGAGCAGTGTTGTGCGGTACCTGGGAGGCGGATTCATGAGTGTGTGTGTATGTTAAGAGATTGTCTATGGGATTGCATGGGTCGTAAGAAGAGTGTATTTTTGTTAAGTTTGGATTTTGAAAAGGCTTATGATAGGTTGTCGCATGGTTTTTTGTTCAGAGTGTTGTTAAAAATGGGTTTTCCGGCTGATTTTGTTGGGCGAGTGAGAAGTTTGTATGCGGGTGTTTATAGCTGTGTTTTAATGAATGGGTATGTGGGTAGGAAAGTGAATGTGTTTTCGGGTGTGCGACAGGGGTGTCCTTTGTCCCCTGTAGCATTTATTTGTGCAATTGAGCCATTGTTGTGTATGCTGAGGAAAGATAAGGTAATTCGTGGTGTGCAAGTGCCGGGAGGTGGAGGAAAAGAATGGAAGGTGAGTGGTTATATGGATGACGTGTGTGTATTATGTGATTCTGAATGTTCGGTGAGGCGGGTGAAGTTGTTAGTGTCTATTTTTTGTGGTGCATCTGCGTTTAAAGTGAATTGGGAAAAGAGTGAGTGTAAGGGTTTTGGAGGCGGAAGTTTAAGTAGGGATGTAGGTGTGAATGTAGTGAATGGACCTATTAAAGTTTTGGGTGTGAAGTTTTCAGAGAGTTTGGATGGGAAAGAAAGTTGGGATGATGCGAAAGGAAAAGTTGAGCAGAAGTTGAATTTTTGGAAATTGAGGAGTTTATCCTTTTTTGGGAAGATTTTAATTGTTAAGAGTGTGGTGTTGCCAATATTTTTATATATTGCGGTAGTATTTCCACCAGGATATATGTGTATGAGAAGCTTGAATAGAATTTTATTTGTTTTTTTGTGGAACTCGAAAATGGAGAGAGCTAGGAGAGAAATTTTGGTTAAAAGAGTGGAAAAAGGTGGTTTGGGTTTTCCGAATTTGGACGTGTTTTTTGGTGTGAATATCGTTGTGTTTGTTTTGAAAGTGATTAGGGCGGATGGAAAGTTTTCATCTATGTGTAGGTATTTATTTGGAGCGTATTTGTTTCGTTTAAAGTGGCAAGAAAGGGATTTGCGATGTCCGATTGCTTTTGAGGTGCCTGTATGGTATGTGTGGGTTTATAAGTTTTTGGTGAGGTATGAACTGTGTGATGCAGATGTGAGATTGCTGGAGAATAAGAAGGCTGTGTATAGGATGATTGAATGTAGAGAGGTAGAATGTGGAATAAATATGGTTAGGGGTGGTGATGTGCAGAAGGTTTGGAAGAAAGTGCGGATGAGTGGTATGACCAACAAACAGAGTGAAGTTGTGTGGCAGTCTTTACATGGAGTATTACCTGTGAGAGAGTTTCAGAGGAATAGAGGTTTGGTGAGGAGTGAAATGTGTCCAAGAAATGGCTGTGGTGGAAGGGAAAGTGTGTTGCATGTTTTTTGGAATTGCCAGTATGCTAGAGATGTGATTGGGAGAATGGGGCCTTTGTGTAAAGAATTGTGTGGTGTGAATTTGTTGTCTTTTGAGTTGTTTATGTTTGGTTTGGGAATATGTGATGGGACGAAGGAAAGAGTCTTGTGGTTGATGCTTGCATGTATAAAGGAAGTGTTATGGGATGTGAGGAATGTGTATGTGTTTAAAAGGAAGGAAATTGCTGTAAAGGATAGTGTGAAGGTGATTTTGGGGAAGATGTATGTGTGTTTCCTATGGGACAAAAAGAGGAGAGGGGAAGTGGATGCGGAGGGAATATGGAAAGTTAAAAAGTGGAGATATATTGTTAGTACCTCTTGATTTTTGTTATTGTTGTTTTGAAATATGAAATAAATATTTCCGATGATGATGGGGACAGCAAATTGCGTATTGGATTTGACGCAGCTGTTTTGATGGAATTTTCCTTTGTCTGGTTTCCATAGACTGTGGAATTTCCTTGTCTGAGGAGAAAAAAGAAAAAAAAAAAAAAAAAAAAAAAAAAAAATCTGTTCTTATCAGTTTAATATCTGATACGTCCCCTATCTGGGGACCATATATTAAATGGATTTTTAGAACAGGGAGATGGAAAAAGAGCTTGCTCTGTCCACTCCACGCATTGACCTGGTATTGCAGTATCTCCAGGACCGGTGCACCCCTTCTTTAATGCAGTTTCTAAAATCAGAAAGAATTGAATTCAATGTTTTTTGTTCATTTTGCTTGTTTGTCGGATTTTGGGATGGACTCTTTGGCTCTGCTTTTCTTCTCCTCATTGGATTTTTCATGTTCAAAGTTGCAGAAGCCAGATTACAAGCTCATTTTGGTTCAACTTCAGCAACTGTGCATTGCATTGCCATGTAATGTGATGCAATGCTATCTTTCTAGCTCTCCCTTTTTACTTCCTTTTGGATAAACAGACATATTAGGCAAGCATTTTGGAGCTTTCACCTAAATAACTACAGGTGGTGAGATAAGCTGCACAATATAATTGACCTTTCAGTATATTGTTGCACACACACCATCTATTTAGCAAATGCCCTTGTTATCAACAGCAGCCTTTTAAACTCACCTGAGCTAACAGGTATGTGCGCTGGTTACTCTGCTGCGCTTAAAATTTCTTTTTTGGTTTGCTACAATGCCTTTTCTGAAACGTTGTCTCCTTCTGCTGGAACACTGACTTCTTTCATTTAATGCCTGCAGACTATAAAAGAGAACCCAACCCAAAAAGTTTGGTTGATTAGTCTGTGGCATTCTGTTAAACTGTTGCTTATGGCGGTCTCTGTGAGCTTCTCAGCGACATTCAGCCAGCCAGGTATCCTGCCTGCAGTAGATGGAATGTGGCAATGGAACGCTGGCTGCGCGTGTCATAATAGGCTCTGAGCCTTTATATACCTGTGCACAGCAGCAGCCACCTTCAGTCTGCTGCTGGACAGCCAGCAGCAGCAGCAGCAGGAGAGGTATGTAATCAGGAGCCCTCCTGCTAAGGGTAGACAGCTGCTCGTTCCACCCCACCCCCCGCCTTAATTGGTTCTCCTCCCTTCCAACGGTGTTGAGGCGGGTGGGAACAGCAGGGGGTGAAGGTGCTGTGTTTAAAGAGGTGGAGTTATGCAGATCTAAAACGCGTGGATTGCAGCAGCAGCAAGCCGAAAAGTGCAGGCATGTAAGGGATCTAGAGGTTGACAACATGTCTTCTTAACGGGAGTCCAGGAGCTCATCTCCACAAATGGACTTTTCAGGATCCTTGGGTGGCTCCGTAGTTTGAAACCAATTCTGGTTATCGCTTCTCGGCCTTTTGGCTAAGATCAAGTGTAGTATCTGTTCTTATCAGTTTAATATCTGATACGTCCCCTATCTGAGAACCATATATTAAATGGATTTTTAGAACAGGGAGATGGAAAAAGAGCTTGCTCTGTCCACTCCACGCATTGACCTGGTATTGCAGTATCTCCAGGACCGGTGCACCCCTTCTTTAATGCAGTTTCTAAAATCAGAAAGAATTGAATTCAATGTTTTTTGTTCATTTTGCTTGTTTGTCGGATTTGGGGATGGACTCTTTGGCTTTGCTTTTCTTCTCCTCATTGGATTTTTCATGTTCAAAGTTGCAGAAGCCAGATTACAAGCTCATTTTGGTTCAACTTCAGCAACTGTGCATTGCATTGCCATGTAATGTGATGCAATGCTATCTTTCTAGCTCTCCCTTTTTACTTCCTTTTGGATAAACAGACATATTAGGCAAGCATTTTGGAGCTTTCACCTAAATAACTACAGGTGGTGAGATAAGCTGCACAATATAATTGACCTTTCAGTATATTGTTGCACACACACCATCTATTTAGCAAATGCCCTTGTTATCAACAGCAGCCTTTTAAACTCACCTGAGCTAACAGGTATGTGCGCTGGTTACTCTGCTGCGCTAAAAATTTCTTTTTTGGTTTGCTACAATGCCTTTTCTGAAACGTTGTCTCCTTCTGCTGGAACACTGACTTCTTTCATTTAATGCCTGCAGACTATAAAAGAGAACCCAACCCAAAAAGTTTGGTTGATTAGTCTGTGGCATTCTGTTAAACTGTTGCTTATGGCGGTCTCTGTGAGCTTCTCAGCGACATTCAGCCAGCCAGGTATCCTGCCTGCAGTAGATGGAATGTGGCAATGGAACGCTGGCTGCGCGTGTCATAATAGGCTCTGAGCCTTTATATACCTGTGCACAGCAGCAGCCACCTTCAGTCTGCTGCTGGACAGCCAGCAGCAGCAGCAGGAGAGGTATGTAATCAGGAGCCCTCCTGCTAAGGGTAGACAGCTGCTCGTTCCACCCCACCCCCCGCCTTAATTGGTTCTCCTCCCTTCCAACGGTGTTGAGGCGGGTGGGAACAGCAGGGGGTGAAGGTGCTGTGTTTAAAGAGGTGGAGTTATGCAGATCTAAAACGCGTGGATTGCAGCAGCAGCAAGCCGAAAAGTGCAGGCATGTAAGGGATCTAGAGGTTGACAACATGTCTTCTTAACGGGAGTCCAGGAGCTCATCTCCACAAATGGACTTTTCAGGATCCTTGGGTGGCTCCGTAGTTTGAAACCAATTCTGGTTATCGCTTCTCGGCCTTTTGGCTAAGATCAAGTGTAGTATCTGTTCTTATCAGTTTAATATCTGATACGTCCCCTATCTGGGGACCATATATTAAATGGATTTTTAGAACAGGGAGATGGAAAAAGAGCTTGCTCTGTCCACTCCACGCATTGACCTGGTATTGCAGTATCTCCAGGACCGGTGCACCCCTTCTTTAATGCAGTTTCTAAAATCAGAAAGAATTGAATTCAATGTTTTTTGTTCATTTTGCTTGTTTGTCGGATTTTGGGATGGACTCTTTGGCTTTGCTTTTCTTCTCCTCATTGGATTTTTCATGTTCAAAGTTGCAGAAGCCAGATTACAAGCTCATTTTGGTTCAACTTCAGCAACTGTGCATTGCATTGCCATATAATGTGATGCAATGCTATCTTTCTAGCTCTCCCTTTTTACTTCCTTTTGGATAAACAGACATATTAGGCAAGCATTTTGGAGCTTTCACCTAAATAACTACAGGTGGTGAGATAAGCTGCACAATATAATTGACCTTTCAGTATATTGTTGCACACACACCATCTATTTAGCAAATGCCCTTGTTATCAACAGCAGCCTTTTAAACTCACCTGAGCTAACAGGTATGTGCGCTGGTTACTCTGCTGCGCTTAAAATTTCTTTTTTGGTTTGCTACAATGCCTTTTCTGAAACGTTGTCTCCTTCTGCTGGAACACTGACTTCTTTCATTTAATGCCTGCAGACTATAAAAGAGAACCCAACCCAAAAAGTTTGGTTGATTAGTCTGTGGCATTCTGTTAAACTGTTGCTTATGGCGGTCTCTGTGAGCTTCTCAGTGACATTCAGCCAGCCAGGTATCTGCCTGCAGTAGATGGAATGTGGCAATGGAACGCTGGCTGCGCGTGTCATAATAGGCTCTGAGCCTTTATATACCTGTGCACAGCAGCAGCCACCTTCAGTCTGCTGCTGGACAGCCAGCAGCAGCAGCAGCAGGAGAGGTATGTAATCAGGAGCCCTCCTGCTAAGGGTAGACAGCTGCTCGTTCCACCCCACCCCCCGCCTTAATTGGTTCTCCTCCCTTCCAACGGTGTTGAGGCGGGTGGGAACAGCAGGGGGTGAAGGTGCTGTGTTTAAAGAGGTGGAGTTATGCAGATCTAAAACGCGTGGATTGCAGCAGCAGCAAGCCGAAAAGTGCAGGCATGTAAGGGATCTAGAGGTTGACAACATGTCTTCTTAACGGGAGTCCAGGAGCTCATCTCCACAAATGGACTTTTCAGGATCCTTGGGTGGCTCCGTAGTTTGAAACCAATTCTGGTTATCGCTTCTCGGCCTTTTGGCTCAGACCTAGTGTTTGGACAAGAGGTTCCTTGTGTACTAGCCCTCGGCCTTCCAGCATCGCCACTTCGGTGGCTTAAGCTGGATGCTGCTATAGGGGGAGAGTGAGGAGGAAACGAGAAGGCGATTCCTGAAGCGACCATGGGTGTCAAGCTTCGTTTTGCTGGGACCGGGGATCCCCGGGTCAAGAATGCTTTCCGTATCGACGTCTCTGAGGAGAAGAAGGACCATTTCTCGTTGTCATACCTGGTCAACGCCATTTTCTATGAAATCCTGAAGATCCAGAAGTCGGAGATCATCTGTTTGCAGGAGTTCAGAAGGGAGCATAGGTACGTCTTGGTGCTTTCTTCTATGGCGGCTTGCCAAAACCTTTTCAAAACTCTTCAAGTCCTTTCAGAGCACCCTCAGCTGGATGGACTTATCTTCACTGTACTCTACTCTAAGGGGGATATCCCGGTGGTAATATTCATGCACAACCCCTTTATCTCCCGGGATGATATCACTGCATTCCTGAGAAGACACTGCATTTTTGTGCAATTCTCCCATAAAATCTTAAATGGAGAAGGGCTGTGGACTGGGAAGTATAAATACTTTGTGAGGTTTGGGATAGACCCTCATGGTCCTGGAGGTATTCACTATCCTCCCCTGAACTTTACAATTGGAAGAGACTCTGGATATCTGTTTTTTCCCGAGGCGCCATTGTTCTGCAGGAGATGCAACATGTTCGGGCATATCCAGGATTTCTGCAAGCAATTGCCAAACTGTAGAAAGTGCAACAAGTACGGTCATCTGGCGAAGGATTGTTCCAATCCGGTGGTATGTGATGCCTGCGGGGAGGAAGGACATGTGATTCGGGATTGTAAGGCTAAAGTCAAGCCTAGGTCCTTCTCCGAAGTGACCAAAGGTAAGCCTACTGTCCCTGCTGTTACCCCACAGGTGACTACTGCAGAGATCAATGCTGAGACGGAGCCCCCTGAGGTTGAAGATCTGGTGGGTGAGGCCCAGAACCTGTTGGACCCTCCGGCCCCTGCTGGGCCAGGTAGGGAGATCTCCGAGTTGGATGTGGACCTCCCTCATCAGTCCGAAATATGTGGTGAGGGTGACATGGATGTGTCTCTAGCTCGAACCCCTGCATTGTCCTGGGGTGCTACAGACGAAGAGGTGGCCAGGGATGGTGGCCAAGGAGACTTTACTTCTGGGAGGTCTTTTGATGATGATGATACTCCTGAACTGGCCAATAAAAAACCCAGACGAGAGTACTCACCTGCCAGCGGAGGGTGCGACAGTCCTGCAAGTGACCGCATTTACCCGCAGGATGTCTTCTCCCCTGATGCTCCTTACCTTGGCATCCCTGAGAGCATCAACACCTTTGGGGTGCTTTCCCAGTCTGATGATAATGGATGAGTATGGTGTGATCAACATTGAGTCATGTATTTCTTTTCATTAATTAATGTCTTGCCAATCTGGTTGGGATGTAGTGTCCCTAAATGTAAGGCAGATCAGATCTAAAATCAGAAGAACAACTGTTCTGGACTACCTGAAACATTTAGGTGCTGATGTTTTTTGCCTTCAGGAGTGTGGGATTCAGGATGCTCCTTGTGACAAAGACTGGCCTTACGGACAGCATATCTGGTCAGGGTCTAATCATAATAAAAATGATGGGGTGGGGATATTAGTTGGGAATAAAGAAATCTCTATTGATAGTTATATTGTGGTGGAGGTGGGCCGATGTTTAATTGCATTTTTGAGTTATAGAGGGTGGCGGGTCAGAATTATTAATTTATATTGCCCTACAGGGAAGGAAGAGCGGCTTGCTCTTCTTGAAAAATTAAGTTTTTTTCTTCCAGGGAAATCTCCCACTATTTTTGTTGGGGACGTTAATTGTGTCACAGAAGGAAAGTGTGACATAACAGGAAAGAAATTGTCCCATTTAATTTGTGATTTTTCCTTTTTAGATGCAGCAGTTGTTGTTCTTGGCATGCCACCACCGCCGACATACCATGCTGACCGTGGTGAGATTCATTCCAGAATTGATTTAATGTTATTTTCTAAAAATATGGTATGTTTGGATTTTTCTCAACAAAAGGTACCTTTTTCGGACCATGAATGTTTGAGAGGCGTGTTTTGTGCGAATGGTGACCAAGTGTATGGCGGTGGGGTATGGAAGTTGAATGCAAGGCTGTTAGAGGATGATGAGGTGATGAATGAGTTTAATGTAAAGTATGAAAGATGGAGAATGCGTAAGAAGGATTTTGTGTGTGTTCTTGACTGGTGGGACTGGGTGAAAGTGCAATTTAAAACTTTCTTCAAAAAGTGGGGCTATAGAAAAGCTGCCAGATATAGGAATAGGTTTAATGACCTTAATAGACGGATTGACTGGTTGAGAAAGTGTGTTGCAAGTGGTTTGGAGATGTCTGATCAACTTACTGAGGCTAAGAATGAATTGAAGCGTGTGTTGGATGAGAAAGGAAAGGAAATTATATATCGTACTAAAATTGAGCACCTGGAGAAAAATGAGAAGTGTACGAGGTTCTTTTTTAAAAAAATGAATGGTAGGAAGACTGATATGAATGAAGTTGTGAATGAAAGTGGAACCAACTGTATGGGTGAGGATGTGCTGAAAGAAGTGAATAGGTTTTATAGCAAGTTGTATGATGAGAAATGGATTGACTCTGGGCTTGTGTCATATGTTCTGAATGGTGTGGAGAAAAAACTTGATTCTGAGGAGCGTGATCTATTGTGTGAGGATGTAGTTCTGGATGAAGTGAAGAATGTGGTGTGGAGTGCTAAAAAGAGTAAGACTCCTGGGAAAGATGGTATACCTGTAGAGTTGTATGTGAAAGCATGGGAAGTTTTGGGAACAGATTTGACTGAGGTATGTAAGTATATGTGGGTGAATGGTAGGTTGTGTGAATCAATGAAAGAAGGAGTGGTTGTGCTTGTGTATAAAAAGGGTGAGAGGAAACGTTTGGAAAACTGGAGACCAATAACACTGCTGAATTCGGATTATAAGGTCTACAGTAAGTTACTGGCAAATCGTATGCGTGAAGTGATTGGTAGTGTTGTGGAGGAGGACCAAGTATGTGCAGTGCCTGGAAGAAGTATGAGTGATAACTTGTTATTGTTGAGAGATATGATTGGGGATTGCAAGGATAGAAAGCAGAAATGTATGACTTTAGCTATTGATTTTGAGAAGGCGTTTGACAGGGTTTCGCATGTGTTTTTGTTTAAAGTACTGGAAAGAATGGGGTTTCCTAGAGAATTTGTGAATTGTGTAAAATCATTGTATGATTGTGTGTCAAGTGAGTTCTTGGTTAATGGGTGGCTGTGTGACAAAGTGAAGATTAGGTCAGGAGTAAGGCAGGGGTGTCCTATGTCCCCCGTCTTATTTGTATGTGTAATAGAACCATTGTTATGTTTGATTAGACGGGATAAAATGATGAGAGGTTTGTTGGTGCCTGGTAGTGGTGGTAAGCATGTGAAAGTGTTAGGTTATATGGATGATGTTGTGGTTGTGAGTGAAAGTATGGCTTCTTTGAGTAGAATTAAATTGCTTTTGGATTTTTTTGTTGGTGCGTCTGGTTTTAGGGTAAATTGGAATAAATGTAGTTTTAAATGTTTTGGAGATAGTAGTATTCGTATGGATGGTGTAAAGTGTGAAGAGGGTGCAATCAAGATTTTGGGCGTATTATTTAATGATGACTTAAAAGGGAATGAAAGTTGGGAAGAGTGTGGTATGCGGGTTGAACGTAAATTGAATTTTTGGCGAATGAGAGAATTGACTCTGCGTGGTAAGGTGTTAATTATCAAAGCAGTGATTCTCCCTATCCTGCTTTATGTGGCGACTGTTTTTCCTTCTCCTTACAGGAAAATTAAGAGAATAGAGAAGTTGGTATTCACATTCCTGTGGTGTAGTAAGATGGAGAAGTTGAAGCGGGAGAGCCTTTTTAAGGCTTGTCAGCATGGTGGGCTGGCCTTTCCCAATATTGAAGTTTTTTTAGGCCTTAATTATATTAAGACTGTGGTTATTTTGCTGGGTAAAGGCAATAAAGGTGCTTTTATGGCTAATTATTCTGCTGGATGGATGTTGTATGGGTTATGCTGGAGGAAGAGAGATGCGAGTGTGCCTGTGGCCTTTAAGTGTCCTGTTTGGTATGAGGTGATTGAGAAATTTGTGAGAAAGCATGATTTGTTGAGTGTGGGAATGAATGATTTTAGAATGACCAAGAATGTGGTGAAAAGAATGAGTGCAAATGAGGTAGAGTGTAATATTGTTGGGCTGAGAGGGAATGAGGTTTCAGATGCATGGAAGAAGTTAGATACGTATGGGATGTCAAACAAACAGGAGGATGTTGTGTGGATGACTTTACATAATATTTTACCTGTGAGAGAAGTGCAGAAGAAAAGAGAGTTGATAAGAACAGATGTGTGTCCGAGAGTGGGATGTGGTGGTTGTGAGACTGTCAGGCATTTATGTGGGATTGTGAGTACGCGTACAGTGTGTGGAAGTGTGTAGGTGGATTGTGTAAGGGTTTAGCAGGCGTGAATTTTGTGGATTGGCGTGTGGCGATGTTTGGAATTGGTGCGTGTAGTCGGTCTAAAGATAGAATTTTATGGTTGATAATGGCTTGTGTGATGGAGAGTTTGTGGGATGCAAGGAACCTTGGACTTTTCAAAAGGAAATCTTTATCAGTGAATGAATGTGTTAGACTTATTCTTTCAAGACTATACCTGATATATAAGTTGGACAGCAGAGGCGGTGGTGGCACAGATGCCGAAGGGATTTGGAAATTTAAAAAGTGGCATTACCTTATCAAATACCAGTGATTTTTTTCTTTGTGATTCCTTGAAGTTTCTGCATTTGTGTTACGTAAAGGATGTTCCCTTGTGATTATATTTCGTCTTATACTACTGCTAAATAAATAGAACCATGATGATGAGAAGTTTTAAGTAGCAAATTTTGGAGAAATTCATACTGTTTGCTAAAAAACTAAACTGAATGGTTTAAAAAAAAAAAAAAAAAAAAAAAAAAAAAATCTGTTCTTATCAGTTTAATATCTGATACGTCCCCTATCTGGGGACCATATATTAAATGGATTTTTAGAACAGGGAGATGGAAAAAGAGCTTGCTCTGTCCACTCCACGCATTGACCTGGTATTGCAGTATCTCCAGGACCGGTGCACCCCTTCTTTAATGCAGTTTCTAAAATCAGAAAGAATTGAATTCAATGTTTTTTGTTCATTTTGCTTGTTTGTCGGATTTTGGGATGGACTCTTTGGCTTTGCTTTTCTTCTCCTCATTGGATTTTTCATGTTCAAAGTTGCAGAAGCCAGATTACAAGCTCATTTTGGTTCAACTTCAGCAACTGTGCATTGCATTGCCATGTAATGTGATGCAATGCTATCTTTCTAGCTCTCCCTTTTTACTTCCTTTTGGATAAACAGACATATTAGGCAAGCATTTTGGAGCTTTCACCTAAATAACTACAGGTGGTGAGATAAGCTGCACAATATAATTGACCTTTCAGTATATTGTTGCACACACACCATCTATTTAGCAAATGCCCTTGTTATCAACAGCAGCCTTTTAAACTCACCTGAGCTAACAGGTATGTGCGCTGGTTACTCTGCTGCGCTTAAAATTTCTTTTTTGGTTTGCTACAATGCCTTTTCTGAAACGTTGTCTCCTTCTGCTGGAACACTGACTTCTTTCATTTAATGCCTGCAGACTATAAAAGAGAACCCAACCCAAAAAGTTTGGTTGATTAGTCTGTGGCATTCTGTTAAACTGTTGCTTATGGCGGTCTCTGTGAGCTTCTCAGCGACATTCAGCCAGCCAGGTATCCTGCCTGCAGTAGATGGAATGTGGCAATGGAACGCTGGCTGCGCGTGTCATAATAGGCTCTGAGCCTTTATATACCTGTGCACAGCAGCAGCCACCTTCAGTCTGCTGCTGGACAGCCAGCAGCAGCAGCAGCAGGAGAGGTATGTAATCAGGAGCCCTCCTGCTAAGGGTAGACAGCTGCTCGTTCCACCCCACCCCCCGCCTTAATTGGTTCTCCTCCCTTCCAACGGTGTTGAGGCGGGTGGGAACAGCAGGGGGTGAAGGTGCTGTGTTTAAAGAGGTGGAGTTATGCAGATCTAAAACGCGTGGATTGCAGCAGCAGCAAGCCGAAAAGTGCAGGCATGTAAGGGATCTAGAGGTTGACAACATGTCTTCTTAACGGGAGTCCAGGAGCTCATCTCCACAAATGGACTTTTCAGGATCCTTGGGTGGCTCCGTAGTTTGAAACCAATTCTGGTTATCGCTTCTCGGCCTTTTGGCTAAGATCAAGTGTAGTATCTGTTCTTATCAGTTTAATATCTGATACGTCCCCTATCTGGGGACCATATATTAAATGGATTTTTAGAACAGGGAGATGGAAAAAGAGCTTGCTCTGTCCACTCCACGCATTGACCTGGTATTGCAGTATCTCCAGGACCGGTGCACCCCTTCTTTAATGCAGTTTCTAAAATCAGAAAGAATTGAATTCAATGTTTTTTGTTCATTTTGCTTGTTTGTCGGATTTTGGGATGGACTCTTTGGCTTTGCTTTTCTTCTCCTCATTGGATTTTTCATGTTCAAAGTTGCAGAAGCCAGATTACAAGCTCATTTTGGTTCAACTTCAGCAACTGTGCATTGCATTGCCATGTAATGTGATGCAATGCTATCTTTCTAGCTCTCCCTTTTTACTTCCTTTTGGATAAACAGACATATTAGGCAAGCATTTTGGAGCTTTCACCTAAATAACTACAGGTGGTGAGATAAGCTGCACAATATAATTGACCTTTCAGTATATTGTTGTACACACACCATCTATTTAGCAAATGCCCTTGTTATCAACAGCAGCCTTTTAAACTCACCTGAGCTAACAGGTATGTGCGCTGGTTACTCTGCTGCGCTTAAAATTTCTTTTTTGGTTTGCTACAATGCCTTTTCTGAAACGTTGTCTCCTTCTGCTGGAACACTGACTTCTTTCATTTAATGCCTGCAGACTATAAAAGAGAACCCAACCCAAAAAGTTTGGTTGATTAGTCTGTGGCATTCTGTTAAACTGTTGCTTATGGCAGTCTCTGTCAGCTTCTCAGCGACATTCAGCCAGCCAGGTATCCTGCCTGCAGTAGATGGAATGTGGCAATGGAACGCTGGCTGCGCGTGTCATAATAGGCTCTGAGCCTTTATATACCTGTGCACAGCAGCAGCCACCTTCAGTCTGCTGCTGGACAGCCAGCAGCAGCAGCAGCAGGAGAGGTATGTAATCAGGAGCCCTCCTGCTAAGGGTAGACAGCTGCTCGTTCCACCCCACCCCCCGCCTTAATTGGTTCTCCTCCCTTCCAACGGTGTTGAGGCGGGTGGGAACAGCAGGGGGTGAAGGTGCTGTGTTTAAAGAGGTGGAGTTATGCAGATCTAAAACGCGTGGATTGCAGCAGCAGCAAGCCGAAAAGTGCAGGCATGTAAGGGATCTAGAGGTTGACAACATGTCTTCTTAACGGGAGTCCAGGAGCTCATCTCCACAAATGGACTTTTCAGGATCCTTGGGTGGCTCCGTAGTTTGAAACCAATTCTGGTTATCGCTTCTCGGCCTTTTGGCTAAGATCAAGTGTAGTATCTGTTCTTATCAGTTTAATATCTGATACGTCCCCTATCTGGGGACCATATATTAAATGGATTTTTAGAACAGGGAGATGGAAAAAGAGCTTGCTCTGTCCACTCCACGCATTGACCTGGTATTGCAGTATCTCCAGGACCGGTGCACCCCTTCTTTAATGCAGTTTCTAAAATCAGAAAGAATTGAATTCAATGTTTTTTGTTCATTTTGCTTGTTTGTCGGATTTTGGGATGGACTCTTTGGCTTTGCTTTTCTTCTCCTCATTGGATTTTTCATGTTCAAAGTTGCAGAAGCCAGATTACAAGCTCATTTTGGTTCAACTTCAGCAACTGTGCATTGCATTGCCATGTAATGTGATGCAATGCTATTTTTCTAGCTCTCCCTTTTTACTTCCTTTTGGATAAACAGACATATTAGGCAAGCATTTTGGAGCTTTCACCTAAATAACTACAGGTGGTGAGATAAGCTGCACAATATAATTGACCTTTCAGTATATTGTTGCACACACACCATCTATTTAGCAAATGCCCTTGTTATCAACAGCAGCCTTTTAAACTCACCTGAGCTAACAGGTATGTGCGCTGGTTACTCTGCTGCGCTTAAAATTTCTTTTTTGGTTTGCTACAATGCCTTTTCTGAAACGTTGTCTCCTTCTGCTGGAACACTGACTTCTTTCATTTAATGCCTGCAGACTATAAAAGAGAACCCAACCCAAAAAGTTTGGTTGATTAGTCTGTGGCATTCTGTTAAACTGTTGCTTATGGCGGTCTCTGTGAGCTTCTCAGCGACATTCAGCCAGCCAGGTATCCTGCCTGCAGTAGATGGAATGTGGCAATGGAACGCTGGCTGCGCGTGTCATAATAGGCTCTGAGCCTTTATATACCTGTGCACAGCAGCAGCCACCTTCAGTCTGCTGCTGGACAGCCAGCAGCAGCAGCAGCAGGAGAGGTATGTAATCAGGAGCCCTACTGCTAAGGGTAGACAGCTGCTCGTTCCACCCCACCCCCCGCCTTAATTGGTTCTCCTCCCTTCCAACGGTGTTGAGGCGGGTGGGAACAGCAGGGGGTGAAGGTGCTGTGTTTAAAGAGGTGGAGTTATGCAGATCTAAAACGCGTGGATTGCTGCAGCAGCAAGCCGAAAAGTGCAGGCATGTAAGGGATCTAGAGGTTGACAACATGTCTTCTTAACGGGAGTCCAGGAGCTCATCTCCACAAATGGACTTTTCAGGATCCTTGGGTGGCTCCGTAGTTTGAAACCAATTCTGGTTATCGCTTCTCGGCCTTTTGGCTAAGATCAAGTGTAGTATCTGTTCTTATCAGTTTAATATCTGATACGTCCCCTATCTGGGGACCATATATTAAATGGATTTTTAGAACAGGGAGATGGAAAAAGAGCTTGCTCTGTCCACTCCACGCATTGACCTGGTATTGCAGTATCTCCAGGACCGGTGCACCCCTTCTTTAATGCAGTTTCTAAAATCAGAAAGAATTGAATTCAATGTTTTTTGTTCATTTTGCTTGTTTGTCGGATTTTGGGATGGACTCTTCGGCTTTGCTTTTCTTCTCCTCATTGGATTTTTCATGTTCAAAGTTGCAGAAGCCAGATTACAAGCTCATTTTGGTTCAACTTCAGCAACTGTGCATTGCATTGCCATGTAATGTGATGCAATGCTATCTTTCTAGCTCTCCCTTTTTACTTCCTTTTGGATAAACAGACATATTAGGCAAGCATTTTGGAGCTTTCACCTAAATAACTACAGGTGGTGAGATAAGCTGCACAATATAATTGACCTTTCAGTATATTGTTGCACACACACCATCTATTTAGCAAATGCCCTTGTTATCAACAGCAGCCTTTTAAACTCACCTGAGCTAACAGGTATGTGCGCTGGTTACTCTGCTGCGCTTAAAATTTCTTTTTTGGTTTGCTACAATGCCTTTTCTGAAACGTTGTCTCCTTCTGCTGGAACACTGACTTCTTTCATTTAATGCCTGCAGACTATAAAAGAGAACCCAACCCAAAAAGTTTGGTTGATTAGTCTGTGGCATTCTGTTAAACTGTTGCTTATGGCGGTCTCTGTGAGCTTCTCAGCGACATTCAGCCAGCCAGGTATCCTGCCTGCAGTAGATGGAATGTGGCAATGGAACGCTGGCTGCGCGTGTCATAATAGGCTCTGAGCCTTTATATACCTGTGCACAGCAGCAGCCACCTTCAGTCTGCTGCTGGACAGCCAGCAGCAGCAGCAGGAGAGGTATGTAATCAGGAGCCCTCCTGCTAAGGGTAGACAGCTGCTCGTTCCACCCCACCCCCCGCCTTAATTGGTTCTCCTCCCTTCCAACGGTGTTGAGGCGGGTGGGAACAGCAGGGGGTGAAGGTGCTGTGTTTAAAGAGGTGGAGTTATGCAGATCTAAAACGCGTGGATTGCAGCAGCAGCAAGCCGAAAAGTGCAGGCATGTAAGGGATCTAGAGGTTGACAACATGTCTTCTTAACGGGAGTCCAGGAGCTCATCTCCACAAATGGACTTTTCAGGATCCTTGGGTGGCTCCGTAGTTTGAAACCAATTCTGGTTATCGCTTCTCGGCCTTTTGGCTAAGATCAAGTGTAGTATCTGTTCTTATCAGTTTAATATCTGATACATCCCCTATCTGGGGACCATATATTAAATGGATTTTTAGAACAGGGAGATGGAAAAAGAGCTTGCTCTGTCCACTCCACGCATTGACCTGGTATTGCAGTATCTCCAGGACCGGTGCACCCCTTCTTTAATGCAGTTTCTAAAATCAGAAAGAATTGAATTCAATGTTTTTTGTTCATTTTGCTTGTTTGTCGGATTTTGGGATGGACTCTTTGGCTTTGCTTTTCTTCTCATTGGATTTTTCATGTTCAAAGTTGCAGAAGCCAGATTACAAGCTCATTTTGGTTCAACTTCAGCAACTGTGCATTGCATTGCCATGTAATGTGATGCAATGCTATCTTTCTAGCTCTCCCTTTTTACTTCCTTTTGGATAAACAGACATATTAGGCAAGCATTTTGGAGCTTTCACCTAAATAACTACAGGTGGTGAGATAAGCTGCACAATATAATTGACCTTTCAGTATATTGTTGCACACACACCATCTATTTAGCAAATGCCCTTGTTATCAACAGCAGCCTTTTAAACTCACCTGAGCTAACAGGTATGTGCGCTGGTTACTCTGCTGCGCTTAAAATTTCTTTTTTTATTTGCTACAATGCCTTTTCTGAAACGTTGTCTCCTTCTGCTGGAACACTGACTTCTTTCATTTAATGCCTGCAGACTATAAAAGAGAACCCAACCCAAAAAGTTTGGTTGATTAGTCTGTGGCATTCTGTTAAACTGTTGCTTATGGCGGTCTCTGTGAGCTTCTCAGCGACATTCAGCCAGCCAGGTATCCTGCCTGCAGTAGATGGAATGTGGCAATGGAACGCTGGCTGCGCGTGTCATAATAGGCTCTGAGCCTTTATATACCTGTGCACAGCAGCAGCCACCTTCAGTCTGCTGCTGGACAGCCAGCAGCAGCAGCAGCAGGAGAGGTATGTAATCAGGAGCCCTCCTGTTAAGGGTAGACAGCTGCTCGTTCCACCCCACCCCCCGCCTTAATTGGTTCTCCTCCCTTCCAACGGTGTTGAGGCGGGTGGGAACAGCAGGGGGTGAAGGTGCTGTGTTTAAAGAGGTGGAGTTATGCAGATCTAAAACGCGTGGATTGCAGCAGCAGCAAGCTGAAAAGTGCAGGCATGTAAGGGATCTAGAGGTTGACAACATGTCTTCTTAACGGGAGTCCAGGAGCTCATCTCCACAAATGGACTTTTCAGGATCCTTGGGTGGCTCCGTAGTTTGAAACCAATTCTGGTTATCGCTTCTCGGCCTTTTGGCTAAGATCAAGTGTAGTATCTGTTCTTATCAGTTTAATATCTGATACGTCCCCTATCTGGGGACCATATATTAAATGGATTTTTAGAACAGGGAGATGGAAAAAGAGCTTGCTCTGTCCACTCCACGCATTGACCTGGTATTGCAGTATCTCCAGGACCGGTGCACCCCTTCTTTAATGCAGTTTCTAAAATCAGAAAGAATTGAATTCAATGTTTTTTGTTCATTTTGCTTGTTTGTCGGATTTTGGGATGGACTCTTCGGCTTTGCTTTTCTTCTCCTCATTGGATTTTTCATGTTCAAAGTTGCAGAAGCCAGATTACAAGCTCATTTTGGTTCAACTTCAGCAACTGTGCATTGCATTGCCATGTAATGTGATGCAATGCTATCTTTCTAGCTCTCCCTTTTTACTTCCTTTTGGATAAACAGACATATTAGGCAAGCATTTTGGAGCTTTCACCTAAATAACTACAGGTGGTGAGATAAGCTGCACAATATAATTGACCTTTCAGTATATTGTTGCACACACACCATCTATTTAGCAAATGCCCTTGTTATCAACAGCAGCCTTTTAAACTCACCTGAGCTAACAGGTATGTGCGCTGGTTACTCTGCTGCGCTTAAAATTTCTTTTTTGGTTTGCTACAATGCCTTTTCTGAAACGTTGTCTCCTTCTGCTGGAACACTGACTTCTTTCATTTAATGCCTGCAGACTATAAAAGAGAACCCAACCCAAAAAGTTTGGTTGATTAGTCTGTGGCATTCTGTTAAACTGTTGCTTATGGCGGTCTCTGTGAGCTTCTCAGCGACATTCAGCCAGCCAGGTATCCTGCCTGCAGTAGATGGAATGTGGCAATGGAACGCTGGCTGCGCGTGTCATAATAGGCTCTGAGCCTTTATATACCTGTGCACAGCAGCAGCCACCTTCAGTCTGCTGCTGGACAGCCAGCAGCAGCAGCAGCAGGAGAGGTATGTAATCAGGAGCCCTCCTGCTAAGGGTAGACAGCTGCTCGTTCCACCCCACCCCCCGCCTTAATTGGTTCTCCTCCCTTCCAACGGTGTTGAGGCGGGTGGGAACAGCAGGGGGTGAAGGTGCTGTGTTTAAAGAGGTGGAGTTATGCAGATCTAAAACGCGTGGATTGCAGCAGCAGCAAGCCGAAAAGTGCAGGCATGTAAGGGATCTAGAGGTTGACAACATGTCTTCTTAACGGGAGTCCAGGAGCTCATCTCCACAAATGGACTTTTCAGGATCCTTGGGTGGCTCCGTAGTTTGAAACCAATTCTGGTTATCGCTTCTCGGCCTTTTGGCTAAGATCAAGTGTAGTATCTGTTCTTATCAGTTTAATATCTGATACGTCCCCTATCTGGGGACCATATATTAAATGGATTTTTAGAACAGGGAGATGGAAAAAGAGCTTGCTCTGTCCACTCCACGCATTGACCTGGTATTGCAGTATCTCCAGGACCGGTGCACCCCTTCTTTAATGCAGTTTCTAAAATCAGAAAAAATTGAATTCAATGTTTTTTGTTCATTTTGCTTGTTTGTCAGATTTTGGGATGGACTCTTTGGCTTTGCTTTTCTTCTCCTCATTGGATTTTTCATGTTCAAAGTTGCAGAAGCCAGATTACAAGCTCATTTTGGTTCAACTTCAGCAACTGTGCATTGCATTGCCATGTAATGTGATGCAATGCTATCTTTCTAGCTCTCCCTTTTTACTTCCTTTTGGATAAACAGACATAGTAGGCAAGCATTTTGGAGCTTTCACCTAAATAACTACAGGTGGTGAGATAAGCTGCACAATATAATTGACCTTTCAGTATATTGTTGCACACACACCATCTATTTAGCAAATGCCCTTGTTATCAACAGCAGCCTTTTAAACTCACCTGAGCTAACAGGTATGTGCGCTGGTTACTCTGCTGCGCTTAAAATTTCTTTTTTGGTTTGCTACAATGCCTTTCCTGAAACGTTGTCTCCTTCTGCTGGAACACTGACTTCTTTCATTTAATGCCTGCAGACTATAAAAGAGAACCCAACCCAAAAAGTTTGGTTGATTAGTCTGTGGCATTCTGTTAAACTGTTGCTTATGGCGGTCTCTGTGAGCTTCTCAGCGACATTCAGCCAGCCAGGTATCCTGCCTGCAGTAGATGGAATGTGGCAATGGAACGCTGGCTGCGCGTGTCATAATAGGCTCTGAGCCTTTATATACCTGTGCACAGCAGCAGCCACCTTCAGTCTGCTGCTGGACAGCCAGCAGCAGCAGCAGGAGAGGTATGTAATCAGGAGCCCTCCTGCTAAGGGTAGACAGCTGCTCGTTCCACCCCACCCCCCGCCTTAATTGGTTCTCCTCCCTTCCAATGGTGTTGAGGCGGGTGGGAACAGCAGGGGGTGAAGGTGCTGTGTTTAAAGAGGTGGAGTTATGCAGATCTAAAACGCGTGGATTGCAGCAGCAGCAAGCCGAAAAGTGCAGGCATGTAAGGGATCTAGAGGTTGACAACATGTCTTCTTAACGGGAGTCCAGGAGCTCATCTCCACAAATGGACTTTTCAGGATCCTTGGGTGGCTCCGTAGTTTGAAACCAATTCTGGTTATCGCTTCTCGGCCTTTTGGCTAAGATCAAGTGTAGTATCTGTTCTTATCAGTTTAATATCTGATACGTCCCCTATCTGGGGACCATATATTAAATGGATTTTTAGAACAGGGAGATGGAAAAAGAGCTTGCTCTGTCCACTCCACGCATTGACCTGGTATTGCAGTATCTCCAGGACCGGTGCACCCCTTCTTTAATGCAGTTTCTAAAATCAGAAAGAATTGAATTCAATGTTTTTTGTTCATTTTGCTTGTTTGTCGGATTTTGGGATGGACTCTTTGGCTTTGCTTTTCTTCTCCTCATTGGATTTTTCATGTTCAAAGTTGCAGAAGCCAGATTACAAGCTCATTTTGGTTCAACTTCAGCAACTGTGCATTGCATTGCCATGTAATGTGATGCAATGCTATCTTTCTAGCTCTCCCTTTTTACTTCCTTTTGGATAAACAGACATATTAGGCAAGCATTTTGGAGCTTTCACCTAAATAACTACAGGTGGTGAGATAAGCTGCACAATATAATTGACCTTTCAGTATATTGTTGCACACACACCATCTATTTAGCAAATGCCCTTGTTATCAACAGCAGCCTTTTAAACTCACCTGAGCTAACAGGTATGTGCGCTGGTTACTCTGCTGCGCTTAAAATTTCTTTTTTGGTTTGCTACAATGCCTTTTCTGAAACGTTGTCTCCTTCTGCTGGAACACTGACTTCTTTCATTTAATGCCTGCAGACTATAAAAGAGAACCCAACCCAAAAAGTTTGGTTGATTAGTCTGTGGCATTCTGTTAAACTGTTGCTTATGGCGGTCTCTGTGAGCTTCTCAGCGACATTCAGCCAGCCAGGTATCCTGCCTGCAGTAGATGGAATGTGGCAATGGAACGCTGGCTGCGCGTGTCATAATAGGCTCTGAGCCTTTATATACCTGTGCACAGCAGCAGCCACCTTCAGTCTGCTGCTGGACAGCCAGCAGCAGCAGCAGGAGAGGTATGTAATCAGGAGCCCTCCTGCTAAGGGTAGACAGCTGCTCGTTCCACCCCACCCCCCGCCTTAATTGGTTCTCCTCCCTTCCAACGGTGTTGAGGCGGGTGGGAACAGCAGGGGGTGAAGGTGCTGTGTTTAAAGAGGTGGAGTTATGCAGATCTAAAACGCGTGGATTGCAGCAGCAGCAAGCCGAAAAGTGCAGGCATGTAAGGGATCTAGAGGTTGACAACATGTCTTCTTAACGGGAGTCCAGGAGCTCATCTCCACAAATGGACTTTTCAGGATCCTTGGGTGGCTCCGTAGTTTGAAACCAATTCTGGTTATCGCTTCTCGGCCTTTTGGCTAAGATCAAGTGTAGTATCTGTTCTTATCAGTTTAATATCTGATACGTCCCCTATCTGGGGACCATATATTAAATGGATTTTTAGAACAGGGAGATGGAAAAAGAGCTTGCTCTGTCCACTCCACGCATTGACCTGGTATTGCAGTATCTCCAGGACCGGTGCACCCCTTCTTTAATGCAGTTTCTAAAATCAGAAAGAATTGAATTCAATGTTTTTTGTTCATTTTGCTTGTTTGTCGGATTTTGGGATGGACTCTTTGGCTTTGCTTTTCTTCTCCTCATTGGATTTTTCATGTTCAAAGTTGCAGAAGCCAGATTACAAGCTCATTTTGGTTCAACTTCAGCAACTGTGTATTGCATTGCCATGTAATGTGATGCAATGCTATCTTTCTAGCTCTCCCTTTTTACTTCCTTTTGGATAAACAGACATATTAGGCAAGCATTTTGGAGCTTTCACCTAAATAACTACAGGTGGTGAGATAAGCTGCACAATATAATTGACCTTTCAGTATATTGTTGCACACACACCATCTATTTAGCAAATGCCCTTGTTATCAACAGCAGCCTTTTAAACTCACCTGAGCTAACAGGTATGTGCGCTGGTTACTCTGCTGCGCTTAAAATTTCTTTTTTGGTTTGCTACAATGCCTTTTCTGAAACGTTGTCTCCTTCTGCTGGAACACTGACTTCTTTCATTTAATGCCTGCAGACTATAAAAGAGAACCCAACCCAAAAAGTTTGGTTGATTAGTCTGTGGCATTCTGTTAAACTGTTGCTTATGGCGGTCTCTGTGAGCTTCTCAGCGACATTCAGCCAGCCAGGTATCCTGCCTGCAGTAGATGGAATGTGGCAATGGAACGCTGGCTGCGCGTGTCATAATAGGCTCTGAGCCTTTATATACCTGTGCACAGCAGCAGCCACCTTCAGTCTGCTGCTGGACAGCCAGCAGCAGCAGCAGCAGGAGAGGTATGTAATCAGGAGCCCTCCTGCTAAGGGTAGACAGCTGCTCGTTCCACCCCACCCCCCGCCTTAATTGGTTCTCCTCCCTTCCAACGGTGTTGAGGCGGGTGGGAACAGCAGGGGGTGAAGGTGCTGTGTTTAAAGAGGTGGAGTTATGCAGATCTAAAACGCGTGGATTGCAGCAGCAGCAAGCCGAAAAGTGCAGGCATGTAAGGGATCTAGAGGTTGACAACATGTCTTCTTAACGGGAGTCCAGGAGCTCATCTCCACAAATGGACTTTTCAGGATCCTTGGGTGGCTCCGTAGTTTGAAACCAATTCTGGTTATCGCTTCTCGGCCTTTTGGCTAAGATCAAGTGTAGTATCTGTTCTTATCAGTTTAATATCTGATACGTCCCCTATCTGGGGACCATATATTAAATGGATTTTTAGAACAGGGAGATGGAAAAAGAGCTTGCTCTGTCCACTCCACGCATTGACCTGGTATTGCAGTATCTCCAGGACCGGTGCACCCCTTCTTTAATGCAGTTTCTAAAATCAGAAAGAATTGAATTCAATGTTTTCTGTTCATTTTGCTTGTTTGTCGGATTTTGGGATGGACTCTTTGGCTTTGCTTTTCTTCTCCTCATTGGATTTTTCATGTTCAAAGTTGCAGAAGCCAGATTACAAGCTCATTTTGGTTCAACTTCAGCAACTGTGCATTGCATTGCCATGTAATGTGATGCAATGCTATCTTTCTAGCTCTCCCTTTTTACTTCCTTTTGGATAAACAGACATATTAGGCAAGCATTTTGGAGCTTTCACCTAAATAACTACAGGTGGTGAGATAAGCTGCACAATATAATTGACCTTTCAGTATATTGTTGCACACACACCATCTATTTAGCAAATGCCCTTGTTATCAACAGCAGCCTTTTAAACTCACCTGAGCTAACAGGTATGTGCGCTGGTTACTCTGCTGCGCTTAAAATTTCTTTTTTGGTTTGCTACAATGCCTTTTCTGAAACGTTGTCTCCTTCTGCTGGAACACTGACTTCTTTCATTTAATGCCTGCAGACTATAAAAGAGAACCCAACCCAAAAAGTTTGGTTGATTAGTCTGTGGCATTCTGTTAAACTGTTGCTTATGGCGGTCTCTGTGAGCATCTCAGCGACATTCAGCCAGCCAGGTATCCTGCCTGCAGTAGATGGAATGTGGCAATGGAACGCTGGCTGCGCGTGTCATAATAGGCTCTGAGCCTTTATATACCTGTGCACAGCAGCAGCCACCTTCAGTCTGCTGCTGGACAGCCAGCAGCAGCAGCAGCAGCAGGAGAGGTATGTAATCAGGAGCCCTCCTGCTAAGGGTAGACAGCTGCTCGTTCCACCCCACCCCCCGCCTTAATTGGTTCTCCTCCCTTCCAACGGTGTTGAGGCGGGTGGGAACAGCAGGGGGTGAAGGTGCTGTGTTTAAAGAGGTGGAGTTATGCAGATCTAAAACGCGTGGATTGCAGCAGCAGCAAGCCGAAAAGTGCAGGCATGTAAGGGATCTAGAGGTTGACAACATGTCTTCTTAACGGGAGTCCAGGAGCTCATCTCCACAAATGGACTTTTCAGGATCCTTGGGTGGCTCCGTAGTTTGAAACCAATTCTGGTTATCGCTTCTCGGCCTTTTGGCTAAGATCAAGTGTAGTATCTTTCGAAAAGGCGGTTTTGGATGTTGGCCGCCCTAGTAGATTGATACATTATGCACACTGGGGTTTAGGCGCTTGTTAGTACGCCAGGTGGCTAATATAGTCATCTGGTGGAAAGCATGGCCCCCCAGGATCGACGCCATTGGGCCGGGGAAGATCGAAAGCCCGAAGTGTGAAGTGCCCCAGGAGTGGTGACCCTGGGGTGCCTTAACTCACTGGGATTGGGAACCCCACTTGAGTTTATGGCACATTTGCACAAGCACTTCAAATTTTCTTTCTTCGCACACACCCTTATTCCGGGCCTTCTGGCCTTAGGATGGGGAATTTTTCAATTCCCGGTCGAAGGTCCGGGCAGTATTATACTGTGAAACCTTCACTATTTATTTAATTTCTTTGTCACTGTGTGTCCACTTATTCACGTGTGTCACGTCCTACTAGGATTTTGTCGGGATGCGGTTCCCTTACGGGTTCCTCTCTTGGCAGGTCTAGGGGGGGAGTGTGTGGCCATCAGGTTCCGCTCCCCCCTGAACCCCCCTGGCTCTCCTCTTTCGGGAGGAGAGCGTTGTTGGCTCCCCTCTTTCGGGAGGGGAGCACAGTCTTTGGCTCCCAGTGCCTTGCTCGGGTGAGAACTCGGGCAGGTGCTGGTGGTAAGATTGGGTCGCCTCTGGCTTCGGCTGGAGGTGGCTTTTTGTCCCTGTTACTCGCTGTGGCCTTTTGGCTCGGAGGGACGGGGAATGGTTTGGGGGACCCTTCTCCTTTTGGAGAGGGTTTCATGAAGACCAGCATCCTAGTGCACTTTTTTTGTGGCACTTGTCACTTTTTTAAGCGCACTCGGGTTTTGTACACGAATTCGGGCTTTCGCCAAAAGAATTTAAAAAAAAAAAAAAAAAATCTGTTCTTATCAGTTTAATATCTGATACGTCCCCTATCTGGGGACCATATATTAAATGGATTTTTAGAACAGGGAGATGGAAAAAGAGCTTGCTCTGTCCACTCCACGCATTGACCTGGTATTGCAGTATCTCCAGGACCGGTGCACCCCTTCTTTAATGCAGTTTCTAAAATCAGAAAGAATTGAATTCAATGTTTTTTGTTCATTTTGCTTGTTTGTCGGATTTTGGGATGGACTCTTTGGCTTTGCTTTTCTTCTCCTCATTGGATTTTTCATGTTCAAAGTTGCAGAAGCCAGATTACAAGCTCATTTTGGTTCAACTTCAGCAACTGTGCATTGCATTGCCATGTAATGTGATGCAATGCTATCTTTCTAGCTCTCCCTTTTTACTTCCTTTTGGATAAACAGACATATTAGGCAAGCATTTTGGAGCTTTCACCTAAATAACTACAGGTGGTGAGATAAGCTGCACAATATAATTGACCTTTCAGTATATTGTTGCACACACACCATCTATTTAGCAAATGCCCTTGTTATCAACAGCAGCCTTTTAAACTCACCTGAGCTAACAGGTATGTGCGCTGGTTACTCTGCTGCGCTTAAAATTTCTTTTTTGGTTTGCTACAATGCCTTTTCTGAAACGTTGTCTCCTTCTGCTGGAACACTGACTTCTTTCATTTAATGCCTGCAGACTATAAAAGAGAACCCAACCCAAAAAGTTTGGTTGATTAGTCTGTGGCATTCTGTTAAACTGTTGCTTATGGCGGTCTCTGTGAGCTTCTCAGCGACATTCAGCCAGCCAGGTATCCTGCCTGCAGTAGATGGAATGTGGCAATGGAACGCTGGCTGCGCGTGTCATAATAGGCTCTGAGCCTTTATATACCTGTGCACAGCAGCAGCCACCTTCAGTCTGCTGCTGGACAGCCAGCAGCAGCAGCAGCAGGAGAGGTATGTAATCAGGAGCCCTCCTGCTAAGGGTAGACAGCTGCTCGTTCCACCCCACCCCCCGCCTTAATTGGTTCTCCTCCCTTCCAACGGTGTTGAGGCGGGTGGTAACAGCAGGGGGTGAAGGTGCTGTGATTAAAGAGGTGGAGTTATGCAGATCTAAAACGCGTGGATTGCAGCAGCAGCAAGCCGAAAAGTGCAGGCATGTAAGGGATCTAGAGGTTGACAACATGTCTTCTTAACGGGAGTCCAGGAGCTCATCTCCACAAATGGACTTTTCAGGATCCTTGGGTGGCTCCGTAGTTTGAAACCAATTCTGGTTATCGCTTCTCGGCCTTTTGGCTAAGATCAAGTGCAGTGATCTACCGGTTGCTGCCTTGGTCTTGGCTGAGAGGTGCCTTGGGTACCCGGCTCCTTGGCCTCGGGGGATCGCTGCATGTAGCAGTGCGGCTTCACCCCCTTGCTGCTTTTGGGGAGCCGGATTAGTCCCGGGGCAACGAGGGGCGATCAGCCTGCCTGCTTTTTTTAAGTAGGCGAGGAGGATTTTTGCCACCTTTGGTGTGAAGATATGGACGGGAGAAGCCCAAATATGCTGACCTGTGAAGAGGTCCCAGTTTTTGCAAGATTGAAGAATGCAGTGCGGTTTATTTTTTTGGATCCAGAGAAGAAGAAGTCTGGCTTGTTTTTTTTGGTAGAGAAGATTTTGTTTGAACTATTGGAAGTTCAAATGGAACAAGTTTTGTCTATGTTGGAGTTCCCGAAGAGAGGGATATATGATGTTATTTTTTGTTCAGAAGATATCTTTTCTGACTTTTGGAAGAGAATGGATCTAGTGAAGGAAGATTCGATACTTGAAGGTGTTTTTTTTGTGTCGCATTTTCCTAGGAAGGAAAGGCTAATAGTAATAAGGATGTATAGTCCTTTCATATTGGAAGAAGAGATCATGACCTTTTTATCCCGGTACTGTGAGAAAGTGAGTTCTGCTGGCAAAATGTTTAACCGATATGGTTTTTGGACCACGAGGTGGAGGTTCCTGGTCAAGTTCAAGGAAAGTTCGGATGGTGTTGTGGTACTCCCACCAAGTAGATTCAAAATCGGGACAGTTAATGGAGATATGTTCTTTACAGGTATGCCGAAGTTTTGTAGGCGTTGTAAACAGTATGGCCATGAAAAGGATTCCTGTACATTACAGTGGTGTGCCAAGTGTGAAGAAGTGGGACATAAGGCAGAGAATTGTGAAAAAAGTAAGAAATGTAATCTATGTGGTGGCAGTGGTCATTTATATGATTGCTGTCCTGTCAATAAAAGGGAGGAGAAGTCAGTTGACAAGGAAGATGGAAAAGAAGAAGAGTCTGAAGCTGCCCCCCATGATGAAACGGAAGAGAACATATCTCAAAAGAAGGAGGAACAAATAAGAGATATAAGAAAAGAAGGTGATCATATGGAAGAAGATACTGAGAGTGATATCACAGACGTTGAGATTGAAAATACTAGCTTGGAAGAAGAAGTGGAGGTGGATAGGGAGTCAGAAGATCAGGAGGAAAGTGAGTCCTCCAGTCAGGATGAAAAGGAAGGTGCTGTAAGTAATATGGAAGAGGAGGAGGAGGGTGAAGAAACTAGTGAAGAAGAAAGAGAGGATGTCGCATGTGAAGCCAGAGAAGAAATTGAAGGAGTTTTGTCATCTGGGAAGGACTCTAGTAAAGCAAATGATGTTTCAGAAAAAAATATGAGGGAGATGGAGGAGAGACAAGAAGTGTTGAAAATGCTAAATAGTTGTGAAGGGGGGAGTCAGGCTAGTCTAAGGCGCAAAGTGTGGAATAACATTTATAGCGATATGCATCGTTTTTTTTCAACTTACAGAATACCTCAGTCGTTGGCTAAAGAGGTAGAAGAAGCTTGGGATGGTCGGTTTCTGGATGGAAGGCTTTTGAATGCCTTGGCAGCATATGGCCTGAAGAGAGGAATGTTGCCTTAAATCGTAATGGTAAAGATTGTAATGTTGTGATGTAAAGAATATGGAATAACTGTATTGTGATAATATAAACGTATATATATAAAATAAGATTGGAAAAATGGATATATGACCCACAATGATGGATAACAACCTAATACCATTTGGAAATCATTGCAAAGCATGAAATGGTAAATATGGGACTTGTAATCTGAGTGGAAAAAAAAAAATTAAAAAAAAAAAAAAAAATCTGTTCTTATCAGTTTAATATCTGATACGTCCCCTATCTGGGGACCATATATTAAATGGATTTTTAGAACAGGGAGATGGAAAAAGAGCTTGCTCTGTCCACTCCACGCATTGACCTGGTATTGCAGTATCTCCAGGACCGGTGCACCCCTTCTTTAATGCAGTTTCTAAAATCAGAAAGAATTGAATTCAATGTTTTTTGTTCATTTTGCTTGTTTGTCGGATTTTGGGATGGACTCTTTGGCTTTGCTTTTCTTCTCCTCATTGGATTTTTCATGTTCAAAGTTGCAGAAGCCAGATTACAAGCTCATTTTGGTTCAACTTCAGCAACTGTGCATTGCATTGCCATGTAATGTGATGCAATGCTATCTTTCTAGCTCTCCCTTTTTACTTCCTTTTGGATAAACAGACATATTAGGCAAGCATTTTGGAGCTTTCACCTAAATAACTACAGGTGGTGAGATAAGCTGCACAATATAATTGACCTTTCAGTATATTGTTGCACACACACCATCTATTTAGCAAATGCCCTTGTTATCAACAGCAGCCTTTTAAACTCACCTGAGCTAACAGGTATGTGCGCTGGTTACTCTGCTGCGCTTAAAATTTCTTTTTTGGTTTGCTACAATGCCTTTTCTGAAACGTTGTCTCCTTCTGCTGGAACACTGACTTCTTTCATTTAATGCCTGCAGACTATAAAAGAGAACCCAACCCAAAAAGTTTGGTTGATTAGTCTGTGGCATTCTGTTAAACTGTTGCTTATGGCGGTCTCTGTGAGCTTCTCAGCGACATTCAGCCAGCCAGGTATCCTGCCTGCAGTAGATGGAATGTGGCAATGGAACGCTGGCTGCGTGTGTCATAATAGGCTCTGAGCCTTTATATACCTGTGCACAGCAGCAGCCACCTTCAGTCTGCTGCTGGACAGCCAGCAGCAGCAGCAGCAGGAGAGGTATGTAATCAGGAGCCCTCCTGCTAAGGGTAGACAGCTGCTCGTTCCACCCCACCCCCCGCCTTAATTGGTTCTCCTCCCTTCCAACGGTGTTGAGGCGGGTGGGAACAGCAGGGGGTGAAGGTGCTGTGTTTAAAGAGGTGGAGTTATGCAGATCTAAAACGCGTGGATTGCAGCAGCAGCAAGCCGAAAAGTGCAGGCATGTAAGGGATCTAGAGGTTGACAACATGTCTTCTTAACGGGAGTCCAGGAGCTCATCTCCACAAATGGACTTTTCAGGATCCTTGGGTGGCTCCGTAGTTTGAAACCAATTCTGGTTATCGCTTCTCGGCCTTTTGGCTAAGATCAAGTGTAGTATCTGTTCTTATCAGTTTAATATCTGATACGTCCCCTATCTGGGGACCATATATTAAATGGATTTTTAGAACAGGGAGATGGAAAAAGAGCTTGCTCTGTCCACTCCACGCATTGACCTGGTATTGCAGTATCTCCAGGACCGGTGCACCCCTTCTTTAATGCAGTTTCTAAAATCAGAAAGAATTGAATTCAATGTTTTTTGTTCATTTTGCTTGTTTGTCGGATTTTGGGATGGACTCTTTGGCTTTGCTTTTCTTCTCCTCATTGGATTTTTCATGTTCAAAGTTGCAGAAGCCAGATTACAAGCTCATTTTGGTTCAACTTCAGCAACTGTGCATTGCATTGCCATGTAATGTGATGCAATGCTATCTTTCTAGCTCTCCCTTTTTACTTCCTTTTGGATAAACAGACATATTAGGCAAGCATTTTGGAGCTTTCACCTAAATAACTACAGGTGGTGAGATAAGCTGCACAATATAATTGACCTTTCAGTATATTGTTGCACACACACCATCTATTTAGCAAATGCCCTTGTTATCAACAGCAGCCTTTTAAACTCACCTGAGCTAACAGGTATGTGCGCTGGTTACTCTGCTGCGCTTAAAATTTCTTTTTTGGTTTGCTACAATGCCTTTTCTGAAACGTTGTCTCCTTCTGCTGGAACACTGACTTCTTTCATTTAATGCCTGCAGACTATAAAAGAGAACCCAACCCAAAAAGTTTGGTTGATTAGTCTGTGGCATTCTGTTAAACTGTTGCTTATGGCGGTCTCTGTGAGCTTCTCAGCGACATTCAGCCAGCCAGGTATCCTGCCTGCAGTAGATGGAATGTGGCAATGGAACGCTGGCTGCGCGTGTCATAATAGGCTCTGAGCCTTTATATACCTGTGCACAGCAGCAGCCACCTTCAGTCTGCTGCTGGACAGCCAGCAGCAGCAGCAGCAGGAGAGGTATGTAATCAGGAGCCCTCCTGCTAAGGGTAGACAGCTGCTCGTTCCACCCCACCCCCCGCCTTAATTGGTTCTCCTCCCTTCCAACGGTGTTGAGGCGGGTGGGAACAGCAGGGGGTGAAGGTGCTGTGTTTAAAGAGGTGGAGTTATGCAGATCTAAAACGCGTGGATTGCAGCAGCAGCAAGCCGAAAAGTGCAGGCATGTAAGGGATCTAGAGGTTGACAACATGTCTTCTTAACGGGAGTCCAGGAGCTCATCTCCACAAATGGACTTTTCAGGATCCTTGGGTGGCTCCGTAGTTTGAAACCAATTCTGGTTATCGCTTCTCGGCCTTTTGGCTAAGATCAAGTGTAGTATCTGTTCTTATCAGTTTAATATCTGATACGTCCCCTATCTGGGGACCATATATTAAATGGATTTTTAGAACAGGGAGATGGAAAAAGAGCTTGCTCTGTCCACTCCACGCATTGACCTGGTATTGCAGTATCTCCAGGACCGGTGCACCCCTTCTTTAATGCAGTTTCTAAAATCAGAAAGAATTGAATTCAATGTTTTTTGTTCATTTTGCTTGTTTGTCGGATTTGGGGATGGACTCTTTGGCTTTGCTTTTCTTCTCCTCATTGGATTTTTCATGTTCAAAGTTGCAGAAGCCAGATTACAAGCTCATTTTGGTTCAACTTCAGCAACTGTGCATTGCATTGCCATGTAATGTGATGCAATGCTATCTTTCTAGCTCTCCCTTTTTACTTCCTTTTGGATAAACAGACATATTAGGCAAGCATTTTGGAGCTTTCACCTAAATAACTACAGGTGGTGAGATAAGCTGCACAATATAATTGACCTTTCAGTATATTGTTGCACACACACCATCTATTTAGCAAATGCCCTTGTTATCAACAGCAGCCTTTTAAACTCACCTGAGCTAACAGGTATGTGCGCTGGTTACTCTGCTGCGCTTAAAATTTCTTTTTTGGTTTGCTACAATGCCTTTTCTGAAACGTTGTCTCCTTCTGCTGGAACACTGACTTCTTTCATTTAATGCCTGCAGACTATAAAAGAGAACCCAACCCAAAAAGTTTGGTTGATTAGTCTGTGGCATTCTGTTAAACTGTTGCTTATGGCGGTCTCTGTGAGCTTCTCAGCGACATTCAGCCAGCCAGGTATCCTGCCTGCAGTAGATGGAATGTGGCAATGGAACGCTGGCTGCGCGTGTCATAATAGGCTCTGAGCCTTTATATACCTGTGCACAGCAGCAGCCACCTTCAGTCTGCTGCTGGACAGCCAGCAGCAGCAGCAGCAGCAGGAGAGGTATGTAATCAGGAGCCCTCCTGCTAAGGGTAGACAGCTGCTCGTTCCATCCCACCCCCCGCCTTAATTGGTTCTCCTCCCTTCCAACGGTGTTGAGGCGGGTGGGAACAGCAGGGGGTGAAGGTGCTGTGTTTAAAGAGGTGGAGTTATGCAGATCTAAAACGCGTGGATTGCAGCAGCAGCAAGCCGAAAAGTGCAGGCATGTAAGGGATCTAGAGGTTGACAACATGTCTTCTTAACGGGAGTCCAGGAGCTCATCTCCACAAATGGACTTTTCAGGATCCTTGGGTGGCTCCGTAGTTTGAAACCAATTCTGGTTATCGCTTCTCGGCCTTTTGGCTAAGATCAAGTGTAGTATCTGTTCTTATCAGTTTAATATCTGATACGTCCCCTATCTGGGGACCATATATTAAATGGATTTTTAGAACAGGGAGATGGAAAAAGAGCTTGCTCTGTCCACTCCACGCATTGACCTGGTATTGCAGTATCTCCAGGACCGGTGCACCCCTTCTTTAATGCAGTTTCTAAAATCAGAAAGAATTGAATTCAATGTTTTTTGTTCATTTTGCTTGTTTGTCGGATTTGGGGATGGACTCTTTGGCTTTGCTTTTCTTCTCCTCATTGGATTTTTCATGTTCAAAGTTGCAGAAGCCAGATTACAAGCTCATTTTGGTTCAACTTCAGCAACTGTGCATTGCATTGCCATGTAATGTGATGCAATGCTATCTTTCTAGCTCTCCCTTTTTACTTCCTTTTGGATAAACAGACATATTAGGCAAGCATTTTGGAGCTTTCACCTAAATAACTACAGGTGGTGAGATAAGCTGCACAATATAATTGACCTTTCAGTATATTGTTGCACACACACCATCTATTTAGCAAATGCCCTTGTTATCAACAGCAGCCTTTTAAACTCACCTGAGCTAACAGGTATGTGCGCTGGTTACTCTGCTGCGCTTAAAATTTCTTTTTTGGTTTGCTACAATGCCTTTTCTGAAACGTTGTCTCCTTCTGCTGGAACACTGACTTCTTTCATTTAATGCCTGCAGACTATAAAAGAGAGCCCAACCCAAAAAGTTTGGTTGATTAGTCTGTGGCATTCTGTTAAACTGTTGCTTATGGCGGTCTCTGTGAGCTTCTCAGCGACATTCAGCCAGCCAGGTATCCTGCCTGCAGTAGATGGAATGTGGCAATGGAACGCTGGCTGCGCGTGTCATAATAGGCTCTGAGCCTTTATATACCTGTGCACAGCAGCAGCCACCTTCAGTCTGCTGCTGGACAGCCAGCAGCAGCAGCAGCAGGAGAGGTATGTAATCAGGAGCCCTCCTGCTAAGGGTAGACAGCTGCTCGTTCCACCCCACCCCCCGCCTTAATTGGTTCTCCTCCCTTCCAACGGTGTTGAGGCGGGTGGGAACAGCAGGGGGTGAAGGTGCTGTGTTTAAAGAGGTGGAGTTATGCAGATCTAAAACGTGTGAATTGCAGCAGCAGCAAGCCGAAAAGTGCAGGCATGTAAGGGATCTAGAGGTTGACAACATGTCTTCTTAACGGGAGTCCAGGAGCTCATCTCCACAAATGGACCTTTCAGGATCCTTGGGTGGCTCCGTAGTTTGAAACCAATTCTGGTTATCGCTTCTCGGCCTTTTGGCTAAGATCAAGTGTAGTATCTGTTCTTATCAGTTTAATATCTGATACGTCCCCTATCTGGGGACCATATATTAAATGGATTTTTAGAACAGGGAGATGGAAAAAGAGCTTGCTCTGTCCACTCCACGCATTGACCTGGTATTGCAGTATCTCCAGGACCGGTGCACCCCTTCTTTAATGCAGTTTCTAAAATCAGAAAGAATTGAATTCAATGTTTTTTGTTCATTTTGCTTGTTTGTCGGATTTTGGGATGGACTCTTTGGCTTTGCTTTTCTTCTCCTCATTGGATTTTTCATGTTCAAAGTTGCAGAAGCCAGATTACAAGCTCATTTTGGTTCAACTTCAGCAACTGTGCATTGCATTGCCATGTAATGTGATGCAATGCTATCTTTCTAGCTCTCCCTTTTTACTTCCTTTTGGATAAACAGACATATTAGGCAAGCATTTTGGAGCTTTCACCTAAATAACTACAGGTGGTGAGATAAGCTGCACAATATAATTGACCTTTCAGTATATTGTTGCACACACACCATCTATTTAGCAAATGCCCTTGTTATCAACAGCAGCCTTTTAAACTCACCTGAGCTAACAGGTATGTGCGCTGGTTACTCTGCTGCGCTTAAAATTTCTTTTTTGGTTTGCTACAATGCCTTTTCTGAAACGTTGTCTCCTTCTGCTGGAACACTGACTTCTTTCATTTAATGCCTGCAGACTATAAAAGAGAACCCAACCCAAAAAGTTTGGTTGATTAGTCTGTGGCATTCTGTTAAACTGTTGCTTATGGCGGTCTCTGTGAGCTTCTCAGCGACATTCAGCCAGCCAGGTATCCTGCCTGCAGTAGATGGAATGTGGCAATGGAACGCTGGCTGCGCGTGTCATAATAGGCTCTGAGCCTTTATATACCTGTGCACAGCAGCAGCCACCTTCAGTCTGCTGCTGGACAGCCAGCAGCAGCAGCAGCAGGAGAGGTATGTAATCAGGAGCCCTCCTGCTAAGGGTAGACAGCTGCTCGTTCCACCCCACCCCCCGCCTTAATTGGTTCTCCTCCCTTCCAACGGTGTTGAGGCGGGTGGGAACAGCAGGGGGTGAAGGTGCTGTGTTTAAAGAGGTGGAGTTATGCAGATCTAAAACGCGTGGATTGCAGCAGCAGCAAGCCGAAAAGTGCAGGCATGTAAGGGATCTAGAGGTTGACAACATGTCTTCTTAACGGGAGTCCAGGAGCTCATCTCCACAAATGGACTTTTCAGGATCCTTGGGTGGCTCCGTAGTTTGAAACCAATTCTGGTTATCGCTTCTCGGCCTTTTGGCTAAGATCAAGTGTAGTATCTGTTCTTATCAGTTTAATATCTGATACGTCCCCTATCTGGGGACCATATATTAAATGGATTTTTAGAACAGGGAGATGGAAAAAGAGCTTGCTCTGTCCACTCCACGCATTGACCTGGTATTGCAGTATCTCCAGGACCGGTGCACCCCTTCTTTAATGCAGTTTCTAAAATCAGAAAGAATTGAATTCAATGTTTTTTGTTCATTTTGCTTGTTTGTCGGATTTGGGGATGGACTCTTTGGCTTTGCTTTTCTTCTCCTCATTGGATTTTTCATGTTCAAAGTTGCAGAAGCCAGATTACAAGCTCATTTTGGTTCAACTTCAGCAACTGTGCATTGCATTGCCATGTAATGTGATGCAATGCTATCTTTCTAGCTCTCCCTTTTTACTTCCTTTTGGATAAACAGACATATTAGGCAAGCATTTTGGAGCTTTCACCTAAATAACTACAGGTGGTGAGATAAGCTGCACAATATAATTGACCTTTCAGTATATTGTTGCACACACACCATCTATTTAGCAAATGCCCTTGTTATCAACAGCAGCCTTTTAAACTCACCTGAGCTAACAGGTATGTGCGCTGGTTACTCTGCTGCGCTTAAAATTTCTTTTTTGGTTTGCTACAATGCCTTTTCTGAAACGTTGTCTCCTTCTGCTGGAACACTGACTTCTTTCATTTAATGCCTGCAGACTATAAAAGAGAACCCAACCCAAAAAGTTTGGTTGATTAGTCTGTGGCATTCTGTTAAACTGTTGCTTATGGCGGTCTCTGTGAGCTTCTCAGCGACATTCAGCCAGCCAGGTATCCTGCCTGCAGTAGATGGAATGTGGCAATGGAACGCTGGCTGCGCGTGTCATAATAGGCTCTGAGCCTTTATATACCTGTGCACAGCAGCAGCCACCTTCAGTCTGCTGCTGGACAGCCAGCAGCAGCAGCAGCAGCAGGAGAGGTATGTAATCAGGAGCCCTCCTGCTAAGGGTAGACAGCTGCTCGTTCCATCCCACCCCCCGCCTTAATTGGTTCTCCTCCCTTCCAACGGTGTTGAGGCGGGTGGGAACAGCAGGGGGTGAAGGTGCTGTGTTTAAAGAGGTGGAGTTATGCAGATCTAAAACGCGTGGATTGCAGCAGCAGCAAGCCGAAAAGTGCAGGCATGTAAGGGATCTAGAGGTTGACAACATGTCTTCTTAACGGGAGTCCAGGAGCTCATCTCCACAAATGGACTTTTCAGGATCCTTGGGTGGCTCCGTAGTTTGAAACCAATTCTGGTTATCGCTTCTCGGCCTTTTGGCTAAGATCAAGTGTAGTATCTGTTCTTATCAGTTTAATATCTGATACGTCCCCTATCTGGGGACCATATATTAAATGGATTTTTAGAACAGGGAGATGGAAAAAGAGCTTGCTCTGTCCACTCCACGCATTGACCTGGTATTGCAGTATCTCCAGGACCGGTGCACCCCTTCTTTAATGCAGTTTCTAAAATCAGAAAGAATTGAATTCAATGTTTTTTGTTCATTTTGCTTGTTTGTCGGATTTGGGGATGGACTCTTTGGCTTTGCTTTTCTTCTCCTCATTGGATTTTTCATGTTCAAAGTTGCAGAAGCCAGATTACAAGCTCATTTTGGTTCAACTTCAGCAACTGTGCATTGCATTGCCATGTAATGTGATGCAATGCTATCTTTCTAGCTCTCCCTTTTTACTTCCTTTTGGATAAACAGACATATTAGGCAAGCATTTTGGAGCTTTCACCTAAATAACTACAGGTGGTGAGATAAGCTGCACAATATAATTGACCTTTCAGTATATTGTTGCACACACACCATCTATTTAGCAAATGCCCTTGTTATCAACAGCAGCCTTTTAAACTCACCTGAGCTAACAGGTATGTGCGCTGGTTACTCTGCTGCGCTTAAAATTTCTTTTTTGGTTTGCTACAATGCCTTTTCTGAAACGTTGTCTCCTTCTGCTGGAACACTGACTTCTTTCATTTAATGCCTGCAGACTATAAAAGAGAACCCAACCCAAAAAGTTTGGTTGATTAGTCTGTGGCATTCTGTTAAACTGTTGCTTATGGCGGTCTCTGTGAGCTTCTCAGCGACATTCAGCCAGCCAGGTATCCTGCCTGCAGTAGATGGAATGTGGCAATGGAACGCTGGCTGCGCGTGTCATAATAGGCTCTGAGCCTTTATATACCTGTGCACAGCAGCAGCCACCTTCAGTCTGCTGCTGGACAGCCAGCAGCAGCAGCAGCAGGAGAGGTATGTGATCAGGAGCCCTCCTGCTAAGGGTAGACAGCTGCTCGTTCCACCCCACCCCCCGCCTTAATTGGTTCTCCTCCCTTCCAACGGTGTTGAGGCGGGTGGGAACAGCAGGGGGTGAAGGTGCTGTGTTTAAAGAGGTGGAGTTATGCAGATCTAAAACGCGTGGATTGCAGCAGCAGCAAGCCGAAAAGTGCAGGCATGTAAGGGATCTAGAGGTTGACAACATGTCTTCTTAACGGGAGTCCAGGAGCTCATCTCCACAAATGGACTTTTCATGATCCTTGGGTGGCTCCGTAGTTTGAAACCAATTCTGGTTATCGCTTCTCGGCCTTTTGGCTAAGATCAAGTGTAGTATCTGTTCTTATCAGTTTAATATCTGATACGTCCCCTATCTGGGGACCATATATTAAATGGATTTTTAGAACAGGGAGATGGAAAAAGAGCTTGCTCTGTCCACTCCACGCATTGACCTGGTATTGCAGTATCTCCAGGACCGGTGCACCCCTTCTTTAATGCAGTTTCTAAAATCAGAAAGAATTGAATTCAATGTTTTTTGTTCATTTTGCTTGTTTGTCGGATTTTGGGATGGACTCTTTGGCTTTGCTTTTCTTCTCCTCATTGGATTTTTCATGTTCAAAGTTGCAGAAGCCAGATTACAAGCTCATTTTGGTTCAACTTCAGCAACTGTGCATTGCATTGCCATGTAATGTGATGCAATGCTATCTTTCTAGCTCTCCCTTTTTACTTCCTTTTGGATAAACAGACATATTAGGCAAGAATTTTGGAGCTTTCACCTAAATAACTACAGGTGGTGAGATAAGCTGCACAATATAATTGACCTTTCAGTATATTGTTGCACACACACCATCTATTTAGCAAATGCCCTTGTTATCAACAGCAGCCTTTTAAACTCACCTGAGCTAACAGGTATGTGCGCTGGTTACTCTGCTGCGCTTAAAATTTCTTTTTTGGTTTGCTACAATGCCTTTTCTGAAACGTTGTCTCCTTCTGCTGGAACACTGACTTCTTTCATTTAATGCCTGCAGACTATAAAAGAGAACCCAACCCAAAAAGTTTGGTTGATTAGTCTGTGGCATTCTGTTAAACTGTTGCTTATGGCGGTCTCTGTGAGCTTCTCAGCGACATTCAGCCAGCCAGGTATCCTGCCTGCAGTAGATGGAATGTGGCAATGGAACGCTGGCTGCGCGTGTCATAATAGGCTCTGAGCCTTTATATACCTGTGCACAGCAGCAGCCACCTTCAGTCTGCTGCTGGACAGCCAGCAGCAGCAGCAGCAGGAGAGGTATGTAATCAGGAGCCCTCCTGCTAAGGGTAGACAGCTGCTCGTTCCACCCCACCCCCCGCCTTAATTGGTTCTCCTCCCTTCCAACGGTGTTGAGGCGGGTGGGAACAGCAGGGGGTGAAGGTGCTGTGTTTAAAGAGGTGGAGTTATGCAGATCTAAAACGCGTGGATTGCAGCAGCAGCAAGCCGAAAAGTGCAGGCATGTAAGGGATCTAGAGGTTGACAACATGTCTTCTTAACGGGAGTCCAGGAGCTCATCTCCACAAATGGACTTTTCAGGATCCTTGGGTGGCTCCGTAGTTTGAAACCAATTCTGGTTATCGCTTCTCGGCCTTTTGGCTAAGATCAAGTGTAGTATCTTTCGAAAAGGCGGTTTTGGATGTTGGCCGCCCTAGTAGATTGATACATTATGCACACTGGGGTTTAGGCGCTTGTTAGTACGCCAGGTGGCTAATATAGTCATCTGGTGGAAAGCATGGCCCCCCAGGATCGACGCCATTGGGCCGGGGAAGATCGAAAGCCCGAAGTGTGAAGTGCCCCAGGAGTGGTGACCCTGGGGTGCCTTAACTCACTGGGATTGGGAACCCCACTTGAGTTTATGGCACATTTGCACAAGCACTTCAAATTTTCTTTCTTCGCACACACCCTTATTCCGGGCCTTCTGGCCTTAGGATGGGGAATTTTTCAATTCCCGGTCGAAGGTCCGGGCAGTATTATACTGTGAAACCTTCACTATTTATTTAATTTCTTTGTCACTGTGTGTCCACTTATTCACGTGTGTCACGTCCTACTAGGATTTTGTCGGGATGCGGTTCCCTTACGGGTTCCTCTCTTGGCAGGTCTAGGGGGGGAGTGTGTGGCCATCAGGTTCCGCTCCCCCCTGAACCCCCCTGGCTCTCCTCTTTCGGGAGGAGAGCATTGTTGGCTCCCCTCTTCCGGGAGGGGAGCACAGTCTTTGGCTCCCAGTGCCTTGCTCGGGTGAGAACTCGGGCAGGTGCTGGGGGTGAGATTGGGTCGCCTCTGGCTTCGGCTGGAGGTGGCTTTTTGTCCCTGTTCCTCGCTGTGGCCTTTTGGCTCGGAGGGACGGGGAATGGTTTGGGGGACCCTTCTCCTTTTGGAGAGGGTTTCAAGAAGACCAGCATCCTAGTGCACTTTTTTTGTGGCACTTGTCACTTTTTTAAGCGCACTCGGGTTTTGTACACGAATTCGGGCTTTCGATAAAAAAAAATCTGTTCTTATCAGTTTAATATCTGATACGTCCCCTATCTGGGGACCATATATTAAATGGATTTTTAGAACAGGGAGATGGAAAAAGAGCTTGCTCTGTCCACTCCACGCATTGACCTGGTATTGCAGTATCTCCAGGACCGGTGCACCCCTTCTTTAATGCAGTTTCTAAAATCAGAAAGAATTGAATTCAATGTTTTTTGTTCATTTTGCTTGTTTGTCGGATTTTGGGATGGACTCTTTGGCTTTGCTTTTCTTCTCCTCATTGGATTTTTCATGTTCAAAGTTGCAGAAGCCAGATTACAAGCTCATTTTGGTTCAACTTCAGCAACTGTGCATTGCATTGCCATGTAATGTGATGCAATGCTATCTCTTTAGCTCTCCCTTTTTACTTCCTTTTGGATAAACAGACATATTAGGCAAGCATTTTGGAGCTTTCACCTAAATAACTACAGGTGGTGAGATAAGCTGCACAATATAATTGACCTTTCAGTATATTGTTGCACACACACCATCTATTTAGCAAATGCCCTTGTTATCAACAGCAGCCTTTTAAACTCACCTGAGCTAACAGGTATGTGCGCTGGTTACTCTGCTGCGCTTAAAATTTCTTTTTTGGTTTGCTACAATGCCTTTTCTGAAACGTTGTCTCCTTCTGCTGGAACACTGACTTCTTTCATTTAATGCCTGCAGACTATAAAAGAGAACCCAACCCAAAAAGTTTGGTTGATTAGTCTGTGGCATTCTGTTAAACTGTTGCTTATGGCGGTCTCTGTGAGCTTCTCAGCGACATTCAGTCAGCCAGGTATCCTGCCTGCAGTAGATGGAATGTGGCAATGGAACGCTGGCTGCGCGTGTCATAATAGGCTCTGAGCCTTTATATACCTGTGCACAGCAGCAGCCACCTTCAGTCTGCTGCTGGACAGCCAGCAGCAGCAGCAGCAGGAGAGGTATGTAATCAGGAGCCCTCCTGCTAAGGGTAGACAGCTGCTCGTTCCACCCCACCCCCCGCCTTAATTGGTTCTCCTCCCTTCCAACGGTGTTGAGGCGGGTGGGAACAGCAGGGGGTGAAGGTGCTGTGTTTAAAGAGGTGGAGTTATGCAGATCTAAAACGCGTGGATTGCAGCAGCAGCAAGCCGAAAAGTGCAGGCATGTAAGGGATCTAGAGGTTGACAACATGTCTTCTTAACGGGAGTCCAGGAGCTCATCTCCACAAATGGACTTTTCAGGATCCTTGGGTGGCTCCGTAGTTTGAAACCAATTCTGGTTATCGCTTCTCGGCCTTTTGGCTAAGATCAAGTGTAGTATCTGTTCTTATCAGTTTAATATCTGATACGTCCCCTATCTGGGGACCATATATTAAATGGATTTTTAGAACAGGGAGATGGAAAAAGAGCTTGCTCTGTCCACTCCACGCATTGACCTGGTATTGCAGTATCTCCAGGACCGGTGCACCCCTTCTTTAATGCAGTTTCTAAAATCAGAAAGAATTGAATTCAATGTTTTTTGTTCATTTTGCTTGTTTGTCGGATTTTGGGATGGACTCTTTGGCTTTGCTTTTCTTCTCCTCATTGGATTTTTCATGTTCAAAGTTGCAGAAGCCAGATTACAAGCTCATTTTGGTTCAACTTCAGCAACTGTGCATTGCATTGCCATGTAATGTGATGCAATGCTATCTTTCTAGCTCTCCCTTTTTACTTCCTTTTGGATAAACAGACATATTAGGCAAGCATTTTGGAGCTTTCACCTAAATAACTACAGGTGGTGAGATAAGCTGCACAATATAATTGACCTTTCAGTATATTGTTGCACACACACCATCTATTTAGCAAATGCCCTTGTTATCAACAGCAGCCTTTTAAACTCACCTGAGCTAACAGGTATGTGCGCTGGTTACTCTGCTGCGCTTAAAATTTCTTTTTTGGTTTGCTACAATGCCTTTTCTGAAACGTTGTCTCCTTCTGCTGGAACACTGACTTCTTTCATTTAATGCCTGCAGACTATAAAAGAGAACCCAACCCAAAAAGTTTGGTTGATTAGTCTGTGGCATTCTGTTAAACTGTTGCTTATGGCGGTCTCTGTGAGCTTCTCAGCGACATTCAGCCAGCCAGGTATCCTGCCTGCAGTAGATGGAATGTGGCAATGGAACGCTGGCTGCGCGTGTCATAATAGGCTCTGAGCCTTTATATACCTGTGCACAGCAGCAGCCACCTTCAGTCTGCTGCTGGACAGCCAGCAGCAGCAGCAGCAGGAGAGGTATGTAATCAGGAGCCCTCCTGCTAAGGGTAGACAGCTGCTCGTTCCACCCCACCCCCCGCCTTAATTGGTTCTCCTCCCTTCCAACGGTGTTGAGGTGGGTGGGAACAGCAGGGGGTGAAGGTGCTGTGTTTAAAGAGGTGGAGTTATGCAGATCTAAAACGCGTGGATTGCAGCAGCAGCAAGCCGAAAAGTGCAGGCATGTAAGGGATCTAGAGGTTGACAACATGTCTTCTTAACGGGAGTCCAGGAGCTCATCTCCACAAATGGACTTTTCAGGATCCTTGGGTGGCTCCGTAGTTTGAAATCAATTCTGGTTATCGCTTCTCGGCCTTTTGGCTAAGATCAAGTGTAGTATCTGTTCTTATCAGTTTAATATCTGATACGTCCCCTATCTGGGGACCATATATTAAATGGATTTTTAGAACAGGGAGATGGAAAAAGAGCTTGCTCTGTCCACTCCACGCATTGACCTGGTATTGCAGTATCTCCAGGACCGGTGCACCCCTTCTTTAATGCAGTTTCTAAAATCAGAAAGAATTGAATTCAATGTTTTTTGTTCATTTTGCTTGTTTGTCGGATTTTGGGATGGACTCTTTGGCTTTGCTTTTCTTCTCCTCATTGGATTTTTCATGTTCAAAGTTGCAGAAGCCAGATTACAAGCTCATTTTGGTTCAACTTCAGCAACTGTGCATTGCATTGCCATGTAATGTGATGCAATGCTATCTTTCTAGCTCTCCCTTTTTACTTCCTTTTGGATAAACAGACATATTAGGCAAGCATTTTGGAGCTTTCACCTAAATAACTACAGGTGGTGAGATAAGCTGCACAATATAATTGACCTTTCAGTATATTGTTGCACACACACCATCTATTTAGCAAATGCCCTTGTTATCAACAGCAGCCTTTTAAACTCACCTGAGCTAACAGGTATGTGCGCTGGTTACTCTGCTGCGCTTAAAATTTCTTTTTTGGTTTGCTACAATGCCTTTTCTGAAACGTTGTCTCCTTCTGCTGGAACACTGACTTCTTTCATTTAATGCCTGCAGACTATAAAAGAGAACCCAACCCAAAAAGTTTGGTTGATTAGTCTGTGGCATTCTGTTAAACTGTTGCTTATGGCGGTCTCTGTGAGCTTCTCAGCGACATTCAGCCAGCCAGGTATCCTGCCTGCAGTAGATGGAATGTGGCAATGGAACGCTGGCTGCGCGTGTCATAATAGGCTCTGAGCCTTTATATACCTGTGCAAAGCAGCAGCCACCTTCAGTCTGCTGCTGGGCAGCCAGCAGCAGCAGCAGCAGGAGAGGTATGTAATCAGGAGCCCTCCTGCTAAGGGTAGACAGCTGCTCGTTCCACCCCACCCCCCGCCTTAATTGGTTCTCCTCCCTTCCAACGGTGTTGAGGCGGGTGGGAACAGCAGGGGGTGAAGGTGCTGTGTTTAAAGAGGTGGAGTTATGCAGATCTAAAACGCGTGGATTGCAGCAGCAGCAAGCCGAAAAGTGCAGGCATGTAAGGGATCTAGAGGTTGACAACATGTCTTCTTAACGGGAGTCCAGGAGCTCATCTCCACAAATGGACTTTTCAGGATCCTTGGGTGGCTCCGTAGTTTGAAACCAATTCTGGTTATCGCTTCTCGGCCTTTTGGCTAAGATCAAGTGTAGTATGTGTTCTTATCAGTTTAATATCTGATACGTCCCCTATCTGGGGACCATATATTAAATGGATTTTTAGAACAGGGAGATGGAAAAAGAGCTTGCTCTGTCCACTCCACGCATTGACCTGGTATTGCAGTATCTCCAGGACCGGTGCACCCCTTCTTTAATGCAGTTTCTAAAATCAGAAAGAATTGAATTCAATGTTTTTTGTTCATTTTGCTTGTTTGTCGGATTTTGGGATGGACTCTTTGGCTTTGCTTTTCTTCTCCTCATTGGATTTTTCATGTTCAAAGTTGCAGAAGCCAGATTACAAGCTCATTTTGGTTCAACTTCAGCAACTGTGCATTGCATTGCCATGTAATGTGATGCAATGCTATCTTTCTAGCTCTCCCTTTTTACTTCCTTTTGGATAAACAGACATATTAGGCAAGCATTTTGGAGCTTTCACCTAAATAACTACAGGTGGTGAGATAAGCTGCACAATATAATTGACCTTTCAGTATATTGTTGCACACACACCATCTATTTAGCAAATGCCCTTGTTATCAACAGCAGCCTTTTAAACTCACCTGAGCTAACAGGTATGTGCGCTGGTTACTCTGCTGCGCTTAAAATTTCTTTTTTGGTTTGCTACAATGCCTTTTCTGAAACGTTGTCTCCTTCTTCTGGAACACTGACTTCTTTCATTTAATGCCTGCAGACTATAAAAGAGAACCCAACCCAAAAAGTTTGGTTGATTAGTCTGTGGCATTCTGTTAAACTGTTGCTTATGGCGGTCTCTGTGAGCTTCTCAGCGACATTCAGCCAGCCAGGTATCCTGCCTGCAGTAGATGGAATGTGGCAATGGAACGCTGGCTGCGCGTGTCATAATAGGCTCTGAGCCTTTATATACCTGTGCACAGCAGCAGCCACCTTCAGTCTGCTGCTGGACAGCCAGCAGCAGCAGCAGCAGGAGAGGTATGTAATCAGGAGCCCTCCTGCTAAGGGTAGACAGCTGCTCGTTCCACCCCACCCCCCGCCTTAATTGGTTCTCCTCCCTTCCAACGGTGCTGAGGCGGGTGGGAACAGCAGGGGGTGAAGGTGCTGTGTTTAAAGAGGTGGAGTTATGCAGATCTAAAACGCGTGGATTGCAGCAGCAGCAAGCCGAAAAGTGCAGGCATGTAAGGGATCTAGAGGTTGACAACATGTCTTCTTAACGGGAGTCCAGGAGCTCATCTCCACAAATGGACTTTTCAGGATCCTTGGGTGGCTCCGTAGTTTGAAACCAATTCTGGTTATCGCTTCTCGGCCTTTTGGCTAAGATCAAGTGTAGTATCTGTTCTTATCAGTTTAATATCTGATACGTCCCCTATCTGGGGACCATATATTAAATGGATTTTTAGAACAGGGAGATGGAAAAAGAGCTTGCTCTGTCCACTCCACGCATTGACCTGGTATTGCAGTATCTCCAGGACCGGTGCACCCCTTCTTTAATGCAGTTTCTAAAATCAGAAAGAATTGAATTCAATGTTTTTTGTTCATTTTGCTTGTTTGTCGGATTTTGGGATGGACTCTTTGGCTTTGCTTTTCTTCTCCTCATTGGATTTTTCATGTTTAAAGTTGCAGAAGCCAGATTACAAGCTCATTTTGGTTCAACTTCAGCAACTGTGCATTGCATTGCCATGTAATGTGATGCAATGCTATCTTTCTAGCTCTCCCTTTTTACTTCCTTTTGGATAAACAGACATATTAGGCAAGCATTTTGGAGCTTTCACCTAAATAACTACAGGTGGTGAGATAAGCTGCACAATATAATTGACCTTTCAGTATATTGTTGCACACACACCATCTATTTAGCAAATGCCCTTGTTATCAACAGCAGCCTTTTAAACTCACCTGAGCTAACAGGTATGTGCGCTGGTTACTCTGCTGCGCTTAAAATTTCTTTTTTGGTTTGCTACAATGCCTTTTCTGAAACGTTGTCTCCTTCTGCTGGAACACTGACTTCTTTCATTTAATGCCTGCAGACTATAAAAGAGAACCCAACCCAAAAAGTTTGGTTGATTAGTCTGTGGCATTCTGTTAAACTGTTGCTTATGGCGGTCTCTGTGAGCTTCTCAGCGACATTCAGCCAGCCAGGTATCCTGCCTGCAGTAGATGGAATGTGGCAATGGAACGCTGGCTGCGCGTGTCATAATAGGCTCTGAGCCTTTATATACCTGTGCACATCAGCAGCCACCTTCAGTCTGCTGCTGGACAGCCAGCAGCAGCAGCAGCAGCAGGAGAGGTATGTAATCAGGAGCCCTCCTGCTAAGGGTAGACAGCTGCTCGTTCCACCCCACCCCCCGCCTTAATTGGTTCTCCTCCCTTCCAACGGTGTTGAGGCGGGTGGGAACAGCAGGGGGTGAAGGTGCTGTGTTTAAAGAGGTGGAGTTATGCAGATCTAAAACGCGTGGATTGCAGCAGCAGCAAGCCGAAAAGTGCAGGCATGTAAGGGATCTAGAGGTTGACAACATGTCTTCTTAACGGGAGTCCAGGAGCTCATCTCCACAAATGGACTTTTCAGGATCCTTGGGTGGCTCCGTAGTTTGAAACCAATTCTGGTTATCGCTTCTCGGCCTTTTGGCTAAGATCAAGTGTAGTATCTGTTCTTATCAGTTTAATATCTGATACGTCCCCTATCTGGGGACCATATATTAAATGGATTTTTAGAACAGGGAGATGGAAAAAGAGCTTGCTCTGTCCACTCCACGCATTGACCTGGTATTGCAGTATCTCCAGGACCGGTGCACCCCTTCTTTAATGCAGTTTCTAAAATCAGAAAGAATTGAATTCAATGTTTTTTGTTCATTTTGCTTGTTTGTCGGATTTTGGGATGGACTCTTTGGCTTTGCTTTTCTTCTCCTCATTGGATTTTTCATGTTCAAAGTTGCAGAAGCCAGATTACAAGCTCATTTTGGTTCAACTTCAGCAACTGTGCATTGCATTGCCATGTAATGTGATGCAATGCTATCTTTCTAGCTCTCCCTTTTTACTTCCTTTTGGATAAACAGACATATTAGGCAAGCATTTTGGAGCTTTCACCTAAATAACTACAGGTGGTGAGATAAGCTGCACAATATAATTGACCTTTCAGTATATTGTTGCACACACACCATCTATTTAGCAAATGCCCTTGTTATCAACAGCAGCCTTTTAAACTCACCTGAGCTAACAGGTATGTGCGCTGGTTACTCTGCTGCGCTTAAAATTTATTTTTTGGTTTGCTACAATGCCTTTTCTGAAACGTTGTCTCCTTCTGCTGGAACACTGACTTCTTTCATTTAATGCCTGCAGACTATAAAAGAGAACCCAACCCAAAAAGTTTGGTTGATTAGTCTGTGGCATTCTGTTAAACTGTTGCTTATGGCGGTCTCTGTGAGCTTCTCAGCGACATTCAGCCAGCCAGGTATCCTGCCTGCAGTAGATGGAATGTGGCAATGGAACGCTGGCTGCGCGTGTCATAATAGGCTCTGAGCCTTTATATACCTGTGCACAGCAGCAGCCACCTTCAGTCTGCTGCTGGACAGCCAGCAGCAGCAGCAGCAGCAGGAGAGGTATGTAATCAGGAGCCCTACTGCTAAGGGTAGACAGCTGCTCGTTCCACCCCACCCCCCGCCTTAATTGGTTCTCCTCCCTTCCAACGGTGTTGAGGTGGGTGGGAACAGCAGGGGGTGAAGGTGCTGTGTTTAAAGAGGTGGAGTTATGCAGATCTAAAACGCGTGGATTGCAGCAGCAGCAAGCCGAAAAGTGCAGGCATGTAAGGGATCTAGAGGTTGACAACATGTCTTCTTAACGGGAGTCCAGGAGCTCATCTCCACAAATGGACTTTTCAGGATCCTTGGGTGGCTCCGTAGTTTGAAACCAATTCTGGTTATCGCTTCTCGGCCTTTTGGCTAAGATCAAGTGTAGTATCTGTTCTTATCAGTTTAATATCTGATACGTCCCCTATCTGGGGACCATATATTAAATGGATTTTTAGAACAGGGAGATGGAAAAAGAGCTTGCTCTGTCCACTCCACGCATTGACCTGGTATTGCAGTATCTCCAGGACCGGTGCACCCCTTCTTTAATGCAGTTTCTAAAATCAGAAAGAATTGAATTCAATGTTTTTTGTTCATTTTGCTTGTTTGTCGGATTTTGGGATGGACTCTTTGGCTTTGCTTTTCTTCTCCTCATTGGATTTTTCATGTTCAAAGTTGCAGAAGCCAGATTACAAGCTCATTTTGGTTCAACTTCAGCAACTGTGCATTGCATTGCCATGTAATGTGATGCAATGCTATCTTTCTAGCTCTCCCTTTTTACTTCCTTTTGGATAAACAGACATATTAGGCAAGCATTTTGGAGCTTTCACCTAAATAACTACAGGTGGTGAGATAAGCTGCACAATATAATTGACCTTTCAGTATATTGTTGCACACACACCATCTATTTAGCAAATGCCCTTGTTATCAACAGCAGCCTTTTAAACTCACCTGAGCTAACAGGTATGTGCGCTGGTTACTCTGCTGCGCTTAAAATTTCTTTTTTGGTTTGCTACAATGCCTTTTCTGAAACGTTGTCTCCTTCTGCTGGAACACTGACTTCTTTCATTTAATGCCTGCAGACTATAAAAGAGAACCCAACCCAAAAAGTTTGGTTGATTAGTCTGTGGCATTCTGTTAAACTGTTGCTTATGGCGGTCTCTGTGAGCTTCTCAGCGACATTCAGCCAGCCAGGTATCCTGCCTGCAGTAGATGGAATGTGGCAATGGAACGCTGGCTGCGCGTGTCATAATAGGCTCTGAGCCTTTATATACCTGTGCACAGCAGCAGCCACCTTCAGTCTGCTGCTGGACAGCCAGCAGCAGCAGCAGCAGGAGAGGTATGTAATCAGGAGCCCTCCTGCTAAGGGTAGACAGCTGCTCGTTCCACCCCACCCCCCGCCTTAATTGGTTCTCCTCCCTTCCAACGGTGTTGAGGCGGGTGGGAACAGCAGGGGGTGAAGGTGCTGTGTTTAAAGAGGTGGAGTTATGCAGATCTAAAACGCGTGGATTGCAGCAGCAGCAAGCCGAAAAGTGCAGGCATGTAAGGGATCTAGAGGTTGACAACATGTCTTCTTAACGGGAGTCCAGGAGCTCATCTCCACAAATGGACTTTTCAGGATCCTTGGGTGGCTCCGTAGTTTGAAACCAATTCTGGTTATCGCTTCTCGGCCTTTTGGCTAAGATCAAGTGTAGTATCTGTTCTTATCAGTTTAATATCTGATACGTCCCCTATCTGGGGACCATATATTAAATGGATTTTTAGAACAGGGAGATGGAAAAAGAGCTTGCTCTGTCCACTCCACGCATTGACCTGGTATTGCAGTATCTCCAGGACCGGTGCACCCCTTCTTTAATGCAGTTTCTAAAATCAGAAAGAATTGAATTCAATGTTTTTTGTTCATTTTGCTTGTTTGTCGGATTTTGGGATGGACTCTTTGGCTTTGCTTTTCTTCTCCTCATTGGATTTTTCATGTTCAAAGTTGCAGAAGCCAGATTACAAGCTCATTTTGGTTCAACTTCAGCAACTGTGCATTGCATTGCCATGTAATGTGATGCAATGCTATCTTTCTAGCTCTCCCTTTTTACTTCCTTTTGGATAAACAGACATATTAGGCAAGCATTTTGGAGCTTTCACCTAAATAACTACAGGTGGTGAGATAAGCTGCACAATATAATTGACCTTTCAGTATATTGTTGCACACACACCATCTATTTAGCAAATGCCCTTGTTATCAACAGCAGCCTTTTAAACTCACCTGAGCTAACAGGTATGTGCGCTGGTTACTCTGCTGCGCTTAAAATTTCTTTTTTGGTTTGCTACAATGCCTTTTCTGAAACGTTGTCTCCTTCTGCTGGAACACTGACTTCTTTCATTTAATGCCTGCAGACTATAAAAGAGAACCCAACCCAAAAAGTTTGGTTGATTAGTCTGTGGCATTCTGTTAAACTGTTGCTTATGGTGGTCTCTGTGAGCTTCTCAGCGACATTCAGCCAGCCAGGTATCCTGCCTGCAGTAGATGGAATGTGGCAATGGAACGCTGGCTGCGCGTGTCATAATAGGCTCTGAGCCTTTATATACCTGTGCACAGCAGCAGCCACCTTCAGTCTGCTGCTGGACAGCCAGCAGCAGCAGCAGCAGGAGAGGTATGTAATCAGGAGCCCTCCTGCTAAGGGTAGACAGCTGCTCGTTCCACCCCACCCCCCGCCTTAATTGGTTCTCCTCCCTTCCAACGGTGTTGAGGCGGGTGGGAACAGCAGGGGGTGAAGGTGCTGTGTTTAAAGAGGTGGAGTTATGCAGATCTAAAACGCGTGGATTGCAGCAGCAGCAAGCCGAAAAGTGCAGGCATGTAAGGGATCTAGAGGTTGACAACATGTCTTCTTAACGGGAGTCCAGGAGCTCATCTCCACAAATGGACTTTTCAGGATCCTTGGGTGGCTCCGTAGTTTGAAACCAATTCTGGTTATCGCTTCTCGGCCTTTTGGCTAAGATCAAGTGTAGTATCTGTTCTTATCAGTTTAATATCTGATACGTCCCCTATCTGGGGACCATATATTAAATGGATTTTTAGAACAGGGAGATGGAAAAAGAGCTTGCTCTGTCCACTCCACGCATTGACCTGGTATTGCAGTATCTCCAGGACCGGTGCACCCCTTCTTTAATGCAGTTTCTAAAATCAGAAAGAATTGAATTCAATGTTTTTTGTTCATTTTGCTTGTTTGTCGGATTTTGGGATGGACTCTTTGGCTTTGCTTTTCTTCTCCTCATTGGATTTTTCATGTTCAAAGTTGCAGAAGCCAGATTACAAGCTCATTTTGATTCAACTTCAGCAACTGTGCATTGCATTGCCATGTAATGTGATGCAATGCTATCTTTCTAGCTCTCCCTTTTTACTTCCTTTTGGATAAACAGACATATTAGGCAAGCATTTTGGAGCTTTCACCTAAATAACTACAGGTGGTGAGATAAGCTGCACAATATAATTGACCTTTCAGTATATTGTTGCACACACACCATCTATTTAGCAAATGCCCTTGTTATCAACAGCAGCCTTTTAAACTCACCTGAGCTAACAGGTATGTGCGCTGGTTACTCTGCTGCGCTTAAAATTTCTTTTTTGGTTTGCTACAATGCCTTTTCTGAAACGTTGTCTCCTTCTGCTGGAACACTGACTTCTTTCATTTAATGCCTGCAGACTATAAAAGAGAACCCAACCCAAAAAGTTTGGTTGATTAGTCTGTGGCATTCTGTTAAACTGTTGCTTATGGCGGTCTCTGTGAGCTTCTCAGCGACATTCAGCCAGCCAGGTATCCTGCCTGCAGTAGATGGAATGTGGCAATGGAACGCTGGCTGCGCGTGTCATAATAGGCTCTGAGCCTTTATATACCTGTGCACAGCAGCAGCCACCTTCAGTCTGCTGCTGGACAGCCAGCAGCAGCAGCAGCAGGAGAGGTATGTAATCAGGAGCCCTCCTGCTAAGGGTAGACAGCTGCTCGTTCCACCCCACCCCCCGCCTTAATTGGTTCTCCTCCCTTCCAACGGTGTTGAGGCGGGTGGGAACAGCAGGGGGTGAAGGTGCTGTGTTTAAAGAGGTGGAGTTATGCAGATCTAAAACGCGTGGATTGCAGCAGCAGCAAGCCGAAAAGTGCAGGCATGTAAGGGATCTAGAGGTTGACAACATGTCTTCTTAACGGGAGTCCAGGAGCTCATCTCCACAAATGGACTTTTCAGGATCCTTGGGTGGCTCCGTAGTTTGAAACCAATTCTGGTTATCGCTTCTCGGCCTTTTGGCTAAGATCAAGTGTAGTATTTATGCCTTCCTTACTTCCCAGTTGTGTGATGTTTATATGTTGCAGGAATGTTCCCTTCCCTCCTCTAGGTCCTTCAAACATCTGGCCAGGGAGTGGTCCCACGGTCCATCCTACTGGTCCGGTGGGGGTGACTGCAAGTCTGCGGGGGTCGCAATTCTGATCAGGGGGGGCGCATTCACGCTTGAGTCCGTCCAGGAGCTCATCTGCGGCAGGGCTCTTGTTGTAGATGGCAACTGGGCAGGAGAACCTGTCAGGTTCATCAACGTGTATGCGTCCCCACTGAAGAATGAGCGTTTGGAGCTTTTCCAGACCCTGCGGCTTCAGCTTGCCACCACCAGGACCTTAGTGATGGCCGGGGATTTCAACTGCCCCATCGAGGAGGACGGTCGTAGTTCTGGCACATCTGCCAATTTGGACATCACGTCCAAGCTGCTCATCGAGATGGTAACCGAGGCCTCTCTTCAGGACGTGGTGGGCTCCATGGGGAGTTGCTCCACGAACTATTCGTGGAGCCGACCCGATGGCTCACTCCACTCCAGGATTGACTTTGTGTTCACCTCTCGGGCAGTCAGGCAGAGTAGGCACTCGATGGTCTCCTGCTTCTTCTCCGACCACAGAGCCATTCACTTACAAGGTGTCCTCGGCGACGGTTTTCCGTCCGGCCCCGGCTCCTGGCTGAATTGTGCTCTGCTGGCTCAGAATGAAGTCGTGGAGGAGCTGAGAGCAGCCTACGCAATGTGGCAGTCCTACAAGGGTAGCTTCCAAACAGTCTCTGATTGGTGGGAATATGTTAAACTTGAGTTTCGCTGTTTCTTTCAGGCCAAGGGTCGACAACAGGCGTGTGAGAAGAGGAGGGACTTCAGAGGGCTGCAGCGCGAGCTGCGGTCGCTGCAGGACCTTCTTCACTGCGGCTGGGACGTGAGGGAGGAGCTGGAGGAGACCAAGAAGAGCCTGAAAAGGCACTTTGAGGAGGAGTCCAAGCGAATCATCTTCCGTTCCAAAGTGGAGAATCTGGAGAAGGGTGAGAAATGTAACTCATTCTTTTTCAGGAAACTTCATGCCGGTCACACGCCCCTGAACGAGCTGCGAGACGAGAGCGGAAACATGCGACGTGGGAAGGAGGACGTGATGAGGGTCGTCAGCGACTTCTACAGCGAACTCTACTCCCACAAGACTACCGACCCCGACGCTGCTGATAAGTTCCTGTCAGGTATCACTAACCATCTTGATCCTGCAGGCACGGCAGCCTTGGACAAACCTCTGATGGTGGGCGAATTGCTCTCTGCCGCTAAATCCTTTAGGACCGGCAGGACCCCGGGCAGTGATGGTCTTCCAGCGGAGCTCTATGTAGCGCTGGGAGACCTCATCTGTCCGGACCTGTTGGACCTGTACGAGGAGATGGTGGTGGAGGGTAGAATGCCTCCATCTTTGAGGGAAGGAATGGTCACGATCCTGTACAAGCGGAAGGGAGAGAGGTGCGACCTGAGGAATTGGCGTCCCATCACTCTGCTCAACGTGGACTACAAGATCCTGGCCAAGACGATGGCGACACGACTTAAGACGGTCATCGGACGGATCATCCACCCGGACCAGACCTGCGGCATCCCTGGACGTCGCATCGCAGACAGCCTCGCTCTCGTGCGGGACACGGTCGAGTACATCAAGGTCCGCCGCGCACACGCGGCCCTGGTCTCCTTGGATCAGGAGAAGGCCTTCGACCGGGTTTCCCACGAGTTCATGGGCCGAGCTCTGCACCGGTTAGGTTTGGGTAACATGTTTTGTTCGTATGTCCGTCTGATGTATTTTGATATCCACAGCTCGGTGTTGGTGAACGGCTGGAAGACTGACCCCTTCCCTGTCCTCTCTGGGGTCAGACAAGGCTGCCCTCTATCACCTCTTCTTTTTGTTTGTGTTATAGAACTCTTCGCAGAGGCTATCCGGCAGAATGGAGAGATCAGAGGGATCACCGCACCGGGTCCGGGACGACACGACGTCAAGTGCTCGCTCTACATGGACGACGTCACCGTCTTCTGCGCTGATCGTGGTTCAGTCGACGCCCTCGTCCAGACGTGTGAGAGGTTCGGCCGGGCTTCAGGGGCCAAAGTCAACTGCAGGAAGTCGGAAGCCATGCTCTTCGGGGTTTGGCAGCCGGCCTCCTCCGCCCCCTTCCCCTTCAACATTCAACCGGATTTCCTCAAGGTGCTGGGAGTCTGGTTCGGGAAGGAAGGAGCAGCCCTCAAGTCCTGGCAAGAACGCTTGGCCAAGGTGAAGCAACGGATCGGACTCTGGAGCCTCAGACACCTCACTTGTGAGGGTAAGGCACTCGTCCTGCGTAATGAGGTCCTGCCCGTCTTGCAGTACACGGCGCAGGCCTGGCCCCCACACGTCACTGTGTGCAGGGCCATTACCAGGACAGTGTTTCACTTTGTCTGGGGATCCAAGATGGACAGAGTCAGGCGGGCCGTCATGTACAAGGAGCCTCGCAAGGGTGGGAAGGGCGTTCCAGATATCCCCACCCTCCTGCGATCCTCTTTTGTGTGTGATTGTGTCCGCCGGACTTTGCAAGTCAAGAATGGCTCCGCGGGCAGGTCCATGTCTCGCTTCTTCCTGCTTCCTCTTTGGAGGCGACTCGGCTGGGACAAGTGGGACAGCTCCTTCCCCTACAACTGGACGACGCCATGGTTCTACGGAGACGTCGCTCGATTTGTGGGGGAGCATCAACTGGAGGGACTCAAGCCCGACTTGTGGAAGCCCAAAACTATCCACAAGCTAATCAGAGCCAAGGATGACGTGGAGAACATCATAGGACTTCACCAGGACACGCTGGAGACTGTGTGGACAAATGTGTCGTCTGACAGGCTGACCAACGGGCACAAGGACTTGTCGTGGATGGCGATTCAGGGCGGACTGCCCGTCCGGTCATTCATGCATGCCCGGAACCTGTGCAAGACCCGGTACTGCCCAAGGTGCCCCTTCGTGGAGGAAACATCTTTGCACACTTTTTGGGACTGCGGATTTGCACAGCGCCTATTGACTGCACTTGAGGACGACCTGAGGAACTCTGTCCCCAGGGCGAGCCTATCGCACCATTCTGTGCTTTACGGACTCTTCCCTGGGGTTCATACCGTCGGAGCCATCCAGGAGGCTTGGCGCCTTATGAACTGCTTCAAGGATGCCGTTTGGGTCGCCAGGAACCGGCTCATCTTGAGGAGGGAGAGGATGTCCATCCAGGACTGCCGCAGGCTGATCCACAGCCTGCTCAGAGACTATTCCATCATGGACGGTCCGGAGGACGAGGACGAGGACTAAACCCCTCCTCCCCCTCTCCCCTTATGTGTCTTGTCTTTCAATAAAGCTTCGGGCCTGTGATTTTCCCCTCCCCATCCCCTTTTTCCCAATCCCCATCCCTTATCACGGTTCGTCGTACTGTATTGATTGACATGCTTTTTCTTTCAGATTAAGTGTTTTGTGTAGCATAGGGGTGTGATGTGTCTAGTTAGTGCGTCGTATCCTCATGCTATGTAAATATGATGTAGAATTCTGTGTGTACTGGGCTGCGGCACTGTACACTGTCTGTTAACTTATTTTTTGTGCTAATAAAAGATATATTCAATCAAAAAAAATCTGTTCTTATCAGTTTAATATCTGATACGTCCCCTATCTGGGGACCATATATTAAATGGATTTTTAGAACAGGGAGATGGAAAAAGAGCTTGCTCTGTCCACTCCACGCATTGACCTGGTATTGCAGTATCTCCAGGACCGGTGCACCCCTTCTTTAATGCAGTTTCTAAAATCAGAAAGAATTGAATTCAATGTTTTTTGTTCATTTTGCTTGTTTGTCGGATTTTGGGATGGACTCTTTGGCTTTGCTTTTCTTCTCCTCATTGGATTTTTCATGTTCAAAGTTGCAGAAGCCAGATTACAAGCTCATTTTGGTTCAACTTCAGCAACTGTGCATTGCATTGCCATGTAATGTGATGCAATGCTATCTTTCTAGCTCTCCCTTTTTACTTCCTTTTGGATAAACAGACATATTAGGCAAGCATTTTGGAGCTTTCACCTAAATAACTACAGGTGGTGAGATAAGCTGCACAATATAATTGACCTTTCAGTATATTGTTGCACACACACCATCTATTTAGCAAATGCCCTTGTTATCAACAGCAGCCTTTTAAACTCACCTGAGCTAACAGGTATGTGCGCTGGTTACTCTGCTGCGCTTAAAATTTCTTTTTTGGTTTGCTACAATGCCTTTTCTGAAACGTTGTCTCCTTCTGCTGGAACACTGACTTCTTTCATTTAATGCCTGCAGACTATAAAAGAGAACCCAACCCAAAAAGTTTGGTTGATTAGTCTGTGGCATTCTGTTAAACTGTTGCTTATGGCGGTCTCTGTGAGCTTCTCAGCGACATTCAGCCAGCCAGGTATCCTGCCTGCAGTAGATGGAATGTGGCAATGGAACGCTGGCTGCGCGTGTCATAATAGGCTCTGAGCCTTTATATACCTGTGCACAGCAGCAGCCACCTTCAGTCTGCTGCTGGACAGCCAGCAGCAGCAGCAGCAGGAGAGGTATGTAATCAGGAGCCCTCCTGCTAAGGGTAGACAGCTGCTCGTTCCACCCCACCCCCCGCCTTAATTGGTTCTCCTCCCTTCCAACGGTGTTGAGGCGGGTGGGAACAGCAGGGGGTGAAGGTGCTGTGTTTAAAGAGGTGGAGTTATGCAGATCTAAAACGCGTGGATTGCAGCAGCAGCAAGCCGAAAAGTGCAGGCATGTAAGGGATCTAGAGGTTGACAACATGTCTTCTTAACGGGAGTCCAGGAGCTCATCTCCACAAATGGACTTTTCAGGATCCTTGGGTGGCTCCGTAGTTTGAAACCAATTCTGGTTATCGCTTCTCGGCCTTTTGGCTAAGATCAAGTGTAGTATCTGTTCTTATCAGTTTAATATCTGATACGTCCCCTATCTGGGGACCATATATTAAATGGATTTTTAGAACAGGGAGATGGAAAAAGAGCTTGCTCTGTCCACTCCACGCATTGACCTGGTATTGCAGTATCTCCAGGACCGGTGCACCCCTTCTTTAATGCAGTTTCTAAAATCAGAAAGAATTGAATTCAATGTTTTTTGTTCATTTTGCTTGTTTGTCGGATTTTGGGATGGACTCTTTGGCTTTGCTTTTCTTCTCCTCATTGGATTCTTCATGTTCAAAGTTGCAGAAGCCAGATTACAAGCTCATTTTGGTTCAACTTCAGCAACTGTGCATTGCATTGCCATGTAATGTGATGCAATGCTATCTTTCTAGCTCTCCCTTTTTACTTCCTTTTGGATAAACAGACATATTAGGCAAGCATTTTGGAGCTTTCACCTAAATAACTACAGGTGGTGAGATAAGCTGCACAATATAATTGACCTTTCAGTATATTGTTGCACACACACCATCTATTTAGCAAATGCCCTTGTTATCAACAGCAGCCTTTTAAACTCACCTGAGCTAACAGGTATGTGCGCTGGTTACTCTGCTGCGCTTAAAATTTCTTTTTTGGTTTGCTACAATGCCTTTTCTGAAACGTTGTCTCCTTCTGCTGGAACACTGACTTCTTTCATTTAATGCCTGCAGACTATAAAAGAGAACCCAACCCAAAAAGTTTGGTTGATTAGTCTGTGGCATTCTGTTAAACTGTTGCTTATGGCGGTCTCTGTGAGCTTCTCAGCGACATTCAGCCAGCCAGGTATCCTGCCTGCAGTAGATGGAATGTGGCAATGGAACGCTGGCTGCGCGTGTCATAATAGGCTCTGAGCCTTTATATACCTGTGCACAGCAGCAGCCACCTTCAGTCTGCTGCTGGACAGCCAGCAGCAGCAGGAGAGGTATGTAATCAGGAGCCCTCCTGCTAAGGGTAGACAGCTGCTCGTTCCACCCCACCCCCCACCTTAATTGGTTCTCCTCCCTTCCAACGGTGTTGAGGCGGGTGGGAACAGCAGGGGGTGAAGGTGCTGTGTTTAAAGAGGTGAAGTTATGCAGATCTAAAACGCGTGGATTGCAGCAGCAGCAAGCCGAAAAGTGCAGGCATGTAAGGGATCTAGAGGTTGACAACATGTCTTCTTAACGGGAGTCCAGGAGCTCATCTCCACAAATGGACTTTTCAGGATCCTTGGGTGGCTCCGTAGTTTGAAACCAATTCTGGTTATCGCTTCTCGGCCTTTTGGCTAAGATCAAGTGTAGTATCTGTTCTTATCAGTTTAATATCTGATACGTCCCCTATCTGGGGACCATATATTAAATGGATTTTTAGAACAGGGAGATGGAAAAAGAGCTTGCTCTGTCCACTCCACGCATTGACCTGGTATTGCAGTATCTCCAGGACCGGTGCACCCCTTCTGTAATGCAGTTTCTAAAATCAGAAAGAATTGAATTCAATGTTTTTTGTTCATTTTGCTTGTTTGTCGGATTTTGGGATGGACTCTTTGGCTTTGCTTTTCTTCTCCTCATTGGATTTTTCATGTTCAAAGTTGCAGAAGCCAGATTACAAGCTCATTTTGGTTCAACTTCAGCAACTGTGCATTGCATTGCCATGTAATGTGATGCAATGCTATCTTTCTAGCTCTCCCTTTTTACTTCCTTTTGGATAAACAGACATATTAGGCAAGCATTTTGGAGCTTTCACCTAAATAACTACAGGTGGTGAGATAAGCTGCACAATATAATTGACCTTTCAGTATATTGTTGCACACACACCATCTATTTAGCAAATGCCCTTGTTATCAACAGCAGCCTTTTAAACTCACCTGAGCTAACAGGTATGTGCGCTGGTTACTCTGCTGCGCTTAAAATTTCTTTTTTGGTTTGCTACAATGCCTTTTCTGAAACGTTGTCTCCTTCTGCTGGAACACTGACTTCTTTCATTTAATGCCTGCAGACTATAAAAGAGAACCCAACCCAAAAAGTTTGGTTGATTAGTCTGTGGCATTCTGTTAAACTGTTGCTTATGGCGGTCTCTGTGAGCTTCTCAGCGACATTCAGCCAGCCAGGTATCCTGCCTGCAGTAGATGGAATGTGGCAATGGAACGCTGGCTGCGCGTGTCATAATAGGCTCTGAGCCTTTATATACCTGTGCACAGCAGCAGCCACCTTCAGTCTGCTGCTGGACAGCCAGCAGCAGCAGCAGCAGGAGAGGTATGTAATCAGGAGCCCTCCTGCTAAGGGTAGACAGCTGCTCGTTCCACCCCACCCCCCGCCTTAATTGGTTCTCCTCCCTTCCAACGGTGTTGAGGCGGGTGGGAACAGCAGGGGGTGAAGGTGCTGTGTTTAAAGAGGTGGAGTTATGCAGATCTAAAACGCGTGGATTGCAGCAGCAGCAAGCCGAAAAGTGCAGGCATGTAAGGGATCTAGAGGTTGACAACATGTCTTCTTAACGGGAGTCCAGGAGCTCATCTCCACAAATGGACTTTTCAGGATCCTTGGGTGGCTCCGTAGTTTGAAACCAATTCTGGTTATCGCTTCTCGGCCTTTTGGCTAAGATCAAGTGTAGTATCTGTTCTTATCAGTTTAATATCTGATACGTCCCCTATCTGGGGACCATATATTAAATGGATTTTTAGAACAGGGAGATGGAAAAAGAGCTTGCTCTGTCCACTCCACGCATTGACCTGGTATTGCAGTATCTCCAGGACCGGTGCACCCCTTCTTTAATGCAGTTTCTAAAATCAGAAAGAATTGAATTCAATGTTTTTTGTTCATTTTGCTTGTTTGTCGGATTTTGGGATGGACTCTTTGGCTTTGCTTTTCTTCTCCTCATTGGATTTTTCATGTTCAAAGTTGCAGAAGCCAGATTACAAGCTCATTTTGGTTCAACTTCAGCAACTGTGCATTGCATTGCCATGTAATGTGATGCAATGCTATCTTTCTAGCTCTCCCTTTTTACTTCCTTTTGGATAAACAGACATATTAGGCAAGCATTTTGGAGCTTTCACCTAAATAACTACAGGTGGTGAGATAAGCTGCACAATATAATTGACCTTTCAGTATATTGTTGCACACACACCATCTATTTAGCAAATGCCCTTGTTATCAACAGCCGCCTTTTAAACTCACCTGAGCTAACAGGTATGTGCGCTGGTTACTCTGCTGCGCTTAAAATTTCTTTTTTGGTTTGCTACAATGCCTTTTCTGAAACGTTGTCTCCTTCTGCTGGAACACTGACTTCTTTCATTTAATGCCTGCAGACTATAAAAGAGAACCCAACCCAAAAAGTTTGGTTGATTAGTCTGTGGCATTCTGTTAAACTGTTGCTTATGGTGGTCTCTGTGAGCTTCTCAGCGACATTCAGCCAGCCAGGTATCCTGCCTGCAGTAGATGGAATGTGGCAATGGAACGCTGGCTGCGCGTGTCATAATAGGCTCTGAGCCTTTATATACCTGTGCACAGCAGCAGCCACCTTCAGTCTGCTGCTGGACAGCCAGCAGCAGCAGCAGCAGGAGAGGTATGTAATCAGGAGCCCTCCTGCTAAGGGTAGACAGCTGCTCGTTCCACCCCACCCCCCGCCTTAATTGGTTCTCCTCCCTTCCAACGGTGTTGAGGCGGGTGGGAACAGCAGGGGGTGAAGGTGCTGTGTTTAAAGAGGTGGAGTTATGCAGATCTAAAACGCGTGGATTGCAGCAGCAGCAAGCCGAAAAGTGCAGGCATGTAAGGGATCTAGAGGTTGACAACATGTCTTCTTAACGGGAGTCCAGGAGCTCATCTCCACAAATGGACTTTTCAGGATCCTTGGGTGGCTCCGTAGTTTGAAACCAATTCTGGTTATCGCTTCTCGGCCTTTTGGCTAAGATCAAGTGTAGTATCTGTTCTTATCAGTTTAATATCTGATACGTCCCCTATCTGGGGACCATATATTAAATGGATTTTTAGAACAGGGAGATGGAAAAAGAGCTTGCTCTGTCCACTCCACGCATTGACCTGGTATTGCAGTATCTCCAGGACCGGTGCACCCCTTCTTTAATGCAGTTTCTAAAATCAGAAAGAATTGAATTCAATGTTTTTTGTTCATTTTGCTTGTTTGTCGGATTTTGGGATGGACTCTTTGGCTTTGCTTTTCTTCTCCTCATTGGATTTTTCATGTTCAAAGTTGCAGAAGCCAGATTACAAGCTCATTTTGGTTCAACTTCAGCAACTGTGCATTGCATTGCCATGTAATGTGATGCAATGCTATCTTTCTAGCTCTCCCTTTTTACTTCCTTTTGGATAAACAGACATATTAGGCAAGCATTTTGGAGCTTTCACCTAAATAACTACAGGTGGTGAGATAAGCTGCACAATATAATTGACCTTTCAGTATATTGTTGCACACACACCATCTATTTAGCACATGCCCTTGTTATCAACAGCAGCCTTTTAAACTCACCTGAGCTAACAGGTATGTGCGCTGGTTACTCTGCTGCGCTTAAAATTTCTTTTTTGGTTTGCTACAATGCCTTTTCTGAAACGTTGTCTCCTTCTGCTGGAACACTGACTTCTTTCATTTAATGCCTGCAGACTATAAAAGAGAACCCAACCCAAAAAGTTTGGTTGATTAGTCTGTGGCATTCTGTTAAACTGTTGCTTATGGCGGTCTCTGTGAGCTTCTCAGCGACATTCAGCCAGCCAGGTATCCTGCCTGCAGTAGATGGAATGTGGCAATGGAACGCTGGCTGCGCGTGTCATAATAGGCTCTGAGCCTTTATATACCTGTGCACAGCAGCAGCCACCTTCAGTCTGCTGCTGGACAGCCAGCAGCAGCAGCAGCAGGAGAGGTATGTAATCAGGAGCCCTCCTGCTAAGGGTAGACAGCTACTTGCTCCACCCCACCCCCCGCCTTAATTGGTTCTCCTCCCTTCCAACGGTGTTGAGGCGGGTGGGAACAGCAGGGGGTGAAGGTGCTGTGTTTAAAGAGGTGGAGTTATGCAGATCTAAAACGCGTGGATTGCAGCAGCAGCAAGCCGAAAAGTGCAGGCATGTAAGGGATCTAGAGGTTGACAACATGTCTTCTTAACGGGAGTCCAGGAGCTCATCTCCACAAATGGACTTTTCAGGATCCTTGGGTGGCTCCGTAGTTTGAAACCAATTCTGGTTATCGCTTCTCGGCCTTTTGGCTAAGATCAAGTGTAGTATCTGTTCTTATCAGTTTAATATCTGATACGTCCCCTATCTGGGGACCATATATTAAATGGATTTTTAGAACAGGGAGATGGAAAAAGAGCTTGCTCTGTCCACTCCACGCATTGACCTGGTATTGCAGTATCTCCAGGACCGGTGCACCCCTTCTTTAATGCAGTTTCTAAAATCAGAAAGAATTGAATTCAATGTTTTTTGTTCATTTTGCTTGTTTGTCGGATTTTGGGATGGACTCTTTGGCTTTGCTTTTCTTCTCCTCATTGGATTTTTCATGTTCAAAGTTGCAGAAGCCAGATTACAAGCTCATTTTGGTTCAACTTCAGCAACTGTGCATTGCATTGCCATGTAATGTGATGCAATGCTATCTTTCTAGCTCTCCCTTTTTACTTCCTTTTGGATAAACAGACATATTAGGCAAGCATTTTGGAGCTTTCACCTAAATAACTACAGGTGGTGAGATAAGCTGCACAATATAATTGACCTTTCAGTATATTGTTGCACACACACCATCTATTTAGCAAATGCCCTTGTTATCAACAGCAGCCTTTTAAACTCACCTGAGCTAACAGGTATGTGCGCTGGTTACTCTGCTGCGCTTAAAATTTCTTTTTTGGTTTGCTACAATGCCTTTTCTGAAACGTTGTCTCCTTCTGCTGGAACACTGACTTCTTTCATTTAATGCCTGCAGACTATAAAAGAGAACCCAACCCAAAAAGTTTGGTTGATTAGTCTGTGGCATTCTGTTAAACTGTTGCTTATGTCGGTCTCTGTGAGCTTCTCAGCGACATTCAGCGAGCCAGGTATCCTGCCTGCAGTAGATGGAATGTGGCAATGGAACGCTGGCTGCGCATGTGATAATAGGCTCTGAGCCTTTATATACCTGTGCACAGCAGCAGCCACCTTCAGTCTGCTGCTGGACAGCCAGCAGCAGCAGCAGCAGGAGAGGTATGTAATCAGGAGCCCTCCTGCTAAGGGTAGACAGCTGCTCGTTCCACCCCACCCCCCGCCTTAATTGGTTCTCCTCCCTTCCAACGGTGTTGAGGCGGGTGGGAACAGCAGGGGGTGAAGGTGCTGTGTTTAAAGAGGTGGAGTTATGCAGATCTAAAACGCGTGGATTGCAGCAGCAGCAAGCCGAAAAGTGCAGGCATGTAAGGGATCTAGAGGTTGACAACATGTCTTCTTAACGGGAGTCCAGGAGCTCATCTCCACAAATGGACTTTTCAGGATCCTTGGGTGGCTCCGTAGTTTGAAACCAATTCTGGTTATCGCTTCTCGGCCTTTTGGCTAAGATCAAGTGTAGTATCTTTTGAAAAGGCAGTTTTGTCCTTGGGCTGCCCTAGTAAATTGATGCATATTACACACTGGTTTGGTGCACTTCTTAGTACGCCAGGTGGCTCATAGAGTTATCTGATGGAAAACATGGCCCTCCAGGATTGAAGTCACTAGGCTGGGTAAGTGTGAGGGCTTTGGAGCAATGTGCCCCAGGAGTAGGCGCCCTGGTGGGAGTCCAAGCTTACTGGGACTGGGAACCCCAGAAAGACTTGGCTTCGTAGCACGCCGCACCTTTGCCAATCATACTTTCTGAGCAACCCCCCCTATTCCTGGCCTCCGGGCTAGGAAGGGGAATTTTTATAAACCCGGTCGGAGGTCCGGTCAGCTTTGGGCTGAGAAACCAACACAGGCTCCAGCTCCACTAGGGTGGCAGCCTAGATGGAAGCTGGGAGCACGAAAACGGCTCTTCTCCGGCTTCGGCTAGGGAGAGCATCGGAGATCCCTGACCCTCGCTGTGGCCTTCTGGCTCGGAGGGATGGGGATGGTTTATTGGGGACCCTCTCCTCCGGGAAGGGTCCACATGAATCCTCGCCTCGTGCGCTGTTTTGGTGTGACTTCGGTCACATTTTTCAGTGCCTTGGATGCAGCTTCAATCAAAAAAAAATCTGTTCTTATCAGTTTAATATCTGATACGTCCCCTATCTGGGGACCATATATTAAATGGATTTTTAGAACAGGGAGATGGAAAAAGAGCTTGCTCTGTCCACTCCACGCATTGACCTGGTATTGCAGTATCTCCAGGACCGGTGCACCCCTTCTTTAATGCAGTTTCTAAAATCAGAAAGAATTGAATTCAATGTTTTTTGTTCATTTTGCTTGTTTGTCGGATTTTGGGATGGACTCTTTGGCTTTGCTTTTCTTCTCCTCATTGGATTTTTCATGTTCAAAGTTGCAGAAGCCAGATTACAAGCTCATTTTGGTTCAACTTCAGCAACTGTGCATTGCATTGCCATGTAATGTGATGCAATGCTATCTTTCTAGCTCTCCCTTTTTACTTCCTTTTGGATAAACAGACATATTAGGCAAGCATTTTGGAGCTTTCACCTAAATAACTACAGGTGGTGAGATAAGCTGCACAATATAATTGACCTTTCAGTATATTGTTGCACACACACCATCTATTTAGCAAATGCCCTTGTTATCAACAGCAGCCTTTTAAACTCACCTGAGCTAACAGGTATGTGCGCTGGTTACTCTGCTGCGCTTAAAATTTCTTTTTTGGTTTGCTACAATGCCTTTTCTGAAACGTTGTCTCCTTCTGCTGGAACACTGACTTCTTTCATTTAATGCCTGCAGACTATAAAAGAGAACCCAACCCAAAAAGTTTGGTTGATTAGTCTGTGGCATTCTGTTAAACTGTTGCTTATGGCGGTCTCTGTGAGCTTCTCAGCGACATTCAGCCAGCCAGGTATCCTGCGTGCAGTAGATGGAATGTGGCAATGGAACGCTGGCTGCGCGTGTCATAATAGGCTCTGAGCCTTTATATACCTGTGCACAGCAGCAGCCACCTTCAGTCTGCTGCTGGACAGCCAGCAGCAGCAGCAGCAGGAGAGGTATGTAATCAGGAGCCCTCCTGCTAAGGGTAGACAGCTGCTCGTTCCACCCCACCCCCCGCCTTAATTGGTTCTCCTCCCTTCCAACGGTGTTGAGGCGGGTGGGAACAGCAGGGGGTGAAGGTGCTGTGTTTAAAGAGGTGGAGTTATGCAGATCTAAAACGCGTGGATTGCAGCAGCAGCAAGCCGAAAAGTGCAGGCATGTAAGGGATCTAGAGGTTGACAACATGTCTTCTTAACGGGAGTCCAGGAGCTCATCTCCACAAATGGACTTTTCAGGATCCTTGGGTGGCTCCGTAGTTTGAAACCAATTCTGGTTATCGCTTCTCGGCCTTTTGGCTAAGATCAAGTGTAGTATCTGTTCTTATCAGTTTAATATCTGATACGTCCCCTATCTGGGGACCATATATTAAATGGATTTTTAGAACAGGGAGATGGAAAAAGAGCTTGCTCTGTCCACTCCACGCATTGACCTGGTATTGCAGTATCTCCAGGACCGGTGCACCCCTTCTTTAATGCAGTTTCTAAAATCAGAAAGAATTGAATTCAATGTTTTTTGTTCATTTTGCTTGTTTGTCGGATTTTGGGATGGACTCTTTGGCTTTGCTTTTCTTCTCCTCATTGGATTTTTCATGTTCAAAGTTGCAGAAGCCAGATTACAAGCTCATTTTGGTTCAACTTCAGCAACTGTGCATTGCATTGCCATGTAATGTGATGCAATGCTATCTTTCTAGCTCTCCCTTTTTACTTCCTTTTGGATAAACAGACATATTAGGCAAGCATTTTGGAGCTTTCACCTAAATAACTACAGGTGGTGAGATAAGCTGCACAATATAATTGACCTTTCAGTATATTGTTGCACACACACCATCTATTTAGCAAATGCCCTTGTTATCAACAGCAGCCTTTTAAACTCACCTGAGCTAACAGGTATGTGCGCTGGTTACTCTGCTGCGCTTAAAATTTCTTTTTTGGTTTGCTACAATGCCTTTTCTGAAACGTTGTTGCCTTCTGCTGGAACACTGACTTCTTTCATTTAATGCCTGCAGACTATAAAAGAGAACCCAACCCAAAAAGTTTGGTTGATTAGTCTGTGGCATTCTGTTAAACTGTTGCTTATGGCGGTCTCTGTGAGCTTCTCTACGACATTCAGCCAGCCAGGTATCCTGCCTGCAGTAGATGGAATGTGGCAATGGAACGCTGGCTGCGCGTGTCATAATAGGCTCTGAGCCTTTATATACCTGTGCACAGCAGCAGCCACCTTCAGTCTGCTGCTGGACAGCCAGCAGCAGCAGCAGCAGGAGAGGTATGTAATCAGGAGCCCTCCTGCTAAGGGTAGACAGCTGCTCGTTCCACCCCACCCCCCGCCTTAATTGGTTCTCCTCCCTTCCAACGGTGTTGAGGCGGGTGGGAACAGCAGGGGGTGAAGGTGCTGTGTTTAAAGAGGTGGAGTTATGCAGATCTAAAACGCGTGGATTGCAGCAGCAGCAAGCCGAAAAGTGCAGGCATGTAAGGGATCTAGAGGTTGACAACATGTCTTCTTAACGGGAGTCCAGGAGCTCATCTCCACAAATGGACTTTTCAGGATCCTTGGGTGGCTCCGTAGTTTGAAACCAATTCTGGTTATCGCTTCTCGGCCTTTTGGCTAAGATCAAGTGTAGTATCTTTTGAAAAGGCAGTTTTGTCCTTGGGCTGCCCTAGTAAATTGATGCATATTACACACTGGTTTGGTGCACTTGTTAGTACGCCAGGTGGCTCATAGAGTTATCTGATGGAAAACATGGCCCTCCAGGATTGAAGTCACTAGGCTGGGAAAGTGTGAGGGCTTTGGAGCAATGTGCCCCAGGAGTAGGTGCCCTGGTGGGAGTCCAAGCTTACTGGGACTGGGAACCCCAGAAAGACTTGGCTTCGTAGCACGCCGCACCTTTGCCAATCATACTTTCTGAGCAACCCCCCCTATTCCTGGCCTCCGGGCTAGGAAGGGGAATTTTTATAAACCCGGTCGGAGGTCCGGTCAGCTTTGGGCTGAGAAACCAACACAGGCTCCAGCTCCACTAGGGTGGCAGCCTAGATGGAAGCTGGGAGCACGAAAACGGCTCTTCTCCGGCTTCGGCTAGGGAGAGCATCGGAGATCCCTGACCCTCGCTGTGGCCTTCTGGCTCGGAGGGATGGGGATGGTTTATTGGGGACCCTCTCCTCCGGGAAGGGTCCACATGAATCCTCGCCTCGTGTGCTGTTTTGGTGTGACTTCGGTCACATTTTTCAGTGCCTTGGATGCAGCTTCAATCAAAAAAAAATCTGTTCTTATCAGTTTAATATCTGATACGTCCCCTATCTGGGGACCATATATTAAATGGATTTTTAGAACAGGGAGATGGAAAAAGAGCTTGCTCTGTCCACTCCACGCATTGACCTGGTATTGCAGTATCTCCAGGACCGGTGCACCCCTTCTTTAATGCAGTTTCTAAAATCAGAAAGAATTGAATTCAATGTTTTTTGTTCATTTTGCTTGTTTGTCGGATTTTGGGATGGACTCTTTGGCTTTGCTTTTCTTCTCCTCATTGGATTTTTCATGTTCAAAGTTGCAGAAGCCAGATTACAAGCTCATTTTGGTTCAACTTCAGCAACTGTGCATTGCATTGCCATGTAATGTGATGCAATGCTATCTTTCTAGCTCTCCCTTTTTACTTCCTTTTGGATAAACAGACATATTAGGCAAGCATTTTGGAGCTTTCACCTAAATAACTACAGGTGGTGAGATAAGCTGCACAATATAATTGACCTTTCAGTATATTGTTGCACACACACACCATCTATTTAGCAAATGCCCTTGTTATCAACAGCAGCCTTTTAAACTCACCTGAGCTAACAGGTATGTGCGCTGGTTACTCTGCTGCGCTTAAAATTTCTTTTTTGGTTTGCTACAATGCCTTTTCTGAAACGTTGTCTCCTTCTGCTGGAACACTGACTTCTTTCATTTAATGCCTGCAGACTATAAAAGAGAACCCAACCCAAAAAGTTTGGTTGATTAGTCTGTGGCATTCTGTTAAACTGTTGCTTATGGCGGTCTCTGTGAGCTTCTCAGCGACATTCAGCCAGCCAGGTATCCTGCCTGCAGTAGATGGAATGTGGCAATGGAACGCTGGCTGCGCGTGTCATAATAGGCTCTGAGCCTTTATATACCTGTGCACAGCAGCAGCCACCTTCAGTCTGCTGCTGGACAGCCAGTAGCAGCAGCAGCAGGAGAGGTATGTAATCAGGAGCCCTCCTGCTAAGGGTAGACAGCTGCTCGTTCCACCCCACCCCCCGCCTTAATTGGTTCTCCTCCCTTCCAACGGTGTTGAGGCGGGTGGGAACAGCAGGGGGTGAAGGTGCTGTGTTTAAAGAGGTGGAGTTATGCAGATCTAAAACGCGTGGATTGCAGCAGCAGCAAGCCGAAAAGTGCAGGCATGTAAGGGATCTAGAGGTTGACAACATGTCTTCTTAACGGGAGTCCAGGAGCTCATCTCCACAAATGGACTTTTCAGGATCCTTGGGTGGCTCCGTAGTTTGAAACCAATTCTGGTTATCGCTTCTCGGCCTTTTGGCTAAGATCAAGTGTAGTATCTGTTCTTATCAGTTTAATATCTGATACGTCCCCTATCTGGGGACCATATATTAAATGGATTTTTAGAACAGGGAGATGGAAAAAGAGCTTGCTCTGTCCACTCCACGCATTGACCTGGTATTGCAGTATCTCCAGGACCGGTGCACCCCTTCTTTAATGCAGTTTCTAAAATCAGAAAGAATTGAATTCAATGTTTTTTGTTCAATTTGCTTGTTTGTCGGATTTTGGGATGGACTCTTTGGCTTTGCTTTTCTTCTCCTCATTGGATTTTTCATGTTCAAAGTTGCAGAAGCCAGATTACAAGCTCATTTTGGTTCAACTTCAGCAACTGTGCATTGCATTGCCATGTAATGTGATGCAATGCTATCTTTCTAGCTCTCCCTTTTTACTTCCTTTTGGATAAACAGACATATTAGGCAAGCATTTTGGAGCTTTCACCTAAATAACTACAGGTGGTGAGATAAGCTGCACAATATAATTGACCTTTCAGTATATTGTTGCACACACACCATCTATTTAGCACATGCCCTTGTTATCAACAGCAGCCTTTTAAACTCACCTGAGCTAACAGGTATGTGCGCTGGTTACTCTGCTGCGCTTAAAATTTCTTTTTTGGTTTGCTACAATGCCTTTTCTGAAACGTTGTCTCCTTCTGCTGGAACACTGACTTCTTTCATTTAATGCCTGCAGACTATAAAAGAGAACCCAACCCAAAAAGTTTGGTTGATTAGTCTGTGGCATTCTGTTAAACTGTTGCTTATGGCGGTCTCTGTGAGCTTCTCAGCGACATTCAGCCAGCCAGGTATCCTGCCTGCAGTAGATGGAATGTGGCAATGGAACGCTGGCTGCGCGTGTCATAATAGGCTCTGAGCCTTTATATACCTGTGCACAGCAGCAGCCACCTTCAGTCTGCTGCTGGACAGCCAGCAGCAGCAGCAGCAGGAGAGGTATGTAATCAGGAGCCCTCCTGCTAAGGGTAGACAGCTGCTCGTTCCACCCCACCCCCCGCCTTAATTGGTTCTCCTCCCTTCCAACGGTGTTGAGGCGGGTGGGAACAGCAGGGGGTGAAGGTGCTGTGTTTAAAGAGGTGGAGTTATGCAGATCTAAAACGCGTGGATTGCAGCAGCAGCAGCAAGCCGAAAAGTGCAGGCATGTAAGGGATCTAGAGGTTGACAACATGTCTTCTTAACGGGAGTCCAGGAGCTCATCTCCACAAATGGACTTTTCAGGATCCTTGGGTGGCTCCGTAGTTTGAAACCAATTCTGGTTATCGCTTCTCGGCCTTTTGGCTAAGATCAAGTGTAGTATCTTTCGAAAAGGCGGTTTTGGATGTTGGCCGCCCTAGTAGATTGATACATTATGCACACTGGGGTTTAGGCGCTTGTTAGTACGCCAGGTGGCTAATATAGTCATCTGGTGGAAAGCATGGCCCCCCAGGATCGACGCCATTGGGCCGGGGAAGATCGAAAGCCCGAAGTGTGAAGTGCCCCAGGAGTGGTGACCCTGGGGTGCCTTAACTCACTGGGATTGGGAACCCCACTTGAGTTTATGGCACATTTGCACTAGCACTTCAATATTTCTTTCTTCACACACCCTTATTCCAGGCCTTCTGGCCTTAGGATGGGGAATTTTTCAATTCCCGGTCGAAGGTCCGGGCAGTATTATACTGTGAAACCTTCACTATTTATTTAATTTTTTTTTGTCACTGTGTGTCCACTTTTACACGTGTGTCCACATCCTTACTAGGATTTTGTCGGGATGCGGTTCCCTTACGGGTTCCTCTCTTGGCAGGTCTAGGGGGGGAGTGTGTGGCCATCAGGTTCCGCTCCCCCCTGAACCCCCCTGGCTCTCCTCTTTCGGGAGGAGAGCGTTGTTGGCTCCCCTCTTCCGGGAGGGGAGCACAGTCTTTGGCTCCCAGTGCCTTGCTCGGGTGAGAACTCGGGCAGGTATTGAGGGTAAGATTGGGTCGCCTCTGGCTCCGGCTGGAGGTGGCTATTTGTCCCTGTGCCTCGCTGTGGCCTTCTGGCTCGGAGGGACGGGGAATGGTTTGGGGGACCCTTCTCCTTTTGGAGAGGGTTTCAAGAAGACCAGCATCCTAGTGCACTTTTTTTTGTGGCACTTGTCACTTTTTTAAGCGCACTCGGGGTTTGTACACGAATTCGGGCTTTCGATAAAAAAAAAAAAATCTGTTCTTATCAGTTTAATATCTGATACGTCCCCTATCTGGGGACCATATATTAAATGGATTTTTAGAACAGGGAGATGGAAAAAGAGCTTGCTCTGTCCACTCCACGCATTGACCTGGTATTGCAGTATCTCCAGGACCGGTGCACCCCTTCTTTAATGCAGTTTCTAAAATCAGAAAGAATTGAATTCAATGTTTTTTGTTCATTTTGCTTGTTTGTCGGATTTTGGGATGGACTCTTTGGCTTTGCTTTTCTTCTCCTCATTGGATTTTTCATGTTCAAAGTTGCAGAAGCCAGATTACAAGCTCATTTTGGTTCAACTTCAGCAACTGTGCATTGCATTGCCATGTAATGTGATGCAATGCTATCTTTCTAGCTCTCCCTTTTTACTTCCTTTTGGATAAACAGACATATTAGGCAAGCATTTTGGAGCTTTCACCTAAATAACTACAGGTGGTGAGATAAGCTGCACAATATAATTGACCTTTCAGTATATTGTTGCACACACACCATCTATTTAGCAAATGCCCTTGTTATCAACAGCAGCCTTTTAAACTCACCTGAGCTAACAGGTATGTGCGCTGGTTACTCTGCTGCGCTTAAAATTTCTTTTTTGGTTTGCTACAATGCCTTTTCTGAAACGTTGTCTCCTTCTGCTGGAACACTGACTTCTTTCATTTAATGCCTGCAGACTATAAAAGAGAACCCAACCCAAAAGTTTGGTTGATTAGTCTGTGGCATTCTGTTAAACTGTTGCTTATGGCGGTCTCTGTGAGCTTCTCAGCGACATTCAGCCAGCCAGGTATCCTGCCTGCAGTAGATGGAATGTGGCAATGGAACGCTGGCTGCGCGTGTCATAATAGGCTCTGAGCCTTTATATACCTGTGCACAGCAGCAGCCACCTTCAGTCTGCTGCTGGACAGCCAGCAGCAGCAGCAGCAGGAGAGGTATGTAATCAGGAGCCCTCCTGCTAAGGGTAGACAGTTGCTCGTTCCACCCCACCCCCCGCCTTAATTGGTTCTCCTCCCTTCCAACGGTGTTGAGGCGGGTGGGAACAGCAGGGGGTGAAGGTGCTGTGTTTAAAGAGGTGGAGTTATGCAGATCTAAAACGCGTGGATTGCAGCAGCAGCAAGCCGAAAAGTGCAGGCATGTAAGGGATCTAGAGGTTGACAACATGTCTTCTTAACGGGAGTCCAGGAGCTCATCTCCACAAATGGACTTTTCAGGATCCTTGGGTGGCTCCGTAGTTTGAAACCAATTCTGGTTATCGCTTCTCGGCCTTTTGGCTAAGATCAAGTGTAGTATCTGTTCTTATCAGTTTAATATCTGATACGTCCCCTATCTGGGGACCATATATTAAATGGATTTTTAGAACAGGGAGATGGAAAAAGAGCTTGCTCTGTCCACTCCACGCATTGACCTGGTATTGCAGTATCTCCAGGACCGGTGCACCCCTTCTTTAATGCAGTTTCTAAAATCAGAAAGAATTGAATTCAATGTTTTTTGTTCATTTTGCTTGTTTGTCGGATTTTGGGATGGACTCTTTGGCTTTGCTTTTCTTCTCCTCATTGGATTTTTCATGTTCAAAGTTGCAGAAGCCAGATTACAAGCTCATTTTGGTTCAACTTCAGCAACTGTGCATTGCATTGCCATGTAATGTGATGCAATGCTATCTTTCTAGCTCTCCCTTTTTACTTCCTTTTGGATAAACAGACATATTAGGCAAGCATTTTGGAGCTTTCACCTAAATAACTACAGGTGGTGAGATAAGCTGCACAATATAATTGACCTTTCAGTATATTGTTGCACACACACCATCTATTTAGCAAATGCCCTTGTTATCAACAGCAGCCTTTTAAACTCACCTGAGCTAACAGGTATGTGCGCTGGTTACTCTGCTGCGCTTAAAATTTCTTTTTTGGTTTGCTACAATGCCTTTTCTGAAACGTTGTCTCCTTCTGCTGGAACACTGACTTCTTTCATTTAATGCCTGCAGACTATAAAAGAGAACCCAACCCAAAAAGTTTGGTTGATTAGTCTGTGGCATTCTGTTAAACTGTTGCTTATGGCGGTCTCTGTGAGCTTCTCAGCGACATTCAGCCAGCCAGGTATCCTGCCTGCAGTAGATGGAATGTGGCAATGGAACGCTGGCTGCGCGTGTAATAATAGGCTCTGAGCCTTTATATACCTGTGCACAGCAGCAGCCACCTTCAGTCTGCTGCTGGACAGCCAGCAGCAGCAGCAGCAGGAGAGGTATGTAATCAGGAGCCCTCCTGCTAAGGGTAGACAGCTGCTCGTTCCACCCCACCCCCCGCCTTAATTGGTTCTCCTCCCTTCCAACGGTGTTGAGGCGGGTGGGAACAGCAGGGGGTGAAGGTGCTGTGTTTAAAGAGGTGGAGTTATGCAGATCTAAAACGCGTGGACTGCAGCAGCAGCAAGCCGAAAAGTGCAGGCATGTAAGGGATCTAGAGGTTGACAACATGTCTTCTTAACGGGAGTCCAGGAGCTCATCTCCACAAATGGACTTTTCAGGATCCTTGGGTGGCTCCGTAGTTTGAAACCAATTCTGGTTATCGCTTCTCGGCCTTTTGGCTAAGATCAAGTGTAGTATCTGTTCTTATCAGTTTAATATCTGATACGTCCCCTATCTGGGGACCATATATTAAATGGATTTTTAGAACAGGGAGATGGAAAAAGAGCTTGCTCTGTCCACTCCACGCATTGACCTGGTATTGCAGTATCTCCAGGACCGGTGCACCCCTTCTTTAATGCAGTTTCTAAAATCAGAAAGAATTGAATTCAATGTTTTTTGTTCATTTTGCTTGTTTGTCGGATTTTGGGATGGACTCTTTGGCTTTGCTTTTCTTCTCCTCATTGGATTTTTCATGTTCAAAGTTGCAGAAGCCAGATTACAAGCTCATTTTGGTTCAACTTCAGCAACTGTGCATTGCATTGCCATGTAATGTGATGCAATGCTATCTTTCTAGCTCTCCCTTTTTACTTCCTCTTGGATAAACAGACATATTAGGCAAGCATTTTGGAGCTTTCACCTAAATAACTACAGGTGGTGAGATAAGCTGCACAATATAATTGACCTTTCAGTATATTGTTGCACACACACCATCTATTTAGCAAATGCCCTTGTTATCAACAGCAGCCTTTTAAACTCACCTGAGCTAACAGGTATGTGCGCTGGTTACTCTGCTGCGCTTAAAATTTCTTTTTTGGTTTGCTACAATGCCTTTTCTGAAACGTTGTCTCCTTCTGCTGGAACACTGACTTCTTTCATTTAATGCCTGCAGACTATAAAAGAGAACCCAACCCAAAAAGTTTGGTTGATTAGTCTGTGGCATTCTGTTAAACTGTTGCTTATGGCGGTCTCTGTGAGCTTCTCAGCGACATTCAGCCAGCCAGGTATCCTGCCTGCAGTAGATGGAATGTGGCAATGGAACGCTGGCTGCGCGTGTCATAATAGGCTCTGAGCCTTTATATACCTGTGCACAGCAGCAGCCACCTTCAGTCTGCTGCTGGACAGCCAGCAGCAGCAGCAGGAGAGGTATGTAATCAGGAGCCCTCCTGCTAAGGGTAGACAGCTGCTCGTTCCACCCCACCCCCCGCCTTAATTGGTTCTCCTCCCTTCCAACGGTGTTGAGGCGGGTGGGAACAGCAGGGGGTGAAGGTGCTGTGTTTAAAGAGGTGGAGTTATGCAGATCTAAAACGCGTGGATTGCAGCAGCAGCAAGCCGAAAAGTGCAGGCATGTAAGGGATCTAGAGGTTGACAACATGTCTTCTTAACGGGAGTCCAGGAGCTCATCTCCACAAATGGACTTTTCAGGATCCTTGGGTGGCTCCGTAGTTTGAAACCAATTCTGGTTATCGCTTCTCGGCCTTTTGGCTAAGATCAAGTGTAGTATCTGTTCTTATCAGTTTAACCCCTTAAGCCCCGGAGCATTTTTTCGTTTTTGCATTTTCGTTTTTGCTCCCCTTGTTCCCAGAGCCATAGCGTTTTTATTTTTTGGTCAATATGGCCATGTGAGGGCTTATTTTTTGCGGGACGAGTTGTACTTTTCAACGCCATTACTAGTTTTATCATATCCTGTACGGGAAAACAGGAAAAAAATTCCAAGTGCGGTAAAATTGCAAAAAAAGTGCAATACCCCAGTTGTTTTTTATTTTTTTTTTTTACCATGTTCACTGAATGCTAAAACTGACCTGCCCTTCTTATTCTACAGGTCATTACGAGTTCATAGACACCAAACATGTATAGGTTCTTTTATATTTAAGTGGTGAAAAAAAATTCCAAAATTTGGTAAAAAAAAAAATAAAAAAATAGCGCCATTTTCTAAGACCCGTAGCGTCTCCATTTTTCGTGATCTGGGGCTGGTTGATGGCTTATTTTTTGCGTGCCAGGCTGACGTTTTTATTGATAACATTTGGGGTAGATCCGATGTTTTGATCGCCCGTTATTGCATTTTATTGCAATTTTGCGGCGACCAAAAAACGTAATTCTGGCGTTTAGAATTTTTTTCTCGCTACGCCGTTTACCGATCGGAATAATTCTTTTTTTATTTTGATAGATCGGGCGATTCTGAACGCGGCGATACCAAATATGTGTATGTGGGTTTTTTTTTTATATATTTTATTTTGAATGGGGCGAAAGGGGGGTGATTTATACTTTTATATTTTTTTATTTTTTTTTATATTTTTAAAAACTTTTTTTTTTTACTTTTTGCATGCTTCTATAGTCTCCATAGGAGACTAGAAGCAGCAACTGTCCGATCGCCTCTGCTACATACAGGGGACCAGCAGATCCCCTGCATGCAGCAGAAATGGTACTGTGCTATGAGCGCCGACCACTAGGTGGCGCTCATAGCGACAAGATCATGACAACCACAGGCGTCTGCTGCAGACCCTGGGTTGTCATGCACGCCCATCGGCGACCCGCGATCACGTGACGGGGTCGCCGGTGGGCGGGGCTTATGACGCGCTACCCGGAAGCGCGCGTTAAATGCTGCTGTCGGAGATTGACAGCAGCATTTAACTGGTTAACAGCCGCGGGTGGATCGCGATTCCACCCGCGGCTGTTGCGGGCACATGTCAGCTGTAAGAATCAGCTGACATGTGCTCGGTTCAGTGAGGGCTTAGCGCCGGAGCCCTCACTGAACCGGCGGTACGCAGATATGCGTACTAATACGTCCCCGGTAAGTAAGGGGTTAATATCTGATACGTCCCCTATCTGGGGACCATATATTAAATGGATTTTTAGAACAGGGAGATGGAAAAAGAGCTTGCTCTGTCCACTCCACGCATTGACCTGGTATTGCAGTATCTCCAGGACCGGTGCACCCCTTCTTTAATGCAGTTTCTAAAATCAGAAAGAATTGAATTCAATGTTTTTTGTTCATTTTGCTTGTTTGTCGGATTTTGGGATGGACTCTTTGGCTTTGCTTTTCTTCTCCTCATTGGATTTTTCATGTTCAAAGTTGCAGAAGCCAGATTACAAGCTCATTTTGGTTCAACTTCAGCAACTGTGCATTGCATTGCCATGTAATGTGATGCAATGCTATCTTTCTAGCTCTCCCTTTTTACTTCCTTTTGGATAAACAGACATATTAGGCAAGCATTTTGGAGCTTTCACCTAAATAACTACAGGTGGTGAGATAAGCTGCACAATATAATTGACCTTTCAGTATATTGTTGCACACACACCATCTATTTAGCAAATGCCCTTGTTATCAACAGCAGCCTTTTAAACTCACCTGAGCTAACAGGTATGTGCGCTGGTTACTCTGCTGCGCTTAAAATTTCTTTTTTGGTTTGCTACAATGCCTTTTCTGAAACGTTGTCTCCTTCTGCTGGAACACTGACTTCTTTCATTTAATGCCTGCAGACTATAAAAGAGAACCCAACCCAAAAAGTTTGGTTGATTAGTCTGTGGCATTCTGTTAAACTGTTGCTTATGGCGGTCTCTGTGAGCTTCTCAGCGACATTCAGCCAGCCAGGTATCCTGCCTGCAGTAGATGGAATGTGGCAATGGAACGCTGGCTGCGCGTGTCATAATAGGCTCTGAGCCTTTATATACCTGTGCACAGCAGCAGCCACCTTCAGTCTGCTGCTGGACAGCCAGCAGCAGCAGCAGCAGGAGAGGTATGTAATCAGGAGCCCTCCTGCTAAGGGTAGACAGCTGCTCGTTCCACCCCACCCCCCGCCTTAATTGGTTCTCCTCCCTTCCAACGGTGTTGAGGCGGGTGGGAACAGCAGGGGGTGAAGGTGCTGTGTTTAAAGAGGTGGAGTTATGCAGATCTAAAACGCGTGGATTGCAGCAGCAGCAAGCCGAAAAGTGCAGGCATGTAAGGGATCTAGAGGTTGACAACATGTCTTCTTAACGGGAGTCCAGGAGCTCATCTCCACAAATGGACTTTTCAGGATCCTTGGGTGGCTCCGTAGTTTGAAACCAATTCTGGTTATCGCTTCTCGGCCTTTTGGCTAAGATCAAGTGTAGTATCTGTTCTTATCAGTTTAATATCTGATACGTCCCCTATCTGGGGACCATATATTAAATGGATTTTTAGAACAGGGAGATGGAAAAAGAGCTTGCTCTGTCCACTCCACGCATTGACCTGGTATTGCAGTATCTCCAGGACCGGTGCACCCCTTCTTTAATGCAGTTTCTAAAATCAGAAAGAATTGAATTCAATGTTTTTTGTTCATTTTGCTTGTTTGTTGGATTTTGGGATGGACTCTTTGGCTTTGCTTTTCTTCTCCTCATTGGATTTTTCATGTTCAAAGTTGCAGAAGCCAGATTACAAGCTCATTTTGGTTCAACTTCAGCAACTGTGCATTGCATTGCCATGTAATGTGATGCAATGCTATCTTTCTAGCTCTCCCTTTTTACATCCTTTTGGATAAACAGACATATTAGGCAAGCATTTTGGAGCTTTCACCTAAATAACTACAGGTGGTGAGATAAGCTGCACAATATAATTGACCTTTCAGTATATTGTTGCACACACACCATCTATTTAGCAAATGCCCTTGTTATCAACAGCAGCCTTTTAAACTCACCTGAGCTAACAGGTATGTGCGCTGGTTACTCTGCTGCGCTTAAAATTTCTTTTTTGGTTTGCTACAATGCCTTTTCTGAAACGTTGTCTCCTTCTGCTGGAACACTGACTTCTTTCATTTAATGCCTGCAGACTATAAAAGAGAACCCAACCCAAAAAGTTTGGTTGATTAGTCTGTGGCATTCTGTTAAACTGTTGCTTATGGCGGTCTCTGTGAGCTTCTCAGCGACATTCAGCCAGCCAGGTATCCTGCCTGCAGTAGATGGAATGTGGCAATGGAACGCTGGCTGCGCGTGTCATAATAGGCTCTGAGCCTTTATATACCTGTGCACAGCAGCAGCCACCTTCAGTCTGCTGCTGGACAGCCAGCAGCAGCAGCAGCAGGAGAGGTATGTAATCAGGAGCCCTCCTGCTAAGGGTAGACAGCTGCTCGTTCCACCCCACCCCCCGCCTTAATTGGTTCTCCTCCCTTCCAACGGTGTTGAGGCGGGTGGGAACAGCAGGGGGTGAAGGTGCTGTGTTTAAAGAGGTGGAGTTATGCAGATCTAAAACGCGTGGATTGCAGCAGCAGCAAGCCGAAAAGTGCAGGCATGTAAGGGATCTAGAGGTTGACAACATGTCTTCTTAACGGGAGTCCAGGAGCTCATCTCCACAAATGGACTTTTCAGGATCCTTGGGTGGCTCCGTAGTTTGAAACCAATTCTGGTTATTGCTTCTCGGCCTTTTGGCTAATATCAAGTGTAGTATCTGTTCTTATCAGTTTAATATCTGATACGTCCCCTATCTGGGGACCATATATTAAATGGATTTTTAGAACAGGGAGATGGAAAAAGAGCTTGCTCTGTCCACTCCACGCATTGATCTGGTATTGCAGTATCTCCAGGACCGGTGCACCCCTTCTTTAATGCAGTTTCTAAAATCAGAAAGAATTGAATTCAATGTTTTTTGTTCATTTTGCTTGTTTGTCGGATTTTGGGATGGACTCTTTGGCTTTGCTTTTGTTCTCCTCATTGGATTTTTCATGTTCAAAGTTGCAGAAGCCAGATTACAAGCTCATTTTGGTTCAACTTCAGCAACTGTGCATTGCATTGCCATGTAATGTGATGCAATGCTATCTTTCTAGCTCTCCCTTTTTACTTCCTTTTGGATAAACAGACATATTAGGCAAGCATTTTGGAGCTTTCACCTAAATAACTACAGGTGGTGAGATAAGCTGCACAATATAATTGACCTTTCAGTATATTGTTGCACACACACCATCTATTTAGCAAATGCCCTTGTTATCAACAGCAGCCTTTTAAACTCACCTGAGCTAACAGGTATGTGCGCTGGTTACTCTGCTGCGCTTAAAATTTCTTTTTTGGTTTGCTACAATGCCTTTTCTGAAACGTTGTCTCCTTCTGCTGGAACACTGACTTCTTTCATTTAATGCCTGCAGACTATAAAAGAGAACCCAACCCAAAAAGTTTGGTTGATTAGTCTGTGGCATTCTGTTAAACTGTTGCTTATGGCGGTCTCTGTGAGCTTCTCAGCGACATTCAGCCAGCCAGGTATCCTGCCTGCAGTAGATGGAATGTGGCAATGGAACGCTGGCTGCGCGTGTCATAATAGGCTCTGAGCCTTTATATACCTGTGCACAGCAGCAGCCACCTTCAGTCTGCTGCTGGACAGCCAGCAGCAGCAGCAGCAGGAGAGGTATGTAATCAGGAGCCCTCCTGCTAAGGGTAGACAGCTGCTCGTTCCACCCCACCCCCCGCCTTAATTGGTTCTCCTCCCTTCCAACGGTGTTGAGGCGGGTGGGAACAGCAGGGGGTGAAGGTGCTGTGTTTAAAGAGGTGGAGTTATGCAGATCTAAAACGCGTGGATTGCAGCAGCAGCAAGCCGAAAAGTGCAGGCATGTAAGGGATCTAGAGGTTGACAACATGTCTTCTTAACGGGAGTCCAGGAGCTCATCTCCACAAATGGACTTTTCAGGATCCTTGGGTGGCTCCGTAGTTTGAAACCAATTCTGGTTATCGCTTCTCGGCCTTTTGGCTAAGATCAAGTGTAGTATCTGTTCTTATCAGTTTAATATCTGATACGTCCCCTATCTGGGGACCATATATTAAATGGATTTTTAGAACAGGGAGATGGAAAAAGAGCTTGCTCTGTCCACTCCACGCATTGACCTGGTATTGCAGTATCTCCAGGACCGGTGCACCCCTTCTTTAATGCAGTTTCTAAAATCAGAAAGAATTGAATTCAATGTTTTTTGTTCATTTTGCTTGTTTGTTGGATTTTGGGATGGACTCTTTGGCTTTGCTTTTCTTCTCCTCATTGGATTTTTCATGTTCAAAGTTGCAGAAGCCAGATTACAAGCTCATTTTGGTTCAACTTCAGCAACTGTGCATTGCATTGCCATGTAATGTGATGCAATGCTATCTTTCTAGCTCTCCCTTTTTACATCCTTTTGGATAAACAGACATATTAGGCAAGCATTTTGGAGCTTTCACCTAAATAACTACAGGTGGTGAGATAAGCTGCACAATATAATTGACCTTTCAGTATATTGTTGCACACACACCATCTATTTAGCAAATGCCCTTGTTATCAACAGCAGCCTTTTAAACTCACCTGAGCTAACAGGTATGTGCGCTGGTTACTCTGCTGCGCTTAAAATTTCTTTTTTGGTTTGCTACAATGCCTTTTCTGAAACGTTGTCTCCTTCTGCTGGAACACTGACTTCTTTCATTTAATGCCTGCAGACTATAAAAGAGAACCCAACCCAAAAAGTTTGGTTGATTAGTCTGTGGCATTCTGTTAAACTGTTGCTTATGGCGGTCTCTGTGAGCTTCTCAGCGACATTCAGCCAGCCAGGTATCCTGCCTGCAGTAGATGGAATGTGGCAATGGAACGCTGGCTGCGCGTGTCATAATAGGCTCTGAGCCTTTATATACCTGTGCACAGCAGCAGCCACCTTCAGTCTGCTGCTGGACAGCCAGCAGCAGCAGCAGCAGGAGAGGTATGTAATCAGGAGCCCTCCTGCTAAGGGTAGACAGCTGCTCGTTCCACCCCACCCCCCGCCTTAATTGGTTCTCCTCCCTTCCAACGGTGTTGAGGCGGGTGGGAACAGCAGGGGGTGAAGGTGCTGTGTTTAAAGAGGTGGAGTTATGCAGATCTAAAACGCGTGGATTGCAGCAGCAGCAAGCCGAAAAGTGCAGGCATGTAAGGGATCTAGAGGTTGACAACATGTCTTCTTAACGGGAGTCCAGGAGCTCATCTCCACAAATGGACTTTTCAGGATCCTTGGGTGGCTCCGTAGTTTGAAACCAATTCTGGTTATTGCTTCTCGGCCTTTTGGCTAAGATCAAGTGTAGTATCTGTTCTTATCAGTTTAATATCTGATACGTCCCCTATCTGGGGACCATATATTAAATGGATTTTTAGAACAGGGAGATGGAAAAAGAGCTTGCTCTGTCCACTCCACGCATTGACCTGGTATTGCAGTATCTCCAGGACCGGTGCACCCCTTCTTTAATGCAGTTTCTAAAATCAGAAAGAATTGAATTCAATGTTTTTTGTTCATTTTGCTTGTTTGTCGGATTTTGGGATGGACTCTTTGGCTTTGCTTTTGTTCTCCTCATTGGATTTTTCATGTTCAAAGTTGCAGAAGCCAGATTACAAGCTCATTTTGGTTCAACTTCAGCAACTGTGCATTGCATTGCCATGTAATGTGATGCAATGCTATCTTTCTAGCTCTCCCTTTTTACTTCCTTTTGGATAAACAGACATATTAGGCAAGCATTTTGGAGCTTTCACCTAAATAACTACAGGTGGTGAGATAAGCTGCACAATATAATTGACCTTTCAGTATATTGTTGCACACACACCATCTATTTAGCAAATGCCCTTGTTATCAACAGCAGCCTTTTAAACTCACCTGAGCTAACAGGTATGTGCGCTGGTTACTCTGCTGCGCTTAAAATTTCTTTTTTGGTTTGCTACAATGCCTTTTCTGAAACGTTGTCTCCTTCTGCTGGAACACTGACTTCTTTCATTTAATGCCTGCAGACTATAAAAAAGAACCCAACCCAAAAAGTTTGGTTGATTAGTCTGTGGCATTCTGTTAAACTGTTGCTTATGGCGGTCTCTGTGAGCTTCTCAGCGACATTCAGCCAGCCAGGTATCCTGCCTGCAGTAGATGGAATGTGGCAATGGAACGCTGGCTGCGCGTGTCATAATAGGCTCTGAGCCTTTATATACCTGTGCACAGCAGCAGCCACCTTCAGTCTGCTGCTGGACAGCCAGCAGCAGCAGCAGCAGGAGAGGTATGTAATCAGGAGCCCTCCTGCTAAGGGTAGACAGCTGCTCGTTCCACCCCACCCCCCGCCTTAATTGGTTCTCCTCCCTTCCAACGGTGTTGAGGCGGGTGGGAACAGCAGGGGGTGAAGGTGCTGTGTTTAAAGAGGTGGAGTTATGCAGATCTAAAACGCGTGGATTGCAGCAGCAGCAAGCCGAAAAGTGCAGGCATGTAAGGGATCTAGAGGTTGACAACATGTCTTCTTAACGGGAGTCCAGGAGCTCATCTCCACAAATGGACTTTTCAGGATCCTTGGGTGGCTCCGTAGTTTGAAACCAATTCTGGTTATCGCTTCTCGGCCTTTTGGCTAAGATCAAGTGTAGTATCTGTTCTTATCAGTTTAATATCTGATACGTCCCCTATCTGGGGACCATATATTAAATGGATTTTTAGAACAGGGAGATGGAAAAAGAGCTTGCTCTGTCCACTCCACGCATTGACCTGGTATTGCAGTATCTCCAGGACCGGTGCACCCCTTCTTTAATGCAGTTTCTAAAATCAGAAAGAATTGAATTCAATGTTTTTTGTTCATTTTGCTTGTTTGTCGGATTTGGGGATGGACTCTTTGGCTTTGCTTTTCTTCTCCTCATTGGATTTTTCATGTTCAAAGTTGCAGAAGCCAGATTACAAGCTCATTTTGGTTCAACTTCAGCAACTGTGCATTGCATTGCCATGTAATGTGATGCAATGCTATCTTTCTAGCTCTCCCTTTTTACTTCCTTTTGGATAAACAGACATATTAGGCAAGCATTTTGGAGCTTTCACCTAAATAACTACAGGTGGTGAGATAAGCTGCACAATATAATTGACCTTTCAGTATATTGTTGCACACACACCATCTATTTAGCAAATGCCCTTGTTATCAACAGCAGCCTTTTAAACTCACCTGAGCTAACAGGTATGTGCGCTGGTTACTCTGCTGCGCTTAAAATTTCTTTTTTGGTTTGCTACAATGCCTTTTCTGAAACGTTGTCTCCTTCTGCTGGAACACTGACTTCTTTCATTTAATGCCTGCAGACTATAAAAGAGAACCCAACCCAAAAAGTTTGGTTGATTAGTCTGTGGCATTCTGTTAAACTGTTGCTTATGGCGGTCTCTGTGAGCTTCTCAGCGACATTCAGCCAGCCAGGTATCCTGCCTGCAGTAGATGGAATGTGGCAATGGAACGCTGGCTGCGCATGTCATAATAGGCTCTGAGCCTTTATATACCTGTGCACAGCAGCAGCCACCTTCAGTTTGCTGCTGGACAGCCAGCAGCAGCAGCAGCAGGAGAGGTATGTAATCAGGAGCCCTCCTGCTAAGGGTAGACAGCTGCTCGTTCCACCCCACCCCCCGCCTTAATTGGTTCTCCTCCCTTCCAACGGTGTTGAGGCGGGTGGGAACAGCAGGGGGTGAAGGTGCTGTGTTTAAAGAGGTGGAGTTATGCAGATCTAAAACGCGTGGATTGCAGCAGCAGCAAGCCGAAAAGTGCAGGCATGTAAGGGATCTAGAGGTTGACAACATGTCTTCTTAACGGGAGTCCAGGAGCTCATCTCCACAAATGGACTTTTTAGGATCCTTGGGTGGCTCCGTAGTTTGAAACCAATTCTGGTTATCGCTTCTCGGCCTTTTGGCTAAGATCAAGTGTAGTATCTGTTCTTATCAGTTTAACATCTGATACGTCCCCTATCTGGGGACCATATATTAAATGGATTTTTAGAACAGGGAGATGGAAAAAGAGCTTGCTCTGTCCACTCCACGCATTGACCTGGTATTGCAGTATCTCCAGGACCGGTGCACCCCCTTCTTTAATGCAGTTTCTAAAATCAGAAAGAATTGAATTCAATGTTTTTTGTTCATTTTGCTTGTTTGTCGGATTTGGGGATGGACTCTTTGGCTTTGCTTTTCTTCTCCTCATTGGATTTTTCATGTTCAAAGTTGCAGAAGCCAGATTACAAGCTCATTTTGGTTCAACTTCAGCAACTGTGCATTGCATTGCCATGTAATGTGATGCAATGCTATCTTTCTAGCTCTCCCTTTTTACTTCCTTTTGGATAAACAGACATATTAGGCAAGCATTTTGGAGCTTTCACCTAAATAACTACAGGTGGTGAGATAAGCTGCACAATATAATTGACCTTTCAGTATATTGTTGCACACACACCATCTATTTAGCAAATGCCCTTGTTATCAACAGCAGCCTTTTAAACTCACCTGAGCTAACAGGTATGTGCGCTGGTTACTCTGCTGCGCTTAAAATTTCTTTTTTGGTTTGCTACAATGCCTTTTCTGAAACGTTGTCTCCTTCTGCTGGAACACTGACTTCTTTCATTTAATGCCTGCAGACTATAAAAGAGAACCCAACCCAAAAAGTTTGGTTGATTAGTCTGTGGCATTCTGTTAAACTGTTGCTTATGGCGGTCTCTGTGAGCTTCTCAGCGACATTCAGCCAGCCAGGTATCCTGCCTGCAGTAGATGGAATGTGGCAATGGAACGCTGGCTGCGCGTGTCATAATAGGCTCTGAGCCTTTATATACCTGTGCACAGCAGCAGCCACCTTCAGTCTGCTGCTGGACAGCCAGCAGCAGCAGCAGCAGGAGAGGTATGTAATCAGGAGCCCTCCTGCTAAGGGTAGACAGCTGCTCGTTCCACCCCACCCCCCGCCTTAATTGGTTCTCCTCCCTTCCAACGGTGTTGAGGCGGGTGGGAACAGCAGGGGGTGAAGGTGCTGTGTTTAAAGAGGTGGAGTTATGCAGATCTAAAACGCGTGGATTGCAGCAGCAGCAAGCCGAAAAGTGCAGGCATGTAAGGGATCTAGAGGTTGACAACATGTCTTCTTAACGGGAGTCCAGGAGCTCATCTCCACAAATGGACTTTTCAGGATCCTTGGGTGGCTCCGTAGTTTGAAACCAATTCTGGTTATTGCTTCTCGGCCTTTTGGCTAAGATCAAGTGTAGTATCTGTTCTTATCAGTTTAATATCTGATACGTCCCCTATCTGGGGACCATATATTAAATGGATTTTTAGAACAGGGAGATGGAAAAAGAGCTTGCTCTGTCCACTCCACGCATTGACCTGGTATTGCAGTATCTCCAGGACCGGTGCACCCCTTCTTTAATGCAGTTTCTAAAATCAGAAAGAATTGAATTCAATGTTTTTTGTTCATTTTGCTTGTTTGTCGGATTTTGGGATGGACTCTTTGGCTTTGCTTTTGTTCTCCTCATGGGATTTTTCATGTTCAAAGTTGCAGAAGCCAGATTACAAGCTCATTTTGGTTCAACTTCAGCAACTGTGCATTGCATTGCCATGTAATGTGATGCAATGCTATCTTTCTAGCTCTCCCTTTTTACTTCCTTTTGGATAAACAGACATATTAGGCAAGCATTTTGGAGCTTTCACCTAAATAACTACAGGTGGTGAGATAAGCTGCACAATATAATTGACCTTTCAGTATATTGTTGCACACACACCATCTATTTAGCAAATGCCCTTGTTATCAACAGCAGCCTTTTAAACTCACCTGAGCTAACAGGTATGTGCGCTGGTTACTCTGCTGCGCTTAAAATTTCTTTTTTGGTTTGCTACAATGCCTTTTCTGAAACGTTGTCTCCTTCTGCTGGAACACTGACTTCTTTCATTTAATGCCTGCAGACTATAAAAAAGAACCCAACCCAAAAAGTTTGGTTGATTAGTCTGTGGCATTCTGTTAAACTGTTGCTTATGGCGGTCTCTGTGAGCTTCTCAGCGACATTCAGCCAGCCAGGTATCCTGCCTGCAGTAGATGGAATGTGGCAATGGAACGCTGGCTGCGCGTGTCATAATAGGCTCTGAGCCTTTATATACCTGTGCACAGCAGCAGCCACCTTCAGTCTGCTGCTGGACAGCCAGCAGCAGCAGCAGCAGGAGAGGTATGTAATCAGGAGCCCTCCTGCTAAGGGTAGACAGCTGCTCGTTCCACCCCACCCCCCGCCTTAATTGGTTCTCCTCCCTTCCAACGGTGTTGAGGCGGGTGGGAACAGCAGGGGGTGAAGGTGCTGTGTTTAAAGAGGTGGAGTTATGCAGATCTAAAACGCGTGGATTGCAGCAGCAGCAAGCCGAAAAGTGCAGGCATGTAAGGGATCTAGAGGTTGACAACATGTCTTCTTAACGGGAGTCCAGGAGCTCATCTCCACAAATGGACTTTTCAGGATCCTTGGGTGGCTCCGTAGTTTGAAACCAATTCTGGTTATCGCTTCTCGGCCTTTTGGCTAAGATCAAGTGTAGTATCTGTTCTTATCAGTTTAATATCTGATACGTCCCCTATCTGGGGACCATATATTAAATGGATTTTTAGAACAGGGAGATGGAAAAAGAGCTTGCTCTGTCCACTCCACGCATTGACCTGGTATTGCAGTATCTCCAGGACCGGTGCACCCCTTCTTTAATGCAGTTTCTAAAATCAGAAAGAATTGAATTCAATGTTTTTTGTTCATTTTGCTTGTTTGTCGGATTTGGGGATGGACTCTTTGGCTTTGCTTTTCTTCTCCTCATTGGATTTTTCATGTTCAAAGTTGCAGAAGCCAGATTACAAGCTCATTTTGGTTCAACTTCAGCAACTGTGCATTGCATTGCCATGTAATGTGATGCAATGCTATCTTTCTAGCTCTCCCTTTTTACTTCCTTTTGGATAAACAGACATATTAGGCAAGCATTTTGGAGCTTTCACCTAAATAACTACAGGTGGTGAGATAAGCTGCACAATATAATTGACCTTTCAGTATATTGTTGCACACACACCATCTATTTAGCAAATGCCCTTGTTATCAACAGCAGCCTTTTAAACTCACCTGAGCTAACAGGTATGTGCGCTGGTTACTCTGCTGCGCTTAAAATTTCTTTTTTGGTTTGCTACAATGCCTTTTCTGAAACGTTGTCTCCTTCTGCTGGAACACTGACTTCTTTCATTTAATGCCTGCAGACTATAAAAGAGAACCCAACCCAAAAAGTTTGGTTGATTAGTCTGTGGCATTCTGTTAAACTGTTGCTTATGGCGGTCTCTGTGAGCTTCTCAGCGACATTCAGCCAGCCAGGTATCCTGCCTGCAGTAGATGGAATGTGGCAATGGAACGCTGGCTGCGCGTGTCATAATAGGCTCTGAGCCTTTATATACCTGTGCACAGCAGCAGCCACCTTCAGTTTGCTGCTGGACAGCCAGCAGCAGCAGCAGCAGGAGAGGTATGTAATCAGGAGCCCTCCTGCTAAGGGTAGACAGCTGCTCGTTCCACCCCACCCCCCGCCTTAATTGGTTCTCCTCCCTTCCAACGGTGTTGAGGCGGGTGGGAACAGCAGGGGGTGAAGGTGCTGTGTTTAAAGAGGTGGAGTTATGCAGATCTAAAACGCGTGGATTGCAGCAGCAGCAAGCCGAAAAGTGCAGGCATGTAAGGGATCTAGAGGTTGACAACATGTCTTCTTAACGGGAGTCCAGGAGCTCATCTCCACAAATGGACTTTTTAGGATCCTTGGGTGGCTCCGTAGTTTGAAACCAATTCTGGTTATCGCTTCTCGGCCTTTTGGCTAAGATCAAGTGTAGTATCTGTTCTTATCAGTTTAATATCTGATACGTCCCCTATCTGGGGACCATATATTAAATGGATTTTTAGAACAGGGAGATGGAAAAAGAGCTTGCTCTGTCCACTCCACGCATTGACCTGGTATTGCAGTATCTCCAGGACCGGTGCACCCCCTTCTTTAATGCAGTTTCTAAAATCAGAAAGAATTGAATTCAATGTTTTTTGTTCATTTTGCTTGTTTGTCGGATTTGGGGATGGACTCTTTGGCTTTGCTTTTCTTCTCCTCATTGGATTTTTCATGTTCAAAGTTGCAGAAGCCAGATTACAAGCTCATTTTGGTTCAACTTCAGCAACTGTGCATTGCATTGCCATGTAATGTGATGCAATGCTATCTTTCTAGCTCTCCCTTTTTACTTCCTTTTGGATAAACAGACATATTAGGCAAGCATTTTGGAGCTTTCACCTAAATAACTACAGGTGGTGAGATAAGCTGCACAATATAATTGACCTTTCAGTATATTGTTGCACACACACCATCTATTTAGCAAATGCCCTTGTTATCAACAGCAGCCTTTTAAACTCACCTGAGCTAACAGGTATGTGCGCTGGTTACTCTGCTGCGCTTAAAATTTCTTTTTTGGTTTGCTACAATGCCTTTTCTGAAACGTTGTCTCCTTCTGCTGGAACACTGACTTCTTTCATTTAATGCCTGCAGACTATAAAAGAGAACCCAACCCAAAAAGTTTGGTTGATTAGTCTGTGGCATTCTGTTAAACTGTTGCTTATGGCGGTCTCTGTGAGCTTCTCAGCGACATTCAGCCAGCCAGGTATCCTGCCTGCAGTAGATGGAATGTGGCAATGGAACGCTGGCTGCGCGTGTCATAATAGGCTCTGAGCCTTTATATACCTGTGCACAGCAGCAGCCACCTTCAGTCTGCTGCTGGACAGCCAGCAGCAGCAGCAGCAGGAGAGGTATGTAATCAGGAGCCCTCCTGCTAAGGGTAGACAGCTGCTCGTTCCACCCCACCCCCCGCCTTAATTGGTTCTCCTCCCTTCCAACGGTGTTGAGGCGGGTGGGAACAGCAGGGGGTGAAGGTGCTGTGTTTAAAGAGGTGGAGTTATGCAGATCTAAAACGCGTGGATTGCAGCAGCAGCAAGCCGAAAAGTGCAGGCATGTAAGGGATCTAGAGGTTGACAACATGTCTTCTTAACGGGAGTCCAGGAGCTCATCTCCACAAATGGACTTTTCAGGATCCTTGGGTGGCTCCGTAGTTTGAAACCAATTCTGGTTATTGCTTCTCGGCCTTTTGGCTAAGATCAAGTGTAGTATCTGTTCTTATCAGTTTAATATCTGATACGTCCCCTATCTGGGGACCATATATTAAATGGATTTTTAGAACAGGGAGATGGAAAAAGAGCTTGCTCTGTCCACTCCACGCATTGACCTGGTATTGCAGTATCTCCAGGACCGGTGCACCCCTTCTTTAATGCAGTTTCTAAAATCAGAAAGAATTGAATTCAATGTTTTTTGTTCATTTTGCTTGTTTGTCGGATTTTGGGATGGACTCTTTGGCTTTGCTTTTGTTCTCCTCATTGGATTTTTCATGTTCAAAGTTGCAGAAGCCAGATTACAAGCTAATTTTGGTTCAACTTCAGCAACTGTGCATTGCATTGCCATGTAATGTGATGCAATGCTATCTTTCTAGCTCTCCCTTTTTACTTCCTTTTGGATAAACAGACATATTAGGCAAGCATTTTGGAGCTTTCACCTAAATAACTACAGGTGGTGAGATAAGCTGCACAATATAATTGACCTTTCAGTATATTGTTGCACACACACCATCTATTTAGCAAATGCCCTTGTTATCAACAGCAGCCTTTTAAACTCACCTGAGCTAACAGGTATGTGCGCTGGTTACTCTGCTGCGCTTAAAATTTCTTTTTTGGTTTGCTACAATGCCTTTTCTGAAACGTTGTCTCCTTCTGCTGGAACACTGACTTCTTTCATTTAATGCCTGCAGACTATAAAAAAGAACCCAACCCAAAAAGTTTGGTTGATTAGTCTGTGGCATTCTGTTAAACTGTTGCTTATGGCGGTCTCTGTGAGCTTCTCAGCGACATTCAGCCAGCCAGGTATCCTGCCTGCAGTAGATGGAATGTGGCAATGGAACGCTGGCTGCGCGTGTCATAATAGGCTCTGAGCCTTTATATACCTGTGCACAGCAGCAGCCACCTTCAGTCTGCTGCTGGACAGCCAGCAGCAGCAGCAGCAGGAGAGGTATGTAATCAGGAGCCCTCCTGCTAAGGGTAGACAGCTGCTCGTTCCACCCCACCCCCCGCCTTAATTGGTTCTCCTCCCTTCCAACGGTGTTGAGGCGGGTGGGAACAGCAGGGGGTGAAGGTGCTGTGTTTAAAGAGGTGGAGTTATGCAGATCTAAAACGCGTGGATTGCAGCAGCAGCAAGCCGAAAAGTGCAGGCATGTAAGGGATCTAGAGGTTGACAACATGTCTTCTTAATGGGAGTCCAGGAGCTCATCTCCACAAATGGACTTTTCAGGATCCTTGGGTGGCTCCGTAGTTTGAAACCAATTCTGGTTATCGCTTCTCGGCCTTTTGGCTAAGATCAAGTGTAGTATCTGTTCTTTTAAGAACACAAGAGCTACGATCTACACTTGACGAGAGCGATCGAACTCGGAAGGAGAAGAGCTTCGGAGCCCAGCTGACATCGGAGAAGGAAGGCGGATATCGGTGGGAGGAAGAAGCTCTAAAGAATCCAGAAGAAGACGAAGACTCGGAGAAGAATCGGGCTGTCCTGTGGAATCTTCGAGGAAGAAAATCATCGAGACAAAGACCTTTCGGGGAATTTGTCCAGAACAAGACGGGAGAAGAATCTGCATAGCTCCACCCATTCCGGGAAGAGTTCCAGATCCAGCTCCAAGAAGTAACTGCAGGAGGAAAGCCATGGCAAGCGCTGCGAGGAAGGCCGAAAAGAAGAGCCTGGAGCAGGGGACAGCCAGGAGGGCCCAGCCAGGAGCCGATTCTGACCCCAAGGACTCTGCCTCCACGACTGGCCAGCAGAAGGGACCCCAGAAGCCCCGCCACGAAGCTCCAGCCCTGGAGCCATGGATGCGGCAGACGGTGGCCCTGAAGCTGAAGGAAGTGGATGGGAGGGTGCCGGACATGTCCTCGGACGTGTTCTGCCAGAAGATGCTGCTGGATCGAGGCTTTTCCAGGTCGGACACCCTCAGCATCCAGACCTTCTTGACGGGGATCTTCTTCGTCACCTTCGCCACTGTGAACACCTGCAGGAGGTTCTGGGAAATGGTAAGCGCAAAAGGACCGGATAATTCTTTCTCTGCCTTTACAGGTAGCTGCCCTATCCAGAGGGACGAAAGGAGGATCACGGTCTCCATGCGCAACCCGCACACCCCAGGCCAAGACATCTGTACCTTCCTGAGATGCTTCTGTTTGGTTGTGAAGGAACCCTCTCACATCCTGAATGGACTCGGCTTCTGGACAGGTAAGTGGTCGGTGACCGTTAGACTTCACAGGGACCTGGCGTACTCAGACGGACTTCGGCACCTGCCCCCGACATTCTCCCTGGGCAACTCCTACGGCCTCATCTATTACCCGGACATGCCGCGGAACTGCAGGAGATGCGGCAAGAACGGCCACGAGATGAAGGACTGCAAGGAGGATGCCTGCAGGATTTGTCGAGTGACGGGACACAGCTCGAAGGACTGCCCGAAGAAGACGTCCTGCAACCTGTGTGGGCTGGCGGCTCATCTGTACAAGGATTGCCCCAAGCGTGAGAGATCCTGGGCATCGGTGGTTGCGACGACCCCAGCTACGGAGGACAAGGCCCCGACGACCAGGCCTGTGAAGGTCAAGGACGCGACGACCAAGGCCCCAGCGGCCAAGGCCGAGACGACCAAGGCCAATGCGGTCAAGGAGTCGGTGGCCAAAGCCCCAGCGACGGTCCCAGCAGCTCCGAAGCAGAAGAAAAAGTCAAAGGAGGGTAAGAGTTCTGTCACCCCTCTCTCGATCCCTCCCCCTGCCACCCCCGTCCAATCCCCCCCCACCCCGGCCACCCCTGCTGAGGATTCCACTTCCTCTTCCTCCTTCCCCTACTCCTCAGCAGGTGTCCTTTCCCCTGCCCCGGCAGCCACTCTCCCTCCCCAGACCATGGTAGCGGTGGAATTAACCTTTCCTCCACCCGCCGCTATCTATTCCGAGGAGGATTTTCCTCTTCTTGTCTCCCCAGTTCCAACCCGGGGAAAGAGGAAGGTGGAGGACAGCCCTGCTACTGAATCCTCCAAAAAGAAGATTCTGGATTTCGTAGGCGAAAAGGAGGATACCCTCCCTGAGCCAGAAGAGATGGAGCACATGGTTGAGACCCTGGTGGCCGAGCCAGAAGAGGAGGAACTGGTGGTCGCCGAGATCGAGGCCGCGCTGCTTGACCAGATGGAGGAAGAGGGCCTGCTGGTGATCCCGTCACCAGCAGTCAACACCGACGAGGGACCACCCGACCGGAGTGGTAACTAAGGTGTATTGCCTGCGCTAACTTTTTCTTTTTTCCCTACATGATGGCTAATATTAACTTATTTTCCATTAATGTCAGGAGCATCAAGGACAAGTTCAGACGTCAGACTATTTATGCCTTCCTTACTTCCCAGTTGTGTGATGTTTATATGTTGCAGGAATGTTCCCTTCCCTCCTCTAGGTCCTTCAAACATCTGGCCAGGGAGTGGTCCCACGGTCCATCCTACTGGTCCAGTGGGGGTGACTGCAAGTCTGCGGGGGTCGCAATTCTGATCAGGGGGGGCGCATTCACGCTTGAGTCCGTCCAGGAGCTCATCTGCGGCAGGGCTCTTGTTGTAGATGGCAACTGGGCGGGAGAACCTGTCAGGTTCATCAACGTGTATGCGTCCCCACTGAAGAATGAGCGTTTGGAGCTTTTCCAGACCCTGCGGCTTCAGCTTGCCACCACCAGGACCTTAGTGATGGCCGGGGATTTCAACTGCCCCATCGAGGAGGATGGTCGTAGTTCTGGCACATCTGCCAAGTTGGACATCACGTCCAAGCTGCTCATCGAGATGGTAACCGAGGCCTCTCTTCAGGACGTGGTGGGCTCCATGGGGAGAGGCTCCACGAACTATTCGTGGAGCCGACCCGATGGCTCACTCCGCTCCAGGATTGACTTTGTGTTCACCTCTCGGGCAGTCAGGCAGAGTAGGCACTCGATGGTCTCCTGCTTCTTCTCCGACCACAGAGCCATTCACTTACAAGGTGTCCTCGGCGACGGTTTTCCGTCCGGGCCCGGCTCCTGGAAGCTGAATTGTGCTCTGCTGGCTCAGGATGAAGTCGTGGAGGAGCTGAGAGCAGCCTACGCAATGTGGCAGTCCTACAAGGGTAGCTTCCAAACAGTCTCTGATTGGTGGGAATATGTTAAACTTGAGTTTCGCTGTTTCTTTCAGGCCAAGGGTCGACAACAGGCGTGTGAGAAGAGGAGGGACTTCAGAGGGCTGCAGCGCGAGCTGCGGTCGCTGCAGGACCTTCTTCACTGCGGCTGGGACGTGAGGGAAGAGCTGGAGGAGACCAAGAAGAGCCTGAAAAGGCACTTTGAGGAGGAGTCCAAGCGAATCGTCTTCCGTTCCAAAGTGGAGAATCTGGAGAAGGGTGAGAAATGTAACTCATTCTTTTTCAGGAAACTTCATGCCGGTCACACGCCCCTGAACGAGCTGCGAGACGAGAGCGGAAACATGCGACGTGGGAAGGAGGACGTGATGAGGGTCGTCAGCGACTTCTACAGCGAACTCTACTCCCACAAGACTACCGACCCCGACGCTGCTGATAAGTTCCTGTCAGGTATCACTAACCATCTTGATCCTGCAGGCACGGCAGCCTTGGACAAACCTCTGATGGTGGGCGAATTGCTCTCTGCCGCTAAATCCTTTAGGACCGGCAGGACCCCGGGCAGTGATGGTCTTCCAGCGGAGCTCTATGTAGCGCTGGGAGACCTCATCTGTCCGGACCTGTTGGACCTGTACGAGGAGATGGTGGTGGAGGGTAGAATGCCTCCATCTTTGAGGGAAGGAATGGTCACGATCCTGTACAAGCGGAAGGGAGAGAGGTGCGACCTGAGGAATTGGCGTCCCATCACTCTGCTCAACGTGGACTACAAGATCCTGGCCAAGACGATGGCGACACGACTTAAGACGGTGATCGGACGGATCATCCACCCGGACCAGACCTGCGGCATCCCTGGACGTCGCATCGCAGACAGCCTCGCTCTCGTGCGGGACACGGTCGAGTACATCAAGGTCCGCCGCGCACACGCGGCCCTGGTCTCCTTGGATCAGGAGAAGGCCTTCGACCGGGTTTCCCACGAGTTCATGGGCCGAGCTCTGCACCGGTTAGGTTTGGGTAACATGTTTTGTTCGTATGTCCGTCTGATGTATTTTGATATCCACAGCTCGGTGTTGGTGAACGGCTGGAAGACTGACCCCTTCCCTGTCCTCTCTGGGGTCAGACAAGGCTGCCCTCTATCACCTCTTCTTTTTGTTTGTGTTATAGAACTCTTCGCAGAGGCTATCCGGCAGAATGGAGAGATCAGAGGGATCACCACACCGGGTCCGGCACGACACGAGGTCAAGTGCTCGCTCTACATGGACGACGTCACCGTCTTCTGCGCTGATCGTGGTTCAGTCGACGCCCTCGTCCAGACGTGTGAGAGGTTCGGCCGGGCTTCAGGGGCCAAAGTCAACTGCAGGAAGTCGGAAGCCATGCTCTTCGGGGATTGGCAGCCGGCCTCCTCCGCCCCCTTCCCCTTCAACATTCAACCGGATTTCCTCAAGGTGCTGGGAGTCTGGTTCGGGAAGGAAGGAGCGGCCCTCAAGTCCTGGCAAGAACGTTTGGCCAAGGTGAAGCAACGGATCGGACTCTGGAGCCTCAGACACCTCACTTGTGAGGGTAAGGCACTCGTCCTGCGTAATGAGGTCCTGCCCGTCTTGCAGTACACGGCGCAGGCCTGGCCCCCACACGTCACTGTGTGCAGGGCCATTACCAGGACAGTGTTTCACTTTGTCTGGGGATCCAAGATGGACAGAGTCAGGCGGGCCGTCATGTACAAGGAGCCTCGCAAGGGTGGGAAGGGCGTTCCAGATATTCCCACCCTCCTGCGATCCTCTTTTGTGTGTGATTGTGTCCGCCGGACTTTGCAAGTCAAGAATGGCTCCGCGGGCAGGTCCATGTCTCGCTTCTTCCTGCTTCCTCTTTGGAGGCGACTCGGCTGGGACAAGTGGGACAGCTCCTTCCCCTACAACTGGACGACGCCATGGTTCTACGGAGACGTCGTTCGATTTGTGGGGGAGCATCAACTGGAGGGACTCAAGCCCGACTTGTGGAAGCCCAAAACTATCCACAAGCTAATCAGAGCCAAGGATGACGTGGAGAACATCACAGGACTTCACCAGGACACGCTGGAGACTGTGTGGACAAATGTGTCGTCTGACAGGCTGACCAACGGGCACAAGGACTTGTCGTGGATGGCGATTCAGGGCGGACTGCCGTCCGGTCATTCATGCATGCCCGGAACCTGTGCAAGACCCGGTACTGCCCAAGCTGCCCCTTCGTGGAGGAAACATCTTTGCACACTTTTTGGGACTGCGGATTTGCACAGCGCCTATTGACTGCACTTGAGGACGACCTGAGGAACTCTGTCCCCAGGGCGAGCCTATCGCACCATTCTGTGCTTTACGGACTCTTCCCTGGGGTTCATACCGTCGGAGCCATCCAGGAGGCTTGGCGCCTTATGAACTGCTTCAAGGATGCCCTTTGGGTCGCCAGGAACCGGCTCATCTTGAGGAGGGAGAGGATGTCCATCCAGGACTGCCGCAGGCTGATCCACAGCCTGCTCAGAGACTATTCCATCATGGACGGTCCGGAGGACGAGGATGAGGACTAAACCCCTCCTCCCCCTCTCCCCTTATGTGTCTTGTCTTTCAATAAAGCTTCGGGCCTGTGATTTTCCCCTCCCCATCCCCTTTTTCCCAATCCCTATCCCTTATCACGGTTCGTCGTACTGTATTGATTGATATGCTTGTTCTTTCAGATTGAGTGTTTTGTGTAGCATAGGGGTGTGATGTGTCTAGTTAGTGCGTCGTATCCTCATGCTATGTAAATATGATGTAGAATTCTGTGTGTACTGGGCTGCGGCACTGTACACTGTCTGTTAACTTATTTTTTGTGCTAATAAAAGATATATTCAATCAAAAAATCTGTTCTTATCAGTTTAATATCTGATACGTCCCCTATCTGGGGACCATATATTAAATGGATTTTTAGAACAGGGAGATGGAAAAAGAGCTTGCTCTGTCCACTCCACGCATTGACCTGGTATTGCAGTATCTCCAGGACCGGTGCACCCCCTTCTTTAATGCAGTTTCTAAAATCAGAAAGAATTGAATTCAATGTTTTTTGTTCATTTTGCTTGTTTGTCGGATTTGGGGATGGACTCTTTGGCTTTGCTTTTCTTCTCCTCATTGGATTTTTCATGTTCAAAGTTGCAGAAGCCAGATTACAAGCTCATTTTGGTTCAACTTCAGCAACTGTGCATTGCATTGCCATGTAATGTGATGCAATGCTATCTTTCTAGCTCTCCCTTTTTACATCCTTTTGGATAAACAGACATATTAGGCAAGCATTTTGGAGCTTTCACCTAAATAACTACAGGTGGTGAGATAAGCTGCACAATATAATTGACCTTTCAGTATATTGTTGCACACACACCATCTATTTAGCAAATGCCCTTGTTATCAACAGCAGCCTTTTAAACTCACCTGAGCTAACAGGTATGTGCGCTGGTTACTCTGCTGCGCTTAAAATTTCTTTTTTGGTTTGCTACAATGCCTTTTCTGAAACGTTGTCTCCTTCTGCTGGAACACTGACTTCTTTCATTTAATGCCTGCAGACTATAAAAGAGACCCCAGCCCAAAAAGTTTGGTTGATTAGTCTGTGGCATTCTGTTAAACTGTTGCTTATGGCGGTCTCTGTGAGCTTCTCAGCGACATTCAGCCAGCCAGGTATCCTGCCTGCAGTAGATGGAATGTGGCAATGGAACGCTGGCTGCGCGTGTCATAATAGGCTCTGAGCCTTTATATACCTGTGCACAGCAGCAGCCACCTTCAGTCTGCTGCTGGACAGCCAGCAGCAGCAGCAGCAGGAGAGGTATGTAATCAGGAGCCCTCCTGCTAAGGGTAGACAGCTGCTCGTTCCACCCCACCCCCCGCCTTAATTGGTTCTCCTCCCTTCCAACGGTGTTGAGGCGGGTGGGAACAGCAGGGGGTGAAGGTGCTGTGTTTAAAGAGGTGGAGTTATGCAGATCTAAAACGCGTGGATTGCAGCAGCAGCAAGCCGAAAAGTGCAGGCATGTAAGGGATCTAGAGGTTGACAACATGTCTTCTTAACGGGAGTCCAGGAGCTCATCTCCACAAATGGACTTTTCAGGATCCTTGGGTGGCTCCGTAGTTTGAAACCAATTCTGGTTATCGCTTCTCGGCCTTTTGGCTAAGATCAAGTGTAGTATCTGTTCTTATCAGTTTAATATCTGATACGTCCCCTATCTGGGGACCATATATTAAATGGATTTTTAGAACAGGGAGATGGAAAAAGAGCTTGCTCTGTCCACTCCACGCATTGACCTGGTATTGCAGTATCTCCAGGACCGGTGCACCCCTTCTTTAATGCAGTTTCTAAAATCAGAAAGAATTGAATTCAATGTTTTTTGTTCATTTTGCTTGTTTGTCGGATTTGGGGATGGACTCTTTGGCTTTGCTTTTCTTCTCCTCATTGGATTTTTCATGTTCAAAGTTGCAGAAGCCAGATTACAAGCTCATTTTGGTTCAACTTCAGCAACTGTGCATTGCATTGCCATGTAATGTGATGCAATGCTATTGACGCGCCCCCTGGGACATATTCCTTTTTGAGGGGAATACCCGGCACCGGATCAGATGGGGGGTTGTAGTCTCCGAGCGGCTGTGACCCGGCCCGTGCCCAGGGCGTCAAACTCAGTGTTATGTGGCAGTCCTACAGATGTTATTAAGAGTTCTTTTGTGTCGACTACGCCACCCGTTGTGATGCGGTCACTGTGGCCGCCGCTGCAGCAGGGTCCGCTGAGGCTGATGGTGGGTGCGCAGCTTGGTGGGATAACCCCCAACGGGAGGGGTATAGCCTCAGAGGGGACAGGTGCAGAGGATGGGGGTTGTGGTGGTGCAGTGCAGACGGCAATGAAGACAGAGTCGGGTTGTGCAGTTAAGGGTGTTTACTTACTGCAGATGTTGTACTGGTCACTCCAGCTTCGAGTGACCACCCGAGCCGTGCTGCGTCCACCAGGTCCTGGATCCAGCCAACCCCCAAACAAGTCCGGAGCGTGGCCCTGAGCTCTCCTTCTGTCCCGTTCTCTGGCCGTCCCCACCAGTGATCCACCTAGGTCCAGCTCCCTCGGGCCTTCTGTTGGGACACCCTTGGCCCTGGGTTCCCTGACCCTTCATGTGGTGTGCCTTCGGGGTGGATGTGGTGGGTGACCGTGGCAAACGCTGCCCACGGTCTCCGGTCTCTGGCTGGGGAATGTTTTTACCCCCACCAGCTTGGGTTCCGGTACCCTGATGCCGACTCCTCACCCGGTGCTTTAATTTGGGTTCTTGGGTCCTCTCTGCTGTTTCCCCCTCTGGGTCTTTCTCTCTCTTCTCCTCTCTCACTCTGGGTCCTTCTTCTCCTCTGCTCCTGACTTGTTCTCTGCATCTGACCCTGTTCTTAGTTGGTGCCCACCTTATATACACCCTCTATGTGTGAGCTCAGGTGACCAGCACCCAATGAGCTCCTATCTCTACCCAGACTGCACCCCCTATCTGCCCCTACACTACATGGGATGTTCCACCCCCCTCCCACTCCAGCCAGGAACAGACTCGGTCGTACCTGCACATTTCTAAGTGGGAGTACCGTCGGTCTGCTCCTCGGAAATGGGATGTGTGTAGTGCATGCAGCCTACCGAGCTCAGATCCACACTCCATCCTTGCCCGGGAGTGGAATATCACACCTCTGGGTTGAGGTGCAATACCCCTGTAGCAGCCGAATCCTCAGGGTGCTACACTATCTTTCTAGCTCTCCCTTTTTACTTCCTTTTGGATAAACAGACATATTAGGCAAGCATTTTGGAGCTTTCACCTAAATAACTACAGGTGGTGAGATAAGCTGCACAATATAATTGACCTTTCAGTATATTGTTGCACACACACCATCTATTTAGCAAATGCCCTTGTTATCAACAGCAGCCTTTTAAACTCACCTGAGCTAACAGGTATGTGCGCTGGTTACTCTGCTGCGCTTAAAATTTCTTTTTTGGTTTGCTACACTGCCTTTTCTGAAACGTTGTCTCCTTCTGCTGGAACACTGACTTCTTTCATTTAATGCCTGCAGACTATAAAAGAGAACCCAACCCAAAAAGTTTGGTTGATTAGTCTGTGGCATTCTGTTAAACTGTTGCTTATGGCGGTCTCTGTGAGCTTCTCAGCGACATTCAGCCAGCCAGGTATCCTGCCTGCAGTAGATGGAATGTGGCAATGGAACGCTGGCTGCGCGTGTCATAATAGGCTCTGAGCCTTTATATACCTGTGCACAGCAGCAGCCACCTTCAGTCTGCTGCTGGACAGCCAGCAGCAGCAGCAGCAGGAGAGGTATGTAATCAGGAGCCCTCCTGCTAAGGGTAGACAGCTGCTCGTTCCACCCCACCCCCCGCCTTAATTGGTTCTCCTCCCTTCCAACGGTGTTGAGGCGGGTGGGAACAGCAGGGGGTGAAGGTGCTGTGTTTAAAGAGGTGGAGTTATGCAGATCTAAAACGCGTGGATTGCAGCAGCAGCAAGCCGAAAAGTGCAGGCATGTAAGGGATCTAGAGGTTGACAACATGTCTTCTTAACGGGAGTCCAGGAGCTCATCTCCACAAATGGACTTTTCAGGATCCTTGGGTGGCTCCGTAGTTTGAAACCAATTCTGGTTATCGCTTCTCGGCCTTTTGGCTAAGATCAAGTGTAGTATCTGTTCTTATCAGTTTAATATCTGATACGTCCCCTATCTGGGGACCATATATTAAATGGATTTTTAGAACAGGGAGATGGAAAAAGAGCTTGCTCTGTCCACTCCACGCATTGACCTGGTATTGCAGTATCTCCAGGACCGGTGCACCCCTTCTTTAATGCAGTTTCTAAAATCAGAAAGAATTGAATTCAATGTTTTTTGTTCATTTTGCTTGTTTGTCGGATTTGGGGATGGACTCTTTGGCTTTGCTTTTCTTCTCCTCATTGGATTTTTCATGTTCAAAGTTGCAGAAGCCAGATTACAAGCTCATTTTGGTTCAACTTCAGCAACTGTGCATTGCATTGCCATGTAATGTGATGCAATGCTATCTTTCTAGCTCTCCCTTTTTACTTCCTTTTGGATAAACAGACATATTAGGCAAGCATTTTGGAGCTTTCACCTAAATAACTACAGGTGGTGAGATAAGCTGCACAATATAATTGACCTTTCAGTATATTGTTGCACACACACCATCTATTTAGCAAATGCCCTTGTTATCAACAGCAGCCTTTTAAACTCACCTGAGCTAACAGGTATGTGCGCTGGTTACTCTGCTGCGCTTAAAATTTCTTTTTTGGTTTGCTACAATGCCTTTTCTGAAACGTTGTCTCCTTCTGCTGGAACACTGACTTCTTTCATTTAATGCCTGCAGACTATAAAAGAGAACCCAACCCAAAAAGTTTGGTTGATTAGTCTGTGGCATTCTGTTAAACTGTTGCTTATGGCGGTCTCTGTGAGCTTCTCAGCGACATTCAGCCAGCCAGGTATCCTGCCTGCAGTAGATGGAATGTGGCAATGGAACGCTGGCTGCGCGTGTCATAATAGGCTCTGAGCCTTTATATACCTGTGCACAGCAGCAGCCACCTTCAGTCTGCTGCTGGACAGCCAGCAGCAGCAGCAGCAGGAGAGGTATGTAATCAGGAGCCCTCCTGCTAAGGGTAGACAGCTGCTCGTTCCACCCCACCCCCCGCCTTAATTGGTTCTCCTCCCTTCCAACGGTGTTGAGGTGGGTGGGAACAGCAGGGGGTGAAGGTGCTGTGTTTAAAGAGGTGGAGTTATGCAGATCTAAAACGCGTGGATTGCAGCAGCAGCAAGCCGAAAAGTGCAGGCATGTAAGGGATCTAGAGGTTGACAACATGTCTTCTTAACGGGAGTCCAGGAGCTCATCTCCACAAATGGACTTTTCAGGATCCTTGGGTGGCTCCGTAGTTTGAAACCAATTCTGGTTATCGCTTCTCGGCCTTTTGGCTAAGATCAAGTGTAGTATCTTTTGAAAAGGCAGTTTTGTCCTTGGGCTGCCCTAGTAAATTGATGCATATTACACACTGGTTTGGTGCACTTGTTAGTACGCCAGGTGGCTCATAGAGTTATCTGATGGAAAACATGGCCCTCCAGGATCGAAGTCACTAGGCTGGGTAAGTGTGAGGGCTTTGGAGCAATGTGCCCCAGGAGTAGGCGCCCTGGTGGGAGTCCAAGCTTACTGGGACTGGGAACCCCAGAAAGACTTGGCTTCGTAGCACGCCGCACCTTTGCCAATCATACTTTCTGAGCAACCCCCCCTATTCCTGGCCTCCGGGCTAGGAAGGGGAATTTTTATAAACCCGGTCGGAGGTCCGGTCAGCTTTGGGCTGAGAAACCAACACAGGCTCCAGCTCCACTAGGGTGGCAGCCTAGATGGAAGCTGGGAGCACGAAAACGGCTCTTCTCCGGCTTCGGCTAGGGAGAGCATCGGAGATCCCTGACCCTCGCTGTGGCCTTCTGGCTCGGAGGGATGGGGATGGTTTATTGGGAACCCTCTCCTCCGGGAAGGGTCCACATGAATCCTCACCTCGTGCGCTGTTTTGGTGTGACTTCGGTCACATTTTTCAGTGCCTTGGATGCAGCTTCAATCAAAAAATCTGTTCTTATCAGTTTAATATCTGATACGTCCCCTATCTGGGGACCATATATTAAATGGATTTTTAGAACAGGGAGATGGAAAAAGAGCTTGCTCTGTCCACTCCACGCATTGACCTGGTATTGCAGTATCTCCAGGACCGGTGCACCCCTTCTTTAATGCAGTTTCTAAAATCAGAAAGAATTGAATTCAATGTTTTTTGTTCATTTTGCTTGTTTGTCGGATTTGGGGATGGACTCTTTGGCTTTGCTTTTCTTCTCCTCATTGGATTTTTCATGTTCAAAGTTGCAGAAGCCAGATTACAAGCTCATTTTGGTTCAACTTCAGCAACTGTGCATTGCATTGCCATGTAATGTGATGCAATGCTATCTTTCTAGCTCTCCCTTTTTACTTCCTTTTGGATAAACAGACATATTAGGCAAGCATTTTGGAGCTTTCACCTAAATAACTACAGGTGGTGAGATAAGCTGCACAATATAATTGACCTTTCAGTATATTGTTGCACACACACCATCTATTTAGCAAATGCCCTTGCTATCAACAGCAGCCTTTTAAACTCACCTGAGCTAACAGGTATGTGCGCTGGTTACTCTGCTGCGCTTAAAATTTCTTTTTTGGTTTGCTACAATGCCTTTTCTGAAACGTTGTCTCCTTCTGCTGGAACACTGACTTCTTTCATTTAATGCCTGCAGACTATAAAAGAGAACCCAACCCAAAAAGTTTGGTTGATTAGTCTGTGGCATTCTGTTAAACTGTTGCTTATGGCGGTCTCTGTGAGCTTCTCAGCGACATTCAGCCAGCCAGGTATCCTGCCTGCAGTAGATGGAATGTGGCAATGGAACGCTGGCTGCGCGTGTCATAATAGGCTCTGAGCCTTTATATACCTGTGCACAGCAGCAGCCACCTTCAGTCTGCTGCTGGACAGCCAGCAGCAGCAGCAGCAGGAGAGGTATGTAATCAGGAGCCCTCCTGCTAAGGGTAGACAGCTGCTCGTTCCACCCCACCCCCCGCCTTAATTGGTTCTCCTCCCTTCCAACGGTGTTGAGGCGGGTGGGAACAGCAGGGGGTGAAGGTGCTGTGTTTAAAGAGGTGGAGTTATGCAGATCTAAAACGCGTGGATTGCAGCAGCAGCAAGCCGAAAAGTGCAGGCATGTAAGGGATCTAGAGGTTGACAACATGTCTTCTTAACGGGAGTCCAGGAGCTCATCTCCACAAATGGACTTTTCAGGATCCTTGGGTGGCTCCGTAGTTTGAAACCAATTCTGGTTATCGCTTCTTGGCCTTTTGGCTAAGATCAAGTGTAGTATCTGTTCTTATCAGTTTAATATCTGATACGTCCCCTATCTGGGGACCATATATTAAATGGATTTTTAGAACAGGGAGATGGAAAAAGAGCTTGCTCTGTCCACTCCACGCATTGACCTGGTATTGCAGTATCTCCAGGACCGGTGCACCCCTTCTTTAATGCAGTTTCTAAAATCAGAAAGAATTGAATTCAATGTTTTTTGTTCATTTTGCTTGTTTGTCGGATTTGGGGATGGACTCTTTGGCTTTGCTTTTCTTCTCCTCATTGGATTTTTCATGTTCAAAGTTGCAGAAGCCAGATTACAAGCTCATTTTGGTTCAACTTCAGCAACTGTGCATTGCATTGCCATGTAATGTGATGCAATGCTATCTTTCTAGCTCTCCCTTTTTACTTCCTTTTGGATAAACAGACATATTAGGCAAGCATTTTGGAGCTTTCACCTAAATAACTACAGGTGGTGAGATAAGCTGCACAATATAATTGACCTTTCAGTATATTGTTGCACACACACCATCTATTTAGCAAATGCCCTTGTTATCAACAGCAGCCTTTTAAACTCACCTGAGCTAACAGGTATGTGCGCTGGTTACTCTGCTGCGCTTAAAATTTCTTTTTTGGTTTGCTACAATGCCTTTTCTGAAACGTTGTCTCCTTCTGCTGGAACACTGACTTCTTTCATTTAATGCCTGCAGACTATAAAAGAGAACCCAACCCAAAAAGTTTGGTTGATTAGTCTGTGGCATTCTGTTAAACTGTTGCTTATGGCGGTCTCTGTGAGCTTCTCAGCGACATTCAGCCAGCCAGGTATCCTGCCTGCAGTAGATGGAATGTGGCAATGGAACGCTGGCTGCGCGTGTCATAATAGGCTCTGAGCCTTTATATACCTGTGCACAGCAGCAGCCACCTTCAGTCTGCTGCTGGACAGCCAGCAGCAGCAGCAGCAGGAGAGGTATGTAATCAGGAGCCCTCCTGCTAAGGGTAGACAGCTGCTCGTTCCACCCCACCCCCCGCCTTAATTGGTTCTCCTCCCTTCCAACGGTGTTGAGGCGGGTGGGAACAGCAGGGGGTGAAGGTGCTGTGTTTAAAGAGGTGGAGTTATGCAGATCTAAAACGCGTGGATTGCAGCAGCAGCAAGCCGAAAAGTGCAGGCATGTAAGGGATCTAGAGGTTGACAACATGTCTTCTTAACGGGAGTCCAGGAGCTCATCTCCACAAATGGACTTTTCAGGATCCTTGGGTGGCTCCGTAGTTTGAAACCAATTCTGGTTATCGCTTCTCGGCCTTTTGGCTAAGATCAAGTGTAGTATCTGTTCTTATCAGTTTAATATCTGATACGTCCCCTATCTGGGGACCATATATTAAATGGATTTTTAGAACAGGGAGATGGAAAAAGAGCTTGCTCTGTCCACTCCACGCATTGACCTGGTATTGCAGTATCTCCAGGACCGGTGCACCCCTTCTTTAATGCAGTTTCTAAAATCAGAAAGAATTGAATTCAATGTTTTTTGTTCATTTTGCTTGTTTGTCGGATTTGGGGATGGACTCTTTGGCTTTGTTTTTCTTCTCCTCATTGGATTTTTCATGTTCAAAGTTGCAGAAGCCAGATTACAAGCTCATTTTGGTTCAACTTCAGCAACTGTGCATTGCATTGCCATGTAATGTGATGCAATGCTATCTTTCTAGCTCTCCCTTTTTACTTCCTTTTGGATAAACAGACATATTAGGCAAGCATTTTGGAGCTTTCACCTAAATAACTACAGGTGGTGAGATAAGCTGCACAATATAATTGACCTTTCAGTATATTGTTGCACACACACCATCTATTTAGCAAATGCCCTTGTTATCAACAGCAGCCTTTTAAACTCACCTGAGCTAACAGGTATGTGCGCTGGTTACTCTGCTGCGCTTAAAATTTCTTTTTTGGTTTGCTACAATGCCTTTTCTGAAACGTTGTCTCCTTCTGCTGGAACACTGACTTCTTTCATTTAATGCCTGCAGACTATAAAAGAGAACCCAACCCAAAAAGTTTGGTTGATTAGTCTGTGGCATTCTGTTAAACTGTTGCTTATGGCGGTCTCTGTGAGCTTCTCAGCGACATTCAGCCAGCCAGGTATCCTGCCTGCAGTAGATGGAATGTGGCAATGGAACGCTGGCTGCGCGTGTCATAATAGGCTCTGAGCCTTTATATACCTGTGCACAGCAGCAGCCACCTTCAGTCTGCTGCTGGACAGCCAGCAGCAGCAGCAGCAGGAGAGGTATGTAATCAGGAGCCCTCCTGCTAAGGGTAGACAGCTGCTCGTTCCACCCCACCACCCGCCTTAATTGGTTCTCCTCCCTTCCAACGGTGTTGAGGCGGGTGGGAACAGCAGGGGGTGAAGGTGCTGTGTTTAAAGAGGTGGAGTTATGCAGATCTAAAACGCGTGGATTGCAGCAGCAGCAAGCCGAAAAGTGCAGGCATGTAAGGGATCTAGAGGTTGACAACATGTCTTCTTAACGGGAGTCCAGGAGCTCATCTCCACAAATGGACTTTTCAGGATCCTTGGGTGGCTCCGTAGTTTGAAACCAATTCTGGTTATCGCTTCTCGGCCTTTTGGCTAAGATCAAGTGTAGTATCTGTTCTTATCAGTTTAATATCTGATACGTCCCCTATCTGGGGACCATATATTAAATGGATTTTTAGAACAGGGAGATGGAAAAAGAGCTTGCTCTGTCCACTCCACGCATTGACCTGGTATTGCAGTATCTCCAGGACCGGTGCACCCCTTCTTTAATGCAGTTTCTAAAATCAGAAAGAATTGAATTCAATGTTTTTTGTTCATTTTGCTTGTTTGTCGGATTTGGGGATGGACTCTTTGGCTTTGCTTTTCTTCTCCTCATTGGATTTTTCATGTTCAAAGTTGCGGAAGCCAGATTACAAGCTCATTTTGGTTCAACTTCAGCAACTGTGCATTGCATTGCCATGTAATGTGATGCAATGCTATCTTTCTAGCTCTCCCTTTTTACTTCCTTTTGGATAAACAGACATATTAGGCAAGCATTTTGGAGCTTTCACCTAAATAACTACAGGTGGTGAGATAAGCTGCACAATATAATTGACCTTTCAGTATATTGTTGCACACACACCATCTATTTAGCAAATGCCCTTGTTATCAACAGCAGCCTTTTAAACTCACCTGAGCTAACAGGTATGTGCGCTGGTTACTCTGCTGCGCTTAAAATTTCTTTTTTGGTTTGCTACAATGCCTTTTCTGAAACGTTGTCTCCTTCTGCTGGAACACTGACTTCTTTCATTTAATGCCTGCAGACTATAAAAGAGAACCCAACCCAAAAAGTTTGGTTGATTAGTCTGTGGCATTCTGTTAAACTGTTGCTTATGGCGGTCTCTGTGAGCTTCTCAGCGACATTCAGCCAGCCAGGTATCCTGCCTGCAGTAGATGGAATGTGGCAATGGAACGCTGGCTGCGCGTGTCATAATAGGCTCTGAGCCTTTATATACCTGTGCACAGCAGCAGCCACCTTCAGTCTGCTGCTGGAGAGCCAGCAGCAGCAGCAGCAGGAGAGGTATGTAATCAGGAGCCCTCCTGCTAAGGGTAGACAGCTGCTCGTTCCACCCCACCCCCCGCCTTAATTGGTTCTCCTCCCTTCCAACGGTGTTGAGGCGGGTGGGAACAGCAGGGGGTGAAGGTGCTGTGTTTAAAGAGGTGGAGTTATGCAGATCTAAAACGCGTGGATTGCAGCAGCAGCAAGCCGAAAAGTGCAGGCATGTAAGGGATCTAGAGGTTGACAACATGTCTTCTTAACGGGAGTCCAGGAGTTCATCTCCACAAATGGACTTTTCAGGATCCTTGGGTGGCTCCGTAGTTTGAAACCAATTCTGGTTATCGCTTCTCGGCCTTTTGGCTAAGATCAAGTGTAGTATCTGTTCTTATCAGTTTAATATCTGATACGTCCCCTATCTGGGGACCATATATTAAATGGATTTTTAGAACAGGGAGATGGAAAAAGAGCTTGCTCTGTCCACTCCACGCATTGACCTGGTATTGCAGTATCTCCAGGACCGGTGCACCCCTTCTTTAATGCAGTTTCTAAAATCAGAAAGAATTGAATTCAATGTTTTTTGTTCATTTTGCTTGTTTGTCGGATTTGGGGATGGACTCTTTGGCTTTGCTTTTCTTCTCCTCATTGGATTTTTCATGTTCAAAGTTGCAGAAGCCAGATTACAAGCTCATTTTGGTTCAACTTCAGCAACTGTGCATTGCATTGCCATGTAATGTGATGCAATGCTATCTTTCTAGCTCTCCCTTTTTACTTCCTTTTGGATAAACAGACATATTAGGCAAGCATTTTGGAGCTTTCACCTAAATAACTACAGGTGGTGAGATAAGCTGCACAATATAATTGACCTTTCAGTATATTGTTGCACACACACCATCTATTTAGCAAATGCCCTTGTTATCAACAGCAGCCTTTTAAACTCACCTGAGCTAACAGGTATGTGCGCTGGTTACTCTGCTGCGCTTAAAATTTCTTTTTTGGTTTGCTACAATGCCTTTTCTGAAACGTTGTCTCCTTCTGCTGGAACACTGACTTCTTTCATTTAATGCCTGCAGACTATAAAAGAGAACCCAACCCAAAAAGTTTGGTTGATTAGTCTGTGGCATTCTGTTAAACTGTTGCTTATGGCGGTCTCTGTGAGCTTCTCAGCGACATTCAGCCAGCCAGGTATCCTGCCTGCAGTAGATGGAATGTGGCAATGGAACGCTGGCTGCGCGTGTCATAATAGGCTCTGAGCCTTTATATACCTGTGCACAGCAGCAGCCACCTTCAGTCTGCTGCTGGACAGCCAGCAGCAGCAGCAGCAGGAGAGGTATGTAATCAGGAGCCCTCCTGCTAAGGGTAGACAGCTGCTCGTTCCACCCCACCCCCCGCCTTAATTGGTTCTCCTCCCTTCCAACGGTGTTGAGGCAGGTGGGAACAGCAGGGGGTGAAGGTGCTGTGTTTAAAGAGGTGGAGTTATGCAGATCTAAAACGCGTGGATTGCAGCAGCAGCAAGCCGAAAAGTGCAGGCATGTAAGGGATCTAGAGGTTGACAACATGTCTTCTTAACGGGAGTCCAGGAGCTCATCTCCACAAATGGACTTTTCAGGATCCTTGGGTGGCTCCGTAGTTTGAAACCAATTCTGGTTATCGCTTCTCGGCCTTTTGGCTAAGATCAAGTGTAGTATCTGTTCTTATCAGTTTAATATCTGATACGTCCCCTATCTGGGGACCATATATTAAATGGATTTTTAGAACAGGGAGATGGAAAAAGAGCTTGCTCTGTCCACTCCACTCATTGACCTGGTATTGCAGTATCTCCAGGACCGGTGCACCCCTTCTTTAATGCAGTTTCTAAAATCAGAAAGAATTGAATTCAATGTTTTTTGTTCATTTTGCTTGTTTGTCGGATTTGGGGATGGACTCTTTGGCTTTGCTTTTCTTCTCCTCATTGGATTTTTCATGTTCAAAGTTGCAGAAGCCAGATTACAAGCTCATTTTGGTTCAACTTCAGCAACTGTGCATTGCATTGCCATGTAATGTGATGCAATGCTATCTTTCTAGCTCTCCCTTTTTACTTCCTTTTGGATAAACAGACATATTAGGCAAGCATTTTGGAGCTTTCACCTAAATAACTACAGGTGGTGAGATAAGCTGCACAATATAATTGACCTTTCAGTATATTGTTGCACACACACCATCTATTTAGCAAATGCCCTTGTTATCAACAGCAGCCTTTTAAACTCACCTGAGCTAACAGGTATGTGCGCTGGTTACTCTGCTGCGCTTAAAATTTCTTTTTTGGTTTGCTACAATGCCTTTTCTGAAACGTTGTCTCCTTCTGCTGGAACACTGACTTCTTTCATTTAATGCCTGCAGACTATAAAAGAGAACCCAACCCAAAAAGTTTGGTTGATTAGTCTGTGGCATTCTGTTAAACTGTTGCTTATGGCGGTCTCTGTGAGCTTCTCAGCGACATTCAGCCAGCCAGGTATCCTGCCTGCAGTAGATGGAATGTGGCAATGGAACGCTGGCTGCGCGTGTCATAATAGGCTCTGAGCCTTTATATACCTGTGCACAGCAGCAGCCACCTTCAGTCTGCTGCTGGACAGCCAGCAGCAGCAGCAGCAGGAGAGGTATGTAATCAGGAGCCCTCCTGCTAAGGGTAGACAGCTGCTCGTTCCACCCCACCCCCCGCCTTAATTGGTTCTCCTCCCTTCCAACGGTGTTGAGGCGGGTGGGAACAGCAGGGGGTGAAGGTGCTGTGTTTAAAGAGGTGGAGTTATGCAGATCTAAAACGCGTGGATTGCAGCAGCAGCAAGCCGAAAAGTGCAGGCATGTAAGGGATCTAGAGGTTGACAACATGTCTTCTTAACGGGAGTCCAGGAGCTCATCTCCACAAATGGACTTTTCAGGATCCTTGGGTGGCTCCGTAGTTTGAAACCAATTCTGGTTATCGCTTCTCGGCCTTTTGGCTAAGATCAAGTGTAGTATCTGTTCTTATCAGTTTAATATCTGATACGTCCCCTATCTGGGGACCATATATTAAATGGATTTTTAGAACAGGGAGATGGAAAAAGAGCTTGCTCTGTCCACTCCACGCATTGACCTGGTATTGCAGTATCTCCAGGACCGGTGCACCCCCTTCTTTAATGCAGTTTCTAAAATCAGAAAGAATTGAATTCAATGTTTTTTGTTCATTTTGCTTGTTTGTCGGATTTGGGGATGGACTCTTTGGCTTTGCTTTTCTTCTCCTCATTGGATTTTTCATGTTCAAAGTTGCAGAAGCCAGATTACAAGCTCATTTTGGTTCAACTTCAGCAACTGTGCATTGCATTGCCATGTAATGTGATGCAATGCTATCTTTCTAGCTCTCCCTTTTTACTTCCTTTTGGATAAACAGACATATTAGGCAAGCATTTTGGAGCTTTCACCTAAATAACTACAGGTGGTGAGATAAGCTGCACAATATAATTGACCTTTCAGTATATTGTTGCACACACACCATCTATTTAGCAAATGCCCTTGTTATCAACAGCAGCCTTTTAAACTCACCTGAGCTAACAGGTATGTGCGCTGGTTACTCTGCTGCGCTTAAAATTTCTTTTTTGGTTTGCTACAATGCCTTTTCTGAAACGTTGTCTCCTTCTGCTGGAACACTGACTTCTTTCATTTAATGCCTGCAGACTATAAAAGAGAACCCAACCCAAAAAGTTTGGTTGATTAGTCTGTGGCATTCTGTTAAACTGTTGCTTATGGCGGTCTCTGTGAGCTTCTCAGCGACATTCAGCCAGCCAGGTATCCTGCCTGCAGTAGATGGAATGTGGCAATGGAACGCTGGCTGCGCGTGTCATAATAGGCTCTGAGCCTTTATATACCTGTGCACAGCAGCAGCCACCTTCAGTCTGCTGCTGGACAGCCAGCAGCAGCAGCAGCAGGAGAGGTATGTAATCAGGAGCCCTCCTGCTAAGGGTAGACAGCTGCTCGTTCCACCCCACCCCCCGCCTTAATTGGTTCTCCTCCCTTCCAACGGTGTTGAGGCGGGTGGGAACAGCAGGGGGTGAAGGTGCTGTGTTTAAAGAGGTGGAGTTATGCAGATCTAAAACGCGTGGATTGCAGCAGCAGCAAGCCGAAAAGTGCAGGCATGTAAGGGATCTAGAGGTTGACAACATGTCTTCTTAACGGGAGTCCAGGAGCTCATCTCCACAAATGGACTTTTTAGGATCCTTGGGTGGCTCCGTAGTTTGAAACCAATTCTGGTTATCGCTTCTCGGCCTTTTGGCTACGACCAAGTGTTGTTGCTGGAAGACTCCAAAGCCTATCGCATCCTCGGCCTTGAGGCATCGGCAGTTCTACTGTCTTAAGCCTCCTGCTGCTATAGGGGGTGTGCGTGCTGAAGAGAACCAAGAAGGCGATCGACTTATCTGAATATGGCGATGGCGACATCGGCTACTCTCCGTTCTGCTGGAGCTGGCGACTTGAAGATCAAGAACTCTTTCAAGATTGAAGTTGAAGAGCGAGCCCGTGACAAGTTCTCCCTGTCTTTCTTCGTGAGGAAGGTCCTGCTTGAGATCCTGCAGGTGAAAAGGGAGAACATTCTGGCACTTCAAGATGCTCCTGGACGCTTTGTGCTTACCCTGACCTCTGAAGTGGCATCTCAGAATTTTTACCATCAGATCAAGCTGAGACTTCAGGAGGAAGATCTTAAAGGACTGTGTTTTGTGACCCTCTGCCTGGCAGAAGAGAAGTCTGTGGTGGTTCATATGAGCAATCCGCATGTCTCTGAAAAGGATGTGGCTGCGTTTCTGCATAACTATTGCTCTGAGGTCTACTTTTCTCACAAAATCATGAACTCTGAGAGGTTGTGGACCGGAAAATACAAGTTCATCGTGAAGCTGAGAGAAGGTTTGGGAATTGGTGGACTCATTCATCCGCCTCAGAGCTTCCTGATTGGCAGAGAGAGAGGAAGACTCTTCTATCCAGGGATGCCTATCTTCTGCAGAAAATGTATGGACTTTGGGCATTCCTTTGAGAGCTGCAAGGAGGAGAACGCTCTTTGCAAGAAGTGCTATCAAAAAGGACATGTCACTCTGAACTGCCCAAATCAGATGATCTGTAATATCTGCCGTATCCCTGGGCACTCTTTTCGGGATTGTCCGTTGAGAAAAAAGACCTTCAGCTATGCAGATGCAGCTCGGGGGGGAGCCCCTCCGAAGCGGTCCAGTCCTGAAGAACAAACAGACAAATCCAAGGACCCTCCCGGGAACCCTTCTGGGGATCCGCCCAAGGACACTGCTGGGGACCCGCCTGGGGATAGCATTGTTCTCAAGGATTGGTCGGAGAGTCCAGATGGTCATGTGGTGGAGGAGAATCCAGCTGAGTCTGAAGTGGAGATGGGAGAGGAGTCTTCTAAGGAGGCTGGTGGTGAGGAGGAGGAGGAGGAGATTAACATTGACGTGGAGGTTTTGAGGAAAAGGAAAAAGGAGAAGTCGAGTTTGTTTAAGGGAGAGAGCGCCAGCAAAAGACCTGCTGGGCGTTTGAAAATAGTCCTCCCTAATTACTCACCTAAACCGATCATCTCAGTTCCTAAACCTGTAAACCCATCTGATCCGGTGAACATCGAGGAATTCTCAGACACGGACGTTTCTGCGGGTCCCTCTACCCCGGTCGGATTCATGTCAGATACGGACTCAAGCTCTGTTTAAATGATTTATGGCTACACTCAAAATTGCCTCACTAAATGTGAGGAGTTTAAAGGGCTCTGTCAAGAGAGCTGCTTTATTTTCTTACCTGATGACTTTAGATGCTGATATTTTTTTACTTCAAGAATGCGGCATTGACCATGACCCTAACTATAACAAACTAAGGGAAGATTGGGCGAACGGACCTTCCATCTGGTCCGGTGAAAATGGATCGCGTGCTACTGGTGTTGGCGTCCTGTTTAAAAACAAAGACTTTAAGGTTACCTCGTTCACTGAAGTTGAACCTGGACGTGCACTAGTTGTTAATGTGAGTTACTGTGGATCCGAGTTCAAGCTGATTAATGTTTATGCATCTCCGATTAAAGAGGAAAGATCCAGTTTATTAGATATCATCAAACTCTTTATACCTGGTCCTACACCAACTGTGGTTGGCGGTGACTTCAATTGTATCCGGTCTGATGAAAATAGGACATCAGGTACTAGAAGGAAAGACAAAACTGAGATGCAGTTAAAAAATCTAATCGACGATACTTGCCTGAATGATGTCTGGAGAGTAAAGAATACCTCTGAACCAGGATACACTTGGGAGAACAATCTTCTAAAATCAAGAATTGACTTTGTTCTGACATCACCGAGTTTTAAAGTGAATAAAGTGGATCTAACAGGTAACATCTTTTCTGACCACAAAACGTTAATTACTCACTTGGAATTGCCCAGTCTAGAGAAAGGGCGAGGTGTCTGGAAGTTGAACACTCTGCTGCTGGAAGATGAAAGTATAAAAGAGGAATTTTTGAAATTTTATAAAAAAACTACAGGGGAAAAAACATTATTACAAAAGAATTCTAGAATGGTGGGAGTATGTGAAGTCTCAAATTAGACATTTTTTTCTCTTAGCTGGCAAAAGGAAGGCCAGACAGAATCAGAAATGGTTTAAAGACCTGAATACAAAACTGCAAACAGGTTACAAACTCAGAAATGCAGGGATAGATATGGAGGATGTTATTTTACAAGTCAAAGAAGACATTAAAAAAGCAATTGAACAGAAAGGCAAAGAAATAATTTTCAACGCCAAGGTAGAACATATGGAAAAAAATGAAACATGTTCCAGGTTCTTTTTCAAAAAATCTTTAGAACGCAAAGAATTAATTAAAGAACTTGATGGTGAAACAACTAAAGATGGACTGTTGGACAAAGCGCAAACTTTTTATCAAAATCTTTTTAGCGAAAAGAAAATTGACGCTGATTTTTTACCTGATGCTCTTAATTCATTGCAGAATCACCTTGAAAAGCAAGATCAAGAGTTGTTGATTGAAGATATCTGTGAAGAAGAACTGCTAAGTGCAATCAAAAGCTTTTCTAGAGGAAAAACACCGGGTACTGACGGACTACAAATTGAATTTTATCTTACTTTTTGGGAGATTTTAAAAGACGACCTGTTTGAGATTTTTAAAGCTGTCTTTTTATGTGACAAATTGCCTGAATCTTGGAGAAGTGGTGTGGTCACCCTGCTTTTTAAAAAAGGAGATAAGACTAATCTAGAGAACTGGAGACCAATCACGTTACTCAACGTAGATTATAAAATTATGGCAAAAATCATGGTGAACAGAATGAAGAAGGTGATAGAGAAGGTCGTGCATCCTGATCAGGTATGTGGTGTGCCTGGTCGTACAATTGCAGAAAACTTGAATATTATACGGGACGCAATTTGGTATCAGCAAGAGAGGAAGCAAAAGCTAGCTCTTCTGTCCCTTGATTTCCAGAAAGCGTACGACAGAGTCTCTCATAAGTACCTGTATTCTGTGTTAAAGAAAATGAAATTCCCGGATGTTTTTATTAAGCACATTGCACTTTTATATGATGGAAGTTTTAGCAGGATTTTAATTAATGGTTTTTTATCTTCAGAAGTTGTTCTAAAGTCGGGCGTCAAACAAGGATGCCCACTTTCGCCTCTGCTCTTTATCTGCGCAATCGAGCCTCTACTGGCAATGTTGAGGAAAGATAAGATGGTGAAAGGTGTACCCATACCAGGTGGAAATGGACTAAGTACTAAGTCACTGGGGTACATGGATGACATCACGATCCTGTGCGACTCAGAACAATCGCTGAGAAGAGCAGTAAGAACTACTGATTTTTTCTGTTTAGCATCTGCCTTCAAACTGAACTTGGAGAAGAGCGAATGTCTTGGATTCGGTGATTGGTCAGATGCGCAGATTCCTCAACTTAAAATAAGAAGTGATAAGATCAAAATTTTAGGTGTTGTGTTTACAAAAAAGAATGATGGAGAAGAAAGTTGGCAGTTGGTGAAGGAGAAAATGCAAAAGAAGATAAGTTTATGGAAACTCAGAAAATTATCAATGGAAGGTAAAAACTTGATCATTAAGTCTTTGTTGTTGCCGATAATGTTGTTTTTAAGTATGGTGTACCCCCCGAATGAGAACACAGTAAAGTTTCTCCAGAGAAAAATTTTTCTTTTTCTGTGGGGATCAAAAATGGAGAAGGTTCGAAGAGAGACAATGTACAAGCAGCATAAATATGGTGGAAAGAATATCCCAAATATCAAAAAATTTTTGTACCTAAAGTTCTTTAGTTTTTGCTTCAAAATGACCAATCTAAGAACTCATTGGTCTTTCTACTTAAGATATGCAGCTGGAGATATCTTTAGGAAAAGAAAGTGGATAACATTGCCCCCAAATTCTCCTGTCCTAATTACACCGCCAAAACAATATGTCTTACTAGAAAAAACAATTAGACTTTATAACTTACCTGAAGTAGATGTGGAGATGCTGTCAAATTCAAGAAGACTGGCTCTAGAGACAAAGAGAAAAGAAACGATGACAGCAGTGGCAAACTTTACATACACTAAAAGTGGAAGAATTTGGAGAATGACTTATGCACCTTATCTAACAAATGAATATAAAGACTTGGCATGGGCAATAGTGCAAGAATGTGTTCCTGTTAGATTTTTTCAACACAGAAGGGGATTGTGCAATACTGCAAGATGCCCTAGAACAGGCTGTGTTAGAGAGGAAACAGTTTTACACACCTTTTGGAACTGTTTTTATGCCCAAAATGTCTGGAAAGAAGTTGGAAGTCTCTTAAAGTTTGTTACTGGTCTTAAGTTTTTAAATCACGAAGTAGTTTTATATGGAAATTTTACATGTCAATCAAAAGAAAAAGAAAGAGTCATTTGGATAATGATAAATGGAATAAAGAATGCGCTATGGAAAGTCCGAAACATATTGCTTTTTAAAAGAGATTTTATAAGTGAAAGTGAATGCATAAAATTAGCACTAAGTGAAATATATATTTATTACCTGTTAGATCTGAAGAGAATTGGGAAAAAAAGAGCCAAGAGTCTATGGAACTTTCATCTGTGGAACCTTGTAGCATGAACAGATTATAAGGCAAGAGAAATATTAGAAGAGAAATAACAACTGAAATATAAGAACAAAATGAAAAAGAAAAAAATCTGTTCTTATCAGTTTAATATCTGATACGTCCCCTATCTGGGGACCATATATTAAATGGATTTTTAGAACAGGGAGATGGAAAAAGAGCTTGCTCTGTCCACTCCACGCATTGACCTGGTATTGCAGTATCTCCAGGACCGGTGCACCCCTTCTTTAATGCAGTTTCTAAAATCAGAAAGAATTGAATTCAATGTTTTTTGTTCATTTTGCTTGTTTGTCGGATTTGGGGATGGACTCTTTGGCTTTGCTTTTCTTCTCCTCATTGGATTTTTCATGTTCAAAGTTGCAGAAGCCAGATTACAAGCTCATTTTGGTTCAACTTCAGCAACTGTGCATTGCATTGCCATGTAATGTGATGCAATGCTATCTTTCTAGCTCTCCCTTTTTACTTCCTTTTGGATAAACAGACATATTAGGCAAGCATTTTGGAGCTTTCACCTAAATAACTACAGGTGGTGAGATAAGCTGCACAATATAATTGACCTTTCAGTATATTGTTGCACACACACCATCTATTTAGCAAATGCCCTTGTTATCAACAGCAGCCTTTTAAACTCACCTGAGCTAACAGGTATGTGCGCTGGTTACTCTGCTGCGCTTAAAATTTCTTTTTTGGTTTGCTACAATGCCTTTTCTGAAACGTTGTCTCCTTCTGCTGGAACACTGACTTCTTTCATTTAATGCCTGCAGACTATAAAAGAGAACCCAACCCAAAAAGTTTGGTTGATTAGTCTGTGGCATTCTGTTAAACTGTTGCTTATGGCGGTCTCTGTGAGCTTCTCAGCGACATTCAGCCAGCCAGGTATCCTGCCTGCAGTAGATGGAATGTGGCAATGGAACGCTGGCTGCGCGTGTCATAATAGGCTCTGAGCCTTTATATACCTGTGCACAGCAGCAGCCACCTTCAGTCTGCTGCTGGACAGCCAGCAGCAGCAGCAGCAGGAGAGGTATGTAATCAGGAGCCCTCCTGCTAAGGGTAGACAGCTGCTCGTTCCACCCCACCCCCCGCCTTAATTGGTTCTCCTCCCTTCCAACGGTGTTGAGGCGGGTGGGAACAGCAGGGGGTGAAGGTGCTGTGTTTAAAGAGGTGGAGTTATGCAGATCTAAAACGCGTGGATTGCAGCAGCAGCAAGCCGAAAAGTGCAGGCATGTAAGGGATCTAGAGGTTGACAACATGTCTTCTTAACGGGAGTCCAGGAGCTCATCTCCACAAATGGACTTTTCAGGATCCTTGGGTGGCTCCGTAGTTTGAAACCAATTCTGGTTATCGCTTCTCGGCCTTTTGGCTAAGATCAAGTGTAGTATCTGTTCTTATCAGTTTAATATCTGATACGTCCCCTATCTGGGGACCATATATTAAATGGATTTTTAGAACAGGGAGATGGAAAAAGAGCTTGCTCTGTCCACTCCACGCATTGACCTGGTATTGCAGTATCTCCAGGACCGCTGCACCCCTTCTTTAATGCAGTTTCTAAAATCAGAAAGAATTGAATTCAATGTTTTTTGTTCATTTTGCTTGTTTGTCGGATTTGGGGATGGACTCTTTGGCTTTGCTTTTCTTCTCCTCATTGGATTTTTCATGTTCAAAGTTGCAGAAGCCAGATTACAAGCTCATTTTGGTTCAACTTCAGCAACTGTGCATTGCATTGCCATGTAATGTGATGCAATGCTATCTTTCTAGCTCTCCCTTTTTACTTCCTTTTGGATAAACAGACATATTAGGCAAGCATTTTGGAGCTTTCACCTAAATAACTACAGGTGGTGAGATAAGCTGCACAATATAATTGACCTTTCAGTATATTGTTGCACACACACCATCTATTTAGCAAATGCCCTTGTTATCAACAGCAGCCTTTTAAACTCACCTGAGCTAACAGGTATGTGCGCTGGTTACTCTGCTGCGCTTAAAATTTCTTTTTTGGTTTGCTACAATGCCTTTTCTGAAACGTTGTCTCCTTCTGCTGGAACACTGACTTCTTTCATTTAATGCCTGCAGACTATAAAAGAGAACCCAACCCAAAAAGTTTGGTTGATTAGTCTGTGGCATTCTGTTAAACTGTTGCTTATGGCGGTCTCTGTGAGCTTCTCAGCGACATTCAGCCAGCCAGGTATCCTGCCTGCAGTAGATGGAATGTGGCAATGGAACGCTGGCTGCGCGTGTCATAATAGGCTCTGAGCCTTTATATACCTGTGCACAGCAGCAGCCACCTTCAGTCTGCTGCTGGACAGCCAGCAGCAGCAGCAGCAGGAGAGGTATGTAATCAGGAGCCCTCCTGCTAAGGGTAGACAGCTGCTCGTTCCACCCCACCCCCCGCCTTAATTGGTTCTCCTCCCTTCCAACGGTGTTGAGGCGGGTGGGAACAGCAGGGGGTGAAGGTGCTGTGTTTAAAGAGGTGGAGTTATGCAGATCTAAAACGCGTGGATTGCAGCAGCAGCAAGCCGAAAAGTGCAGGCATGTAAGGGATCTAGAGGTTGACAACATGTCTTCTTAACGGGAGTCCAGGAGCTCATCTCCACAAATGGACTTTTCAGGATCCTTGGGTGGCTCCGTAGTTTGAAACCAATTCTGGTTATCGCTTCTCGGCCTTTTGGCTAAGATCAAGTGTAGTATCTGTTCTTATCAGTTTAATATCTGATACGTCCCCTATCTGGGGACCATATATTAAATGGATTTTTAGAACAGGGAGATGGAAAAAGAGCTTGCTCTGTCCACTCCACGCATTGACCTGGTATTGCAGTATCTCCAGGACCGGTGCACCCCTTCTTTAATGCAGTTTCTAAAACCAGAAAGAATTGAATTCAATGTTTTTTGTTCATTTTGCTTGTTTGTCGGATTTTGGGATGGACTCTTTGGCTTTGCTTTTCTTCTCCTCATTGGATTTTTCATGTTCAAAGTTGCAGAAGCCAGATTACAAGCTCATTTTGGTTCAACTTCAGCAACTGTGCATTGCATTGCCATGTAATGTGATGCAATGCTATCTTTCTAGCTCTCCCTTTTTACTTCCTTTTGGATAAACAGACATATTAGGCAAGCATTTTGGAGCTTTCACCTAAATAACTACAGGTGGTGAGATAAGCTGCACAATATAATTGACCTTTCAGTATATTGTTGCACACACACCATCTATTTAGCAAATGCCCTTGTTATCAACAGCAGCCTTTTAAACTCACCTGAGCTAACAGGTATGTGCGCTGGTTACTCTGCTGCGCTTAAAATTTCTTTTTTGGTTTGCTACAATGCCTTTTCTGAAACGTTGTCTCCTTCTGCTGGAACACTGACTTCTTTCATTTAATGCCTGCAGACTATAAAAGAGAACCCAACCCAAAAAGTTTGGTTGATTAGTCTGTGGCATTCTGTTAAACTGTTGCTTATGGCGGTCTCTGTGAGCTTCTCAGCGACATTCAGCCAGCCAGGTATCCTGCCTGCAGTAGATGGAATGTGGCAATGGAACGCTGGCTGCGCGTGTCATAATAGGCTCTGAGCCTTTATATACCTGTGCACAGCAGCAGCCACCTTCAGTCTGCTGCTGGACAGCCAGCAGCAGCAGCAGCAGGAGAGGTATGTAATCAGGAGCCCTCCTGCTAAGGGTAGACAGCTGCTCGTTCCACCCCACCCCCCGCCTTAATTGGTTCTCCTCCCTTCCAACGGTGTTGAGGCGGGTGGGAACAGCAGGGGGTGAAGGTGCTGTGTTTAAAGAGGTGGAGTTATGCAGATCTAAAACGCGTGGATTGCAGCAGCAGCAAGCCGAAAAGTGCAGGCATGTAAGGGATCTAGAGGTTGACAACATGTCTTCTTAACGGGAGTCCAGGAGCTCATCTCCACAAATGGACTTTTCAGGATCCTTGGGTGGCTCCGTAGTTTGAAACCAATTCTGGTTATCGCTTCTCGGCCTTTTGGCTAAGATCAAGTGTAGTATCTGTTCTTATCAGTTTAATATCTGATACGTCCCCTATCTGGGGACCATATATTAAATGGATTTTTAGAACAGGGAGATGGAAAAAGAGCTTGCTCTGTCCACTCCACGCATTGACCTGGTATTGCAGTATCTCCAGGACCGCTGCACCCCTTCTTTAATGCAGTTTCTAAAATCAGAAAGAATTGAATTCAATGTTTTTTGTTCATTTTGCTTGTTTGTCGGATTTGGGGATGGACTCTTTGGCTTTGCTTTTCTTCTCCTCATTGGATTTTTCATGTTCAAAGTTGCAGAAGCCAGATTACAAGCTCATTTTGGTTCAACTTCAGCAACTGTGCATTGCATTGCCATGTAATGTGATGCAATGCTATCTTTCTAGCTCTCCCTTTTTACTTCCTTTTGGATAAACAGACATATTAGGCAAGCATTTTGGAGCTTTCACCTAAATAACTACAGGTGGTGAGATAAGCTGCACAATATAATTGACCTTTCAGTATATTGTTGCACACACACCATCTATTTAGCAAATGCCCTTGTTATCAACAGCAGCCTTTTAAACTCACCTGAGCTAACAGGTATGTGCGCTGGTTACTCTGCTGCGCTTAAAATTTCTTTTTTGGTTTGCTACAATGCCTTTTCTGAAACGTTGTCTCCTTCTGCTGGAACACTGACTTCTTTCATTTAATGCCTGCAGACTATAAAAGAGAACCCAACCCAAAAAGTTTGGTTGATTAGTCTGTGGCATTCTGTTAAACTGTTGCTTATGGCGGTCTCTGTGAGCTTCTCAGCGACATTCAGCCAGCCAGGTATCCTGCCTGCAGTAGATGGAATGTGGCAATGGAACGCTGGCTGCGCGTGTCATAATAGGCTCTGAGCCTTTATATACCTGTGCACAGCAGCAGCCACCTTCAGTCTGCTGCTGGACAGCCAGCAGCAGCAGCAGCAGGAGAGGTATGTAATCAGGAGCCCTCCTGCTAAGGGTAGACAGCTGCTCGTTCCACCCCACCCCCCGCCTTAATTGGTTCTCCTCCCTTCCAACGGTGTTGAGGCGGGTGGGAACAGCAGGGGGTGAAGGTGCTGTGTTTAAAGAGGTGGAGTTATGCAGATCTAAAACGCGTGGATTGCAGCAGCAGCAAGCCGAAAAGTGCAGGCATGTAAGGGATCTAGAGGTTGACAACATGTCTTCTTAACGGGAGTCCAGGAGCTCATCTCCACAAATGGACTTTTCAGGATCCTTGGGTGGCTCCGTAGTTTGAAACCAATTCTGGTTATCGCTTCTCGGCCTTTTGGCTAAGATCAAGTGTAGTATCTGTTCTTATCAGTTTAATATCTGATACGTCCCCTATCTGGGGACCATATATTAAATGGATTTTTAGAACAGGGAGATGGAAAAAGAGCTTGCTCTGTCCACTCCACGCATTGACCTGGTATTGCAGTATCTCCAGGACCGGTGCACCCCTTCTTTAATGCAGTTTCTAAAACCAGAAAGAATTGAATTCAATGTTTTTTGTTCATTTTGCTTGTTTGTCGGATTTTGGGATGGACTCTTTGGCTTTGCTTTTCTTCTCCTCATTGGATTTTTCATGTTCAAAGTTGCAGAAGCCAGATTACAAGCTCATTTTGGTTCAACTTCAGCAACTGTGCATTGCATTGCCATGTAATGTGATGCAATGCTATCTTTCTAGCTCTCCCTTTTTACTTCCTTTTGGATAAACAGACATATTAGGCAAGCATTTTGGAGCTTTCACCTAAATAACTACAGGTGGTGAGATAAGCTGCACAATATAATTGACCTTTCAGTATATTGTTGCACACACACCATCTATTTAGCAAATGCCCTTGTTATCAACAGCAGCCTTTTAAACTCACCTGAGCTAACAGGTATGTGCGCTGGTTACTCTGCTGCGCTTAAAATTTCTTTTTTGGTTTGCTACAATGCCTTTTCTGAAACGTTGTCTCCTTCTGCTGGAACACTGACTTCTTTCATTTAATGCCTGCAGACTATAAAAGAGAACCCAACCCAAAAAGTTTGGTTGATTAGTCTGTGGCATTCTGTTAAACTGTTGCTTATGGCGGTCTCTGTGAGCTTCTCAGCGACATTCAGCCAGCCAGGTATCCTGCCTGCAGTAGATGGAATGTGGCAATGGAACGCTGGCTGCGCGTGTCATAATAGGCTCTGAGCCTTTATATACCTGTGCACAGCAGCAGCCACCTTCAGTCTGCTGCTGGACAGCCAGCAGCAGCAGCAGCAGGAGAGGTATGTAATCAGGAGCCCTCCTGCTAAGGGTAGACAGCTGCTCGTTCCACCCCACCCCCCGCCTTAATTGGTTCTCCTCCCTTCCAACGGTGTTGAGGCGGGTGGGAACAGCAGGGGGTGAAGGTGCTGTGTTTAAAGAGGTGGAGTTATGCAGATCTAAAACGCGTGGATTGCAGCAGCAGCAAGCCGAAAAGTGCAGGCATGTAAGGGATCTAGAGGTTGACAACATGTCTTCTTAACGGGAGTCCAGGAGCTCATCTCCACAAATGGACTTTTCAGGATCCTTGGGTGGCTCCGTAGTTTGAAACCAATTCTGGTTATCGCTTCTCGGCCTTTTGGCTAAGATCAAGTGTAGTATCTGTTCTTATCAGTTTAATATCTGATACGTCCCCTATCTGGGGACCATATATTAAATGGATTTTTAGAACAGGGAGATGGAAAAAGAGCTTGCTCTGTCCACTCCACGCATTGACCTGGTATTGCAGTATCTCCAGGACCGTTGCACCCCTTCTTTAATGCAGTTTCTAAAATCAGAAAGAATTGAATTCAATGTTTTTTGTTCATTTTGCTTGTTTGTCGGATTTGGGGATGGACTCTTTGGCTTTGCTTTTCTTCTCCTCATTGGATTTTTCATGTTCAAAGTTGCAGAAGGCAGATTACAAGCTCATTTTGGTTCAACTTCAGCAACTGTGCATTGCATTGCCATGTAATGTGATGCAATGCTATCTTTCTAGCTCTCCCTTTTTACTTCCTTTTGGATAAACAGACATATTAGACAAGCATTTTGGAGCTTTCACCTAAATAACTACAGGTGGTGAGATAAGCTGCACAATATAATTGACCTTTCAGTATATTGTTGCACACACACCATCTATTTAGCAAATGCCCTTGTTATCAACAGCAGCCTTTTAAACTCACCTGAGCTAACAGGTATGTGCGCTGGTTACTCTGCTGCGCTTAAAATTTCTTTTTTGGTTTGCTACAATGCCTTTTCTGAAACGTTGTCTCCTTCTGCTGGAACACTGACTTCTTTCATTTAATGCCTGCAGACTATAAAAGAGAGCCCAACCCAAAAAGTTTGGTTGATTAGTCTGTGGCATTCTGTTAAACTGTTGCTTATGGCGGTCTCTGTGAGCTTCTCAGCGACATTCAGCCAGCCAGGTATCCTGCCTGCAGTAGATGGAATGTGGCAATGGAACGCTGGCTGCGCGTGTCATAATAGGCTCTGAGCCTTTATATACCTGTGCACAGCAGCAGCCACCTTCAGTCTGCTGCTGGACAGCCAGCAGCAGCAGCAGCAGGAGAGGTATGTAATCAGGAGCCCTCCTGCTAAGGGTAGACAGCTGCTCGTTCCACCCCACCCCCCGCCTTAATTGGTTCTCCTCCCTTCCAACGGTGTTGAGGCGGGTGGGAACAGCAGGGGGTGAAGGTGCTGTGTTTAAAGAGGTGGAGTTATGCAGATCTAAAACGCGTGGATTGCAGCAGCAGCAAGCCGAAAAGTGCAGGCATGTAAGGGATCTAGAGGTTGACAACATGTCTTCTTAACGGGAGTCCAGGAGCTCATCTCCACAAATGGACTTTTCAGGATCCTTGGGTGGCTCCGTAGTTTGAAACCAATTCTGGTTATCGCTTCTCGGCCTTTTGGCTAAGATCAAGTGTAGTATCTGTTCTTATCAGTTTAATATCTGATACGTCCCCTATCTGGGGACCATATATTAAATGGATTTTTAGAACAGGGAGATGGAAAAAGAGCTTGCTCTGTCCACTCCACGCATTGACCTGGTATTGCAGTATCTCCAGGACCGGTGCACCCCTTCTTTAATGCAGTTTCTAAAATCAGAAAGAATTGAATTCAATGTTTTTTGTTCATTTTGCTTGTTTGTCGGATTTGGGGATGGACTCTTTGGCTTTGCTTTTCTTCTCCTCATTGGATTTTTCATGTTCAAAGTTGCAGAAGCCAGATTACAAGCTCATTTTGGTTCAACTTCAGCAACTGTGCATTGCATTGCCATGTAATGTGATGCAATGCTATCTTTCTAGCTCTCCCTTTTTACTTCCTTTTGGATAAACAGACATATTAGGCAAGCATTTTGGAGCTTTCACCTAAATAACTACAGGTGGTGAGATAAGCTGCACAATATAATTGACCTTTCAGTATATTGTTGCACACACACCATCTATTTAGCAAATGCCCTTGTTATCAACAGCAGCCTTTTAAACTCACCTGAGCTAACAGGTATGTGCGCTGGTTACTCTGCTGCGCTTAAAATTTCTTTTTTGGTTTGCTACAATGCCTTTTCTGAAACGTTGTCTCCTTCTGCTGGAACACTGACTTCTTTCATTTAATGCCTGCAGACTATAAAAGAGAACCCAACCCAAAAAGTTTGGTTGATTAGTCTGTGGCATTCTGTTAAACTGTTGCTTATGGCGGTCTCTGTGAGCTTCTCAGCGACATTCAGCCAGCCAGGTATCCTGCCTGCAGTAGATGGAATGTGGCAATGGAACGCTGGCTGCGCGTGTCATAATAGGCTCTGAGCCTTTATATACCTGTGCACAGCAGCAGCCACCTTCAGTCTGCTGCTGGACAGCCAGCAGCAGTAGCAGCAGGAGAGGTATGTAATCAGGAGCCCTCCTGCTAAGGGTAGACAGCTGCTCGTTCCACCCCACCCCCCGCCTTAATTGGTTCTCCTCCCTTCCAACGGTGTTGAGGCGGGTGGGAACAGCAGGGGGTGAAGGTGCTGTGTTTAAAGAGGTGGAGTTATGCAGATCTAAAACGCGTGGATTGCAGCAGCAGCAAGCCGAAAAGTGCAGGCATGTAAGGGATCTAGAGGTTGACAACATGTCTTCTTAACGGGAGTCCAGGAGCTCATCTCCACAAATGGACTTTTCAGGATCCTTGGGTGGCTCCGTAGTTTGAAACCAATTCTGGTTATCGCTTCTCGGCCTTTTGGCTAAGATCAAGTGTAGTATCTGTTCTTATCAGTTTAATATCTGATACGTCCCCTATCTGGGGACCATATATTAAATGGATTTTTAGAACAGGGAGATGGAAAAAGAGCTTGCTCTGTCCACTCCACGCATTGACCTGGTATTGCAGTATCTCCAGGACCGGTGCACCCCTTCTTTAATGCAGTTTCAAAAATCAGAAAGAATTGAATTCAATGTTTTTTGTTCATTTTGCTTGTTTGTCGGATTTGGGGATGGACTCTTTGGCTTTGCTTTTCTTCTCCTCATTGGATTTTTCATGTTCAAAGTTGCAGAAGCCAGATTACAAGCTCATTTTGGTTCAACTTCAGCAACTGTGCATTGCATTGCCATGTAATGTGATGCAATGCTATCTTTCTAGCTCTCCCTTTTTACTTCCTTTTGGATAAACAGACATATTAGGCAAGCATTTTGGAGCTTTCACCTAAATAACTACAGGTGGTGAGATAAGCTGCACAATATAATTGACCTTTCAGTATATTGTTGCACACACACCATCTATTTAGCAAATGCCCTTGTTATCAACAGCAGCCTTTTAAACTCACCTGAGCTAACAGGTATGTGCGCTGGTTACTCTGCTGCGCTTAAAATTTCTTTTTTGGTTTGCTACAATGCCTTTTCTGAAACGTTGTCTCCTTCTGCTGGAACACTGACTTCTTTCATTTAATGCCTGCAGACTATAAAAGAGAACCCAACCCAAAAAGTTTGGTTGATTAGTCTGTGGCATTCTGTTAAACTGTTGCTTATGGCGGTCTCTGTGAGCTTCTCAGCGACATTCAGCCAGCCAGGTATCCTGCCTGCAGTAGATGGAATGTGGCAATGGAACGCTGGCTGCGCGTGTCATAATAGGCTCTGAGCCTTTATATACCTGTGCACAGCAGCAGCCACCTTCAGTCTGCTGCTGGACAGCCAGCAGCAGCAGCAGCAGGAGAGGTATGTAATCAGGAGCCCTCCTGCTAAGGGTAGACAGCTGCTCGTTCCACCCCACCCCCCGCCTTAATTGGTTCTCCTCCCTTCCAACGGTGTTGAGGCGGGTGGGAACAGCAGGGGGTGAAGGTGCTGTGTTTAAAGAGGTGGAGTTTTGCAGATCTAAAACGCGTGGATTGCAGCAGCAGCAAGCCGAAAAGTGCAGGCATGTAAGGGATCTAGAGGTTGACAACATGTCTTCTTAACGGGAGTCCAGGAGCTCATCTCCACAAATGGACTTTTCAGGATCCTTGGGTGGCTCCGTAGTTTGAAACTAATTCTGGTTATCGCTTCTCGGCCTTTTGGCTAAGATCAAGTGTAGTATCTGTTCTTATCAGTTTAATATCTGATACGTCCCCTATCTGGGGACCATATATTAAATGGATTTTTAGAACAGGGAGATGGAAAAAGAGCTTGCTCTGTCCACTCCACGCATTGACCTGGTATTGCAGTATCTCCAGGACCGGTGCACCCCTTCTTTAATGCAGTTTCTAAAATCAGAAAGAATTGAATTCAATGTTTTTTGTTCATTTTGCTTGTTTGTCGGATTTGGGGATGGACTCTTTGGCTTTGCTTTTCTTCTCCTCATTGGATTTTTCATGTTCAAAGTTGCAGAAGCCAGATTACAAGCTCATTTTGGTTCAACTTCAGCAACTGTGCATTGCATTGCCATGTAATGTGATGCAATGCTATCTTTCTAGCTCTCCCTTTTTACTTCCTTTTGGATAAACAGACATATTAGGCAAGCATTTTGGAGCTTTCACCTAAATAACTACAGGTGGTGAGATAAGCTGCACAATATAATTGACCTTTCAGTATATTGTTGCACACACACCATCTATTTAGCAAATGCCCTTGTTATCAACAGCAGCCTTTTAAACTCACCTGAGCTAACAGGTATGTGCGCTGGTTACTCTGCTGCGCTTAAAATTTCTTTTTTGGTTTGCTACAATGCCTTTTCTGAAACGTTGTCTCCTTCTGCTGGAACACTGACTTCTTTCATTTAATGCCTGCAGACTATAAAAGAGAACCCAACCCAAAAAGTTTGGTTGATTAGTCTGTGGCATTCTGTTAAACTGATGCTTATGGCGGTCTCTGTGAGCTTCTCAGCGACATTCAGCCAGCCAGGTATCCTGCCTGCAGTAGATGGAATGTGGCAATGGAACGCTGGCTGCGCGTGTCATAATAGGCTCTGAGCCTTTATATACCTGTGCACAGCAGCAGCCACCTTCAGTCTGCTGCTGGACAGCCAGCAGCAGCAGCAGCAGGAGAGGTATGTAATCAGGAGCCCTCCTGCTAAGGGTAGACAGCTGCTCGTTCCACCCCACCCCCCGCCTTAATTGGTTCTCCTCCCTTCCAACGGTGTTGAGGCGGGTGGGAACAGCAGGGGGTGAAGGTGCTGTGTTTAAAGAGGTGGAGTTATGCAGATCTAAAACGCGTGGATTGCAGCAGCAGCAAGCCGAAAAGTGCAGGCATGTAAGGGATCTAGAGGTTGACAACATGTCTTCTTAACGGGAGTCCAGGAGCTCATCTCCACAAATGGACTTTTCAGGATCCTTGGGTGGCTCCGTAGTTTGAAACCAATTCTGGTTATCGCTTCTCGGCCTTTTGGCTAAGATCAAGTGTAGTATCTGTTCTTATCAGTTTAATATCTGATACGTCCCCTATCTGGGGACCATATATTAAATGGATTTTTAGAACAGGGAGATGGAAAAAGAGCTTGCTCTGTCCACTCCACGCATTGACCTGGTATTGCAGTATCTCCAGGACCGGTGCACCCCTTCTTTAATGCAGTTTCTAAAATCAGAAAGAATTGAATTCAATGTTTTTTGTTCATTTTGCTTGTTTGTCGGATTTGGGGATGGACTCTTTGGCTTTGCTTTTCTTCTCCTCATTGGATTTTTCATGTTCAAAGTTGCAGAAGGCAGATTACAAGCTCATTTTGGTTCAACTTCAGCAACTGTGCATTGCATTGCCATGTAATGTGATGCAATGCTATCTTTCTAGCTCTCCCTTTTTACTTCCTTTTGGATAAACAGACATATTATTCAAGCATTTTGGAGCTTTCACCTAAATAACTACAGGTGGTGAGATAAGCTGCACAATATAATTGACCTTTCAGTATATTGTTGCACACACACCATCTATTTAGCAAATGCCCTTGTTATCAACAGCAGCCTTTTAAACTCACCTGAGCTAACAGGTATGTGCGCTGGTTACTCTGCTGCGCTTAAAATTTCTTTTTTGGTTTGCTACAATGCCTTTTCTGAAACGTTGTCTCCTTCTGCTGGAACACTGACTTCTTTCATTTAATGCCTGCAGACTATAAAAGAGAACCCAACCCAAAAAGTTTGGTTGATTAGTCTGTGGCATTCTGTTAAACTGTTGCTTATGGCGGTCTCTGTGAGCTTCTCAGCGACATTCAGCCAGCCAGGTATCCTGCCTGCAGTAGATGGAATGTGGCAATGGAACGCTGGCTGCGCGTGTCATAATAGGCTCTGAGCCTTTATATACCTGTGCACAGCAGCAGCCACCTTCAGTCTGCTGCTGGACAGCCAGCAGCAGCAGCAGCAGGAGAGGTATGTAATCAGGAGCCCTCCTGCTAAGGGTAGACAGCTGCTCGTTCCACCCCACCCCCCGCCTTAATTGGTTCTCCTCCCTTCCAACGGTGTTGAGGCGGGTGGGAACAGCAGGGGGTGAAGGTGCTGTGTTTAAAGAGGTGGAGTTATGCAGATCTAAAACGCGTGGATTGCAGCAGCAGCAAGCCGAAAAGTGCAGGCATGTAAGGGATCTAGAGGTTGACAACATGTCTTCTTAACGGGAGTCCAGGAGCTCATCTCCACAAATGGACTTTTCAGGATCCTTGGGTGGCTCCGTAGTTTGAAACCAATTCTGGTTATCGCTTCTCGGCCTTTTGGCTAAGATCAAGTGTAGTATCTGTTCTTATCAGTTTAATATCTGATACGTCCCCTATCTGGGGACCATATATTAAATGGATTTTTAGAACAGGGAGATGGAAAAAGAGCTTGCTCTGTCCACTCCACGCATTGACCTGGTATTGCAGTATCTCCAGGACCGGTGCACCCCTTCTTTAATGCAGTTTCTAAAATCAGAAAGAATTGAATTCAATGTTTTTTGTTCATTTTGCTTGTTTGTCGGATTTGGGGATGGACTCTTTGGCTTTGCTTTTCTTCTCCTCATTGGATTTTTCATGTTCAAAGTTGCAGAAGCCAGATTACAAGCTCATTTTGGTTCAACTTCAGCAACTGTGCATTGCATTGCCATGTAATGTGATGCAATGCTATCTTTCTAGCTCTCCCTTTTTACTTCCTTTTGGATAAACAGACATATTAGGCAAGCATTTTGGAGCTTTCACCTAAATAACTACAGGTGGTGAGATAAGCTGCACAATATAATTGACCTTTCAGTATATTGTTGCACACACACCATCTATTTAGCAAATGCCCTTGTTATCAACAGCAGCCTTTTAAACTCACCTGAGCTAACAGGTATGTGCGCTGGTTACTCTGCTGCGCTTAAAATTTCTTTTTTGGTTTGCTACAATGCCTTTTCTGAAACGTTGTCTCCTTCTGCTGGAACACTGACTTCTTTCATTTAATGCCTGCAGACTATAAAAGAGAACCCAACCCAAAAAGTTTGGTTGATTAGTCTGTGGCATTCTGTTAAACTGTTGCTTATGGCGGTCTCTGTGAGCTTCTCAGCGACATTCAGCCAGCCAGGTATCCTGCCTGCAGTAGATGGAATGTGGCAATGGAACGCTGGCTGCGCGTGTCATAATAGGCTCTGAGCCTTTATATACCTGTGCACAGCAGCAGCCACCTTCAGTCTGCTGCTGGACAGCCAGCAGCAGCAGGAGAGGTATGTAATCAGGAGCCCTCCTGCTAAGGGTAGACAGCTGCTCGTTCCACCCCACCCCCCGCCTTAATTGGTTCTCCTCCCTTCCAACGGTGTTGAGGCGGGTGGGAACAGCAGGGGGTGAAGGTGCTGTGTTTAAAGAGGTGGAGTTATGCAGATCTAAAACGCGTGGATTGCAGCAGCAGCAAGCCGAAAAGTGCAGGCATGTAAGGGATCTAGAGGTTGACAACATGTCTTCTTAACGGGAGTCCAGGAGCTCATCTCCACAAATGGACTTTTCAGGATCCTTGGGTGGCTCCGTAGTTTGAAACCAATTCTGGTTATCGCTTCTCGGCCTTTTGGCTAAGATCAAGTGTAGTATCTGTTCTTATCAGTTTAATATCTGATACGTCCCCTATCTGGGGACCATATATTAAATGGATTTTTAGAACAGGGAGATGGAAAAAGAGCTTGCTCTGTCCACTCCACGCATTGACCTGGTATTGCAGTATCTCCAGGACCGGTGCACCCCTTCTTTAATGCAGTTTCAAAAATCAGAAAGAATTGAATTCAATGTTTTTTGTTCATTTTGCTTGTTTGTCGGATTTGGGGATGGACTCTTTGGCTTTGCTTTTCTTCTCCTCATTGGATTTTTCATGTTCAAAGTTGCAGAAGCCAGATTACAAGCTCATTTTGGTTCAACTTCAGCAACTGTGCATTGCATTGCCATGTAATGTGATGCAATGCTATCTTTCTAGCTCTCCCTTTTTACTTCCTTTTGGATAAACAGACATATTAGGCAAGCATTTTGGAGCTTTCACCTAAATAACTACAGGTGGTGAGATAAGCTGCACAATATAATTGACCTTTCAGTATATTGTTGCACACACACCATCTATTTAGCAAATGCCCTTGTTATCAACAGCAGCCTTTTAAACTCACCTGAGCTAACAGGTATGTGCGCTGGTTACTCTGCTGCGCTTAAAATTTCTTTTTTGGTTTGCTACAATGCCTTTTCTGAAACGTTGTCTCCTTCTGCTGGAACACTGACTTCTTTCATTTAATGCCTGCAGACTATAAAAGAGAACCCAACCCAAAAAGTTTGGTTGATTAGTCTGTGGCATTCTGTTAAACTGTTGCTTATGGCGGTCTCTGTGAGCTTCTCAGCGACATTCAGCCAGCCAGGTATCCTGCCTGCAGTAGATGGAATGTGGCAATGGAACGCTGGCTGCGCGTGTCATAATAGGCTCTGAGCCTTTATATACCTGTGCACAGCAGCAGCCACCTTCAGTCTGCTGCTGGACAGCCAGCAGCAGCAGGAGAGGTATGTAATCAGGAGCCCTCCTGCTAAGGGTAGACAGCTGCTCGTTCCACCCCACCCCCCGCCTTAATTGGTTCTCCTCCCTTCCAACGGTGTTGAGGCGGGTGGGAACAGCAGGGGGTGAAGGTGCTGTGTTTAAAGAGGTGGAGTTATGCAGATCTAAAACGCGTGGATTGCAGCAGCAGCAAGCCGAAAAGTGCAGGCATGTAAGGGATCTAGAGGTTGACAACATGTCTTCTTAACGGGAGTCCAGGAGCTCATCTCCACAAATGGACTTTTCAGGATCCTTGGGTGGCTCCGTAGTTTGAAACTAATTCTGGTTATCGCTTCTCGGCCTTTTGGCTAAGATCAAGTGTAGTATCTGTTCTTATCAGTTTAATATCTGATACGTCCCCTATCTGGGGACCATATATTAAATGGATTTTTAGAACAGGGAGATGGAAAAAGAGCTTGCTCTGTCCACTCCACGCATTGACCTGGTATTGCAGTATCTCCAGGACCGGTGCACCCCTTCTTTAATGCAGTTTCTAAAATCAGAAAGAATTGAATTCAATGTTTTTTGTTCATTTTGCTTGTTTGTCGGATTTGGGGATGGACTCTTTGGCTTTGCTTTTCTTCTCCTCATTGGATTTTTCATGTTCAAAGTTGCAGAAGCCAGATTACAAGCTCATTTTGGTTCAACTTCAGCAACTGTGCATTGCATTGCCATGTAATGTGATGCAATGCTATCTTTCTAGCTCTCCCTTTTTACTTCCTTTTGGATAAACAGACATATTAGGCAAGCATTTTGGAGCTTTCACCTAAATAACTACAGGTGGTGAGATAAGCTGCACAATATAATTGACCTTTCAGTATATTGTTGCACACACACCATCTATTTAGCAAATGCCCTTGTTATCAACAGCAGCCTTTTAAACTCACCTGAGCTAACAGGTATGTGCGCTGGTTACTCTGCTGCGCTTAAAATTTCTTTTTTGGTTTGCTACAATGCCTTTTCTGAAACGTTGTCTCCTTCTGCTGGAACACTGACTTCTTTCATTTAATGCCTGCAGACTATAAAAGAGAACCCAACCCAAAAAGTTTGGTTGATTAGTCTGTGGCATTCTGTTAAACTGTTGCTTATGGCGGTCTCTGTGAGCTTCTCAGCGACATTCAGCCAGCCAGGTATCCTGCCTGCAGTAGATGGAATGTGGCAATGGAACGCTGGCTGCGCGTGTCATAATAGGCTCTGAGCCTTTATATACCTGTGCACAGCAGCAGCCACCTTCAGTCTGCTGCTGGACAGCCAGCAGCAGCAGCAGCAGGAGAGGTATGTAATCAGGAGCCCTCCTGCTAAGGGTAGACAGCTGCTCGTTCCACCCCACCCCCCGCCTTAATTGGTTCTCCTCCCTTCCAACGGTGTTGAGGCGGGTGGGAACAGCAGGGGGTGAAGGTGCTGTGTTTAAAGAGGTGGAGTTATGCAGATCTAAAACGCGTGGATTGCAGCAGCAGCAAGCCGAAAAGTGCAGGCATGTAAGGGATCTAGAGGTTGACAACATGTCTTCTTAACGGGAGTCCAGGAGCTCATCTCCACAAATGGACTTTTCAGGATCCTTGGGTGGCTCCGTAGTTTGAAACCAATTCTGGTTATCGCTTCTCGGCCTTTTGGCTAAGATCAAGTGTAGTATCTGTTCTTATCAGTTTAATATCTGATACGTCCCCTATCTGGGGACCATATATTAAATGGATTTTTAGAACAGGGAGATGGAAAAAGAGCTTGCTCTGTCCACTCCACGCATTGACCTGGTATTGCAGTATCTCCAGGACCGGTGCACCCCTTCTTTAATGCAGTTTCTAAAATCAGAAAGAATTGAATTCAATGTTTTTTGTTCATTTTGCTTGTTTGTCGGATTTGGGGATGGACTCTTTGGCTTTGCTTTTCTTCTCCTCATTGGATTTTTCATGTTCAAAGTTGCAGAAGCCAGATTACAAGCTCATTTTGGTTCAACCTCCGCAACTGTGCATTGCATTGCCATGTAATGTGATGCAATGCTATCTTTCTAGCTCTCCCTTTTTACTTCCTTTTGGATAAACAGACATATTAGGCAAGCATTTTGGAGCTTTCACCTAAATAACTACAGGTGGTGAGATAAGCTGCACAATATAATTGACCTTTCAGTATATTGTTGCACACACACCATCTATTTAGCAAATGCCCTTGTTATCAACAGCAGCCTTTTAAACTCACCTGAGCTAACAGGTATGTGCGCTGGTTACTCTGCTGCGCTTAAAATTTCTTTTTTGGTTTGCTACAATGCCTTTTCTGAAACGTTGTCTCCTTCTGCTGGAACACTGACTTCTTTCATTTAATGCCTGCAGACTATAAAAGAGAACCCAACCCAAAAAGTTTGGTTGATTAGTCTGTGGCATTCTGTTAAACTGTTGCTTATGGCGGTCTCTGTGAGCTTCTCAGCGACATTCAGCCAGCCAGTTATCCTGCCTGCAGTAGATGGAATGTGGCAATGGAACGCTGGCTGCGCGTGTCATAATAGGCTCTGAGCCTTTATATACCTGTGCACAGCAGCAGCCACCTTCAGTCTGCTGCTGGACAGCCAGCAGCAGCAGCAGCAGGAGAGGTATGTAATCAGGAGCCCTCCTGCTAAGGGTAGACAGCTGCTCGTTCCACCCCACCCCCCGCCTTAATTGGTTCTCCTCCCTTCCAACGGTGTTGAGGCGGGTGGGAACAGCAGGGGGTGAAGGTGCTGTGTTTAAAGAGGTGGAGTTATGCAGATCTAAAACGCGTGGATTGCAGCAGCAGCAAGCCGAAAAGTGCAGGCATGTAAGGGATCTAGAGGTTGACAACATGTCTTCTTAACGGGAGTCCAGGAGCTCATCTCCACAAATGGACTTTTCAGGATCCTTGGGTGGCTCCGTAGTTTGAAACCAATTCTGGTTATCGCTTCTCGGCCTTTTGGCTAAGATCAAGTGTAGTATCTGTTCTTATCAGTTTAATATCTGATACGTCCCCTATCTGGGGACCATATATTAAATGGATTTTTAGAACAGGGAGATGGAAAAAGAGCTTGCTCTGTCCACTCCACGCATTGACCTGGTATTGCAGTATCTCCAGGACCGGTGCACCCCTTCTTTAATGCAGTTTCTAAAATCAGAAAGAATTGAATTCAATGTTTTTTGTTCATTTTGCTTGTTTGTCGGATTTGGGGATGGACTCTTTGGCTTTGCTTTTCTTCTCCTCATTGGATTTTTCATGTTCAAAGTTGCAGAAGCCAGATTACAAGCTCATTTTGGTTCAACTTCAGCAACTGTGCATTGCATTGCCATGTAACTTGATGCAATGCTATCTTTCTAGCTCTCCCTTTTTACTTCCTTTTGGATAAACAGACATATTAGGCAAGCATTTTGGAGCTTTCACCTAAATAACTACAGGTGGTGAGATAAGCTGCACAATATAATTGACCTTTCAGTATATTGTTGCACACACACCATCTATTTAGCAAATGCCCTTGTTATCAACAGCAGCCTTTTAAACTCACCTGAGCTAACAGGTATGTGCGCTGGTTACTCTGCTGCGCTTAAAATTTCTTTTTTGGTTTGCTACAATGCCTTTTCTGAAACGTTGTCTCCTTCTGCTGGAACACTGACTTCTTTCATTTAATGCCTGCAGACTATAAAAGAGAACCCAACCCAAAAAGTTTGGTTGATTAGTCTGTGGCATTCTGTTAAACTGTTGCTTATGGCGGTCTCTGTGAGCTTCTCAGCGACATTCAGCCAGCCAGGTATCCTGCCTGCAGTAGATGGAATGTGGCAATGGAACGCTGGCTGCGCGTGTCATAATAGGCTCTGAGCCTTTATATACCTGTGCACAGCAGCAGCCACCTTCAGTCTGCTGCTGGACAGCCAGCAGCAGCAGCAGGAGAGGTATGTAATCAGGAGCCCTCCTGCTAAGGGTAGACAGCTGCTCGTTCCACCCCACCCCCCGCCTTAATTGGTTCTCCTCCCTTCCAACGGTGTTGAGGCGGGTGGGAACAGCAGGGGGTGAAGGTGCTGTGTTTAAAGAGGTGGAGTTATGCAGATCTAAAACGCGTGGATTGCAGCAGCAGCAAGCCGAAAAGTGCAGGCATGTAAGGGATCTAGAGGTTGACAACATGTCTTCTTAACGGGAGTCCAGGAGCTCATCTCCACAAATGGACTTTTCAGGATCCTTGGGTGGCTCCGTAGTTTGAAACCAATTCTGGTTATCGCTTCTCGGCCTTTTGGCTAAGATCAAGTGTAGTATCTGTTCTTATCAGTTTAATATCTGATACGTCCCCTATCTGGGGACCATATATTAAATGGATTTTTAGAACAGGGAGATGGAAAAAGAGCTTGCTCTGTCCACTCCACGCATTGACCTGGTATTGCAGTATCTCCAGGACCGGTGCACCCCTTCTTTAATGCAGTTTCTAAAATCAGAAAGAATTGAATTCAATGTTTTTTGTTCATTTTGCTTGTTTGTCGGATTTGGGGATGGACTCTTTGGCTTTGCTTTTCTTCTCCTCATTGGATTTCTCATGTTCAAAGTTGCAGAAGCCAGATTACAAGCTCATTTTGGTTCAACTTCAGCAACTGTGCATTGCATTGCCATGTAATGTGATGCAATGCTATCTTTCTAGCTCTCCCTTTTTACTTCCTTTTGGATAAACAGACATATTAGGCAAGCATTTTGGAGCTTTCACCTAAATAACTACAGGTGGTGAGATAAGCTGCACAATATAATTGACCTTTCAGTATATTGTTGCACACACACCATCTATTTAGCAAATGCCCTTGTTATCAACAGCAGCCTTTTAAACTTACCTGAGCTAACAGGTATGTGCGCTGGTTTCTCTGCTGCGCTTAAAATTTCTTTTTTGGTTTGCTACAATGCCTTTTCTGAAACGTTGTCTCCTTCTGCTGGAACACTGACTTCTTTCATTTAATGCCTGCAGACTATAAAAGAGAACCCAACCCAAAAAGTTTGGTTGATTAGTCTGTGGCATTCTGTTAAACTGTTGCTTATGGCGGTCTCTGTGAGCTTCTCAGCGACATTCAGCCAGCCAGGTATCCTGCCTGCAGTAGATGGAATGTGGCAATGGAACGCTGGCTGCGCGTGTCATAATAGGCTCTGAGCCTTTATATACCTGTGCACAGCAGCAGCCACCTTCAGTCTGCTGCTGGACAGCCAGCAGCAGCAGCAGCAGGAGAGGTATGTAATCAGGAGCCCTCCTGCTAAGGGTAGACAGCTGCTCGTTCCACCCCACCCCCCGCCTTAATTGGTTCTCCTCCCTTCCAACGGTGTTGAGGCGGGTGGGAACAGCAGGGGGTGAAGGTGCTGTGTTTAAAGAGGTGGAGTTATGCAGATCTAAAACGCGTGGATTGCAGCAGCAGCAAGCCGAAAAGTGCAGGCATGTAAGGGATCTAGAGGTTGACAACATGTCTTCTTAACGGGAGTCCAGGAGCTCATCTCCACAAATGGACTTTTCAGGATCCTTGGGTGGCTCCGTAGTTTGAAACCAATTCTGGTTATCGCTTCTCGGCCTTTTGGCTAAGATCAAGTGTAGTATCTGTTCTTATCAGTTTAATATCTGATACGTCCCCTATCTGGGGACCATATATTAAATGGATTTTTAGAACAGGGAGATGGAAAAAGAGCTTGCTCTGTCCACTCCACGCATTGACCTGGTATTGCAGTATCTCCAGGACCGGTGCACCCCTTCTTTAATGCAGTTTCTAAAATCAGAAAGAATTGAATTCAATGTTTTTTGTTCATTTTGCTTGTTTGTCGGATTTGGGGATGGACTCTTTGGCTTTGCTTTTCTTCTCCTCATTGGATTTTTCATGTTCAAAGTTGCAGAAGCCAGATTACAAGCTCATTTTGGTTCAACTTCAGCAACTGTGCATTGCATTGCCATGTAATTTGATGCAATGCTATCTTTCTAGCTCTCCCTTTTTACTTCCTTTTGGATAAACAGACATATTAGGCAAGCATTTTGGAGCTTTCACCTAAATAACTACAGGTGGTGAGATAAGCTGCACAATATAATTGACCTTTCAGTATATTGTTGCACACACACCATCTATTTAGCAAATGCCCTTGTTATCAACAGCAGCCTTTTAAACTCACCTGAGCTAACAGGTATGTGCGCTGGTTACTCTGCTGCGCTTAAAATTTCTTTTTTGGTTTGCTACAATGCCTTTTCTGAAACGTTGTCTCCTTCTGCTGGAACACTGACTTCTTTCATTTAATGCCTGCAGACTATAAAAGAGAACCCAACCCAAAAAGTTTGGTTGATTAGTCTGTGGCATTCTGTTAAACTGTTGCTTATGGCGGTCTCTGTGAGCTTCTCAGCGACATTCAGCCAGCCAGGTATCCTGCCTGCAGTAGATGGAATGTGGCAATGGAACGCTGGCTGCGCGTGTCATAATAGGCTCTGAGCCTTTATATACCTCTGCACAGCAGCAGCCACCTTCAGTCTGCTGCTGGACAGCCAGCAGCAGCAGCAGCAGGAGAGGTATGTAATCAGGAGCCCTCCTGCTAAGGGTAGACAGCTGCTCGTTCCACCCCACCCCCCGCCTTAATTGGTTCTCCTCCCTTCCAACGGTGTTGAGGCGGGTGGGAACAGCAGGGGGTGAAGGTGCTGTGTTTAAAGAGGTGGAGTTATGCAGATCTAAAACGCGTGGATTGCAGCAGCAGCAAGCCGAAAAGTGCAGGCATGTAAGGGATCTAGAGGTTGACAACATGTCTTCTTAACGGGAGTCCAGGAGCTCATCTCCACAAATGGACTTTTCAGGATCCTTGGGTGGCTCCGTAGTTTGAAACCAATTCTGGTTATCGCTTCTCGGCCTTTTGGCTAAGATCAAGTGTAGTATCTGTTCTTATCAGTTTAATATCTGATACGTCCCCTATCTGGGGACCATATATTAAATGGATTTTTAGAACAGGGAGATGGAAAAAGAGCTTGCTCTGTCCACTCCACGCATTGACCTGGTATTGCAGTATCTCCAGGACCGGTGCACCCCTTCTTTAATGCAGTTTCTAAAATCAGAAAGAATTGAATTCAATGTTTTTTGTTCATTTTGCTTGTTTGTCGGATTTGGGGATTGACTCTTTGGCTTTGCTTTTCTTCTCCTCATTGGATTTCTCATGTTCAAAGTTGCAGAAGCCAGATTACAAGCTCATTTTGGTTCAACTTCAGCAACTGTGCATTGCATTGCCATGTAATGTGATGCAATGCTATCTTTCTAGCTCTCCCTTTTTACTTCCTTTTGGATAAACAGACATATTAGGCAAGCATTTTGGAGCTTTCACCTAAATAACTACAGGTGGTGAGATAAGCTGCACAATATAATTGACCTTTCAGTATATTGTTGCACACACACCATCTATTTAGCAAATGCCCTTGTTATCAACAGCAGCCTTTTAAACTCACCTGAGCTAACAGGTATGTGCGCTGGTTACTCTGCTGCGCTTAAAATTTCTTTTTTGGTTTGCTACAATGCCTTTTCTGAAACGTTGTCTCCTTCTGCTGGAACACTGACTTCTTTCATTTAATGCCTGCAGACTATAAAAGAGAACCCAACCCATAAAGTTTGGTTGATTAGTCTGTGGCATTCTGTTAAACTGTTGCTTATGGCGGTCTCTGTGAGCTTCTCAGCGACATTCAGCCAGCCAGGTATCCTGCCTGCAGTAGATGGAATGTGGCAATGGAACGCTGGCTGCGCGTGTCATAATAGGCTCTGAGCCTTTATATACCTGTGCACAGCAGCAGCCACCTTCAGTCTGCTGCTGGACAGCCAGCAGCAGCAGCAGCAGGAGAGGTATGTAATCAGGAGCCCTCCTGCTAAGGGTAGACAGCTGCTCGTTCCACCCCACCCCCCGCCTTAATTGGTTCTCCTCCCTTCCAACGGTGTTGAGGCGGGTGGGAACAGCAGGGGGTGAAGGTGCTGTGTTTAAAGAGGTGGAGTTATGCAGATCTAAAACGCGTGGATTGCAGCAGCAGCAAGCCGAAAAGTGCAGGCATGTAAGGGATCTAGAGGTTGACAACATGTCTTCTTAACGGGAGTCCAGGAGCTCATCTCCACAAATGGACTTTTCAGGATCCTTGGGTGGCTCCGTAGTTTGAAACCAATTCTGGTTATCGCTTCTCGGCCTTTTGGCTAAGATCAAGTGTAGTATCTGTTCTTATCAGTTTAATATCTGATACGTCCCCTATCTGGGGACCATATATTAAATGGATTTTTAGAACAGGGAGATGGAAAAAGAGCTTGCTCTGTCCACTCCACGCATTGACCTGGTATTGCAGTATCTCCAGGACCGGTGCACCCCTTCTTTAATGCAGTTTCTAAAATCAGAAAGAATTGAATTCAATGTTTTTTGTTCATTTTGCTTGTTTGTCGGATTTGGGGATGGACTCTTTGGCTTTGCTTTTCTTCTCCTCATTGGATTTTTCATGTTCAAAGTTGCAGAAGCCAGATTACAAGCTCATTTTGGTTCAACCTCCGCAACTGTGCATTGCATTGCCATGTAATGTGATGCAATGCTATCTTTCTAGCTCTCCCTTTTTACTTCCTTTTGGATAAACAGACATATTAGGCAAGCATTTTGGAGCTTTCACCTAAATAACTACAGGTGGTGAGATAAGCTGCACAATATAATTGACCTTTCAGTATATTGTTGCACACACACCATCTATTTAGCAAATGCCCTTGTTATCAACAGCAGCCTTTTAAACTCACCTGAGCTAACAGGTATGTGCGCTGGTTACTCTGCTGCGCTTAAAATTTCTTTTTTGGTTTGCTACAATGCCTTTTCTGAAACGTTGTCTCCTTCTGCTGGAACACTGACTTCTTTCATTTAATGCCTGCAGACTATAAAAGAGAACCCAACCCAAAAAGTTTGGTTGATTAGTCTGTGGCATTCTGTTAAACTGTTGCTTATGGCGGTCTCTGTGAGCTTCTCAGCGACATTCAGCCAGCCAGGTATCCTGCCTGCAGTAGATGGAATGTGGCAATGGAACGCTGGCTGCGCGTGTCATAATAGGCTCTGAGCCTTTATATACCTGTGCACAGCAGCAGCCACCTTCAGTCTGCTGCTGGACAGCCAGCAGCAGCAGCAGCAGGAGAGGTATGTAATCAGGAGCCCTCCTGCTAAGGGTAGACAGCTGCTCGTTCCACCCCACCCCCCGCCTTAATTGGTTCTCCTCCCTTCCAACGGTGTTGAGGCGGGTGGGAACAGCAGGGGGTGAAGGTGCTGTGTTTAAAGAGGTGGAGTTATGCAGATCTAAAACGCGTGGATTGCAGCAGCAGCAAAGCCGAAAAGTGCAGGCATGTAAGGGATCTAGAGGTTGACAACATGTCTTCTTAACGGGAGTCCAGGAGCTCATCTCCACAAATGGACTTTTCAGGATCCTTGGGTGGCTCCGTAGTTTGAAACCAATTCTGGTTATCGCTTCTCGGCCTTTTGGCTAAGATCAAGTGTAGTATCTGTTCTTATCAGTTTAATATCTGATACGTCCCCTATCTGGGGACCATATATTAAATGGATTTTTAGAACAGGGAGATGGAAAAAGAGCTTGCTCTGTCCACTCCACGCATTGACCTGGTATTGCAGTATCTCCAGGACCGGTGCACCCCTTCTTTAATGCAGTTTCTAAAATCAGAAAGAATTGAATTCAATGTTTTTTGTTCATTTTGCTTGTTTGTCGGATTTGGGGATGGACTCTTTGGCTTTGCTTTTCTTCTCCTCATTGGATTTTTCATGTTCAAAGTTGCAGAAGCCAGATTACAAGCTCATTTTGGTTCAACTTCAGCAACTGTGCATTGCATTGCCATGTAATGTGATGCAATGCTATCTTTCTAGCTCTCCCTTTTTACTTCCTTTTGGATAAACAGACATATTAGGCAAGCATTTTGGAGCTTTCACCTAAATAACTACAGGTGGTGAGATAAGCTGCACAATATAATTGACCTTTCAGTATATTGTTGCACACACACCATCTATTTAGCAAATGCCCTTGTTATCAACAGCAGCCTTTTAAACTCACCTGAGCTAACAGGTATGTGCGCTGGTTACTCTGCTGCGCTTAAAATTTCTTTTTTGGTTTGCTACAATGCCTTTTCTGAAACGTTGTCTCCTTCTGCTGGAACACTGACTTCTTTCATTTAATGCCTGCAGACTATAAAAGAGAACCCAACCCAAAAAGTTTGGTTGATTAGTCTGTGGCATTCTGTTAAACTGTTGCTTATGGCGGTCTCTGTGAGCTTCTCAGCGACATTCAGCCAGCCAGGTATCCTGCCTGCAGTAGATGGAATGTGGTAATGGAACGCTGGCTGCGCGTGTCATAATAGGCTCTGAGCCTTTATATACCTGTGCACAGCAGCAGCCACCTTCAGTCTGCTGCTGGACAGCCAGCAGCAGCAGCAGCAGGAGAGGTATGTAATCAGGAGCCCTCCTGCTAAGGGTAGACAGCTGCTCGTTCCACCCCACCCCCCGCCTTAATTGGTTCTCCTCCCTTCCAACGGTGTTGAGGCGGGTGGGAACAGCAGGGGATGAAGGTGCTGTGTTTAAAGAGGTGGAGTTATGCAGATCTAAAACGCGTGGATTGCAGCAGCAGCAAGCCGAAAAGTGCAGGCATGTAAGCGATCTATTGGTTGACAACATGTCTTCTTAACGGGAGTCCAGGAGCTCATCTCCACAAATGGACTTTTCAGGATCCTTGGGTGGCTCCGTAGTTTGAAACCAATTCTGGTTATCGCTTTTCGGCCTTTTGGCTAAGATCAAGTGTAGTATCTGTTCTTATCAGTTTAATATCTGATACGTCCCCTATCTGGGGACCATATATTAAATGGATTTTTAGAACAGGGAGATGGAAAAAGAGCTTGCTCTGTCCACTCCACGCATTGACCTGGTATTGCAGTATCTCCAGGACCGGTGCACCCCTTCTTTAATGCAGTTTCTAAAATCAGAAAGAATTGAATTCAATGTTTTTTGTTCATTTTGCTTGTTTGTCGGATTTGGGGATGGACTCTTTGGCTTTGCTTTTCTTCTCCTCATTGGATTTTTCATGTTCAAAGTTGCAGAAGCCAGATTACAAGCTCATTTTGGTTCAACTTCAGCAACTGTGCATTGCATTGCCATGTAATGTGATGCAATGCTATCTTTCTAGCTCTCCCTTTTTACTTCCTTTTGGATAAACAGACATATTAGGCAAGCATTTTGGAGCTTTCACCTAAATAACTACAGGTGGTGAGATAAGCTGCACAATATAATTGACCTTTCAGTATATTGTTGCACACACACCATCTATTTAGCAAATGCCCTTGTTATCAACAGCAGCCTTTTAAACTCACCTGAGCTAACAGGTATGTGCGCTGGTTACTCTGCTGCGCTTAAAATTTCTTTTTTGGTTTGCTACAATGCCTTTTCTGAAACGTTGTCTCCTTCTGCTGGAACACTGACTTCTTTCATTTAATGCCTGCAGACTATAAAAGAGAACCCAACCCAAAAAGTTTGGTTGATTAGTCTGTGGCATTCTGTTAAACTGTTGCTTATGGCGGTCTCTGTGAGCTTCTCAGCGACATTCAGCCAGCCAGGTATCCTGCCTGCAGTAGATGGAATGTGGCAATGGAACGCTGGCTGCGCGTGTCATAATAGGCTCTGAGCCTTTATATACCTGTGCACAGCAGCAGCCACCTTCAGTCTGCTGCTTGACAGCCAGCAGCAGCAGCAGCAGGAGAGGTATGTAATCAGGAGCCCTCCTGCTAAGGGTAGACAGCTGCTCGTTCCACCCCACCCCCCGCCTTAATTGGTTCTCCTCCCTTCCAACGGTGTTGAGGCGGGTGGGAACAGCAGGGGGTGAAGGTGCTGTGTTTAAAGAGGTGGAGTTATGCAGATCTAAAACGCGTGGATTGCAGCAGCAGCAAGCCGAAAAGTGCAGGCATGTAAGGGATCTAGAGGTTGACAACATGTCTTCTTAACGGGAGTCCAGGAGCTCATCTCCACAAATGGACTTTTCAGGATCCTTGGGTGGCTCCGTAGTTTGAAACCAATTCTGGTTATCGCTTCTCGGCCTTTTGGCTAAGATCAAGTGTAGTATCTGTTCTTATCAGTTTAATATCTGATACGTCCCCTATCTGGGGACCATATATTAAATGGATTTTTAGAACAGGGAGATGGAAAAAGAGCTTGCTCTGTCCACTCCACGCATTGACCTGGTATTGCAGTATCTCCAGGACCGGTGCACCCCTTCTTTAATGCAGTTTCTAAAATCAGAAAGAATTGAATTCAATGTTTTTTGTTCATTTTGCTTGTTTGTCGGATTTGGGGATGGTCTCTTTGGCTTTGCTTTTCTTCTCCTCATTGGATTTTTCATGTTCAAAGTTGCAGAAGCCAGATTACAAGCTCATTTTGGTTCAACTTCAGCAACTGTGCATTGCATTGCCATGTAATGTGATGCAATGCTATCTTTCTAGCTCTCCCTTTTTACTTCCTTTTGGATAAACAGACATATTAGGCAAGCATTTTGGAGCTTTCACCTAAATAACTACAGGTGGTGAGATAAGCTGCACAATATAATTGACCTTTCAGTATATTGTTGCACACACACCATCTATTTAGCAAATGCCCTTGTTATCAACAGCAGCCTTTTAAACTCACCTGAGCTAACAGGTATGTGCGCTGGTTACTCTGCTGCGCTTAAAATTTCTTTTTTGGTTTGCTACAATGCCTTTTCTGAAACGTTGTCTCCTTCTGCTGGAACACTGACTTCTTTCATTTAATGCCTGCAGACTATAAAAGAGAACCCAACCCAAAAAGTTTGGTTGATTAGTCTGTGGCATTCTGTTAAACTGTTGCTTATGGCGGTCTCTGTGAGCTTCTCAGCGACATTCAGCCAGCCAGGTATCCTGCCTGCAGTAGATGGAATGTGGCAATGGAACGCTGGCTGCGCGTGTCATAATAGGCTCTGAGCCTTTATATACCTGTGCACAGCAGCAGCCACCTTCAGTCTGCTGCTGGACAGCCAGCAGCAGCAGCAGCAGGAGAGGTATGTAATCAGGAGCCCTCCTGCTAAGGGTAGACAGCTGCTCGTTCCACCCCACCCCCCGCCTTAATTGGTTCTCCTCCCTTCCAACGGTGTTGAGGCGGGTGGGAACAGCAGGGGGTGAAGGTGCTGTGTTTAAAGAGGTGGAGTTATGCAGATCTAAAACGCGTGGATTGCAGCAGCAGCAAGCCGAAAAGTGCAGGCATGTAAGGGATCTAGAGGTTGACAACATGTCTTCTTAACGGGAGTCCAGGAGCTCATCTCCACAAATGGACTTTTCAGGATCCTTGGGTGGCTCCGTAGTTTGAAACCAATTCTGGTTATCGCTTCTCGGCCTTTTGGCTAAGATCAAGTGTAGTATCTGTTCTTATCAGTTTAATATCTGATACGTCCCCTATCTGGGGACCATATATTAAATGGATTTTTAGAACAGGGAGATGGAAAAAGAGCTTGCTCTGTCCACTCCACGCATTGACCTGGTATTGCAGTATCTCCAGGACCGGTGCACCCCTTCTTTAATGCAGTTTCTAAAATCAGAAAGAATTGAATTCAATGTTTTTTGTTCATTTTGCTTGTTTGTCGGATTTGGGGATGGACTCTTTGGCTTTGCTTTTCTTCTCCTCATTGGATTTTTCATGTTCAAAGTTGCAGAAGCCAGATTACAAGCTCATTTTGGTTCAACTTCAGCAACTGTGCATTGCATTGCCATGTAATGTGATGCAATGCTATCTTTCTAGCTCTCCCTTTTTACTTCCTTTTGGATAAACAGACATATTAGGCAAGCATTTTGGAGCTTTCACCTAAATAACTACAGGTGGTGAGATAAGCTGCACAATATAATTGACCTTTCAGTATATTGTTGCACACACACCATCTATTTAGCAAATGCCCTTGTTATCAACAGCAGCCTTTTAAACTCACCTGAGCTAACAGGTATGTGCGCTGGTTACTCTGCTGCGCTTAAAATTTCTTTTTTGGTTTGCTACAATGCCTTTTCTGAAACGTTGTCTCCTTCTGCTGGAACACTGACTTCTTTCATTTAATGCCTGCAGACTATAAAAGAGAACCCAACCCAAAAAGTTTGGTTGATTAGTCTGTGGCATTCTGTTAAACTGTTGCTTATGGCGGTCTCTGTGAGCTTCTCAGCGACATTCAGCCAGCCAGGTATCCTGCCTGCAGTAGATGGAATGTGGCAATGGAACGCTGGCTGCGCGTGTCATAATAGGCTCTGAGCCTTTATATACCTGTGCACAGCAGCAGCCACCTTCAGTCTGCTGCTGGACAGCCAGCAGCAGCAGCAGCAGGAGAGGTATGTAATCAGGAGCCCTCCTGCTAAGGGTAGACAGCTGCTCGTTCCACCCCACCACCCGCCTTAATTGGTTCTCCTCCCTTCCAACGGTGTTGAGGCGGGTGGGAACAGCAGGGGGTGAAGGTGCTGTGTTTAAAGAGGTGGAGTTATGCAGATCTAAAACGCGTGGATTGCAGCAGCAGCAAGCCGAAAAGTGCAGGCATGTAAGGGATCTAGAGGTTGACAACATGTCTTCTTAACGGGAGTCCAGGAGCTCATCTCCACAAATGGACTTTTCAGAATCCTTGGGTGGCTCCGTAGTTTGAAACCAATTCTGGTTATCGCTTCTCGGCCTTTTGGCTAAGATCAAGTGTAGTATCTGTTCTTATCAGTTTAATATCTGATACATCCCCTATCTGGGGACCATATATTAAATGGATTTTTAGAACAGGGAGATGGAAAAAGAGCTTGCTCTGTCCACTCCACGCATTGACCTGGTATTGCAGTATCTCCAGGACCGGTGCACCCCTTCTTTAATGCAGTTTCTAAAATCAGAAAGAATTGAATTCAATGTTTTTTGTTCATTTTGCTTGTTTGTCGGATTTGGGGATGGACTCTTTGGCTTTGCTTTTCTTCTCCTCATTGGATTTTTCATGTTCAAAGTTGCAGAAGCCAGATTACAAGCTCATTTTGGTTCAACTTCAGCAACTGTGCATTGCATTGCCATGTAATGTGATGCAATGCTATCTTTCTAGCTCTCCCTTTTTACTTCCTTTTGGATAAACAGACATATTAGGCAAGCATTTTGGAGCTTTCACCTAAATAACTACAGGTGGTGAGATAAGCTGCACAATATAATTGACCTTTCAGTATATTGTTGCACACACACCATCTATTTAGCAAATGCCCTTGTTATCAACAGCAGCCTTTTAAACTCACCTGAGCTAACAGGTATGTGCGCTGGTTACTCTGCTGCGCTTAAAATTTCTTTTTTGGTTTGCTACAATGCCTTTTCTGAAACGTTGTCTCCTTCTGCTGGAACACTGACTTCTTTCATTTAATGCCTGCAGACTATAAAAGAGAACCCAACCCAAAAAGTTTGGTTGATTAGTCTGTGGCATTCTGTTAAACTGTTGCTTATGGCGGTCTCTGTGAGCTTCTCAGCGACATTCAGCCAGCCAGGTATCCTGCCTGCAGTAGATGGAATGTGGCAATGGAACGCTGGCTGCGCGTGTCATAATAGGCTCTGAGCCTTTATATACCTGTGCACAGCAGCAGCCACCTTCAGTCTGCTGCTGGACAGCCAGCAGCAGCAGCAGCAGGAGAGGTATGTAATCAGGAGCCCTCCTGCTAAGGGTAGACAGCTGCTCGTTCCACCCCACCCCCCGCCTTAATTGGTTCTCCTCCCTTCCAACGGTGTTGAGGCGGGTGGGAACAGCAGGGGGTGAAGGTGCTGTGTTTAAAGAGGTGGAGTTATGCAGATCTAAAACGCGTGGATTGCAGCAGCAGCAAGCCGAAAAGTGCAGGCATGTAAGGGATCTAGAGGTTGACAACATGTCCTCTTAACGGGAGTCCAGGAGCTCATCTCCACAAATGGACTTTTCAGGATCCTTGGGTGGCTCCGTAGTTTGAAACCAATTCTGGTTATCGCTTCTCGGCCTTTTGGCTAAGATCAAGTGTAGTATCTGTTCTTATCAGTTTAATATCTGATACGTCCCCTATCTGGGGACCATATATTAAATGGATTTTTAGAACAGGGAGATGGAAAAAGAGCTTGCTCTGTCCACTCCACGCATTGACCTGGTATTGCAGTATCTCCAGGACCGGTGCACCCCTTCTTTAATGCAGTTTCTAAAATCAGAAAGAATTGAATTCAATGTTTTTTGTTCATTTTGCTTGTTTGTCGGATTTGGGGATGGACTCTTTGGCTTTGCTTTTCTTCTCCTCATTGGATTTTTCATGTTCAAAGTTGCAGAAGCCAGATTACAAGCTCATTTTGGTTCAACTTCAGCAACTGTGCATTGCATTGCCATGTAATGTGATGCAATGCTATCTTTCTAGCTCTCCCTTTTTACTTCCTTTTGGATAAACAGACATATTAGGCAAGCATTTTGGAGCTTTCACCTAAATAACTACAGGTGGTGAGATAAGCTGCACAATATAATTGACCTTTCAGTATATTGTTGCACACACACCATCTATTTAGCAAATGCCCTTGTTATCAACAGCAGCCTTTTAAACTCACCTGAGCTAACAGGTATGTGCGCTGGTTACTCTGCTGCGCTTAAAATTTCTTTTTTGGTTTGCTACAATGCCTTTTCTGAAACGTTGTCTCCTTCTGCTGGAACACTGACTTCTTTCATTTAATGCCTGCAGACTATAAAAGAGAACCCAACCCAAAAAGTTTGGTTGATTAGTCTGTGGCATTCTGTTAAACTGTTGCTTATGGCGGTCTCTGTGAGCTTCTCAGCGACATTCAGCCAGCCAGGTATCCTGCCTGCAGTAGATGGAATGTGGCAATGGAACGCTGGCTGCGCGTGTCATAATAGGCTCTGAGCCTTTATATACCTGTGCACAGCAGCAGCCACCTTCAGTCTGCTGCTGGACAGCCAGCAGCAGCAGCAGCAGGAGAGGTATGTAATCAGGAGCCCTCCTGCTAAGGGTAGACAGCTGCTCGTTCCACCCCACCCCCCGCCTTAATTGGTTCTCCTCCCTTCCAACGGTGTTGAGGCGGGTGGGAACAGCAGGGGGTGAAGGTGCTGTGTTTAAAGAGGTGGAGTTATGCAGATCTAAAACGCGTGGATTGCAGCAGCAGCAAGCCGAAAAGTGCAGGCATGTAAGGGATCTAGAGGTTGACAACATGTCTTCTTAACGGGAGTCCAGGAGCTCATCTCCACAAATGGACTTTTCAGGATCCTTGGGTGGCTCCGTAGTTTGAAACCAATTCTGGTTATCGCTTCTTGGCCTTTTGGCTAAGATCAAGTGTAGTATCTGTTCTTATCAGTTTAATATCTGATACGTCCCCTATCTGGGGACCATATATTAAATGGATTTTTAGAACAGGGAGATGGAAAAAGAGCTTGCTCTGTCCACGCCACGCATTGACCTGGTATTGCAGTATCTCCAGGACCGGTGCACCCCTTCTTTAATGCAGTTTCTAAAATCAGAAAGAATTGAATTCAATGTTTTTTGTTCATTTTGCTTGTTTGTCGGATTTTGGGATGGACTCTTTGGCTTTGCTTTTCTTCTCCTCATTGGATTTTTCATGTTCAAAGTTGCAGAAGCCAGATTACAAGCTCATTTTGGTTCAACTTCAGCAACTGTGCATTGCATTGCCATGTAATGTGATGCAATGCTATCTTTCTAGCTCTCCCTTTTTACTTCCTTTTGGATAAACAGACATATTAGGCAAGCATTTTGGAGCTTTCACCTAAATAACTACAGGTGGTGAGATAAGCTGCACAATATAATTGACCTTTCAGTATATTGTTGCACACACACCATCTATTTAGCAAATGCCCTTGTTATCAACAGCAGCCTTTTAAACTCACCTGAGCTAACAGGTATGTGCGCTGGTTACTCTGCTGCGCTTAAAATTTCTTTTTTGGTTTGCTACAATGCCTTTTCTGAAACGTTGTCTCCTTCTGCTGGAACACTGACTTCTTTCATTTAATGCCTGCAGACTATAAAAGAGAACCCAACCCAAAAAGTTTGGTTGATTAGTCTGTGGCATTCTGTTAAACTGTTGCTTATGGCGGTCTCTGTGAGCTTCTCAGCGACATTCAGCCAGCCAGGTATCCTGCCTGCAGTAGATGGAATGTGGCAATGGAACGCTGGCTGCGCGTGTCATAATAGGCTCTGAGCCTTTATATACCTGTGCACAGCAGCAGCCACCTTCAGTCTGCTGCTGGACAGCCAGCAGCAGCAGCAGCAGGAGAGGTATGTAATCAGGAGCCCTCCTGCTAAGGGTAGACAGCTGCTCGTTCCACCCCACCCCCCGCCTTAATTGGTTCTCCTCCCTTCCAACGGTGTTGAGGCGGGTGGGAACAGCAGGGGGTGAAGGTGCTGTGTTTAAAGAGGTGGAGTTATGCAGATCTAAAACGCGTGGATTGCAGCAGCAGCAAGCCGAAAAGTGCAGGCATGTAAGGGATCTAGAGGTTGACAACATGTCCTCTTAACGGGAGTCCAGGAGCTCATCTCCACAAATGGACTTTTCAGGATCCTTGGGTGGCTCCGTAGTTTGAAACCAATTCTGGTTATCGCTTCTCGGCCTTTTGGCTAAGATCAAGTGTAGTATCTGTTCTTATCAGTTTAATATCTGATACGTCCCCTATCTGGGGACCATATATTAAATGGATTTTTAGAACAGGGAGATGGAAAAAGAGCTTGCTCTGTCCACTCCACGCATTGACCTGGTATTGCAGTATCTCCAGGACCGGTGCACCCCTTCTTTAATGCAGTTTCTAAAATCAGAAAGAATTGAATTCAATGTTTTTTGTTCATTTTGCTTGTTTGTCGGATTTGGGGATGGACTCTTTGGCTTTGCTTTTCTTCTCCTCATTGGATTTTTCATGTTCAAAGTTGCAGAAGCCAGATTACAAGCTCATTTTGGTTCAACTTCAGCAACTGTGCATTGCATTGCCATGTAATGTGATGCAATGCTATCTTTCTAGCTCTCCCTTTTTACTTCCTTTTGGATAAACAGACATATTAGGCAAGCATTTTGGAGCTTTCACCTAAATAACTACAGGTGGTGAGATAAGCTGCACAATATAATTGACCTTTCAGTATATTGTTGCACACACACCATCTATTTAGCAAATGCCCTTGTTATCAACAGCAGCCTTTTAAACTCACCTGAGCTAACAGGTATGTGCGCTGGTTACTCTGCTGCGCTTAAAATTTCTTTTTTGGTTTGCTACAATGCCTTTTCTGAAACGTTGTCTCCTTCTGCTGGAACACTGACTTCTTTCATTTAATGCCTGCAGACTATAAAAGAGAACCCAACCCAAAAAGTTTGGTTGATTAGTCTGTGGCATTCTGTTAAACTGTTGCTTATGGCGGTCTCTGTGAGCTTCTCAGCGACATTCAGCCAGCCAGGTATCCTGCCTGCAGTAGATGGAATGTGGCAATGGAACGCTGGCTGCGCGTGTCATAATAGGCTCTGAGCCTTTATATACCTGTGCACAGCAGCAGCCACCTTCAGTCTGCTGCTGGACAGCCAGCAGCAGCAGCAGCAGGAGAGGTATGTAATCAGGAGCCCTCCTGCTAAGGGTAGACAGCTGCTCGTTCCACCCCACCCCCCGCCTTAATTGGTTCTCCTCCCTTCCAACGGTGTTGAGGCGGGTGGGAACAGCAGGGGGTGAAGGTGCTGTGTTTAAAGAGGTGGAGTTATGCAGATCTAAAACGCGTGGATTGCAGCAGCAGCAAGCCGAAAAGTGCAGGCATGTAAGGGATCTAGAGGTTGACAACATGTCTTCTTAACGGGAGTCCAGGAGCTCATCTCCACAAATGGACTTTTCAGGATCCTTGGGTGGCTCCGTAGTTTGAAACCAATTCTGGTTATCGCTTCTTGGCCTTTTGGCTAAGATCAAGTGTAGTATCTGTTCTTATCAGTTTAATATCTGATACGTCCCCTATCTGGGGACCATATATTAAATGGATTTTTAGAACAGGGAGATGGAAAAAGAGCTTGCTCTGTCCACGCCACGCATTGACCTGGTATTGCAGTATCTCCAGGACCGGTGCACCCCTTCTTTAATGCAGTTTCTAAAATCAGAAAGAATTGAATTCAATGTTTTTTGTTCATTTTGCTTGTTTGTCGGATTTTGGGATGGACTCTTTGGCTTTGCTTTTCTTCTCCTCATTGGATTTTTCATGTTCAAAGTTGCAGAAGCCAGATTACAAGCTCATTTTGGTTCAACTTCAGCAACTGTGCATTGCATTGCCATGTAATGTGATGCAATGCTATCTTTCTAGCTCTCCCTTTTTACTTCCTTTTGGATAAACAGACATATTAGGCAAGCATTTTGGAGCTTTCACCTAAATAACTACAGGTGGTGAGATAAGCTGCACAATATAATTGACCTTTCAGTATATTGTTGCACACACACCATCTATTTAGCAAATGCCCTTGTTATCAACAGCAGCCTTTTAAACTCACCTGAGCTAACAGGTATGTGCGCTGGTTACTCTGCTGCGCTTAAAATTTCTTTTTTGGTTTGCTACAATGCCTTTTCTGAAACGTTGTCTCCTTCTGCTGGAACACTGACTTCTTTCATTTAATGCCTGCAGACTATAAAAGAGAACCCAACCCAAAAAGTTTGGTTGATTAGTCTGTGGCATTCTGTTAAACTGTTGCTTATGGCGGTCTCTGTGAGCTTCTCAGCGACATTCAGCCAGCCAGGTATCCTGCCTGCAGTAGATGGAATGTGGCAATGGAACGCTGGCTGCGCGTGTCATAATAGGCTCTGAGCCTTTATATACCTGTGCACAGCAGCAGCCACCTTCAGTCTGCTGCTGGACAGCCAGCAGCAGCAGCAGCAGGAGAGGTATGTAATCAGGAGCCCTCCTGCTAAGGGTAGACAGCTGCTCGTTCCACCCCACCCCCCGCCTTAATTGGTTCTCCTCCCTTCCAACGGTGTTGAGGCGGGTGGGAACAGCAGGGGGTGAAGGTGCTGTGTTTAAAGAGGTGGAGTTATGCAGATCTAAAACGCGTGGATTGCAGCAGCAGCAAGCCGAAAAGTGCAGGCATGTAAGGGATCTAGAGGTTGACAACATGTCTTCTTAACGGGAGTCCAGGAGCTCATCTCCACAAATGGACTTTTCAGGATCCTTGGGTGGCTCCGTAGTTTGAAACCAATTCTGGTTATCGCTTCTCGGCCTTTTGGCTAAGATCAAGTGTAGTATCTGTTCTTATCAGTTTAATATCTGATACGTCCCCTATCTGGGGACCATATATTAAATGGATTTTTAGAACAGGGAGATGGAAAAAGAGCTTGCTCTGTCCACTCCACGCATTGACCTGGTATTGCAGTATCTCCAGGACCGCTGCACCCCTTCTTTAATGCAGTTTCTAAAATCAGAAAGAATTGAATTCAATGTTTTTTGTTCATTTTGCTTGTTTGTCGGATTTTGGGATGGACTCTTTGGCTTTGCTTTTCTTCTCCTCATTGGATTTTTCATGTTCAAAGTTGCAGAAGCCAGATTACAAGCTCATTTTGGTTCAACTTCAGCAACTGTGCATTGCATTGCCATGTAATGTGATGCAATGCTATCTTTCTAGCTCTCCCTTTTTACTTCCTTTTGGATAAACAGACATATTAGGCAAGCATTTTGGAGCTTTCACCTAAATAACTACAGGTGGTGAGATAAGCTGCACAATATAATTGACCTTTCAGTATATTGTTGCACACACACCATCTATTTAGCAAATGCCCTTGTTATCAACAGCAGCCTTTTAAACTCACCTGAGCTAACAGGTATGTGCGCTGGTTACTCTGCTGCGCTTAAAATTTCTTTTTTGGTTTGCTACAATGCCTTTTCTGAAACGTTGTCTCCTTCTGCTGGAACACTGACTTCTTTCATTTAATGCCTGCAGACTATAAAAGAGAACCCAACCCAAAAAGTTTGGTTGATTAGTCTGTGGCATTCTGTTAAACTGTTGCTTATGGCGGTCTCTGTGAGCTTCTCAGCGACATTCAGCCAGCCAGGTATCCTGCCTGCAGTAGATGGAATGTGGCAATGGAACGCTGGCTGCGCGTGTCATAATAGGCTCTGAGCCTTTATATACCTGTGCACAGCAGCAGCCACCTTCAGTCTGCTGCTGGACAGCCAGCAGCAGCAGCAGCAGGAGAGGTATGTAATCAGGAGCCCTCCTGCTAAGGGTAGACAGCTGCTCGTTCCACCCCACCCCCCGCCTTAATTGGTTCTCCTCCCTTCCAACGGTGTTGAGGCGGGTGGGAACAGCAGGGGGTGAAGGTGCTGTGTTTAAAGAGGTGGAGTTATGCAGATCTAAAACGCGTGGATTGCAGCAGCAGCAAGCCGAAAAGTGCAGGCATGTAAGGGATCTAGAGGTTGACAACATGTCTTCTTAACGGGAGTCCAGGAGCTCATCTCCACAAATGGACTTTTCAGGATCCTTGGGTGGCTCCGTAGTTTGAAACCAATTCTGGTTATCGCTTCTCGGCCTTTTGGCTAGGATCAAGTGTAGTATCTGTTCTTATCAGTTTAATATCTGATACGTCCCCTATCTGGGGACCATATATTAAATGGATTTTTAGAACAGGGAGATGGAAAAAGAGCTTGCTCTGTCCACTCCACGCATTGACCTGGTATTGCAGTATCTCCAGGACCGCTGCACCCCTTCTTTAATGCAGTTTCTAAAATCAGAAAGAATTGAATTCAATGTTTTTTGTTCATTTTGCTTGTTTGTCGGATTTTGGGATGGACTCTTTGGCTTTGCTTTTCTTCTCCTCATTGGATTTTTCATGTTCAAAGTTGCAGAAGCCAGATTACAAGCTCATTTTGGTTCAACTTCAGCAACTGTGCATTGCATTGCCATGTAATGTGATGCAATGCTATCTTTCTAGCTCTCCCTTTTTACTTCCTTTTGGATAAACAGACATATTAGGCAAGCATTTTGGAGCTTTCACCTAAATAACTACAGGTGGTGAGATAAGCTGCACAATATAATTGACCTTTCAGTATATTGTTGCACACACACCATCTATTTAGCAAATGCCCTTGTTATCAACAGCAGCCTTTTAAACTCACCTGAGCTAACAGGTATGTGCGCTGGTTACTCTGCTGCGCTTAAAATTTCTTTTTTGGTTTGCTACAATGCCTTTTCTGAAACGTTGTCTCCTTCTGCTGGAACACTGACTTCTTTCATTTAATGCCTGCAGACTATAAAAGAGAACCCAACCCAAAAAGTTTGGTTGATTAGTCTGTGGCATTCTGTTAAACTGTTGCTTATGGCGGTCTCTGTGAGCTTCTCAGCGACATTCAGCCAGCCAGGTATCCTGCCTGCAGTAGATGGAATGTGGCAATGGAACGCTGGCTGCGCGTGTCATAATAGGCTCTGAGCCTTTATATACCTGTGCACAGCAGCAGCCACCTTCAGTCTGCTGCTGGACAGCCAGCAGCAGCAGCAGCAGGAGAGGTATGTAATCAGGAGCCCTCCTGCTAAGGGTAGACAGCTGCTCGTTCCACCCCACCCCCCGCCTTAATTGGTTCTCCTCCCTTCCAACGGTGTTGAGGCGGGTGGGAACAGCAGGGGGTGAAGGTGCTGTGTTTAAAGAGGTGGAGTTATGCAGATCTAAAACGCGTGGATTGCAGCAGCAGCAAGCCGAAAAGTGCAGGCATGTAAGGGATCTAGAGGTTGACAACATGTCTTCTTAACGGGAGTCCAGGAGCTCATCTCCACAAATGGACTTTTCAGGATCCTTGGGTGGCTCCGTAGTTTGAAACCAATTCTGGTTATCGCTTCTCGGCCTTTTGGCTAAGATCAAGTGTTGTATCTGTTCTTATCAGTTTAATATCTGATACGTCCCCTATCTGGGGACCATATATTAAATGGATTTTTAGAACAGGGAGATGGAAAAAGAGCTTGCTCTGTCCACTCCACGCATTGACCTGGTATTGCAGTATCTCCAGGACCGGTGCACCCCTTCTTTAATGCAGTTTCTAAAATCAGAAAGAATTGAATTCAATGTTTTTTGTTCATTTTGCTTGTTTGTCGGATTTGGGGATGGACTCTTTGGCTTTGCTTTTCTTCTCCTCATTGGATTTTTCATGTTCAAAGTTGCAGAAGCCAGATTACAAGCTCATTTTGGTTCAACTTCAGCAACTGTGCATTGCATTGCCATGTAATGTGATGCAATGCTATCTTTCTAGCTCTCCCTTTTTACTTCCTTTTGGATAAACAGACATATTAGGCAAGCATTTTGGAGCTTTCACCTAAATAACTACAGGTGGTGAGATAAGCTGCACAATATAATTGACCTTTCAGTATATTGTTGCACACACACCATCTATTCAGCAAATGCCCTTGTTATCAACAGCAGCCTTTTAAACTCACCTGAGCTAACAGGTATGTGCGCTGGTTACTCTGCTGCGCTTAAAATTTCTTTTTTGGTTTGCTACAATGCCTTTTCTGAAACGTTGTCTCCTTCTGCTGGAACACTGACTTCTTTCATTTAATGCCTGCAGACTATAAAAGAGAACCCAACCCAAAAAGTTTGGTTGATTAGTCTGTGGCATTCTGTTAAACTGTTGCTTATGGCGGTCTCTGTGAGCTTCTCAGCGACATTCAGCCAGCCAGGTATCCTGCCTGCAGTAGATGGAATGTGGCAATGGAACGCTGGCTGCGCGTGTCATAATAGGCTCTGAGCCTTTATATACCTGTGCACAGCAGCAGCCACCTTCAGTCTGCTGATGGACAGCCAGCAGCAGCAGCAGCAGGAGAGGTATGTAATCAGGAGCCCTCCTGCTAAGGGTAGACAGCTGCTCGTTCCACCCCACCCCCCGCCTTAATTGGTTCTCCTCCCTTCCAACGGTGTTGAGGCGGGTGGGAACAGCAGGGGGTGAAGGTGCTGTGTTTAAAGAGGTGGAGTTATGCAGATCTAAAACGCGTGGATTGCAGCAGCAGCAAGCCGAAAAGTGCAGGCATGTAAGGGATCTAGAGGTTGACAACATGTCTTCTTAACGGGAGTCCAGGAGCTCATCTCCACAAATGGACTTTTCAGGATCCTTGGGTGGCTCCGTAGTTTGAAACCAATTCTGGTTATCGCTTCTCGGCCTTTTGGCTAAGATCAAGTGTAGTATCTGTTCTTATCAGTTTAATATCTGATACGTCCCCTATCTGGGGACCATATATTAAATGGATTTTTAGAACAGGGAGATGGAAAAAGAGCTTGCTCTGTCCACTCCACGCATTGACCTGGTATTGCAGTATCTCCAGGACCGGTGCACCCCTTCTTTAATGCAGTTTCTAAAATCAGAAAGAATTGAATTCAATGTTTTTTGTTCATTTTGCTTGTTTGTCGGATTTGGGGATGGACTCTTTGGCTTTGCTTTTCTTCTCCTCATTGGATTTTTCATGTTCAAAGTTGCAGAAGCCAGATTACAAGCTCATTTTGGTTCAACTTCAGCAACTGTGCATTGCATTGCCATGTAATGTGATGCAATGCTATCTTTCTAGCTCTCCCTTTTTACTTCCTTTTGGATAAACAGACATATTAGGCAAGCATTTTGGAGCTTTCACCTAAATAACTACAGGTGGTGAGATAAGCTGCACAATATAATTGACCTTTCAGTATATTGTTGCACACACACCATCTATTTAGCAAATGCCCTTGTTATCAACAGCAGCCTTTTAAACTCACCTGAGCTAACAGGTATGTGCGCTGGTTACTCTGCTGCGCTTAAAATTTCTTTTTTGGTTTGCTACAATGCCTTTTCTGAAACGTTGTCTCCTTCTGCTGGAACACTGACTTCTTTCATTTAATGCCTGCAGACTATAAAAGAGAACCCAACCCAAAAAGTTTGGTTGATTAGTCTGTGGCATTCTGTTAAACTGTTGCTTATGGCGGTCTCTGTGAGCTTCTCAGCGACATTCAGCCAGCCAGGTATCCTGCCTGCAGTAGATGGAATGTGGCAATGGAACGCTGGCTGCGCGTGTCATAATAGGCTCTGAGCCTTTATATACCTGTGCACAGCAGCAGCCACCTTCAGTCTGCTGCTGGACAGCCAGCAGCAGCAGCAGCAGGAGAGGTATGTAATCAGGAGCCCTCCTGCTAAGGGTAGACAGCTGCTCGTTCCACCCCACCCCCCGCCTTAATTGGTTCTCCTCCCTTCCAACGGTGTTGAGGCGGGTGGGAACAGCAGGGGGTGAAGGTGCTGTGTTTAAAGAGGTGGAGTTATGCAGATCTAAAACGCGTGGATTGCAGCAGCAGCAAGCCGAAAAGTGCAGGCATGTAAGGGATCTAGAGGTTGACAACATGTCTTCTTAATGGGAGTCCAGGAGCTCATCTCCACAAATGGACTTTTCAGGATCCTTGGGTGGCTCCGTAGTTTGAAACCAATTCTGGTTATCGCTTCTCGGCCTTTTGGCTCAGATCTGTAATGGGTCTAGTCATTTGGCTGTCTGTGCGTTAACTCTTGGCCCTGTGGCATCGCCATTTTATGGCTTAAGCCACTTGCTGCTATAAGGAGTTGGCCAGTAGACACGACTAGCGATAATGGGACGCATTCGATACGCTGGGCCCGGTGAGGCTCGAGTGAAGTTTGGAATCCAGATTGATGTGGAAGAAGGCAAAGAAGGAATCTTTACCCTCAGCTTCGTGGTGAAGGAGATTTTGTTTGGACTCCTTGAAGTGAAGAAGGAAGAAATCTTGTGCCTCCAGCAATTCAAAAGCAAGTATAATCTTGTATTTACTTCTATGGCTGTTTGCAACAATTTCTATGATTGTTTGAAAAAGAATCTGGACAATCAATATTTGGATGGGCTGACTTTTGTCATCTTGTATTGCTCCAAAGAGGTACCTCTGACTGTTTTCATGTACAACCCACATGTGGACTTGGCTTTGATTTATGCCTTTCTAAATAGGCACTGCTATATTACCAAGGTGGCAGTAAAAGTCATGAATGAGGAGGAACTATGGACCGGTAAATATCGTTTCATGGTCAAGTTCCGGGAAAGTCCTGATGAACCAGGGGGTATACATTATCCTCCATCAAATTTTTCCATTGGGAGTGAGCGGGGTTACCTGTTCTTCCCCAATGCGCCCAGGTTTTGTCGTCATTGTAGGAGGTATGGCCATACTCAGGAAGCATGCGACATCAGACAGATTATTTGCAGGAAGTGCAATGAGGTGGGTCATTCTTCCAATAATTGCAAAAATTAAATAGTCTGTAATCTCTGCGGAGAGAAGGGGCATGCCTTCAGAGACTGTATATTCCATCCTGCTTCATATGCAGGGGCAGCGGGAAGGGGAAGGAGAAGAAATGAATCTCCTGCACCCACAGCTCCAACTCCGACTGCTCCAACTCCGACTGCTCCGATATCTACTCTGGCTTTCCTGGATGAGGAGGAGGCTCGGGTTGCTTTTCCAGAACTGGTTCGTGTGAATGTAAGAGGAAATATGGAGCTGGCACCTGAGCCACCGGTGCAGAGGGCCGCGTCTGTGGCTTCAGATGTCAGTGAGTCTGAGACAATAACTGATGATCGTATAGGCATGGAAGTGGCCCCGGTGGAGGATCTGGAGGCTGAAATTCCAGACATGATGGTTACATTGCAGGGGGAAGAGGAGTCTGATCTGACCAGAACACCGCATGTGGCCTGGAGCGATGTCGTTTCTGACCTTGAGGAGGAGGGAGGTCAGGGGGACTTTGACCCCCAGCGGCGGGATTATAGTTCAGATGAAGATGGAGGCGCTTCAGTGAAGAAAAAGAAGAAAACTGAACCATCCTTTTCCCCTTTAAGTGACTGCAGTGTGAGTCCAGCCCGGGTGTACCCTACTGCATCCGATCCCCAAGATGTGTCTTTTTTGGGGGAAGGCACAAACTACGATATCTGCACGTCCAGCGTCCTACCCCCAGAAGGGTTAGGATGATGTACAGGTGGGCATGTTGTCGTGACCTGCCACATCAAATTAATAGATGGGTGCCCAAGTTGCTCTCAGCATCTTGTCGCTAAATGTTAGGCTGATTAAATCTGAGTCGAGAAGAGTGGCAATTTTGGACTACTTGAGCAACTTGGATGCGGACGTATACTGTGTCCAGGAGTGTGGGATCTCCGATCCCTTAAGTGAAAATGCATGGCCTTTAGGTCAAAGTGTGTGGTCTGGTTCTGTATGTAATAAAAATTGTGGGGTAGGTGTTTTGGTGAAGGGTTATAGTGTTAAGATAGAAAGTTACATGGTGGTGGAGGCGGGGAGGTGTGTAATATGTAAGTTAAATTGTAGGGGGTGGAGGGTTAGGGTGGTAAATATGTATGCACCAATAGATAAAGGGGAGAGGCTGGAAATTTTTGAGAAATTATGTTTTTTTTTATCTGGCAAAATGCCAATAATTTTTGTTGGAGATTTCAATTGTGTGACGGAGGGGGATAAGATGGATGTTACAGGTAAAAGACTCAAGAGTCTTGTGGCGGATTTTTCCTTACAGGATGCTGCGGAAGTTTTTTTAGGTAATCCACCTCCTGCGACCTATAAGGCCGACAGGGGAGGCATAGAGTCTAGAATAGACCGTATCTTCTTTTCTTCACAAAATGTTATTTGTAGGAATTTCCAGCAGGAAGATGTTCCCTTCTCTGACCATGTGTGTTTGAGGGCACGTCTAGAAGGTAAGATTTCCTTTGTATATGGTGGTGGCGTGTGGAAACTTAATGTGCGTTTGCTGGAAGATAATAGGATCATGCGTGATTTTAGGCGAATGTATGTTAGGTGGAGGGATAAAAAAAGTGATTTCAGGAATGTGCTTGAGTGGTGGGACTGGATGAAGAGTGAGATTGTTTTTTTCTTTAGAAAAAGGGGCAGGAGGAAAGCAGCAATGAATAGAGCAAAATTTAATGATTTAAGCTCTAGACTGGAGTGGCTGAGGAAGTTAAGGATGATTGGAGTGGATGTGGATGTTTTGATGTGTCAAGTGAAAGAAGAGATTAAGAAATATATTGAGGGTAAAGGGAAAGAAATTATTTACCGTTCTAAGATTGAACATTTGGAGAAAAATGAGAAATGCACAAGGTTTTTTTTCAAAAAAGTTTTTGGGAAGAAAGTAGATATGGATGAGGTGGTGAATGGTGATGGGGTGTGTGTGAGTGGGAAGGATGTGATGCAGGAGGTGGTGTTGTTTTATAAGGAGTTGTATGGGGAAAAATGGGTTGATGATAGGATGTTGACTGATGCTTTGGGGTGTTTAGAAGGTTGTTTGGGTGAGGATGAACGTGAAATATTGGATGATGTAATTGTGTTGGATGAAGTTAAAAAAGTGGTGATGTCTGCGAGTAAGAATAAAACACCTGGGAAGGATGGACTGCCCGTGGAGTTATATGTTAAGGAATGGGACACGATGGGAAATGACTTATTGGAGGTGTGCCAGTATATGTTCACGGAGAATATGTTGAGTGAATCTATGAGAGATGGGGTGGTGGTTTTGGTTCATAAGAAAGGTGATAAAAAGGATTTGGGGAATTGGAGGCCAATCACCCTTTTGAATGCAGACTATAAGGTGTTTAGTAAATTGTTGGCTAGCCGGATGCGGGAAGTGATTGGCGGTGTGGTGGATGAAGATCAAGTGTGTGCAGTGCCTGGGAGAAGTATGACTGAAAATTTGGTGTTGTTGCGTGATGTGATTGGGGATTGTATGAGTCGTAAGCAGAAATGTTTGTTGTTTTCGGTTGATTTTGAAAAAGCTTTTGACCGTGTGTCACATAGCTTTATGTTTAAGGTTTTGTCTAAGATGGGTTATTCCAGGAATTTTGTAAACTGTGTTAGGAGTTTGTATTGTAATGTTTCAAGTGAATTTTTGGTGAATGGGTGGTTGAGTGAGAAAGTGAGAATTAAATCAGGAGTGCGTCAGGGGTGCCCTATGTCCCCTTTTTTGTTTATTAGTGTGATTGAAGTGTTGATGTGTATGGTTAGGAAGGATAAGGTTATGAGAGGTGTGATTATTCCTAGGAGTAATGGAAAGGATGTGAGAATTCTAGGTTACATGGATGATGTAGTGATTGTGAGTGGGAATATGGCTGCGATGAGTAGGGCAAGGTTGATATTAAGTTTGTTTTGTAGTGTCTCAGCTTTTAAGGTCAATTGGACTAAGAGTTCCTTTAAATGTTTTGGTGAGAGGAATGTACGGATGGATGGTGTGAGGTGTGAGGATGGTGCAATAAAGGTGCTTGGGATTAAGTTTAATGATGATTTGAAAGGAAATGAGAGTTGGGAAGATTGTGGGGTGAGAGTGGTGCGCAAGTTGAATTTTTGGCGAATGAGAGAACTAACTCTGACTGGGAAAGTTCTGATTATTAAGGCGGTTATTTTGCCTATTTTGTTGTTTGTTGCGAATGTATATCCTGCTGCTTTTAAGAAAATTAGGAAAACTGAGAAATTCATCTTTAATTTTCTTTGGGGAAGTCGCATGGAGAAATTGAAACGGGAATATGTCTATAAGTTATGTGTAAATGGTGGTTTGGATTTTCCAAATATTGATTTCTTTTTAGGGATTAGTTACGTGAAAATGGTGGTGGTGGTTCTAGGGAAAAGTAATAAGTGTGCTTATATGATGAAGTATTCGGCTGGATGGATGCTTTATGGCTTAAAGTGGGTCAAAAGGGATGCTAGAGTGCCTGTTGCTTTTAAGTGTCCTGTATGGTATGGTTGTGTTGAGAAATTTGTAAGGAAGTATGATTTGTTGTCCGTTAACATGAGTGATTTTAGGCAAAAGAAGAAAGTCATTAGGATGGTGCGTGAGCGTGAGGTGGTATGTAATATCAATGGGTTGAGAGGGGAGGAAGTAACCGAGATGTGGAGAAAATTAAGTATAGATGGTGTGACTAACAGACAGAGAGATATCGCTTGGATGATATTGCATGACATTTTGCCTGTTAGAGATGTGCAAAAGAAGAAGGATTTAGTTAAATCTGAGGTATGCCCGAGGGATGGATGTGGTTTGAGAGAGCATGTTAGACATATGGTATGGGATTGTGATTTTGCATATGATGTATGGAAGGGTATAGGGGGACTTTGCAAGGAATTGGTGGGTGTAAAGTATGTTAATTGGAAACTTGCTATGTTTGGGATGGGTGCATGTAGTAGAATTAAGGATAGGATTTTATGGTTGTTGGTGGTGTGTGTAATTGAAAGTTTGTGGGATGCGAGGAATTTGTTAGTTTTTAAAAGGAAGAAAATGTCAGTTAATGAATGTTTGAGATTGATTCTGTCACGTATGTATGTAATATACCTCTGGGATCAGGAACGTGGAAGTATTATAGATGCTGAAGGGATCTGGAAGTTTAAAAAGTGGAGGTTTTTGGTAAAGTTTAATTAGTAGTGTATAATGTACCTGATGATAAGGTTTGGTTTTATTTTTGATTATATACCAAGTGTGATGAAAGGCTAAGTGTCAATGAAAGGCTTTTGTAAGTCGATTTGATTGAGCTTATGCTCCGGCCTATCTGATTTGGTTAAAAAAAAAAAAAAAAAAAAAAAATCTGTTCTTATCAGTTTAATATCTGATACGTCCCCTATCTGGGGACCATATATTAAATGGATTTTTAGAACAGGGAGATGGAAAAAGAGCTTGCTCTGTCCACTCCACGCATTGACCTGGTATTGCAGTATCTCCAGGACCGGTGCACCCCTTCTTTAATGCAGTTTCTAAAATCAGAAAGAATTGAATTCAATGTTTTTTGTTCATTTTGCTTGTTTGTCGGATTTGGGGATGGACTCTTTGGCTTTGCTTTTCTTCTCCTCATTGGATTTTTCATGTTCAAAGTTGCAGAAGCCAGATTACAAGCTCATTTTGGTTCAACTTCAGCAACTGTGCATTGCATTGCCATGTAATTTGATGCAATGCTATCTTTCTAGCTCTCCCTTTTTACTTCCTTTTGGATAAACAGACATATTAGGCAAGCATTTTGGAGCTTTCACCTAAATAACTACAGGTGGTGAGATAAGCTGCACAATATAATTGACCTTTCAGTATATTGTTGCACACACACCATCTATTTAGCAAATGCCCTTGTTATCAACAGCAGCCTTTTAAACTCACCTGAGCTAACAGGTATGTGCGCTGGTTACTCTGCTGCGCTTAAAATTTCTTTTTTGGTTTGCTACAATGCCTTTTCTGAAACGTTGTCTCCTTCTGCTGGAACACTGACTTCTTTCATTTAATGCCTGCAGACTATAAAAGAGAACCCAACCCAAAAAGTTTGGTTGATTAGTCTGTGGCATTCTGTTAAACTGTTGCTTATGGCGGTCTCTGTGAGCTTCTCAGCGACATTCAGCCAGCCAGGTATCCTGCCTGCAGTAGATGGAATGTGGCAATGGAACGCTGGCTGCGCGTGTCATAATAGGCTCTGAGCCTTTATATACCTGTGCACAGCAGCAGCCACCTTCAGTCTGCTGCTGGACAGCCAGCAGCAGCAGCAGCAGGAGAGGTATGTAATCAGGAGCCCTCCTGCTAAGGGTAGACAGCTGCTCGTTCCACCCCACCCCCCGCCTTAATTGGTTCTCCTCCCTTCCAACGGTGTTGAGGCGGGTGGGAACAGCAGGGGGTGAAGGTGCTGTGTTTAAAGAGGTGGAGTTATGCAGATCTAAAACGCGTGGATTGCAGCAGCAGCAAGCCGAAAAGTGCAGGCATGTAAGGGATCTAGAGGTTGACAACATGTCTTCTTAACGGGAGTCCAGGAGCTCATCTCCACAAATGGACTTTTCAGGATCCTTGGGTGGCTCCGTAGTTTGAAACCAATTCTGGTTATCGCTTCTCGGCCTTTTGGCTAAGATCAAGTGTAGTATCTGTTCTTATCAACTGGAGGGACTCAAGCCCGACTTGTGGAAGCCCAAAACTATCCACAAGCTAATCAGAGCCAAGGATGACGTGGAGAACATCACAGGACTTCACCAGGACACGCTGGAGACTGTGTGGACAAATGTGTCATCTGACAGGCTGACCAACGGGCACAAGGACTTGTCGTGGATGGCGATTCAGGGCGGACTGCCCGTCCGGTCATTCTTGCATGCCCGGAACCTGTGCAAGACCCGGTACTGCCCAAGGTGCCCCTTCGTGGAGGAAACATCTTTGCACACTTTTTGGGACTGCGGATTTGCACAGCGCCTATTGACTGCACTTGAGGAGGACCTGAGGAACTCTGTCCCCAGGGCGAGCCTATCGCACCATTCTGTGCTTTACGGACTCTTCCCTGGGGTTCATACCGTCGGAGCCATCCAGGAGGCTTGGCGCCTTATGAACTGCTTCAAGGATGCCGTTTGGGTCGCCAGGAACCGGCTCATCTTGAGGAGGGAGAGGATGTCCATCCAGGACTGCCGCAGGCTGATCCACAGCCTGCTCAGAGACTATTCCATCATGGACGGTCCGGAGGACGAGGACGAGGACTAAACCCCTCCTCCCCCTCTCCCCTTATGTGTCTTGTCTTTCAATAAAGCTTCGGGCCTGTGATTTTCCCCTCCCCATCCCCTTTTTCCCAATCCCCATCCCTTATCACGGTTCGTCGTACTGTATTGATTGACATGCTTTTTCTTTCAGATTGAGTGTTTTGTGTAGCATAGGGGTGTGATGTGTCTAGTTAGTGCGTCGTATCCTCATGCTATGAAAATATGATGTAGAATTCTGTGTGTACTGGGCTGCGGCACTGTACACTGTCTGTTAACTTATTTTTTGTGCTAATAAAAGATATATTCAATCAAAAAAATCTGTTCTTATCAGTTTAATATCTGATACGTCCCCTATCTGGGGACCATATATTAAATGGATTTTTAGAACAGGGAGATGGAAAAAGAGCTTGCTCTGTCCACTCCACGCATTGACCTAGTATTGCAGTATCTCCAGGACCGGTGCACCCCTTCTTTAATGCAGTTTCTAAAATCAGAAAGAATTGAATTCAATGTTTTTTGTTCATTTTGCTTGTTTGTCGGATTCGGGGATGGACTCTTTGGCTTTGCTTTTCTTCTCCTCATTGGATTTTTCATGTTCAAAGTTGCAGAAGCCAGATTACAAGCTCATTTTGGTTCAACTTCAGCAACTGTGCATTGCATTGCCATGTAATGTGATGCAATGCTATCTTTCTAGCTCTCCCTTTTTACTTCCTTTTGGATAAACAGACATATTAGGCAAGCATTTTGGAGCTTTCACCTAAATAACTACAGGTGGTGAGATAAGCTGCACAATATAATTGACCTTTCAGTATATTGTTGCACACACACCATCTATTTAGCAAATGCCCTTGTTATCAACAGCAGCCTTTTAAACTCACCTGAGCTAACAGGTATGTGCGCTGGTTACTCTGCTGCGCTTAAAATTTCTTTTTTGGTTTGCTACAATGCCTTTTCTGAAACGTTGTCTCCTTCTGCTGGAACACTGACTTCTTTCATTTAATGCCTGCAGACTATAAAAGAGAACCCAACCCAAAAAGTTTGGTTGATTAGTCTGTGGCATTCTGTTAAACTGTTGCTTATGGCGGTCTCTGTGAGCTTCTCAGCGACATTCAGCCAGCCAGGTATCCTGCCTGCAGTAGATGGAATGTGGCAATGGAACGCTGGCTGCGCGTGTCATAATAGGCTCTGAGCCTTTATATACCTGTGCACAGCAGCAGCCACCTTCAGTCTGCTGCTGGACAGCCAGCAGCAGCAGCAGCAGGAGAGGTATGTAATCAGGAGCCCTCCTGCTAAGGGTAGACAGCTGCTCGTTCCACCCCACCCCCCGCCTTAATTGGTTCTCCTCCCTTCCAACGGTGTTGAGGCGGGTGGGAACAGCAGGGGGTGAAGGTGCTGTGTTTAAAGAGGTGGAGTTATGCAGATCTAAAACGCGTGGATTGCAGCAGCAGCAAGCCGAAAAGTGCAGGCATGTAAGGGATCTAGAGGTTGACAACATGTCTTCTTAATGGGAGTCCAGGAGCTCATCTCCACAAATGGACTTTTCAGGATCCTTGGGTGGCTCCGTAGTTTGAAACCAATTCTGGTTATCGCTTCTCGGCCTTTTGGCTCAGATCTGTAATGGGTCTAGTCATTTGGCTGTCTGTGCGTTAACTCTTGGCCCTGTGGCATCGCCATTTTATGGCTTAAGCCACTTGCTGCTATAAGGAGTTGGCCAGTAGACACGACTAGCGATAATGGGACGCATTCGATACGCTGGGCCCGGTGAGGCTCGAGTGAAGTTTGGAATCCAGATTGATGTGGAAGAAGGCAAAGAAGGAATCTTTACCCTCAGCTTCGTGGTGAAGGAGATTTTGTTTGGACTCCTTGAAGTGAAGAAGGAAGAAATCTTGTGCCTCCAGCAATTCAAAAGCAAGTATAATCTTGTATTTACTTCTATGGCTGTTTGCAACAATTTCTATGATTGTTTGAAAAAGAATCTGGACAATCAATATTTGGATGGGCTGACTTTTGTCATCTTGTATTGCTCCAAAGAGGTACCTCTGACTGTTTTCATGTACAACCCACATGTGGACTTGGCTTTGATTTATGCCTTTCTAAATAGGCACTGCTATATTACCAAGGTGGCAGTAAAAGTCATGAATGAGGAGGAACTATGGACCGGTAAATATCGTTTCATGGTCAAGTTCCGGGAAAGTCCTGATGAACCAGGGGGTATACATTATCCTCCATCAAATTTTTCCATTGGGAGTGAGCGGGGTTACCTGTTCTTCCCCAATGCGCCCAGGTTTTGTCGTCATTGTAGGAGGTATGGCCATACTCAGGAAGCATGCGACATCAGACAGATTATTTGCAGGAAGTGCAATGAGGTGGGTCATTCTTCCAATAATTGCAAAAATTAAATAGTCTGTAATCTCTGCGGAGAGAAGGGGCATGCCTTCAGAGACTGTATATTCCATCCTGCTTCATATGCAGGGGCAGCGGGAAGGGGAAGGAGAAGAAATGAATCTCCTGCACCCACAGCTCCAACTCCGACTGCTCCAACTCCGACTGCTCCGATATCTACTCTGGCTTTCCTGGATGAGGAGGAGGCTCGGGTTGCTTTTCCAGAACTGGTTCGTGTGAATGTAAGAGGAAATATGGAGCTGGCACCTGAGCCACCGGTGCAGAGGGCCGCGTCTGTGGCTTCAGATGTCAGTGAGTCTGAGACAATAACTGATGATCGTATAGGCATGGAAGTGGCCCCGGTGGAGGATCTGGAGGCTGAAATTCCAGACATGATGGTTACATTGCAGGGGGAAGAGGAGTCTGATCTGACCAGAACACCGCATGTGGCCTGGAGCGATGTCGTTTCTGACCTTGAGGAGGAGGGAGGTCAGGGGGACTTTGACCCCCAGCGGCGGGATTATAGTTCAGATGAAGATGGAGGCGCTTCAGTGAAGAAAAAGAAGAAAACTGAACCATCCTTTTCCCCTTTAAGTGACTGCAGTGTGAGTCCAGCCCGGGTGTACCCTACTGCATCCGATCCCCAAGATGTGTCTTTTTTGGGGGAAGGCACAAACTACGATATCTGCACGTCCAGCGTCCTACCCCCAGAAGGGTTAGGATGATGTACAGGTGGGCATGTTGTCGTGACCTGCCACATCAAATTAATAGATGGGTGCCCAAGTTGCTCTCAGCATCTTGTCGCTAAATGTTAGGCTGATTAAATCTGAGTCGAGAAGAGTGGCAATTTTGGACTACTTGAGCAACTTGGATGCGGACGTATACTGTGTCCAGGAGTGTGGGATCTCCGATCCCTTAAGTGAAAATGCATGGCCTTTAGGTCAAAGTGTGTGGTCTGGTTCTGTATGTAATAAAAATTGTGGGGTAGGTGTTTTGGTGAAGGGTTATAGTGTTAAGATAGAAAGTTACATGGTGGTGGAGGCGGGGAGGTGTGTAATATGTAAGTTAAATTGTAGGGGGTGGAGGGTTAGGGTGGTAAATATGTATGCACCAATAGATAAAGGGGAGAGGCTGGAAATTTTTGAGAAATTATGTTTTTTTTTATCTGGCAAAATGCCAATAATTTTTGTTGGAGATTTCAATTGTGTGACGGAGGGGGATAAGATGGATGTTACAGGTAAAAGACTCAAGAGTCTTGTGGCGGATTTTTCCTTACAGGATGCTGCGGAAGTTTTTTTAGGTAATCCACCTCCTGCGACCTATAAGGCCGACAGGGGAGGCATAGAGTCTAGAATAGACCGTATCTTCTTTTCTTCACAAAATGTTATTTGTAGGAATTTCCAGCAGGAAGATGTTCCCTTCTCTGACCATGTGTGTTTGAGGGCACGTCTAGAAGGTAAGATTTCCTTTGTATATGGTGGTGGCGTGTGGAAACTTAATGTGCGTTTGCTGGAAGATAATAGGATCATGCGTGATTTTAGGCGAATGTATGTTAGGTGGAGGGATAAAAAAAGTGATTTCAGGAATGTGCTTGAGTGGTGGGACTGGATGAAGAGTGAGATTGTTTTTTTCTTTAGAAAAAGGGGCAGGAGGAAAGCAGCAATGAATAGAGCAAAATTTAATGATTTAAGCTCTAGACTGGAGTGGCTGAGGAAGTTAAGGATGATTGGAGTGGATGTGGATGTTTTGATGTGTCAAGTGAAAGAAGAGATTAAGAAATATATTGAGGGTAAAGGGAAAGAAATTATTTACCGTTCTAAGATTGAACATTTGGAGAAAAATGAGAAATGCACAAGGTTTTTTTTCAAAAAAGTTTTTGGGAAGAAAGTAGATATGGATGAGGTGGTGAATGGTGATGGGGTGTGTGTGAGTGGGAAGGATGTGATGCAGGAGGTGGTGTTGTTTTATAAGGAGTTGTATGGGGAAAAATGGGTTGATGATAGGATGTTGACTGATGCTTTGGGGTGTTTAGAAGGTTGTTTGGGTGAGGATGAACGTGAAATATTGGATGATGTAATTGTGTTGGATGAAGTTAAAAAAGTGGTGATGTCTGCGAGTAAGAATAAAACACCTGGGAAGGATGGACTGCCCGTGGAGTTATATGTTAAGGAATGGGACACGATGGGAAATGACTTATTGGAGGTGTGCCAGTATATGTTCACGGAGAATATGTTGAGTGAATCTATGAGAGATGGGGTGGTGGTTTTGGTTCATAAGAAAGGTGATAAAAAGGATTTGGGGAATTGGAGGCCAATCACCCTTTTGAATGCAGACTATAAGGTGTTTAGTAAATTGTTGGCTAGCCGGATGCGGGAAGTGATTGGCGGTGTGGTGGATGAAGATCAAGTGTGTGCAGTGCCTGGGAGAAGTATGACTGAAAATTTGATGTTGTTGCGTGATGTGATTGGGGATTGTATGAGTCGTAAGCAGAAATGTTTGTTGTTTTCGGTTGATTTTGAAAAAGCTTTTGACCGTGTGTCACATAGCTTTATGTTTAAGGTTTTGTCTAAGATGGGTTATTCCAGGAATTTTGTAAACTGTGTTAGGAGTTTGTATTGTAATGTTTCAAGTGAATTTTTGGTGAATGGGTGGTTGAGTGAGAAAGTGAGAATTAAATCAGGAGTGCGTCAGGGGTGCCCTATGTCCCCTTTTTTGTTTATTAGTGTGATTGAAGTGTTGATGTGTATGGTTAGGAAGGATAAGGTTATGAGAGGTGTGATTATTCCTAGGAGTAATGGAAAGGATGTGAGAATTCTAGGTTACATGGATGATGTAGTGATTGTGAGTGGGAATATGGCTGCGATAAGTAGGGCAAGGTTGATATTAAGTTTGTTTTGTAGTGTCTCAGCTTTTAAGGTCAATTGGACTAAGAGTTCCTTTAAATGTTTTGGTGAGAGGAATGTACGGATGGATGGTGTGAGGTGTGAGGATGGTGCAATAAAGGTGCTTGGGATTAAGTTTAATGATGATTTGAAAGGAAATGAGAGTTGGGAAGATTGTGGGGTGAGAGTGGTGCGCAAGTTGAATTTTTGGCGAATGAGAGAACTAACTCTGACTGGGAAAGTTCTGATTATTAAGGCGGTTATTTTGCCTATTTTGTTGTTTGTTGCGAATGTATATCCTGCTGCTTTTAAGAAAATTAGGAAAACTGAGAAATTCATCTTTAATTTTCTTTGGGGAAGTCGCATGGAGAAATTGAAACGGGAATATGTCTATAAGTTATGTGTAAATGGTGGTTTGGATTTTCCAAATATTGATTTCTTTTTAGGGATTAGTTACGTGAAAATGGTGGTGGTGGTTCTAGGGAAAAGTAATAAGTGTGCTTATATGATGAAGTATTCGGCTGGATGGATGCTTTATGGCTTAAAGTGGGTCAAAAGGGATGCTAGAGTGCCTGTTGCTTTTAAGTGTCCTGTATGGTATGGTTGTGTTGAGAAATTTGTAAGGAAGTATGATTTGTTGTCCGTTAACATGAGTGATTTTAGGCAAAAGAAGAAAGTCATTAGGATGGTGCGTGAGCGTGAGGTGGTATGTAATATCAATGGGTTGAGAGGGGAGGAAGTAACCGAGATGTGGAGAAAATTAAGTATAGATGGTGTGACTAACAGACAGAGAGATATCGCTTGGATGATATTGCATGACATTTTGCCTGTTAGAGATGTGCAAAAGAAGAAGGATTTAGTTAAATCTGAGGTATGCCCGAGGGATGGATGTGGTTTGAGAGAGCATGTTAGACATATGGTATGGGATTGTGATTTTGCATATGATGTATGGAAGGGTATAGGGGGACTTTGCAAGGAATTGGTGGGTGTAAAGTATGTTAATTGGAAACTTGCTATGTTTGGGATGGGTGCATGTAGTAGAATTAAGGATAGGATTTTATGGTTGTTGGTGGTGTGTGTAATTGAAAGTTTGTGGGATGCGAGGAATTTGTTAGTTTTTAAAAGGAAGAAAATGTCAGTTAATGAATGTTTGAGATTGATTCTGTCACGTATGTATGTAATATACCTCTGGGATCAGGAACGTGGAAGTATTATAGATGCTGAAGGGATCTGGAAGTTTAAAAAGTGGAGGTTTTTGGTAAAGTTTAATTAGTAGTGTATAATGTACCTGATGATAAGGTTTGGTTTTATTTTTGATTATATACCAAGTGTGATGAAAGGCTAAGTGTCAATGAAAGGCTTTTGTAAGTCGATTTGATTGAGCTTATGCTCCGGCCTATCTGATTTGGTTAAAAAAAAAAAAAAAATCTGTTCTTATCAGTTTAATATCTGATACGTCCCCTATCTGGGGACCATATATTAAATGGATTTTTAGAACAGGGAGATGGAAAAAGAGCTTGCTCTGTCCACTCCACGCATTGACCTGGTATTGCAGTATCTCCAGGACCGGTGCACCCCTTCTTTAATGCAGTTTCTAAAATCAGAAAGAATTGAATTCAATGTTTTTTGTTCATTTTGCTTGTTTGTCGGATTTGGGGATGGACTCTTTGGCTTTGCTTTTCTTCTCCTCATTGGATTTTTCATGTTCAAAGTTGCAGAAGCCAGATTACAAGCTCATTTTGGTTCAACTTCAGCAACTGTGCATTGCATTGCCATGTAATGTGATGCAATGCTATCTTTCTAGCTCTCCCTTTTTACTTCCTTTTGGATAAACAGACATATTAGGCAAGCATTTTGGAGCTTTCACCTAAATAACTACAGGTGGTGAGATAAGCTGCACAATATAATTGACCTTTCAGTATATTGTTGCACACACACCATCTATTTAGCAAATGCCCTTGTTATCAACAGCAGCCTTTTAAACTCACCTGAGCTAACAGGTATGTGCGCTGGTTACTCTGCTGCGCTTAAAATTTCTTTTTTGGTTTGCTACAATGCCTTTTCTGAAACGTTGTCTCCTTCTGCTGGAACACTGACTTCTTTCATTTAATGCCTGCAGACTATAAAAGAGAACCCAACCCAAAAAGTTTGGTTGATTAGTCTGTGGCATTCTGTTAAACTGTTGCTTATGGCGGTCTCTGTGAGCTTCTCAGCGACATTCAGCCAGCCAGGTATCCTGCCTGCAGTAGATGGAATGTGGCAATGGAACGCTGGCTGCGCGTGTCATAATAGGCTCTGAGCCTTTATATACCTGTGCACAGCAGCAGCCACCTTCAGTCTGCTGCTGGACAGCCAGCAGCAGCAGCAGCAGGAGAGGTATGTAATCAGGAGCCCTCCTGCTAAGGGTAGACAGCTGCTCGTTCCACCCCACCCCCCGCCTTAATTGGTTCTCCTCCCTTCCAACGGTGTTGAGGCGGGTGGGAACAGCAGGGGGTGAAGGTGCTGTGTTTAAAGAGGTGGAGTTATGCAGATCTAAAACGCGTGGATTGCAGCAGCAGCAAGCCGAAAAGTGCAGGCATGTAAGGGATCTAGAGGTTGACAACATGTCTTCTTAACGGGAGTCCAGGAGCTCATCTCCACAAATGGACTTTTCAGGATCCTTGGGTGGCTCCGTAGTTTGAAACCAATTCTGGTTATCGCTTCTCGGCCTTTTGGCTAAGATCAAGTGTAGTATCTGTTCTTATCAACTGGAGGGACTCAAGCCCGACTTGTGGAAGCCCAAAACTATCCACAAGCTAATCAGAGCCAAGGATGACGTGGAGAACATCACAGGACTTCACCAGGACACGCTGGAGACTGTGTGGACAAATGTGTCATCTGACAGGCTGACCAACGGGCACAAGGACTTGTCGTGGATGGCGATTCAGGGCGGACTGCCCGTCCGGTCATTCTTGCATGCCCGGAATCTGTGCAAGACCCGGTACTGCCCAAGGTGCCCCTTCGTGGAGGAAACATCTTTGCACACTTTTTGGGACTGCGGATTTGCACAGCGCCTATTGACTGCACTTGAGGACGACCTGAGGAACTCTGTCCCCAGGGCGAGCCTATCGCACCATTCTGTGCTTTACGGACTCTTCCCTGGGGTTCATACCGTCGGAGCCATCCAGGAGGCTTGGCGCCTTATGAACTGCTTCAAGGATGCCGTTTGGGTCGCCAGGAACCGGCTCATCTTGAGGAGGGAGAGGATGTCCATCCAGGACTGCCGCAGGCTGATCCACAGCCTGCTCAGAGACTATTCCATCATGGACGGTCCGGAGGACGAGGACGAGGACTAAACCCCTCCTCCCCCTCTCCCCTTATGTGTCTTGTCTTTCAATAAAGCTTCGGGCCTGTGATTTTCCCCTCCCCATCCCCTTTTTCCCAATCCCCATCCCTTATCACGGTTCGTCGTACTGTATTGATTGACATGCTTTTTCTTTCAGATTGAGTGTTTTGTGTAGCATAGGGGTGTGATGTGTCTAGTTAGTGCGTCGTATCCTCATGCTATGTAAATATGATGTAGAATTCTGTGTGTACTGGGCTGCGGCACTGTACACTGTCTGTTAACTTATTTTTTGTGCTAATAAAAGATATATTCAATCAAAAAAATCTGTTCTTATCAGTTTAATATCTGATACGTCCCCTATCTGGGGACCATATATTAAATGGATTTTTAGAACAGGGAGATGGAAAAAGAGCTTGCTCTGTCCACTCCACGCATTGACCTGGTATTGCAGTATCTCCAGGACCGGTGCACCCCTTCTTTAATGCAGTTTCTAAAATCAGAAAGAATTGAATTCAATGTTTTTTGTTCATTTTGCTTGTTTGTCGGATTTGGGGATGGACTCTTTGGCTTTGCTTTTCTTCTCCTCATTGGATTTTTCATGTTCAAAGTTGCAGAAGCCAGATTACAAGCTCATTTTGGTTCAACTTCAGCAACTGTGCATTGCATTGCCATGTAATGTGATGCAATGCTATCTTTCTAGCTCTCCCTTTTTACTTCCTTTTGGATAAACAGACATATTAGGCAAGCATTTTGGAGCTTTCACCTAAATAACTACAGGTGGTGAGATAAGCTGCACAATATAATTGACCTTTCAGTATATTGTTGCACACACACCATCTATTTAGCAAATGCCCTTGTTATCAACAGCAGCCTTTTAAACTCACCTGAGCTAACAGGTATGTGCGCTGGTTACTCTGCTGCGCTTAAAATTTCTTTTTTGGTTTGCTACAATGCCTTTTCTGAAACGTTGTCTCCTTCTGCTGGAACACTGACTTCTTTCATTTAATGCCTGCAGACTATAAAAGAGAACCCAACCCAAAAAGTTTGGTTGATTAGTCTGTGGCATTCTGTTAAACTGTTGCTTATGGCGGTCTCTGTGAGCTTCTCAGCGACATTCAGCCAGCCAGGTATCCTGCCTGCAGTAGATGGAATGTGGCAATGGAACGCTGGCTGCGCGTGTCATAATAGGCTCTGAGCCTTTATATACCTGTGCACAGCAGCAGCCACCTTCAGTCTGCTGCTGGACAGCCAGCAGCAGCAGCAGCAGGAGAGGTATGTAATCAGGAGCCCTCCTGCTAAGGGTAGACAGCTGCTCGTTCCACCCCACCCCCCGCCTTAATTGGTTCTCCTCCCTTCCAACGGTGTTGAGGCGGGTGGGAACAGCAGGGGGTGAAGGTGCTGTGTTTAAAGAGGTGGAGTTATGCAGATCTAAAACGCGTGGATTGCAGCAGCAGCAAGCCGAAAAGTGCAGGCATGTAAGGGATCTAGAGGTTGACAACATGTCTTCTTAACGGGAGTCCAGGAGCTCATCTCCACAAATGGACTTTTCAGGATCCTTGGGTGGCTCCGTAGTTTGAAACCAATTCTGGTTATCGCTTCTCGGCCTTTTGGCTAAGATCAAGTGTAGTATCTGTTCTTATCAACTGGAGGGACTCAAGCCCGACTTGTGGAAGCCCAAAACTATCCACAAGCTAATCAGAGCCAAGGATGACGTGGAGAACATCACAGGACTTCACCAGGACACGCTGGAGACTGTGTGGACAAATGTGTCGTCTGACAGGCTGACCAACGGGCACAAGGACTTGTCGTGGATGGCGATTCAGGGCGGACTGCCCGTCCGGTCATTCTTGCATGCCCGGAACCTGTGCAAGACCCGGTACTGCCCAAGGTGCCCCTTCGTGGAGGAAACATCTTTGCACACTTTTTGGGACTGCGGATTTGCACAGCGCCTATTGACTGCACTTGAGGACGACCTGAGGAACTCTGTCCCCAGGGCGAGCCTATCGCACCATTCTGTGCTTTACGGACTCTTCCCTGGGGTTCATACCGTCGGAGCCATCCAGGAGGCTTGGCGCCTTATGAACTGCTTCAAGGATGCCGTTTGGGTCGCCAGGAACCGGCTCATCTTGAGGAGGGAGAGGATGTCCATCCAGGACTGCCGCAGGCTGATCCACAGCCTGCTCAGAGACTATTCCATCATGGACGGTCCGGAGGACGAGGACGAGGACTAAACCCCTCCTCCCCCTCTCCCCTTATGTGTCTTGTCTTTCAATAAAGCTTCGGGCCTGTGATTTTCCCCTCCCCATCCCCTTTTTCCCAATCCCCATCCCTTATCACGGTTCGTCGTACTGTATTGATTGACATGCTTTTTCTTTCAGATTGAGTGTTTTGTGTAGCATAGGGGTGTGATGTGTCTAGTTAGTGCGTCGTATCCTCATGCTATGTAAATATGATGTAGAATTCTGTGTGTACTGGGCTGCGGCACTGTACACTGTCTGTTAACTTATTTTTTGTGCTAATAAAAGATATATTCAATCAAAAAAATCTGTTCTTATCAGTTTAATATCTGATACGTCCCCTATCTGGGGACCATATATTAAATGGATTTTTAGAACAGGGAGATGGAAAAAGAGCTTGCTCTGTCCACTCCACGCATTGACCTGGTATTGCAGTATCTCCAGGACCGGTGCACCCCTTCTTTAATGCAGTTTCTAAAATCAGAAAGAATTGAATTCAATGTTTTTTGTTCATTTTGCTTGTTTGTCGGATTTGGGGATGGACTCTTTGGCTTTGCTTTTCTTCTCCTCATTGGATTTTTCATGTTCAAAGTTGCAGAAGCCAGATTACAAGCTCATTTTGGTTCAACTTCAGCAACTGTGCATTGCATTGCCATGTAATGTGATGCAATGCTATCTTTCTAGCTCTCCCTTTTTACTTCCTTTTGGATAAACAGACATATTAGGCAAGCATTTTGGAGCTTTCACCTAAATAACTACAGGTGGTGAGATAAGCTGCACAATATAATTGACCTTTCAGTATATTGTTGCACACACACCATCTATTTAGCAAATGCCCTTGTTATCAACAGCAGCCTTTTAAACTCACCTGAGCTAACAGGTATGTGCGCTGGTTACTCTGCTGCGCTTAAAATTTCTTTTTTGGTTTGCTACAATGCCTTTTCTGAAACGTTGTCTCCTTCTGCTGGAACACTGACTTCTTTCATTTAATGCCTGCAGACTATAAAAGAGAACCCAACCCAAAAAGTTTGGTTGATTAGTCTGTGGCATTCTGTTAAACTGTTGCTTATGGCGGTCTCTGTGAGCTTCTCAGCGACATTCAGCCAGCCAGGTATCCTGCCTGCAGTAGATGGAATGTGGCAATGGAACGCTGGCTGCGCGTGTCATAATAGGCTCTGAGCCTTTATATACCTGTGCACAGCAGCAGCCACCTTCAGTCTGCTGCTGGACAGCCAGCAGCAGCAGCAGCAGGAGAGGTATGTAATCAGGAGCCCTCCTGCTAAGGGTAGACAGCTGCTCGTTCCACCCCACCCCCCGCCTTAATTGGTTCTCCTCCCTTCCAAGGGTGTTGAGGCGGGTGGGAACAGCAGGGGGTGAAGGTGCTGTGTTTAAAGAGGTGGAGTTATGCAGATCTAAAACGCGTGGATTGCAGCAGCAGCAAGCCGAAAAGTGCAGGCATGTAAGGGATCTACAGGTTGACAACATGTCTTCTTAACGGGAGTCCAGGAGCTCATCTCCACAAATGGACTTTTCAGGATCCTTGGGTGGCTCCGTAGTTTGAAACCAATTCTGGTTATCGCTTCTCGGCCTTTTGGCTAAGATCAAGTGTAGTATCTGTTCTTATCAGTTTAATATCTGATACGTCCCCTATCTGGGGACCATATATTAAATGGATTTTTAGAACAGGGAGATGGAAAAAGAGCTTGCTCTGTCCACTCCACGCATTGACCTGGTATTGCAGTATCTCCAGGACCGGTGCACCCCTTCTTTAATGCAGTTTCTAAAATCAGAAAGAATTGAATTCAATGTTTTTTGTTCATTTTGCTTGTTTGTCGGATTTGGGGATGGACTCTTTGGCTTTGCTTTTCTTCTCCTCATTGGATTTTTCATGTTCAAAGTTGCAGAAGCCAGATTACAAGCTCATTTTGGTTCAACTTCAGCAACTGTGCATTGCATTGCCATGTAATGTGATGCAATGCTATCTTTCTAGCTCTCCCTTTTTACTTCCTTTTGGATAAACAGACATATTAGGCAAGCATTTTGGAGCTTTCACCTAAATAACTACAGGTGGTGAGATAAGCTGCACAATATAATTGACCTTTCAGTATATTGTTGCACACACACCATCTATTTAGCAAATGCCCTTGTTATCAACAGCAGCCTTTTAAACTCACCTGAGCTAACAGGTATGTGCGCTGGTTACTCTGCTGCGCTTAAAATTTCTTTTTTGGTTTGCTACAATGCCTTTTCTGAAACGTTGTCTCCTTCTGCTGGAACACTGACTTCTTTCATTTAATGCCTGCAGACTATAAAAGAGAACCCAACCCAAAAAGTTTGGTTGATTAGTCTGTGGCATTCTGTTAAACTGTTGCTTATGGCGGTCTCTGTGAGCTTCTCAGCGACATTCAGCCAGCCAGGTATCCTGCCTGCAGTAGATGGAATGTGGCAATGGAACGCTGGCTGCGCGTGTCATAATAGGCTCTGAGCCTTTATATACCTGTGCACAGCAGCAGCCACCTTCAGTCTGCTGCTGGACAGCCAGCAGCAGCAGCAGCAGTAGAGGTATGTAATCAGGAGCCCTCCTGCTAAGGGTAGACAGCTGCTCGTTCCACCCCACCCCCCGCCTTAATTGGTTCTCCTCCCTTCCAAGGGTGTTGAGGCGGGTGGGAACAGCAGGGGGTGAAGGTGCTGTGTTTAAAGAGGTGGAGTTATGCAGATCTAAAACGCGTGGATTGCAGCAGCAGCAAGCCGAAAAGTGCAGGCATGTAAGGGATCTAGAGGTTGACAACATGTCTTCTTAACGGGAGTCCAGGAGCTCATCTCCACAAATGGACTTTTCAGGATCCTTGGGTGGCTCCGTAGTTTGAAACCAATTCTGGTTATCGCTTCTCGGCCTTTTGGCTAAGATCAAGTGTAGTATCTGTTCTTATCAGTTTAATATCTGATACGTCCCCTATCTGGGGACCATATATTAAATGGATTTTTAGAACAGGGAGATGGAAAAAGAGCTTGCTCTGTCCACTCCACGCATTGACCTGGTATTGCAGTATCTCCAGGACCGGTGCAACCCTTCTTTAATGCAGTTTCTAAAATCAGAAAGAATTGAATTCAATGTTTTTTGTTCATTTTGCTTGTTTGTCGGATTTGGGGATGGACTCTTTGGCTTTGCTTTTCTTCTCCTCATTGGATTTTTCATGTTCAAAGTTGCAGAAGCCAGATTACAAGCTCATTTTGGTTCAACTTCAGCAACTGTGCATTGCATTGCCATGTAATGTGATGCAATGCTATCTTTCTAGCTCTCCCTTTTTACTTCCTTTTGGATAAACAGACATATTAGGCAAGCATTTTGGAGCTTTCACCTAAATAACTACAGGTGGTGAGATAAGCTGCACAATATAATTGACCTTTCAGTATATTGTTGCACACACACCATCTATTTAGCAAATGCCCTTGTTATCAACAGCAGCCTTTTAAACTCACCTGAGCTAACAGGTATGTGCGCTGGTTACTCTGCTGCGCTTAAAATTTCTTTTTTGGTTTGCTACAATGCCTTTTCTGAAACGTTGTCTCCTTCTGCTGGAACACTGACTTCTTTCATTTAATGCCTGCAGACTATAAAAGAGAACCCAACCCAAAAAGTTTGGTTGATTAGTCTGTGGCATTCTGTTAAACTGTTGCTTATGGCGGTCTCTGTGAGCTTCTCAGCGACATTCAGCCAGCCAGGTATCCTGCCTGCAGTAGATGGAATGTGGCAATGGAACGCTGGCTGCGCGTGTCATAATAGGCTCTGAGCCTTTATATACCTGTGCACAGCAGCAGCCACCTTCAGTCTGCTGCTGGACAGCCAGCAGCAGCAGCAGCAGGAGAGGTATGTAATCAGGAGCCCTCCTGCTAAGGGTAGACAGCTGCTCGTTCCACCCCACCCCCCGCCTTAATTGGTTCTCCTCCCTTCCAACGGTGTTGAGGCGGGTGGGAACAGCAGGGGGTGAAGGTGCTGTGTTTAAAGAGGTGGAGTTATGCAGATCTAAAACGCGTGGATTGCAGCAGCAGCAAGCCGAAAAGTGCAGGCATGTAAGGGATCTAGAGGTTGACAACATGTCTTCTTAACGGGAGTCCAGGAGCTCATCTCCACAAATGGACTTTTCAGGATCCTTGGGTGGCTCCGTAGTTTGAAACCAATTCTGGTTATCGCTTCTCGGCCTTTTGGCTAAGATCAAGTGTAGTATCTGTTCTTATCAGTTTAATATCTGATACGTCCCCTATCTGGGGACCATATATTAAATGGATTTTTAGAACAGGGAGATGGAAAAAGAGCTTGCTCTGTCCACTCCACGCATTGACCTGGTATTGCAGTATCTCCAGGACCGGTGCACCCCTTCTTTAATGCAGTTTCTAAAATCAGAAAGAATTGAATTCAATGTTTTTTGTTCATTTTGCTTGTTTGTCGGATTTGGGGATGGACTCTTTAGCTTTGCTTTTCTTCTCCTCATTGGATTTTTCATGTTCAAAGTTGCAGAAGCCAGATTACAAGCTCATTTTGGTTCAACTTCAGCAACTGTGCATTGCATTGCCATGTAATGTGATGCAATGCTATCTTTCTAGCTCTCCCTTTTTACTTCCTTTTGGATAAACAGACATATTAGGCAAGCATTTTGGAGCTTTCACCTAAATAACTACAGGTGGTGAGATAAGCTGCACAATATAATTGACCTTTCAGTATATTGTTGCACACACACCATCTATTTAGCAAATGCCCTTGTTATCAACAGCAGCCTTTTAAACTCACCTGAGCTAACAGGTATGTGCGCTGGTTACTCTGCTGCGCTTAAAATTTCTTTTTTGGTTTGCTACAATGCCTTTTCTGAAACGTTGTCTCCTTCTGCTGGAACACTGACTTCTTTCATTTAATGCCTGCAGACTATAAAAGAGAACCCAACCCAAAAAGTTTGGTTGATTAGTCTGTGGCATTCTGTTAAACTGTTGCTTATGGCGGTCTCTGTGAGCTTCTCAGCGACATTCAGCCAGCCAGGTATCCTGCCTGCAGTAGATGGAATGTGGCAATGGAACGCTGGCTGCGTGTGTCATAATAGGCTCTGAGCCTTTATATACCTGTGCACAGCAGCAGCCACCTTCAGTTTGCTGCTGGACAGCCAGCAGCAGCAGCAGCAGGAGAGGTATGTAATCAGGAGCCCTCCTGCTAAGGGTAGACAGCTGCTCGTTCCACCACACCCCCCGCCTTAATTGGTTCTCCTCCCTTCCAACGGTGTTGAGGCGGGTGGGAACAGCAGGGGGTGAAGGTGCTGTGTTTAAAGAGGTGGAGTTATGCAGATCTAAAACGCGTGGATTGCAGCAGCAGCAAGCCAAAAAGTGCAGGCATGTAAGGGATCTAGAGGTTGACAACATGTCTTCTTAACGGGAGTCCAGGAGCTCATCTCCACAAATGGACTTTTCAGGATCCTTGGGTGGCTCCGTAGTTTGAAACCAATTCTGGTTATCGCTTCTCGGCCTTTTGGCTAAGATCAAGTGTAGTATCTGTTCTTATCAGTTTAATATCTGATACGTCCCCTATCTGGGGACCATATATTAAATGGATTTTTAGAACAGGGAGATGGAAAAAGAGCTTGCTCTGTCCACTCCACGCATTGACCTGGTATTGCAGTATCTCCAGGACCGGTGCACCCCTTCTTTAATGCAGTTTCTAAAATCAGAAAGAATTGAATTCAATGTTTTTTGTTCATTTTGCTTGTTTGTCGGATTTGGGGATGGACTCTTTGGCTTTGCTTTTCTTCTCCTCATTGGATTTTTCATGTTCAAAGTTGCAGAAGCCAGATTACAAGCTCATTTTGGTTCAACTTCAGCAACTGTGCATTGCATTGCCATGTAATGTGATGCAATGCTATCTTTCTAGCTCTCCCTTTTTACTTCCTTTTGAATAAACAGACATATTAGGCAAGCATTTTGGAGCTTTCACCTAAATAACTACAGGTGGTGAGATAAGCTGCACAATATAATTGACCTTTCAGTATATTGTTGCACACACACCATCTATTTAGCAAATGCCCTTGTTATCAACAGCAGCCTTTTAAACTCACCTGAGCTAACGGGTATGTGCGCTGGTTACTCTGCTGCACTTAAAATTTCTTTTTTGGTTTGCTACAATGCCTTTTCTGAAACGTTGTCTCCTTCTGCTGGAACACTGACTTCTTTCATTTAATGCCTGCAGACTATAAAAGAGAACCCAACCCAAAATGTTTGGTTGATTAGTCTGTGGCATTCTGTTAAACTGTTGCTTATGGCGGTCTCTGTGAGCTTCTCAGCGACATTCAGCCAGCCAGGTATCCTGCCTGCAGTAGATGGAATGTGGCAATGGAACGCTGGCTGCGCGTGTCATAATAGGCTCTGAGCCTTTATATACCTGTGCACAGCAGCAGCCACCTTCAGTCTGCTGCTGGACAGCCAGCAGCAGCAGCAGCAGGAGAGGTATGTAATCAGGAGCCCTCCTGCTAAGGGTAGACAGCTGCTCGTTCCACCCCACCCCCCGCCTTAATTGGTTCTCCTCCCTTCCAACGGTGTTGAGGCGGGTGGGAACAGCAGGGGGTGAAGGTGCTGTGTTTAAAGAGGTGGAGTTATGCAGATCTAAAATGCGTGGATTGCAGCAGCAGCAAGCCGAAAAGTGCAGGCATGTAAGGGATCTACAGGTTGACAACATGTCTTCTTAACGGGAGTCCAGGAGCTCATCTCCACAAATGGACTTTTCAGGATCCTTGGGTGGCTCCGTAGTTTGAAACCAATTCTGGTTATCGCTTCTCGGCCTTTTGGCTAAGATCAAGTGTAGTATCTGTTCTTATCAGTTTAATATCTGATACGTCCCCTGTCTGGGGACCATATATTAAATGGATTTTTAGAACAGGGAGATGGAAAAAGAGCTTGCTCTGTCCACTCCACGCATTGACCTAGTATTGCAGTATCTCCAGGACCGGTGCACCCCTTCTTTAATGCAGTTTCTAAAATCAGAAAGAATTGAATTCAATGTTTTTTGTTCATTTTGCTTGTTTGTCGGATTTGGGGATGGACTCTTTGGCTTTGCTTTTCTTCTCCTCATTGGATTTTTCATGTTCAAAGTTGCAGAAGCCAGATTACAAGCTCATTTTGGTTCAACTTCAGCAACTGTGCATTGCATTGCCATGTAATGTGATGCAATGCTATCTTTCTGGCTCTCCCTTTTTACTTACTTTTGGATAAACAGACATATTAGGCAAGCATTTTGGAGCTTTCACCTAAATAACTACAGGTGGTGAGATAAGCTGCACAATATAATTGACCTTTCAGTATATTGTTGCACACACACCATCTATTTAGCAAATGCCCTTGTTATCAACAGCAGCCTTTTAAACTCACCTGAGCTAACAGGTATGTGCGCTGGTTACTCTGCTGCGCTTAAAATTTCTTTTTTGGTTTGCTACAATGCCTTTTCTGAAACGTTGTCTCCTTCTGCTGGAACACTGACTTCTTTCATTTAATGCCTGCAGACTATAAAAGAGAACCCAACCCAAAAAGTTTGGTTGATTAGTCTGTGGCATTCTGTTAAACTGTTGCTTATGGCGGTCTCTGTGAGCTTCTCAGCGACATTCAGCCAGCCAGGTATCCTGCCTGCAGTAGATGGAATGTGGCAATGGAACGCTGGCTGCGCGTGTCATAATAGGCTCTGAGCCTTTATATACCTGTGCACAGCAGCAGCCACCTTCAGTCTGCTGCTGGACAGCCAGCAGCAGCAGCAGCAGGAGAGGTATGTAATCAGGAGCCCTCCTGCTAAGGGTAGACAGCTGCTCGTTCCACCCCACCCCCCGCCTTAATTGGTTCTCCTCCCTTCCAACGGTGTTGAGGCGGGTGGGAACAGCAGGGGGTGAAGGTGCTGTGTTTAAAGAGGTGGAGTTATGCAGATCTAAAACGCGTGGATTGCAGCAGCAGCAAGCCGAAAAGTGCAGGCATGTAAGGGATCTAGAGGTTGACAACATGTCTTCTTAACGGGAGTCCAGGAGCTCATCTCCACAAATGGACTTTTCAGGATCCTTGGGTGGCTCCATAGTTTGAAACCAATTCTGGTTATCGCTTCTCGGCCTTTTGGCTAAGATCAAGTGTAGTATCTGTTCTTATCAGTTTAATATCTGATACGTCCCCTATCTGGGGACCATATATTAAATGGATTTTTAGAACAGGGAGATGGAAAAAGAGCTTGCTCTGTCCACTCCACGCATTGACCTGGTATTGCAGTATCTCCAGGACCGGTGCACCCCTTCTTTAATGCAGTTTCTAAAATCAGAAAGAATTGAATTCAATGTTTTTTGTTCATTTTGCTTGTTTGTCGGATTTGGGGATGGACTCTTTGGCTTTGCTTTTCTTCTCCTCATTGGATTTTTCATGTTCAAAGTTGCAGAAGCCAGATTACAAGCTCATTTTGGTTCAACTTCAGCAACTGTGCATTGCATTGCCATGTAATGTGATGCAATGCTATCTTTCTAGCTCTCCCTTTTTACTTCCTTTTGGATAAACAGACATATTAGGCAAGCATTTTGGAGCTTTCACCTAAATAACTACAGGTGGTGAGATAAGCTGCACAATATAATTGACCTTTCAGTATATTGTTGCACACACACCATCTATTTAGCAAATGCCCTTGTTATCAACAGCAGCCTTTTAAACTCACCTGAGCTAACAGGTATGTGCGCTGGTTACTCTGCTGCGCTTAAAATTTCTTTTTTGGTTTGCTACAATGCCTTTTCTGAAACGTTGTCTCCTTCTGCTGGAACACTGACTTCTTTCATTTAATGCCTGCAGACTATAAAAGAGAACCCAACCCAAAAAGTTTGGTTGATTAGTCTGTGGCATTCTGTTAAACTGTTGCTTATGGCGGTCTCTGTGAGCTTCTCAGCGACATTCAGCCAGCCAGGTATCCTGCCTGCAGTAGATGGAATGTGGCAATGGAATGCTGGCTGCGCGTGTCATAATAGGCTCTGAGCCTTTATATACCTGTGCACAGCAGCAGCCACCTTCAGTCTGCTGCTGGACAGCCAGCAGCAGCAGCAGCAGGAGAGGTATGTAATCAGGAGCCCTCCTGCTAAGGGTAGACAGCTGCTCGTTCCACCCCACCCCCCGCCTTAATTGGTTCTCCTCCCTTCCAACGGTGTTGAGGCGGGTGGGAACAGCAGGGGGTGAAGGTGCTGTGTTTAAAGAGGTGGAGTTATGCAGATCTAAAACTCGTGGATTGCAGCAGCAGCAAGCCGAAAAGTGCAGGCATGTAAGGGATCTAGAGGTTGACAACATGTCTTCTTAACGGGAGTCCAGGAGCTCATCTCCACAAATGGACTTTTCAGGATCCTTGGGTGGCTCCGTAGTTTGAAACCAATTCTGGTTATCGCTTCTCGGCCTTTTGGCTGCGATCGTATGACTGTACCTTGATTGGTGCGAGTCTCCTGGAGGAATCCGGACCCTTTTGTGGAGGATTTTCTGCTTTTTCCTGTGGTATTCCATACCGACAGAATCCAAGATGTCTTTTGTGAAGAACACCATCCGTTTGTCCGTGGATCCATCTGACCAGAACAAGAACAACGTGGTTTTCATTGTCCAAGACATCGTTGAAGGCAAAGCTGGAGCAAGACGTTCTGGGATCTTCAGTGTCAACGAATTTTCACGTCAAGGTAATTATGACGTTACCTTTATGGACCAGGATGTTTGCCTTAATGTCTTTGAGTGGCTCCGTGGTCACTCTAGTGACCCCTGCTTGGAAGGAGTTAGATGGGAACCTTTGTTTGGTCTGCAAGAAAAGGAGGTGACTGTGACTGTCTATAACCCTTTTACAGACCCTGAGCTGCTGGAGTGCTTCCTCTCTCGCTACTGTGAATATGTGCGGAAGGGAGTGAAGCAAGTCAATTGTCTAGGAATCTTTAACTGTCAGTATAAATTCCGTGTGAAATTGAAAAGGGATCCTGACAGTGTGGGGGGCTTTAGACACCCTCCATCAAATTTTTCCGTTGCAGGCCATAGAGGTTTCCTCTTTTACCCAGGCCAGCCCATGTTTTGCCGTAGATGCTTTTCTTTCGGACATACCATGGTAACATGCCTTAAAGGGCAGTGTTGCCGAAATTGCAGAAAGGAGGGGCATATGGCCAACCAGTGTCCAGAGGCCAAGTCCTGTGATGTCTGTGGGAGTAGTGATCACATGTATAAGGACTGTCCTATGAGTGCACCTAGACGTTCTGATAAAGAACAGAAGGAGGAGGAGCTGGAGAGGAGGCAGATGGCAAGCGCACTGAAAGTGCTGGAAAGATTGGAGAGGGAGGAGAGAGAGGGAAGGAGGCGGGAAACTGGTAGAGCCTCTCCCTCTACGGCGCCAGAGGAGGTGTCCCTGAGACCATGTTCTTCTTCTGCTGAAGAAATGAGGAAGAAGCGGAGGGAAGAAAAGGAGTTCTGGAGGGAAGTGGCAAAGGTGGAGAAAAAGGCAGTGTCTGCGAGAATATCTAGGAAAGTGGTGGAAGCAGAGCTGCCTGAGATGATGACTTTTGGAGAGGCAATGGACGCAACAGGATGTGAAGTGCAAATCTCGGAACCCGACAGTCCTGAACACCCTTCGGGTCCTGAAAACACTGAAGATTTTTCTTCGGAGGATGATAGGGGTGCAAAGAAGAGTCGTAGGGAGGATGGTGGGGGCAGTGATGATGCAGATTTTAGTGAGCCTCAGAGGAAGATCAGAACTGCCAGAATGAGGAGTGTGGCTGGTGAAGCCAGCGGGTCGGAAACCAGCTGTTCTGTTCTGATGGCGGAGGAGGATAGTGGTGGTGCTGGATAGTGTCACCATATAATATTGTAAATGTTTTTTCTTTTTGTCCTCTTGTGAGCTTTGGTTTAGGCCAAAGGCTATTTCTTTGTGTAATTGGTGAAGGAGTAGAAGTATTATGGGATTTACCATAGTGTCCCAAAACGTAAGAGTGTTTAAAAGTAAAGTAAGAAGAGCTGCTATTTTTGAGTTTTTAGCTATGCAAAATGCATCTATTTTTTGTTTACAAGAATGTGGGGTAGTGGATGGTGTGAAAGGGGATGAATGGTCTTATGGAGCGTCTGTGTGGTCGGGGAGTGCATGTAATAAGAATGATGGTGTGGGTATTTTGGTTAAAGGAAGGGAGGTTGTTTTGAGTGATTATTTGGTTATTGAGGTGGGGAGATGTATCCTTGCTAATTTTGTATACAAGAATGTAAAGTTTTGTGTTATTAATGTTTATGCGCCAGTTGAAAAAAATGAGCGCAAAAATTTATTTGAAAAAATTAAGCTTTTTGTTCCAGGAAGAATACCTGTGGTAATTGTGGGTGATATGAACTGTGATGTGGGGAGAGTGAATGTGGATGTGTCTGGGAAAGCATTATTGGAGTTAGTGAATGATTTTGGGTTGTGTGATATGCAGCGCGTGTGTAACATGAATCCTTTGTTGAACACTTTCTTTTCTGAGAGTGGTAGGGTACAATCCAGATTGGATTATTGTTTTATTTCTAAAAATATGGTTTCTGTTAATTATAGGCAGGAAAACGTTCTTTTTTCAGATCATGTGTGTATGTTGTGTGAGTTGGATATAAAAGTTGATGGAGTGTTTGGGAGAGGATTGTGGAAGTTAAATGTTAAACTGTTAGAGAATGAAGATGTGAGAAAGGAGTATGAAAGGCGGTATGAAGAATGGTGTAAGCATAAAAATGAGTTTGGGAATGTTTGTGAGTGGTGGGACTGGGTGAAGAAACAAACAAAAATGTTCTTTAAAAATTTAGGATACAAGTATGCAGCAATTAAAAGAGAGAGTTTTGTTAAACTGAACGCGCGGTTGAGCGTTTTGTATAAGTTAAGGGAAGGAGGAGTTGAGGTGGAGGAGGATATTTTAGAGGTAAAAAAGGAGATTAGTGAGTTTTTGTTGGAGAGAGGGAGAAGCATAGTGTTTAGGGCAAAGATTGATAAGATGGAGCAGGATGAGAAATGTTCTCGGTTTTTCTTTAAAAAAGTTTTTGAAAAGAAACAGAGTATGAGCGTGGTGTATGGAGCAGATGGAAGTGAGGTGAGTGGAGAGGATATGTGTGAAGAGGTGGCTAAGTTTTATGAGGATCTGTATGCAGTGAAACAGAGGGATGAATGTTTGGAGAATGATGTTTTGAGTGTGTTAGAGAGTAAGTTGAGTGAAGCAGAAAGAGAGAGAGTGATGGGTGAGGTGACTGGTGATGAGGTATGGAAGGTTCTGTGTAGTATGGCTTTGAATAAGACGCCGGGGGAGGATGGCCTCCCAGTAGAATTTTATCGTGTGATGTGGGGTGTGATTGGTAAGGACTTTGTGGATGTATGTAAGTATATGTGGGGAAACATGGAGGTGGCTGAGAGTATGCGTGCAGGTATGGTTGTGTTAATTCCTAAGAAAGGGGATTTGAAAAGTCTGAGGAATTGGAGGCCAATAACGTTACTTAATTGTGATTATAAAATCTATGCAAAACTTATGGCTAATAGGATGCGTGATGTGATAGAGAGTGTGATTGGGGATGAGCAGTGTTGTGCGGTACCTGGGAGGCGGATTCATGAGTGTGTGTGTATGTTAAGAGATTGTCTATGGGATTGCATGGGTCGTAAGAAGAGTGTATTTTTGTTAAGTTTGGATTTTGAAAAGGCTTATGATAGGTTGTCGCATGGTTTTTTGTTCAGAGTGTTGTTAAAAATGGGTTTTCCGGCTGATTTTGTTGGGCGAGTGAGAAGTTTGTATGCGGGTGTTTATAGCTGTGTTTTAATGAATGGGTATGTGGGTAGGAAAGTGAATGTGTTTTCGGGTGTGCGACAGGGGTGTCCTTTGTCCCCTGTAGCATTTATTTGTGCAATTGAGCCATTGTTGTGTATGCTGAGGAAAGATAAGGTAATTCGTGGTGTGCAAGTGCCGGGAGGTGGAGGAAAAGAATGGAAGGTGAGTGGTTATATGGATGACGTGTGTGTATTATGTGATTCTGAATGTTCGGTGAGGCGGGTGAAGTTGTTAGTGTCTATTTTTTGTGGTGCATCTGCGTTTAAAGTGAATTGGGAAAAGAGTGAGTGTAAGGGTTTTGGAGGCGGAAGTTTAAGTAGGGATGTAGGTGTGAATGTAGTGAATGGACCTATTAAAGTTTTGGGTGTGAAGTTTTCAGAGAGTTTGGATGGGAAAGAAAGTTGGGATGATGCGAAAGGAAAAGTTGAGCAGAAGTTGAATTTTTGGAAATTGAGGAGTTTATCCTTTTTTGGGAAGATTTTAATTGTTAAGAGTGTGGTGTTGCCAATATTTTTATATATTGCGGTAGTATTTCCACCAGGATATATGTGTATGAGAAGCTTGAATAGAATTTTATTTGTTTTTTTGTGGAACTCGAAAATGGAGAGAGCTAGGAGAGAAATTTTGGTTAAAAGAGTGGAAAAAGGTGGTTTGGGTTTTCCGAATTTGGACGTGTTTTTTGGTGTGAATATCGTTGTGTTTGTTTTGAAAGTGATTAGGGCGGATGGAAAGTTTTCATCTATGTGTAGGTATTTATTTGGAGCGTATTTGTTTCGTTTAAAGTGGCAAGAAAGGGATTTGCGATGTCCGATTGCTTTTGAGGTGCCTGTATGGTATGTGTGGGTTTATAAGTTTTTGGTGAGGTATGAACTGTGTGATGCAGATGTGAGATTGCTGGAGAATAAGAAGGCTGTGTATAGGATGATTGAATGTAGAGAGGTAGAATGTGGAATAAATATGGTTAGGGGTGGTGATGTGCAGAAGGTTTGGAAGAAAGTGCGGATGAGTGGTATGACCAACAAACAGAGTGAAGTTGTGTGGCAGTCTTTACATGGAGTATTACCTGTGAGAGAGTTTCAGAGGAATAGAGGTTTGGTGAGGAGTGAAATGTGTCCAAGAAATGGCTGTGGTGGAAGGGAAAGTGTGTTGCATGTTTTTTGGAATTGCCAGTATGCTAGAGATGTGATTGAGAGAATGGGGCCTTTGTGTAAAGAATTGTGTGGTGTGAATTTGTTGTCTTTTGAGTTGTTTATGTTTGGTTTGGGAATATGTGATGGGACGAAGGAAAGAGTCTTGTGGTTGATGCTTGCATGTATAAAGGAAGTGTTATGGGATGTGAGGAATGTGTATGTGTTTAAAAGGAAGGAAATTGCTGTAAAGGATAGTGTGAAGGTGATTTTGGGGAAGATGTATGTGTGTTTCCTATGGGACAAAAAGAGGAGAGGGGAAGTGGATGCGGAGGGAATATGGAAAGTTAAAAAGTGGAGATATATTGTTAGTACCTCTTGATTTTTGTTATTGTTGTTTTGAAATATGAAATAAATATTTCCGATGATGATGGGGACAGCAAATTGCGTATTGGATTTGACGCAGCTGTTTTGATGGAATTTTCCTTTGTCTGGTTTCCATAGACTGTGGAATTTCCTCGTCTGAGGAGAAAAAAAAAAAAAAAAAAATCTGTTCTTATCAGTTTAATATCTGATACGTCCCCTATCTGGGGACCATATATTAAATGGATTTTTAGAACAGGGAGATGGAAAAAGAGCTTGCTCTGTCCACTCCACGCATTGACCTGGTATTGCAGTATCTCCAGGACCGGTGCACCCCTTCTTTAATGCAGTTTCTAAAATCAGAAAGTATTGAATTCAATGTTTTTTGTTCATTTTGCTTGTTTGTCGGATTTTGGGATGGACTCTTTGGCTTTGCTTTTCTTCTCCTCATTGGATTTTTCATGTTCAAAGTTGCAGAAGCCAGATGACAAGCTCATTTTGGTTCAACTTCAGCAACTGTGCATTGCATTGCCATGTAATGTAACGCAATGCTATCTTTCTAGCTCTCCCTCTTTACTTCCTTTTGGATAAACAGACATATTAGGCAAGCATTTTGGAGCTTTCACCTAAATAACTACAGGTGGTGAGATAAGCTGCACAATATAATTGACCTTTCAGTATATTGTTGCACACACACCATCTATTTAGCAAATGCCCTTGTTATCAACAGCAGCCTTTTAAACTCACCTGAGCTAACAGGTATGTGCGCTGGTTACTCTGCTGCGCTTAAAATTTCTTTTTTGGTTTGCTACAATGCCTTTTCTGAAACGTTGTCTCCCTCTGCTGGAACACTGACTTCTTTCAATTAATGCCTGCAGACTATAAAAGAGAACCCAACCCAAAAAGTTTGGTTGATTAGTCTGTGGCATTCTGTTAAACTGTTGCTTATGGCGGTCTCTGTGAGCTTCTCAGCGACATTCAGCCAGCCAGGTATCCTGCCTGCAGTAGATGGAATGTGGCAATGGAACGCTGGCTGCGCGTGTCATAATAGGCTCTGAGCCTTTATATACCTGCGCACAGCAGCAGCCACCTTCAGTCTGCTGCTGGACAGCCAGCAGCAGCAGGAGAGGTAAGTAATCAGCAGCCCTCCTGCTAAGGGTAGACAGCTGCTCGTTCCACCCCACCCCCCGCCTTAATTGGTTCTCCTCCCTTCCAACGGTGTTGAGGCGGGTGGGAACAGCAGGGGGTGAGGGTGCTGTGTTTAAAGAGGTGGAGTTATGCAGATCTAAAACGCGTGGATTGCAGCAGCAGCAAGCCGAAAAGTGCAGGCATGTAAGGGATCTAGAGGTTGACAACATGTCTTCTTAACGGGAGTCCAGGAGCTCATCTCCACAAATGGACTCTTCAGGATCCTTGGGTGGCTCCGTAGTTCGAAACCAATTCTGGTTATCGCTTCTCGGCCTTTTGGCTAAGATCAAGTGTAGTATCTGTTCTTATCAGTTTAATATCTGATACGTCCCCTATCTGGGGACCATATATTAAATGGATTTTTAGAACAGGGAGATGGAAAAAGAGCTTGCTCTGTCCACTCCACGCATTGACCTGGTATTGCAGTATCTCCAGGACCGGTGCACCCCTTCTTTAATGCAGTTTCTAAAATCAGAAAGTATTGAATTCAATGTTTTTTGTTCATTTTGCTTGTTTGTCGGATTTTGGGATGGACTCTTTGGCTTTGCTTTTCTTCTCCTCATTGGATTTTTCATGTTCAAAGTTGCAGAAGCCAGATGACAAGCTCATTTTGGTTCAACTTCAGCAACTGTGCATTGCATTGCCATGTAATGTAACGCAATGCTATCTTTCTAGCTCTCCCTCTTTACTTCCTTTTGGATAAACAGACATATTAGGCAAGCATTTTGGAGCTTTCACCTAAATAACTACAGGTGGTGAGATAAGCTGCACAATATAATTGACCTTTCAGTATATTGTTGCACACACACCATCTATTTAGCAAATGCCCTTGTTATCAACAGCAGCCTTTTAAACTCACCTGAGCTAACAGGTATGTGCGCTGGTTACTCTGCTGCGCTTAAAATTTCTTTTTTGGTTTGCTACAATGCCTTTTCTGAAACGTTGTCTCCCTCTGCTGGAACACTGACTTCTTTCAATTAATGCCTGCAGACTATAAAAGAGAACCCAACCCAAAAAGTTTGGTTGATTAGTCTGTGGCATTCTGTTAAACTGTTGCTTATGGCGGTCTATGTGAGCTTCTCAACGACATTCAGCCAGCCAGGTATCCTGCCTGCAGTAGATGGAATGTGGCAATGGAACGCTGGCTGCGCGTGTCATAATAGGCTCTGAGCCTTTATATACCTGCGCACAGCAGCAGCCACCTTCAGTCTGCTGCTGGACAGCCAGCAGCAGCAGGAGAGGTAAGTAATCAGCAGCCCTCCTGCTAAGGGTAGACAGCTGCTCGTTCCACCCCACCCCCCGCCTTAATTGGTTCTCCTCCCTTCCAACGGTGTTGAGGCGGGTGGGAACAGCAGGGGGTGAGGGTGCTGTGTTTAAAGAGGTGGAGTTATGCAGATCTAAAACGCGTGGATTGCAGCAGCAGCAAGCCGAAAAGTGCAGGCATGTAAGGGATCTAGAGGTTGACAACATGTCTTCTTAACGGGAGTCCAGGAGCTCATCTCCACAAATGGACTCTTCAGGATCCTTGGGTGGCTCCGTAGTTCGAAACCAATTCTGGTTATCGCTTCTCGGCCTTTTGGCTACGATCAAGTGCTTTATTGCAGGAGATTGTGGTTGAAGGGCACTCGGGTACCCCTCTCCTTGGCCTGGCAGGATCGTCCACTTTGGTGGACTTAACCTGCTTGCTGCTATTAGGGAGAGGGCTTAGTCCCAGGGTAACGAGTTGCGATCCCCCAGCTTCCAGGTGTTTTTCGCTGCAAGAACACTGGGAGCGCAGATTGCAAGCGGCTGCAATTTGCAACCTTGTTGCGTTTTTCCATGGAGGTTGACCCTAACCTCGTGCCTCTTTATGCGAGGCTAAAAAACTCTATCCGAGTTCACTTCACGGCGGGTGGCTCGGATATGAGGAAATTAGGGTATGTAGTCCAGGACGTGCTCAGGAACCTTCTTGGCGTACAAAGGAATGAAATTCTCTCCATCCAGGATTATCCCAGAAGAGGTGACTATGACATCACATTCACCGGAGAAGGTATTTTTAGAGATGTACTAGAAAAGTTAAAAAAAGTTGAAAATAGTCCTGTTTTGAAAGGGATACAAATTGTTGAGCACGTCCTGGATGAGGTAAGACTGGTTATTGTAAAAGTATTTTCGCCCTTTGTTTCTGCTCCAGAAGTAATGTCATTTCTAGCAATTTATTTTAAAAGTGTTAAATGTATTGGGAAGATAATAAACGAATATAACATATGGACATCTAAGTGGAAATTCCTTGTGAAGTGTACAAGAGATCCAAATACACCAGGTGGTATACGGCTCCCCCCTGCCCGTTTCAAAATTGGGCAAACAAATGGGGATTTCTTCTTTTCTGGGATGCCAGTATATTGCAGAAATTGTGGGCGCTATGGTCATTCAAAAGAAAACTGTCATGTATCATGTAGAAATTGTGCTAGTGAAGAACATGAGACAAAAGAATGCCCTAAGGAAAAGAAATGCAGTTTTTGCCAGACTCCAGGTCACTTTTATTTTTCTTGCCCTCACAGATTTCGGGAAGATGAGCAAAAGGGGAAGTCCAAGACGTCCGACCAAGGACCAAAAGATCAGACCACCCCTCAGGAGGAGGAACAACAACCTGGAGCCTCTGGAGACAATAAGAGCGTACCAAATAGTGAAGTGTCTCCAGAGTCTATGACAGGTAAAATACCAAATCCCAAAACCTGGCTGCAGGACCTGCGGGAGTCCAAAAGGAGGGCTGAGAAGGAGCAGAAGGGCACTACTGGTAAGGTCAAAAGGGACCGGCAAAAGGCCGACACAGAAGCCCATGCCCAGTCTGGGTCTCCTAGGGCTGAGGGCGCTGAGTGGATAAAGGTGGGTCCTAAGAAAAAGAAAAAGGGTGGTTCGGAGGAGGCAGCAGGAGGTGAACAGATGGACACTTCTCCAGAAGGGGACGTGGACGCTGGACCCTCAGAGGTTTCGGTCTCCACTGCTACAGGTGGGGAACGGGATCTTGCTGCCTCTGAAGAGTCAGAGGCTCTGCCTTGTGCGCAACCTCCTCCTATAGGACGACCTTCTACAGGTCAAACAGGGGCGGCGGAACCCCTCGGGGACCCACCTGATGAGGAACTGCATGGCCAGCCAATGGAGACCCAGCGGGTTCTGCCAGCCAGCCCTCCGAGCTATGCCAGTGTAGCGTCGGGTTTATATAAATGTGGTAATCTTTCCTCCTCCACGGAGACTCTCGTGACGATACTATCAGATGAGGAGGGAGGCGCAAGCCCAGTGGTCTGATCAGGTTCATCGGACAGGTAAATCCGTTGCTCTTAGTTACCTAAGTAAAATTTTTACATTTTCTAATGATGGCTGAACTCAAAGGTATTTCCCTCAACGTGAGAGGCATAAAATCTAACACGAGAAGAACTGCTCTTTTTAATTTTTTTACGTGTTTTACTGCATCTGTATTTTTTCTGCAAGAATGTAATATCCCACATGAAATGTCATATCAAAAATATAAAGATGAGTGGAAGTGTGGGCCATCTGTCTGGTCCGGATCAAATGCTGCAGGATCAGCGGGTGTAGCCATACTTTTTAAAGGGAACGTTTTAATTGATTTTATTCAGGAAATTTTACCAGGTCGTATTTTATTAGTGAAAGCTTTTATTGATGGTATTAGATGGCAGTTTTTAAATTTTTATGGATCCCCAGAGAAAAATGAAAGAGCCGAAATGCTTGATCTTTTACCATTATTTATTAATAACTCTGAACCTTTTATCTTAGCAGGGGATTTTAATTGTGTTTTAAAAGGTGAAAACCGGCGCTCCAGCTCTGTAAGCAGGAACTACGATAAAACCTCAGGTATGCTACATGATATAGTCAAAGATGCTAAATTGATAGACATATATAAAGAGTGTCATAGTGACAGCCCAGAGGACGCCGGTTTCACTTGGAGCAATGCTAATTGTAGCTCTAGGATTGATTTTATTTTTGGTTCAGATAAAACAATACCTGCCAAATGTGAAGTTTTAACTAATATATTTTCAGACCATAAACTTTTATCCTTTACCATAAAAGTAAATGACAACAAAAAATGTGGTAAGAAAAGCTGGAAAATGAACGTATCCCTTTTAACCGACCCGCAGATTTTATCAGATTTTATTGAGTTTTATAGGAAATGTAGAAAAGGGAAAAAAACAAATGAGACTATGAGTGTATGGTGGGATAGAATGAAAGTAAAAATAAAAGACTTTTTTATTAAAAAGAGTATATGTAGAGCCAAAGAAAAATATGAAGAATATAGAATTTTAAATACCCGCCTACAAACATTATTTAAGCTCAGAGACAATGGGATAGATGTACAACTTGATATTTCAAACTTAAAAGAAGAGATTTCAAAATGGCTAGAACAAAAAGGAAAAGAGATAATTTTTCGTTCTAGAGTACAACATATAGAAGAAAATGAAAAGTGTTCCAGATATTTTTTTAGGAAAAATAAAAAAGAAAAAGTGATAATTGACCATATAGATGGTGAGAATAATATAAAAAATATGCTGGGTAAAGTTGAGTTTTTTTTTTCTAATCTTTTTAATGGAAAAAATATAGATAATAAATTAATGGATGATTCGCTGCAAGGACTAACAGCTGTTTTAGATCCCGCATCCCAAGAGTTTTTATCCCAAGTTTTAACGGAACAAGAAGTGTTAAAAACTATTAAAAGTTTTAAAACTGGAAAGGTCCCTGCTCCTGATGGCATCCCAATAGAATTTTATGTATGTTTTTATGATATTTTAAAAGATGATTTGTTTTATTTGTTTACTGAGGTTTTTAATAATAAGGTTTTATTAAATTCCTGGAAGAAAGGTGAAGTCTCCCTCCTATACAAAAAAGGCGATAAATCAAAATTAGAAAACTGGAGACCAATAACACTTTTAAATTGTGACTATAAAATAATGGCTAAAATTTGTGCAAATCGTCTAAAAGAAGTCATCAGCAAAGTTATTCATTCTAATCAAGTGTGTGGGGTGCCGGGGCGCAGTATATGGGACAATCTGAATTTAGTGAAAGACTGTATTGAGGATGTGAAAGACAGAAAGGGGAAAATGGCGATTTTATCTATTGATTTTGAAAAAGCATTTGACCGTGTCTCACACTTTTATCTTTTTAAAGTTTTAGAGAAAATGGGCATACCAGAAGGGTTTTTACTATCGCTTAAAGCATTTTACAAGGATTGTACAAGTAAGATTTTAGTGAATGGTTTTAAGACACAAGAGGTATTTTTACGGTCAGGGGTGAAACAGGGATGCCCTCTGTCCCCCCTACTGTTTATCTGTGCACTGGAACCAATGTTATGTGCAATACGCCAAAATAAACAGATATGCGGTGTCCCTCTGCCTGGAAGCGGTGGTTTGGAGGCCAAGGTTGTAGGCTACATGGATGACGTGGCGGTCTTGTGTACAGATGCACCATCACTTACGGCCACTCTCCATCAAGTGCAATCCTTTTGCCTAGCTTCTGGTTTTAAAATCAATTTTAATAAGTGTAACATTTTAAGTGTTGGGGGGATGATTTTACGTGATGTACCAATTAATGTCTCCGAATCCATTTCCATTTTAGGTATATCATTCACTGAAAATAATGATGGTTATAATAGTTGGGAAACAGTTACACAGAAAGTAAATACGAAAATATGTATGTGGAACATGAGGAGACTTACAATGGAGGGTAAAGTATTGGTTTTAAAGATGGTGATTTTACCTCTTTTATTGTATCTTAGCATGGTTTTCCCCCCGCCTGTTAATGTTTTAAAAAAGATAACCAAAACCTGTTTTACCTTCTTTTGGAACTCAAAAATGGAAAAGCTGAAAAGAGAAATCGTGATGAAATCAAAAGTAAAAGGTGGTAAAGATTTTCCAGATTTTAATAGGTTTCTTTTAATCCATCTGTTCGTTTACTGTTTTAATGCCCTTTTTAAGAATCACTATTGGTCCTTTTTTATGCGTTTTAATACAGGATTTTTTATGAGAAAGTTTGGATGGTATGAAGTTAATATTTCTGTGCCCCATGCTTTTAATTTGTCGACGCATTATGAGATTTTAAGGAAAATAGTGTCAGATTTTAATTTAGGGACTAAGAAAATAGAGGAATTAAGAAATAGTAAGAAACTAATTAAAGAAATACGTAAAAGTGAGGAAATATGTAATGTTGACAGATATGATGATGACAAATCTATGTCTATCTGGAAAATGATTAACGTTTTTTATCTTTTTAATGAACAGAGAGATCTGGCTTGGAGTTGCATGCACCGCTGTCTTCCTTGCCGGGCATTCCAATACAGAAGAGGATTTGTGAGGTCTGCCATCTGCCCAAGAGCCGGATGCCAAGACGAGGAAACGGTGGAACATCTATTATGGACATGTAATTTTGCAAAGGATTTCTGGAGAAGACTGCTCCCCCTACTGGAAAGGGTGGCAGACCTCAAGGACTTTACATATAAAACTGTGCTATACGGACTTATGGAATGCCCCACAATGGACCAGTACACAATGGCTTGGAAGACAGTGAACTGCGCCAAGTCATCTCTCTGGAAAGCGCGCAACATTGCTATTTTTAAACAAGATGTTTTATCAGTGAATGATGTTTTAAGTTTATGTTTATGTGAAATGTATACTTATTATTTAATTGACAAAAAGAAGAATGTACATATTTCCAAAAAATGGCTTGTTGACCAATGGAACCTAATTATTTAAAATCTTTGTATTTTTTTGTTTTGTAAATTTCATTTGTCTTTTAACGTTTGGTATTTGTGTAATTATGCTTGTAATTTGTTAAAGTTTTAATAAACGGTTTTATCCCTCTGCAGGGGATAGCCAAATTAAAAAAATCTGTTCTTATCAGTTTAATATCTGATACGTCCCCTATCTGGGGACCATATATTAAATGGATTTTTAGAACAGGGAGATGGAAAAAGAGCTTGCTCTGTCCACTCCACGCATTGACCTGGTATTGCAGTATCTCCAGGACCGGTGCACCCCTTCTTTAATGCAGTTTCTAAAATCAGAAAGTATTGAATTCAATGTTTTTTGTTCATTTTGCTTGTTTGTCGGATTTTGGGATGGACTCTTTGGCTTTGCTTTTCTTCTCCTCATTGGATTTTTCATGTTCAAAGTTGCAGAAGCCAGATGACAAGCTCATTTTGGTTCAACTTCAGCAACTGTGCATTGCATTGCCATGTAATGTAACGCAATGCTATCTTTCTAGCTCTCCCTCTTTACTTCCTTTTGGATAAACAGACATATTAGGCAAGCATTTTGGAGCTTTCACCTAAATAACTACAGGTGGTGAGATAAGCTGCACAATATAATTGACCTTTCAGTATATTGTTGCACACACACCATCTATTTAGCAAATGCCCTTGTTATCAACAGCAGCCTTTTAAACTCACCTGAGCTAACAGGTATGTGCGCTGGTTACTCTGCTGCGCTTAAAATTTCTTTTTTGGTTTGCTACAATGCCTTTTCTGAAACGTTGTCTCCCTCTGCTGGAACACTGACTTCTTTCAATTAATGCCTGCAGACTATAAAAGAGAACCCAACCCAAAAAGTTTGGTTGATTAGTCTGTGGCATTCTGTTAAACTGTTGCTTATGGCGGTCTCTGTGAGCTTCTCAGCGACATTCAGCCAGCCAGGTATCCTGCCTGCAGTAGATGGAATGTGGCAATGGAACGCTGGCTGCGCGTGTCATAATAGGCTCTGAGCCTTTATATACCTGCGCACAGCAGCAGCCACCTTCAGTCTGCTGCTGGACAGCCAGCAGCAGCAGGAGAGGTAAGTAATCAGCAGCCCTCCTGCTAAGGGTAGACAGCTGCTCGTTCCACCCCACCCCCCGCCTTAATTGGTTCTCCTCCCTTCCAACGGTGTTGAGGCGGGTGGGAACAGCAGGGGGTGAGGGTGCTGTGTTTAAAGAGGTGGAGTTATGCAGATCTAAAACGCGTGGATTGCAGCAGCAGCAAGCCGAAAAGTGCAGGCATGTAAGGGATCTAGAGGTTGACAACATGTCTTCTTAACGGGAGTCCAGGAGCTCATCTCCACAAATGGACTCTTCAGGATCCTTGGGTGGCTCCGTAGTTCGAAACCAATTCTGGTTATCGCTTCTCGGCCTTTTGGCTAAGATCAAGTGTAGTATCTGTTCTTATCAGTTTAATATCTGATACGTCCCCTATCTGGGGACCATATATTAAATGGATTTTTAGAACAGGGAGATGGAAAAAGAGCTTGCTCTGTCCACTCCACGCATTGACCTGGTATTGCAGTATCTCCAGGACCGGTGCACCCCTTCTTTAATGCAGTTTCTAAAATCAGAAAGTATTGAATTCAATGTTTTTTGTTCATTTTGCTTGTTTGTCGGATTTTGGGATGGACTCTTTGGCTTTGCTTTTCTTCTCCTCATTGGATTTTTCATGTTCAAAGTTGCAGAAGCCAGATGACAAGCTCATTTTGGTTCAACTTCAGCAACTGTGCATTGCATTGCCATGTAATGTAACGCAATGCTATCTTTCTAGCTCTCCCTCTTTACTTCCTTTTGGATAAACAGACATATTAGGCAAGCATTTTGGAGCTTTCACCTAAATAACTACAGGTGGTGAGATAAGCTGCACAATATAATTGACCTTTCAGTATATTGTTGCACACACACCATCTATTTAGCAAATGCCCTTGTTATCAACAGCAGCCTTTTAAACTCACCTGAGCTAACAGGTATGTGCGCTGGTTACTCTGCTGCGCTTAAAATTTCTTTTTTGGTTTGCTACAATGCCTTTTCTGAAACGTTGTCTCCCTCTGCTGGAACACTGACTTCTTTCAATTAATGCCTGCAGACTATAAAAGAGAACCCAACCCAAAAAGTTTGGTTGATTAGTCTGTGGCATTCTGTTAAACTGTTGCTTATGGCGGTCTCTGTGAGCTTCTCAGCGACATTCAGCCAGCCAGGTATCCTGCCTGCAGTAGATGGAATGTGGCAATGGAACGCTGGCTGCGCGTGTCATAATAGGCTCTGAGCCTTTATATACCTGCGCACAGCAGCAGCCACCTTCAGTCTGCTGCTGGACAGCCAGCAGCAGCAGGAGAGGTAAGTAATCAGCAGCCCTCCTGCTAAGGGTAGACAGCTGCTCGTTCCACCCCACCCCCCGCCTTAATTGGTTCTCCTCCCTTCCAACGGTGTTGAGGCGGGTGGGAACAGCAGGGGGTGAGGGTGCTGTGTTTAAAGAGGTGGAGTTATGCAGATCTAAAACGCGTGGATTGCAGCAGCAGCAAGCCGAAAAGTGCAGGCATGTAAGGGATCTAGAGGTTGACAACATGTCTTCTTAACGGGAGTCCAGGAGCTCATCTCCACAAATGGACTCTTCAGGATCCTTGGGTGGCTCCGTAGTTCGAAACCAATTCTGGTTATCGCTTCTCGGCCTTTTGGCTAAGATCAAGTGTAGTATCTGTTCTTATCAGTTTAATATCTGATACGTCCCCTATCTGGGGACCATATATTAAATGGATTTTTAGAACAGGGAGATGGAAAAAGAGCTTGCTCTGTCCACTCCACGCATTGACCTGGTATTGCAGTATCTCCAGGACCGGTGCACCCCTTCTTTAATGCAGTTTCTAAAATCAGAAAGTATTGAATTCAATGTTTTTTGTTCATTTTGCTTGTTTGTCGGATTTTGGGATGGACTCTTTGGCTTTGCTTTTCTTCTCCTCATTGGATTTTTCATGTTCAAAGTTGCAGAAGCCAGATGACAAGCTCATTTTGGTTCAACTTCAGCAACTGTGCATTGCATTGCCATGTAATGTAACGCAATGCTATCTTTCTAGCTCTCCCTCTTTACTTCCTTTTGGATAAACAGACATATTAGGCAAGCATTTTGGAGCTTTCACCTAAATAACTACAGGTGGTGAGATAAGCTGCACAATATAATTGACCTTTCAGTATATTGTTGCACACACACCATCTATTTAGCAAATGCCCTTGTTATCAACAGCAGCCTTTTAAACTCACCTGAGCTAACAGGTATGTGCGCTGGTTACTCTGCTGCGCTTAAAATTTCTTTTTTGGTTTGCTACAATGCCTTTTCTGAAACGTTGTCTCCCTCTGCTGGAACACTGACTTCTTTCAATTAATGCCTGCAGACTATAAAAGAGAACCCAACCCAAAAAGTTTGGTTGATTAGTCTGTGGCATTCTGTTAAACTGTTGCTTATGGCGGTCTCTGTGAGCTTCTCAGCGACATTCAGCCAGCCAGGTATCCTGCCTGCAGTAGATGGAATGTGGCAATGGAACGCTGGCTGCGCGTGTCATAATAGGCTCTGAGCCTTTATATACCTGCGCACAGCAGCAGCCACCTTCAGTCTGCTGCTGGACAGCCAGCAGCAGCAGGAGAGGTAAGTAATCAGCAGCCCTCCTGCTAAGGGTAGACAGCTGCTCGTTCCACCCCACCCCCGCCTTAATTGGTTCTCCTCCCTTCCAACGGTGTTGAGGCGGGTGGGAACAGCAGGGGGTGAGGGTGCTGTGTTTAAAGAGGTGGAGTTATGCAGATCTAAAACGCGTGGATTGCAGCAGCAGCAAGCCGAAAAGTGCAGGCATGTAAGGGATCTAGAGGTTGACAACATGTCTTCTTAACGGGAGTCCAGGAGCTCATCTCCACAAATGGACTCTTCAGGATCCTTGGGTGGCTCCGTAGTTCGAAACCAATTCTGGTTATCGCTTCTCGGCCTTTTGGCTAAGATCAAGTGTAGTATCTGTTCTTATCAGTTTAATATCTGATACGTCCCCTATCTGGGGACCATATATTAAATGGATTTTTAGAACAGGGAGATGGAAAAAGAGCTTGCTCTGTCCACTCCACGCATTGACCTGGTATTGCAGTATCTCCAGGACCGGTGCACCCCTTCTTTAATGCAGTTTCTAAAATCAGAAAGTATTGAATTCAATGTTTTTTGTTCATTTTGCTTGTTTGTCGGATTTTGGGATGGACTCTTTGGCTTTGCTTTTCTTCTCCTCATTGGATTTTTCATGTTCAAAGTTGCAGAAGCCAGATGACAAGCTCATTTTGGTTCAACTTCAGCAACTGTGCATTGCATTGCCATGTAATGTAACGCAATGCTATCTTTCTAGCTCTCCCTCTTTACTTCCTTTTGGATAAACAGACATATTAGGCAAGCATTTTGGAGCTTTCACCTAATTAACTACAGGTGGTGAGATAAGCTGCACAATATAATTGACCTTTCAGTATATTGTTGCACACACACCATCTATTTAGCAAATGCCCTTGTTATCAACAGCAGCCTTTTAAACTCACCTGAGCTAACAGGTATGTGCGCTGGTTACTCTGCTGCGCTTAAAATTTCTTTTTTGGTTTGCTACAATGCCTTTTCTGAAACGTTGTCTCCCTCTGCTGGAACACTGACTTCTTTCAATTAATGCCTGCAGACTATAAAAGAGAACCCAACCCAAAAAGTTTGGTTGATTAGTCTGTGGCATTCTGTTAAACTGTTGCTTATGGCGGTCTCTGTGAGCTTCTCAGCGACATTCAGCCAGCCAGGTATCCTGCCTGCAGTAGATGGAATGTGGCAATGGAACGCTGGCTGCGCGTGTCATAATAGGCTCTGAGCCTTTATATACCTGCGCACAGCAGCAGCCACCTTCAGTCTGCTGCTGGACAGCCAGCAGCAGCAGGAGAGGTAAGTAATCAGCAGCCCTCCTGCTAAGGGTAGACAGCTGCTCGTTCCACCCCACCCCCCGCCTTAATTGGTTCTCCTCCCTTCCAACGGTGTTGAGGCGGGTGGGAACAGCAGGGGGTGAGGGTGCTGTGTTTAAAGAGGTGGAGTTATGCAGATCTAAAACGCGTGGATTGCAGCAGCAGCAAGCCGAAAAGTGCAGGCATGTAAGGGATCTAGAGGTTGACAACATGTCTTCTTAACGGGAGTCCAGGAGCTCATCTCCACAAATGGACTCTTCAGGATCCTTGGGTGGCTCCGTAGTTCGAAACCAATTCTGGTTATCGCTTCTCGGCCTTTTGGCTAAGATCAAGTGTAGTATCTGTTCTTATCAGTTTAATATCTGATACGTCCCCTATCTGGGGACCATATATTAAATGGATTTTTAGAACAGGGAGATGGAAAAAGAGCTTGCTCTGTCCACTCCACGCATTGACCTGGTATTGCAGTATCTCCAGGACCGGTGCACCCCTTCTTTAATGCAGTTTCTAAAATCAGAAAGTATTGAATTCAATGTTTTTTGTTCATTTTGCTTGTTTGTCGGATTTTGGGATGGACTCTTTGGCTTTGCTTTTCTTCTCCTCATTGGATTTTTCATGTTCAAAGTTGCAGAAGCCAGATGACAAGCTCATTTTGGTTCAACTTCAGCAACTGTGCATTGCATTGCCATGTAATGTAACGCAATGCTATCTTTCTAGCTCTCCCTCTTTACTTCCTTTTGGATAAACAGACATATTAGGCAAGCATTTTGGAGCTTTCACCTAAATAACTACAGGTGGTGAGATAAGCTGCACAATATAATTGACCTTTCAGTATATTGTTGCACACACACCATCTATTTAGCAAATGCCCTTGTTATCAACAGCAGCCTTTTAAACTCACCTGAGCTAACAGGTATGTGCGCTGGTTACTCTGCTGCGCTTAAAATTTCTTTTTTGGTTTGCTACAATGCCTTTTCTGAAACGTTGTCTCCCTCTGCTGGAACACTGACTTCTTTCAATTAATGCCTGCAGACTATAAAAGAGAACCCAACCCAAAAAGTTTGGTTGATTAGTCTGTGGCATTCTGTTAAACTGTTGCTTATGGCGGTCTCTGTGAGCTTCTCAGCGACATTCAGCCAGCCAGGTATCCTGCCTGCAGTAGATGGAATGTGGCAATGGAACGCTGGCTGCGCGTGTCATAATAGGCTCTGAGCCTTTATATACCTGCGCACAGCAGCAGCCACCTTCAGTCTGCTGCTGGACAGCCAGCAGCAGCAGGAGAGGTAAGTAATCAGCAGCCCTCCTGCTAAGGGTAGACAGCTGCTCGTTCCACCCCACCCCCCGCCTTAATTGGTTCTCCTCCCTTCCAACGGTGTTGAGGCGGGTGGGAACAGCAGGGGGTGAGGGTGCTGTGTTTAAAGAGGTGGAGTTATGCAGATCTAAAACGCGTGGATTGCAGCAGCAGCAAGCCGAAAAGTGCAGGCATGTAAGGGATCTAGAGGTTGACAACATGTCTTCTTAACGGGAGTCCAGGAGCTCATCTCCACAAATGGACTCTTCAGGATCCTTGGGTGGCTCCGTAGTTCGAAACCAATTCTGGTTATCGCTTCTCGGCCTTTTGGCTAAGATCAAGTGTAGTATCTGTTCTTATCAGTTTAATATCTGATACGTCCCCTATCTGGGGACCATATATTAAATGGATTTTTAGAACAGGGAGATGGAAAAAGAGCTTGCTCTGTCCACTCCACGCATTGACCTGGTATTGCAGTATCTCCAGGACCGGTGCACCCCTTCTTTAATGCAGTTTCTAAAATCAGAAAGTATTGAATTCAATGTTTTTTGTTCATTTTGCTTGTTTGTCGGATTTTGGGATGGACTCTTTGGCTTTGCTTTTCTTCTCCTCATTGGATTTTTCATGTTCAAAGTTGCAGAAGCCAGATGACAAGCTCATTTTGGTTCAACTTCAGCAACTGTGCATTGCATTGCCATGTAATGTAACGCAATGCTATCTTTCTAGCTCTCCCTCTTTACTTCCTTTTGGATAAACAGACATATTAGGCAAGCATTTTGGAGCTTTCACCTAAATAACTACAGGTGGTGAGATAAGCTGCACAATATAATTGACCTTTCAGTATATTGTTGCACACACACCATCTATTTAGCAAATGCCCTTGTTATCAACAGCAGCCTTTTAAACTCACCTGAGCTAACAGGTATGTGCGCTGGTTACTCTGCTGCGCTTAAAATTTCTTTTTTGGTTTGCTACAATGCCTTTTCTGAAACGTTGTCTCCCTCTGCTGGAACACTGACTTCTTTCAATTAATGCCTGCAGACTATAAAAGAGAACCCAACCCAAAAAGTTTGGTTGATTAGTCTGTGGCATTCTGTTAAACTGTTGCTTATGGCGGTCTCTGTGAGCTTCTCAGCGACATTCAGCCAGCCAGGTATCCTGCCTGCAGTAGATGGAATGTGGCAATGGAACGCTGGCTGCGCGTGTCATAATAGGCTCTGAGCCTTTATATACCTGCGCACAGCAGCAGCCACCTTCAGTCTGCTGCTGGACAGCCAGCAGCAGCAGGAGAGGTAAGTAATCAGCAGCCCTCCTGCTAAGGGTAGACAGCTGCTCGTTCCACCCCACCCCCCGCCTTAATTGGTTCTCCTCCCTTCCAACGGTGTTGAGGCGGGTGGGAACAGCAGGGGGTGAGGGTGCTGTGTTTAAAGAGGTGGAGTTATGCAGATCTAAAACGCGTGGATTGCAGCAGCAGCAAGCCGAAAAGTGCAGGCATGTAAGGGATCTAGAGGTTGACAACATGTCTTCTTAACGGGAGTCCAGGAGCTCATCTCCACAAATGGACTCTTCAGGATCCTTGGGTGGCTCCGTAGTTCGAAACCAATTCTGGTTATCGCTTCTCGGTCTTTTGGCTAAGATCAAGTGTAGTATCTGTTCTTATCAGTCTAATATCTGATACGTCCCCTATCTGGGGACCATATATTAAATGGATTTTTAGAACAGGGAGATGGAAAAAGAGCTTGCTCTGTCCACTCCACGCATTGACCTGGTATTGCAGTATCTCCAGGACCGGTGCACCCCTTCTTTAATGCAGTTTCTAAAATCAGAAAGTATTGAATTCAATGTTTTTTGTTCATTTTGCTTGTTTGTCGGATTTTGGGATGGACTCTTTGGCTTTGCTTTTCTTCTCCTCATTGGATTTTTCATGTTCAAAGTTGCAGAAGCCAGATGACAAGCTCATTTTGGTTCAACTTCAGCAACTGTGCATTGCATTGCCATGTAATGTAACGCAATGCTATCTTTCTAGCTCTCCCTCTTTACTTCCTTTTGGATAAACAGACATATTAGGCAAGCATTTTGGAGCTTTCACCTAAATAACTACAGGTGGTGAGATAAGCTGCACAATATAATTGACCTTTCAGTATATTGTTGCACACACACCATCTATTTAGCAAATGCCCTTGTTATCAACAGCAGCCTTTTAAACTCACCTGAGCTAACAGGTATGTGCGCTGGTTACTCTGCTGCGCTTAAAATTTCTTTTTTGGTTTGCTACAATGCCTTTTCTGAAACGTTGTCTCCCTCTGCTGGAACACTGACTTCTTTCAATTAATGCCTGCAGACTATAAAAGAGAACCCAACCCAAAAAGTTTGGTTGATTAGTCTGTGGCATTCTGTTAAACTGTTGCTTATGGCGGTCTCTGTGAGCTTCTCAGCGACATTCAGCCAGCCAGGTATCCTGCCTGCAGTAGATGGAATGTGGCAATGGAACGCTGGCTGCGCGTGTCATAATAGGCTCTGAGCCTTTATATACCTGCGCACAGCAGCAGCCACCTTCAGTCTGCTGCTGGACAGCCAGCAGCAGCAGGAGAGGTAAGTAATCAGCAGCCCTCCTGCTAAGGGTAGACAGCTGCTCGTTCCACCCCACCCCCCGCCTTAATTGGTTCTCCTCCCTTCCAACGGTGTTGAGGCGGGTGGGAACAGCAGGGGGTGAGGGTGCTGTGTTTAAAGAGGTGGAGTTATGCAGATCTAAAACGCGTGGATTTCAGCAGCAGCAAGCCGAAAAGTGCAGGCATGTAAGGGATCTAGAGGTTGACAACATGTCTTCTTAACGGGAGTCCAGGAGCTCATCTCCACAAATGGACTCTTCAGGATCCTTGGGTGGCTCCGTAGTTCGAAACCAATTCTGGTTATCGCTTCTCGGCCTTTTGGCTAAGATCAAGTGTAGTATCTGTTCTTATCAGTTTAATATCTGATACGTCCCCTATCTGGGGACCATATATTAAATGGATTTTTAGAACAGGGAGATGGAAAAAGAGCTTGCTCTGTCCACTCCACGCATTGACCTGGTATTGCAGTATCTCCAGGACCGGTGCACCCCTTCTTTAATGCAGTTTCTAAAATCAGAAAGTATTGAATTCAATGTTTTTTGTTCATTTTGCTTGTTTGTCGGATTTTGGGATGGACTCTTTGGCTTTGCTTTTCTTCTCCTCATTGGATTTTTCATGTTCAAAGTTGCAGAAGCCAGATGACAAGCTCATTTTGGTTCAACTTCAGCAACTGTGCATTGCATTGCCATGTAATGTAACGCAATGCTATCTTTCTAGCTCTCCCTCTTTACTTCCTTTTGGATAAACAGACATATTAGGCAAGCATTTTGGAGCTTTCACCTAAATAACTACAGGTGGTGAGATAAGCTGCACAATATAATTGACCTTTCAGTATATTGTTGCACACACACCATCTATTTAGCAAATGCCCTTGTTATCAACAGCAGCCTTTTAAACTCACCTGAGCTAACAGGTATGTGCGCTGGTTACTCTGCTGCGCTTAAAATTTCTTTTTTGGTTTGCTACAATGCCTTTTCTGAAACGTTGTCTCCCTCTGCTGGAACACTGACTTCTTTCAATTAATGCCTGCAGACTATAAAAGAGAACCCAACCCAAAAAGTTTGGTTGATTAGTCTGTGGCATTCTGTTAAACTGTTGCTTATGGCGGTCTCTGTGAGCTTCTCAGCGACATTCAGCCAGCCAGGTATCCTGCCTGCAGTAGATGGAATGTGGCAATGGAACGCTGGCTGCGCGTGTCATAATAGGCTCTGAGCCTTTATATACCTGCGCACAGCAGCAGCCACCTTCAGTCTGCTGCTGGACAGCCAGCAGCAGCAGGAGAGGTAAGTAATCAGCAGCCCTCCTGCTAAGGGTAGACAGCTGCTCGTTCCACCCCACCCCCCGCCTTAATTGGTTCTCCTCCCTTCCAACGGTGTTGAGGCGGGTGGGAACAGCAGGGGGTGAGGGTGCTGTGTTTAAAGAGGTGGAGTTATGCAGATCTAAAACGCGTGGATTGCAGCAGCAGCAAGCCGAAAAGTGCAGGCATGTAAGGGATCTAGAGGTTGACAACATGTCTTCTTAACGGGAGTCCAGGAGCTCATCTCCACAAATGGACTCTTCAGGATCCTTGGGTGGCTCCGTAGTTCGAAACCAATTCTGGTTATCGCTTCTCGGCCTTTTGGCTAAGATCAAGTGTAGTATCTGTTCTTATCAGTTTAATATCTGATACGTCCCCTATCTGGGGACCATATATTAAATGGATTTTTAGAACAGGGAGATGGAAAAAGAGCTTGCTCTGTCCACTCCACGCATTGACCTGGTATTGCAGTATCTCCAGGACCGGTGCACCCCTTCTTTAATGCAGTTTCTAAAATCAGAAAGTATTGAATTCAATGTTTTTTGTTCATTTTGCTTGTTTGTCGGATTTTGGGATGGACTCTTTGGCTTTGCTTTTCTTCTCCTCATTGGATTTTTCATGTTCAAAGTTGCAGAAGCCAGATGACAAGCTCATTTTGGTTCAACTTCAGCAACTGTGCATTGCATTGCCATGTAATGTAACGCAATGCTATCTTTCTAGCTCTCCCTCTTTACTTCCTTTTGGATAAACAGACATATTAGGCAAGCATTTTGGAGCTTTCACCTAAATAACTACAGGTGGTGAGATAAGCTGCACAATATAATTGACCTTTCAGTATATTGTTGCACACACACCATCTATTTAGCAAATGCCCTTGTTATCAACAGCAGCCTTTTAAACTCACCTGAGCTAACAGGTATGTGCGCTGGTTACTCTGCTGCGCTTAAAATTTCTTTTTTGGTTTGCTACAATGCCTTTTCTGAAACGTTGTCTCCCTCTGCTGGAACACTGACTTCTTTCAATTAATGCCTGCAGACTATAAAAGAGAACCCAACCCAAAAAGTTTGGTTGATTAGTCTGTGGCATTCTGTTAAACTGTTGCTTATGGCGGTCTCTGTGAGCTTCTCAGCGACATTCAGCCAGCCAGGTATCCTGCCTGCAGTAGATGGAATGTGGCAATGGAACGCTGGCTGCGCGTGTCATAATAGGCTCTGAGCCTTTATATACCTGCGCACAGCAGCAGCCACCTTCAGTCTGCTGCTGGACAGCCAGCAGCAGCAGGAGAGGTAAGTAATCAGCAGCCCTCCTGCTAAGGGTAGACAGCTGCTCGTTCCACCCCACCCCCCGCCTTAATTGGTTCTCCTCCCTTCCAACGGTGTTGAGGCGGGTGGGAACAGCAGGGGGTGAGGGTGCTGTGTTTAAAGAGGTGGAGTTATGCAGATCTAAAACGCGTGGATTGCAGCAGCAGCAAGCCGAAAAGTGCAGGCATGTAAGGGATCTAGAGGTTGACAACATGTCTTCTTAACGGGAGTCCAGGAGCTCATCTCCACAAATGGACTCTTCAGGATCCTTGGGTGGCTCCGTAGTTCGAAACCAATTCTGGTTATCGCTTCTCGGCCTTTTGGCTAAGATCAAGTGTAGTATCTGTTCTTATCAGTTTAATATCTGATACGTCCCCTATCTGGGGACCATATATTAAATGGATTTTTAGAACAGGGAGATGGAAAAAGAGCTTGCTCTGTCCACTCCACGCATTGACCTGGTATTGCAGTATCTCCAGGACCGGTGCACCCCTTCTTTAATGCAGTTTCTAAAATCAGAAAGTATTGAATTCAATGTTTTTTGTTCATTTTGCTTGTTTGTCGGATTTTGGGATGGACTCTTTGGCTTTGCTTTTCTTCTCCTCATTGGATTTTTCATGTTCAAAGTTGCAGAAGCCAGATGACAAGCTCATTTTGGTTCAACTTCAGCAACTGTGCATTGCATTGCCATGTAATGTAACGCAATGCTATCTTTCTAGCTCTCCCTCTTTACTTCCTTTTGGATAAACAGACATATTAGGCAAGCATTTTGGAGCTTTCACCTAAATAACTACAGGTGGTGAGATAAGCTGCACAATATAATTGACCTTTCAGTATATTGTTGCACACACACCATCTATTTAGCAAATGCCCTTGTTATCAACAGCAGCCTTTTAAACTCACCTGAGCTAACAGGTATGTGCGCTGGTTACTCTGCTGCGCTTAAAATTTCTTTTTTGGTTTGCTACAATGCCTTTTCTGAAACGTTGTCTCCCTCTGCTGGAACACTGACTTCTTTCAATTAATGCCTGCAGACTATAAAAGAGAACCCAACCCAAAAAGTTTGGTTGATTAGTCTGTGGCATTCTGTTAAACTGTTGCTTATGGCGGTCTCTGTGAGCTTCTCAGCGACATTCAGCCAGCCAGGTATCCTGCCTGCAGTAGATGGAATGTGGCAATGGAACGCTGGCTGCGCGTGTCATAATAGGCTCTGAGCCTTTATATACCTGCGCACAGCAGCAGCCACCTTCAGTCTGCTGCTGGACAGCCAGCAGCAGCAGGAGAGGTAAGTAATCAGCAGCCCTCCTGCTAAGGGTAGACAGCTGCTCGTTCCACCCCACCCCCCGCCTTAATTGGTTCTCCTCCCTTCCAACGGTGTTGAGGCGGGTGGGAACAGCAGGGGGTGAGGGTGCTGTGTTTAAAGAGGTGGAGTTATGCAGATCTAAAACGCGTGGATTGCAGCAGCAGCAAGCCGAAAAGTGCAGGCATGTAAGGGATCTAGAGGTTGACAACATGTCTTCTTAACGGGAGTCCAGGAGCTCATCTCCACAAATGGACTCTTCAGGATCCTTGGGTGGCTCCGTAGTTCGAAACCAATTCTGGTTATCGCTTCTCGGCCTTTTGGCTAAGATCAAGTGTAGTATCTGTTCTTATCAGTTTAATATCTGATACGTCCCCTATCTGGGGACCATATATTAAATGGATTTTTAGAACAGGGAGATGGAAAAAGAGCTTGCTCTGTCCACTCCACGCATTGACCTGGTATTGCAGTATCTCCAGGACCGGTGCACCCCTTCTTTAATGCAGTTTCTAAAATCAGAAAGTATTGAATTCAATGTTTTTTGTTCATTTTGCTTGTTTGTCGGATTTTGGGATGGACTCTTTGGCTTTGCTTTTCTTCTCCTCATTGGATTTTTCATGTTCAAAGTTGCAGAAGCCAGATGACAAGCTCATTTTGGTTCAACTTCAGCAACTGTGCATTGCATTGCCATGTAATGTAACGCAATGCTATCTTTCTAGCTCTCCCTCTTTACTTCCTTTTGGATAAACAGACATATTAGGCAAGCATTTTGGAGCTTTCACCTAAATAACTACAGGTGGTGAGATAAGCTGCACAATATAATTGACCTTTCAGTATATTGTTGCACACACACCATCTATTTAGCAAATGCCCTTGTTATCAACAGCAGCCTTTTAAACTCACCTGAGCTAACAGGTATGTGCGCTGGTTACTCTGCTGCGCTTAAAATTTCTTTTTTGGTTTGCTACAATGCCTTTTCTGAAACGTTGTCTCCCTCTGCTGGAACACTGACTTCTTTCAATTAATGCCTGCAGACTATAAAAGAGAACCCAACCCAAAAAGTTTGGTTGATTAGTCTGTGGCATTCTGTTAAACTGTTGCTTATGGCGGTCTCTGTGAGCTTCTCAGCGACATTCAGCCAGCCAGGTATCCTGCCTGCAGTAGATGGAATGTGGCAATGGAACGCTGGCTGCGCGTGTCATAATAGGCTCTGAGCCTTTATATACCTGCGCACAGCAGCAGCCACCTTCAGTCTGCTGCTGGACAGCCAGCAGCAGCAGGAGAGGTAAGTAATCAGCAGCCCTCCTGCTAAGGGTAGACAGCTGCTCGTTCCACCCCACCCCCCGCCTTAATTGGTTCTCCTCCCTTCCAACGGTGTTGAGGCGGGTGGGAACAGCAGGGGGTGAGGGTGCTGTGTTTAAAGAGGTGGAGTTATGCAGATCTAAAACGCGTGGATTGCAGCAGCAGCAAGCCGAAAAGTGCAGGCATGTAAGGGATCTAGAGGTTGACAACATGTCTTCTTAACGGGAGTCCAGGAGCTCATCTCCACAAATGGACTCTTCAGGATCCTTGGGTGGCTCCGTAGTTCGAAACCAATTCTGGTTATCGCTTCTCGGCCTTTTGGCTAAGATCAAGTGTAGTATCTGTTCTTATCAGTTTAATATCTGATACGTCCCCTATCTGGGGACCATATATTAAATGGATTTTTAGAACAGGGAGATGGAAAAAGAGCTTGCTCTGTCCACTCCACGCATTGACCTGGTATTGCAGTATCTCCAGGACCGGTGCACCCCTTCTTTAATGCAGTTTCTAAAATCAGAAAGTATTGAATTCAATGTTTTTTGTTCATTTTGCTTGTTTGTCGGATTTTGGGATGGACTCTTTGGCTTTGCTTTTCTTCTCCTCATTGGATTTTTCATGTTCAAAGTTGCAGAAGCCAGATGACAAGCTCATTTTGGTTCAACTTCAGCAACTGTGCATTGCATTGCCATGTAATGTAACGCAATGCTATCTTTCTAGCTCTCCTTCTTTACTTCCTTTTGGATAAACAGACATATTAGGCAAGCATTTTGGAGCTTTCACCTAAATAACTACAGGTGGTGAGATAAGCTGCACAATATAATTGACCTTTCAGTATATTGTTGCACACACACCATCTATTTAGCAAATGCCCTTGTTATCAACAGCAGCCTTTTAAACTCACCTGAGCTAACAGGTATGTGCGCTGGTTACTCTGCTGCGCTTAAAATTTCTTTTTTGGTTTGCTACAATGCCTTTTCTGAAACGTTGTCTCCCTCTGCTGGAACACTGACTTCTTTCAATTAATGCCTGCAGACTATAAAAGAGAACCCAACCCAAAAAGTTTGGTTGATTAGTCTGTGGCATTCTGTTAAACTGTTGCTTATGGCGGTCTCTGTGAGCTTCTCAGCGACATTCAGCCAGCCAGGTATCCTGCCTGCAGTAGATGGAATGTGGCAATGGAACGCTGGCTGCGCGTGTCATAATAGGCTCTGAGCCTTTATATACCTGCGCACAGCAGCAGCCACCTTCAGTCTGCTGCTGGACAGCCAGCAGCAGCAGGAGAGGTAAGTAATCAGCAGCCCTCCTGCTAAGGGTAGACAGCTGCTCGTTCCACCCCACCCCCCGCCTTAATTGGTTCTCCTCCCTTCCAACGGTGTTGAGGCGGGTGGGAACAGCAGGGGGTGAGGGTGCTGTGTTTAAAGAGGTGGAGTTATGCAGATCTAAAACGCGTGGATTGCAGCAGCAGCAAGCCGAAAAGTGCAGGCATGTAAGGGATCTAGAGGTTGACAACATGTCTTCTTAACGGGAGTCCAGGAGCTCATCTCCACAAATGGACTCTTCAGGATCCTTGGGTGGCTCCGTAGTTCGAAACCAATTCTGGTTATCGCTTCTCGGCCTTTTGGCTGAGACCAAGTGCTTCACAGCAGGAGGTTTCAGTTGAAGGGCACTCAGGTACCCCTCTCCTTGGCCTGGCAGGATCGTCCACTTCGGTGGGCTTCACCTGCCTGCTGCTATTAGGGAGAGGGATTAGTCCTAGGGTAACGGGCAGCGATCCCCCAGCCTTCAGGTGCTTTATCACAAAGCTCTGAAGGCGCAGATTGCAGGCGGTTGCAATTTGCATTTTGTTGCGCCATACCATGGAGGTTGACCCCAACCTCGTGCCTCTATATGCGAGGCTCAAGAACACCATAAGGGTCCGCTTTACGGCTGGTGGTTCCGATATGCGGAATCTGGGATATGTAGTCAAGGACGTGCTTGAGAAACTGCTCCACGTCAGAACCAACGAAATCCTTTCTATCCAGGATTATCCTCGACGTGGAGACTATGATGTAACCTTTACTGGCGAAGGTATTTTCAAAGATGTTTTGTCCAGAGTTAAGTCGGTAGAAAATAGCCCTGGTCTAAAAGGGATTCAGATTATCGAGCACGTCCTGGATGAGGTAAAGATGGTGGTTGTGAAAATCTTCTCACCCTTCATAACGGCACCAGAGGTTATTTCCTTTTTGTCAGTTTATTTTAAAAGTGTGAAATTGATTGGGAAAGTGTTGAATGAGTTTAACATCTGGACCTCAAAATGGAAGTTTTTAGTAAAATGTGAAAGAGACCCAAAATTCCCTGGAGGTGTGAGACTTCCTCCAGCTCGATTTAAAATAGGGCAAACTAATGGGGATTTTTTTTTCTCAGGAATGCCACTTTTCTGTAGGTATTGTGGTCTCTATGGGCACTCTAAGGATAGTTGTGGTGCCACTTGTAGAAATTGTGCCAGTACTGAACATGACACAAAGGAGTGCCCAAATGAAAAAAAATGCTCTTTTTGTCGGACACCTGGTCATTTCTATTTTTCTTGCCCTCACAGGTTCAGAGAGGATGAACAAAAACAAAAGGAGAAGTCCAAGACATCCGGGAATGGACGGGCCAATCAGACCACCCCTCAGGAGGAGGAACAGCAACCTGGAGCCTCGGGAGGTGATAAGGGCGCTTCGACTAGTAACAATCCCTCCGAGTCAATGACAGGTAACTCACAGGAGCCCAGGAGCTGGCTGAAAGACCATAAGGAGGCTAAAAGGAAGGCTGAGAAAGATCATAAAGGGGCGGTCGGTAAGGCCAAAAAAGAGCGCCAAAAGGCTGACACCGAGCCCAAAATTCCCACTGGGTCTCACGAGAGCGAGGGCGGTACGTGGCATTTGGTGAGGTCTCATAATAAGAAAAAGAATGGTTCCGTGGAGGTGGCTAATAGGGAGGAGATGGATACATCCCCTCACGGGGGTGTAGACTCTGGAATCCCGAGGTCCCGGGGCTCTGCTGCCCCAGGTGGGGCCCCGAACCTGGCTGCCTCCGGGGACTCTGAGGCTCCGCCATGTGCGCAGCCTGCCCCTGTGTTACGACCCTCTGCGGGTCAGCAGGGGAGTGCGGAGCCTCTCGGAGACCCACCTGACGAGGACCTAAATGGTCAGCCTATGGAGACCCAGTGTAACCTTTCTCTCAATATCCTTCCGAGCTACACCCCAGTAGCGTCGGGTCTTAATTTAAGTGAATGTTCCTTCTCCGATGATGAAGACTCTTTGATAACGGTGGATTCAGAAGAGGGCGTTGGTGAAAGTCCAAGTGGTCTGATCCGTCCATCGGATAGGTAAAGTCCAGTTTTTGTTTCTTCCTAACCATTTGTTATGATGGCTGACATTAGTGGTGTTTCCCTCAATGTGAGAGGCATAGGATCCAAGACCAGAAGAGCTACTGTTTTACATTTTTTAACCTGTTTTACAGCTTCTGTTTTTTTTTTACAAGAATGTCATATCCCTCATAAGATTTCTTACAAAAAATATAAGGAAGAGTGGAAACATGGTCCATCGATCTGGTCTGGATCAAATGCAACTGGATCAGCCGGGGTAGCTATACTTTTTAAGGGAAATGTGTCTATTGATTTTATCCAAGATATTTTACCGGGTCGTATTCTTTTAGTTAAGGCTTTTATTGATGGGACAAGATGGCAGTTTTTAAATTTTTATGGGTCACCTGATAAAAATGAAAGGGCTGATATGCTGGAAATTTTACCTTTATTTATTAACATTTCTGAACCTTTTATCCTGGCAGGTGATTTTAATTGTATTTTAAAAGGCGAAAGCCGACGCTCCGGTTCCGTGAGTAGAAATTATGACAAAACGTCTGGAATGTTAAGCAATATTATAAATGATTGTAAATTAACTGATGTGTATAAAGAATGTAACAAGGATAGCCCTATAGACGCTGGTTTCACCTGGAGCAATTCTACATGTAGCTCCAGGATAGATTTTGTTTTAGGTTCAGAAAAAATACTGCCAGTGAAATGTGAAGTTTTAACTAATATTCTCTCAGATCACAAGGTTTTATCTTTTAGAGTGAGGATTAATGGAAAGAAGAAATGTGGTAAGAAATCTTGGAAATTGAATGTGTCCCTTTTAAAAGATCCACAAATTTTATCGGATTTTATTGAGTTTTATGTAAAGTGTAGAAAAAGGAAAAACCCCAATATTTCTTTTAGCTCCTGGTGGGATAGAATGAAAATAAGCATTAAAGATTTCTTTATTAAGAAAAGCATACAAAAAGCTAAAGAAAAGTTTGAGATCTATAATTTTCTTAATATCAGGTTACAGACATTGTACAAATTCAAAGACAATGGTCTGGATGTAGGTAATGATATATTGAGTCTTAAAGGAGAAATTTCAAAGTGGTTGGAACAAAAAGGAAAAGAACTGATTTTTCGTTCAAAGGTAAAACACGTAGAAGAGGATGAGACTTGTTCCAGGTATTTTTTTAAGAAAAATAAACAGACAAAAACAATAATTGATAACATAGATGGAGATAATAATATCAACGTTATATTGGATAAGGTAAATGTCTATTTTAATGATCTTTTTAATGTAAAAACTGTAGACCATGATTTAATACACACTTTCCTGGGGGAGATCAAGTCCACCCTAGATGCTGATGCCCAAAGTTTTTTATCCCAACCACTAGTTGAGGAAGAGATTTTAGAAACCATGAAGAGTTTTAAAAATGGTAAAGTGCCCGGCCCTGATGGTATCCCCATAGAGTTTTATATAAGTTTTTATGATATTTTAAAAGATGATTTGTTTAATTTGTTTTCCGAAGTTTTTAATAATAAGGTTTTACTCAACTCATGGAAGAAAGGTGAGGTATCACTACTATACAAAAAAGGTGACAAAACGGATCTTAAAAACTGGAGGCCGATAACTCTTTTAAATAGTGATTACAAAATTATGGCTAAGATCTGTGCAAATCGGTTGAAAAAGGTGATACATAAAGTAATTCATGCAAATCAGGTATGCGGGGTACCTGGGCGTAGTATCTGGGACAATTTAAACCTGGTGAAAGATTGTATTGAAGATGTAAAAACCAGAAAGACAAAGATGTCAATCCTAGCGGTGGATTTTGAGAAAGCTTTTGACCGCGTGTCTCATTTTTATCTTTTTAAAGTTTTAGAAAAAATGGGCATTCCGGGTGGGTTTTTATTGTCTCTTAAAGCTTTTTATAATGATTGTACGAGTAAGATTTTAGTTAATGGTTTTAAAACAAAAGAGGTAGTTTTAAAATCAGGGGTGAAGCAGGGTTGCCCTTTGTCCCCCCTGCTTTTTATATGTGCTATAGAACCCCTTTTATGTACAATACGCCGGGATAAGCAAATATGTGGAGTACCCTTACCCGGAGGGAACGGTCTACAAGTTAAAGTTGTAAGCTATATGGATGATGTAGCAGTGTTTGGATGTGATGTACCTTCAATACAAAAAACGATAAGCCAAATTCAGTCTTTTTGTACAGTTTCCGGTTTTAAAATTAATCTTACTAAATGTAATATTTTAAATGTCGGGGGGATGAGTTTACATGATGTACCAATTGCAGTTACAGATTCCATTACTATTTTAGGTGTTTCTTTTAATGAATCTAATAATGGTTTTAATAGCTGGGATGCGGCAGCACAGAAAATTAATCAGAAAATCTGCATGTGGAATATGAGAAAGCTGTCAATGGAAGGTAAAGTTCTGATTGTAAAAATGGTGATATTACCTATCCTGTTATATCTTAGTTTGGTGTTCCCCCCTCCTACAAATTTGTTGAAACGAATTACAAAAGTATGTTTTACCTTTTTTTGGGGCTCAAAAATGGAGAAACTCAAAAGAGAAATTGTGACAAAGCCAAAGGTTAAAGGTGGGAAAGATTTCCCTGTTTTAGATAAGTTTCTTTTAATACATTTTTTCTGTTTCTGTTTTAAAACCCTTTTTAAAGATAATTACCTTTCCTATTTTATGCGTTTTAACACTGGTTTTCTCATGAGAAGGTTTGGTTGGTTTGAAACGGTTTTATCCTCTCCTTATGCTTTTAACCTACCTGCACATTATGAGATTTTAAAGAAAATTATTCTTGATTTTAATTTGAATAAGAAACAGACAGGGGATCTATGTAACAGCAAGACACTACTCAAACAAATTAGTACTGATGTGACGTTGTGTGATATTGAACGTTATGATGATGACAAAACTGTACACATATGGAAAATGATTAACGCCCCTTATCTTTTTAATGTACAGAAAGACATGTCTTGGAGCTGCGCACACCACTGTCTTCCTTGCCGGGCATTCCAGTACAGAAGAGGTTTTGTGAGGTCTGCCATCTGCCCAAGAGAAGGTTGTCAAGAAGAAGAGACAGTGAAGCATCTTTTATGGACTTGTGCTTTTGCTAAAGAGTTCTGGAGAAGACTAATCCCCCTGCTGGAGAAAATGGTGGACCTCAAGGACTTTAATTTTGCATCAGTGTTATATGGTCTTCTGGAATGCCCAACAATGGACCAAAAAATAATGGCGTGGAAGACAGTGAATTGTGCCAAGATAGCGCTCTGGAATGCTAGAAATATTGCTGTTTTTAAACATGAAATGTTACCAGTAGATGATGTTTTAGCCTTTTGTAAAAGTGAAATGTACATATACTATTTATTGGACAGGAAAAAGAATGTAAAGTTGGCAGGCAAATGGCTTTTTAACCTATGGAATATTTGAAGTCTTGTAAAATTTGCTGTGATGGAATTTTTATTTTTCTTTGAAGTCCCGAAAGTGTAATGTGGATGTAATGGTTTTATTTCTGTAATTTGTTAAATTTTAAATAAACGGTTTTTATCCCCATGTGGGGGATAGCCAAATTAAAAAAAAAATCTGTTCTTATCAGTTTAATATCTGATACGTCCCCTATCTGGGGACCATATATTAAATGGATTTTTAGAACAGGGAGATGGAAAAAGAGCTTGCTCTGTCCACTCCACGCATTGACCTGGTATTGCAGTATCTCCAGGACCGGTGCACCCCTTCTTTAATGCAGTTTCTAAAATCAGAAAGTATTGAATTCAATGTTTTTTGTTCATTTTGCTTGTTTGTCGGATTTTGGGATGGACTCTTTGGCTTTGCTTTTCTTCTCCTCATTGGATTTTTCATGTTCAAAGTTGCAGAAGCCAGATGACAAGCTCATTTTGGTTCAACTTCAGCAACTGTGCATTGCATTGCCATGTAATGTAACGCAATGCTATCTTTCTAGCTCTCCCTCTTTACTTCCTTTTGGATAAACAGACATATTAGGCAAGCATTTTGGAGCTTTCACCTAAATAACTACAGGTGGTGAGATAAGCTGCACAATATAATTGACCTTTCAGTATATTGTTGCACACACACCATCTATTTAGCAAATGCCCTTGTTATCAACAGCAGCCTTTTAAACTCACCTGAGCTAACAGGTATGTGCGCTGGTTACTCTGCTGCGCTTAAAATTTCTTTTTTGGTTTGCTACAATGCCTTTTCTGAAACGCTGTCTCCCTCTGCTGGAACACTGACTTCTTTCAATTAATGCCTGCAGACTATAAAAGAGAACCCAACCCAAAAAGTTTGGTTGATTAGTCTGTGGCATTCTGTTAAACTGTTGCTTATGGCGGTCTCTGTGAGCTTCTCAGCGACATTCAGCCAGCCAGGTATCCTGCCTGCAGTAGATGGAATGTGGCAATGGAACGCTGGCTGCGCATGTCATAATAGGCTCTGAGCCTTTATATACCTGCGCACAGCAGCAGCCACCTTCAGTCTGCTGCTGGACAGCCAGCAGCAGCAGCAGGAGAGGTAAGTAATCAGCAGCCCTCCTGCTAAGGGTAGACAGCTGCTCGTTCCACCCCACCCCCCGCCTTAATTGGTTCTCCTCCCTTCCAACGGTGTTGAGGCGGGTGGGAACAGCAGGGGGTGAGGGTGCTGTGTTTAAAGAGGTGGAGTTATGCAGATCTAAAACGCGTGGATTGCAGCAGCAGCAAGCCGAAAAGTGCAGGCATGTAAGGGATCTAGAGGTTGACAACATGTCTTCTTAACGGGAGTCCAGGAGCTCATCTCCACAAATGGACTCTTCAGGATCCTTGGGTGGCTCCGTAGTTCGAAACCAATTCTGGTTATCGCTTCTCGGCCTTTTGGCTAAGATCAAGTGTAGTATCTTTTCTTATCAGTTTAATATCTGATACGTCCCCTATCTGGGGACCATATATTAAATGGATTTTTAGAACAGGGAGATGGAAAAAGAGCTTGCTCTGTCCACTCCACGCATTGACCTGGTATTGCAGTATCTCCAGGACCGGTGCACCCCTTCTTTAATGCAGTTTCTAAAATCAGAAAGTATTGAATTCAATGTTTTTTGTTCATTTTGCTTGTTTGTCGGATTTTGGGATGGACTCTTTGGCTTTGCTTTTCTTCTCCTCATTGGATTTTTCATGTTCAAAGTTGCAGAAGCCAGATGACAAGCTCATTTTGGTTCAACTTCAGCAACTGTGCATTGCATTGCCATGTAATGTAACGCAATGCTATCTTTCTAGCTCTCCCTCTTTACTTCCTTTTGGATAAACAGACATATTAGGCAAGCATTTTGGAGCTTTCACCTAAATAACTACAGGTGGTGAGATAAGCTGCACAATATAATTGACCTTTCAGTATATTGTTGCACACACACCATCTATTTAGCAAATGCCCTTGTTATCAACAGCAGCCTTTTAAACTCACCTGAGCTAACAGGTATGTGCGCTGGTTACTCTGCTGCGCTTAAAATTTCTTTTTTGGTTTGCTTCAATGCCTTTTCTGAAATGTTGTCTCCCTCTGCTGGAACACTGACTTCTTTCAATTAATGCCTGCAGACTATAAAAGAGAACCCAACCCAAAAAGTTTGGTTGATTAGTCTGTGGCATTCTGTTAAACTGTTGCTTATGGCGGTCTCTGTGAGCTTCTCAGCGACATTCAGCCAGCCAGGTATCCTGCCTGCAGTAGATGGAATGTGGCAATGGAACGCTGGCTGCGCGTGTCATAATAGGCTCTGAGCCTTTATAAACCTGCGCACAGCAGCAGCCACCTTCAGTCTGCTGCTGGACAGCCAGCAGCAGCAGGAGAGGTAAGTAATCAGCAGCCCTCCTGCTAAGGGTAGACAGCTGCTCGTTCCACCCCACCCCCCGCCTTAATTGGTTCTCCTCCCTTCCAACGGTGTTGAGGTGGGTGGGAACAGCAGGGGGTGAGGGTGCTGTGTTTAAAGAGGTGGAGTTATGCAGATCTAAAACGCGTGGATTGCAGCAGCAGCAAGCCGAAAAGTGCAGGCATGTAAGGGATCTAGAGGTTGACAACATGTCTTCTTAACGGGAGTCCAGGAGCTCATCTCCACAAATGGACTCTTCAGGATCCTTGGGTGGCTCCGTAGTTCGAAACCAATTCTGGTTATCGCTTCTCGGCCTTTTGGCTAAGATCAAGTGTAGTATCTGTTCTTATCAGTTTAATATCTGATACGTCCCCTATCTGGGGACCATATATTAAATGGATTTTTAGAACAGGGAGATGGAAAAAGAGCTTGCTCTGTCCACTCCACGCATTGACCTGGTATTGCAGTATCTCCAGGACCGGTGCACCCCTTCTTTAATGCAGTTTCTAAAATCAGAAAGTATTGAATTCAATGTTTTTTGTTCATTTTGCTTGTTTGTCGGATTTTGGGATGGACTCTTTGGCTTTGCTTTTCTTCTCCTCATTGGATTTTTCATGTTCAAAGTTGCAGAAGCCAGATGACAAGCTCATTTTGGTTCAACTTCAGCAACTGTGCATTGCATTGCCATGTAATGTAACGCAATGCTATCTTTCTAGCTCTCCCTCTTTACTTCCTTTTGGATAAACAGACATATTAGGCAAGCATTTTGGAGCTTTCACCTAAATAACTACAGGTGGTGAGATAAGCTGCACAATATAATTGACCTTTCAGTATATTGTTGCACACACACCATCTATTTAGCAAATGCCCTTGTTATCAACAGCAGCCTTTTAAACTCACCTGAGCTAACAGGTATGTGCGCTGGTTACTCTGCTGCGCTTAAAATTTCTTTTTTGGTTTGCTACAATGCCTTTTCTGAAACGTTGTCTCCCTCTGCTGGAACACTGACTTCTTTCAATTAATGCCTGCAGACTATAAAAGAGAACCCAACCCAAAAAGTTTGGTTGATTAGTCTGTGGCATTCTGTTAAACTGTTGCTTATGGCGGTCTCTGTGAGCTTCTCAGCGACATTCAGCCAGCCAGGTATCCTGCCTGCAGTAGATGGAATGTGGCAATGGAACGCTGGCTGCGCATGTCATAATAGGCTCTGAGCCTTTATATACCTGCGCACAGCAGCAGCCACCTTCAGTCTGCTGCTGGACAGCCAGCAGCAGCAGCAGGAGAGGTAAGTAATCAGCAGCCCTCCTGCTAAGGGTAGACAGCTGCTCGTTCCACCCCACCCCCCGCCTTAATTGGTTCTCCTCCCTTCCAACGGTGTTGAGGCGGGTGGGAACAGCAGGGGGTGAGGGTGCTGTGTTTAAAGAGGTGGAGTTATGCAGATCTAAAACGCGTGGATTGCAGCAGCAGCAAGCCGAAAAGTGCAGGCATGTAAGGGATCTAGAGGTTGACAACATGTCTTCTTAACGGGAGTCCAGGAGCTCATCTCCACAAATGGACTCTTCAGGATCCTTGGGTGGCTCCGTAGTTCGAAACCAATTCTGGTTATCGCTTCTCGGCCTTTTGGCTAAGATCAAGTGTAGTATCTGTTCTTATCAGTTTAATATCTGATACGTCCCCTATCTGGGGACCATATATTAAATGGATTTTTAGAACAGGGAGATGGAAAAAGAGCTTGCTCTGTCCACTCCACGCATTGACCTGGTATTGCAGTATCTCCAGGACCGGTGCACCCCTTCTTTAATGCAGTTTCTAAAATCAGAAAGTATTGAATTCAATGTTTTTTGTTCATTTTGCTTGTTTGTCGGATTTTGGGATGGACTCTTTGGCTTTGCTTTTCTTCTCCTCATTGGATTTTTCATGTTCAAAGTTGCAGAAGCCAGATGACAAGCTCATTTTGGTTCAACTTCAGCAACTGTGCATTGCATTGCCATGTAATGTAACGCAATGCTATCTTTCTAGCTCTCCCTCTTTACTTCCTTTTGGATAAACAGACATATTAGGCAAGCATTTTGGAGCTTTCACCTAAATAACTACAGGTGGTGAGATAAGCTGCACAATATAATTGACCTTTCAGTATATTGTTGCACACACACCATCTATTTAGCAAATGCCCTTGTTATCAACAGCAGCCTTTTAAACTCACCTGAGCTAACAGGTATGTGCGCTGGTTACTCTGCTGCGCTTAAAATTTCTTTTTTGGTTTGCTTCAATGCCTTTTCTGAAATGTTGTCTCCCTCTGCTGGAACACTGACTTCTTTCAATTAATGCCTGCAGACTATAAAAGAGAACCCAACCCAAAAAGTTTGGTTGATTAGTCTGTGGCATTCTGTTAAACTGTTGCTTATGGCGGTGTCTGTGAGCTTCTCAGCGACATTCAGCCAGCCAGGTATCCTGCCTGCAGTAGATGGAATGTGGCAATGGAACGCTGGCTGCGCGTGTCATAATAGGCTCTGAGCCTTTATATACCTGCGCACAGCAGCAGCCACCTTCAGTCTGCTGCTGGACAGCCAGCAGCAGCAGGAGAGGTAAGTAATCAGCAGCCCTCCTGCTAAGGGTAGACAGCTGCTCGTTCCACCCCACCCCCCGCCTTAATTGGTTCTCCTCCCTTCCAACGGTGTTGAGGCGGGTGGGAACAGCAGGGGGTGAGGGTGCTGTGTTTAAAGAGGTGGAGTTATGCAGATCTAAAACGCGTGGATTGCAGCAGCAGCAAGCCGAAAAGTGCAGGCATGTAAGGGATCTAGAGGTTGACAACATGTCTTCTTAACGGGAGTCCAGGAGCTCATCTCCACAAATGGACTCTTCAGGATCCTTGGGTGGCTCCGTAGTTCGAAACCAATTCTGGTTATCGCTTCTCGGCCTTTTGGCTAAGATCAAGTGTAGTATCTGTTCTTATCAGTTTAATATCTGATACGTCCCCTATCTGGGGACCATATATTAAATGGATTTTTAGAACAGGGAGATGGAAAAAGAGCTTGCTCTGTCCACTCCACGCATTGACCTGGTATTGCAGTATCTCCAGGACCGGTGCACCCCTTCTTTAATGCAGTTTCTAAAATCAGAAAGTATTGAATTCAATGTTTTTTGTTCATTTTGCTTGTTTGTCGGATTTTGGGATGGACTCTTTGGCTTTGCTTTTCTTCTCCTCATTGGATTTTTCATGTTCAAAGTTGCAGAAGCCAGATGACAAGCTCATTTTGGTTCAACTTCAGCAACTGTGCATTGCATTGCCATGTAATGTAACGCAATGCTATCTTTCTAGCTCTCCCTCTTTACTTCCTTTTGGATAAACAGACATATTAGGCAAGCATTTTGGAGCTTTCACCTAAATAACTACAGGTGGTGAGATAAGCTGCACAATATAATTGACCTTTCAGTATATTGTTGCACACACACCATCTATTTAGCAAATGCCCTTGTTATCAACAGCAGCCTTTTAAACTCACCTGAGCTAACAGGTATGTGCGCTGGTTACTCTGCTGCGCTTAAAATTTCTTTTTTGGTTTGCTACAATGCCTTTTCTGAAACGTTGTCTCCCTCTGCTGGAACACTGACTTCTTTCAATTAATGCCTGCAGACTATAAAAGAGAACCCAACCCAAAAAGTTTGGTTGATTAGTCTGTGGCATTCTGTTAAACTGTTGCTTATGGCGGTCTCTGTGAGCTTCTCAGCGACATTCAGCCAGCCAGGTATCCTGCCTGCAGTAGATGGAATGTGGCAATGGAACGCTGGCTGCGCGTGTCATAATAGGCTCTGAGCCTTTATATACCTGCGCACAGCAGCAGCCACCTTCAGTCTGCTGCTGGACAGCCAGCAGCAGCAGGAGAGGTAAGTAATCAGCAGCCCTCCTGCTAAGGGTAGACAGCTGCTCGTTCCACCCCACCCCCCGCCTTAATTGGTTCTCCTCCCTTCCAACGGTGTTGAGGCGGGTGGGAACAGCAGGGGGTGAGGGTGCTGTGTTTAAAGAGGTGGAGTTATGCAGATCTAAAACGCGTGGATTGCAGCAGCAGCAAGCCGAAAAGTGCAGGCATGTAAGGGATCTAGAGGTTGACAACATGTCTTCTTAACGGGAGTCCAGGAGCTCATCTCCACAAATGGACTCTTCAGGATCCTTGGGTGGCTCCGTAGTTCGAAACCAATTCTGGTTATCGCTTCTCGGCCTTTTGGCTGAGACCAAGTGCTTCACAGCAGGAGGTTTCAGTTGAAGGGCACTCAGGTACCCCTCTCCTTGGCCTGGCAGGATCGTCCACTTCGGTGGGCTTCACCTGCCTGCTGCTATTAGGGAGAGGGATTAGTCCTAGGGTAACGGGCAGCGATCCCCCAGCCTTCAGGTGCTTTATCTCAAAGCTCTGAAGGCGCAGATTGCAGGCGGTTGCAATTTGCATTTTGTTGCGCCATACCATGGAGGTTGACCCCAACCTCGTGCCTCTATATGCAAGGCTTAAGAACACCATAAGGGTCCGCTTTACGGCTGGTGGTTCCGATATGCGGAATCTGGGATATGTAGTCCAGGACGTGCTTGAGAAACTGCTCCACGTCAGAACCAACGAAATCCTTTCTATCCAGGATTATCCTCGACGTGGAGATTATGATGTAACCTTTACTGGCGAAGGTATTTTCAAAGATGTTTTGTCCAGAGTTAAGTCAGTAGAAAATAGCCCTGGTCTAAAAGGGATTCAGATCATCGAGCACGTCCTGGATGAGGTAAAGATGGTGGTTGTGAAAATCTTCTCACCCTTCATAACAGCACCAGAGGTTATTTCCTTTTTGTCAGTTTATTTTAAAAGTGTGAAATTGATTGGGAAAGTGTTGAATGAGTTTAACATCTGGACCTCAAAATGGAAGTTTTTAGTAAAATGTGAAAGAGACCCTAAATTCCCTGGAGATGTGAGACTTCCTCCAGCTCGATTTAAAATAGGGCAAACTAATGGGGATTTTTTTTTCTCAGGAATGCCACTTTTCTGTAGGTATTGTGGTCTCTATGGGCACTCTAAGGATAGTTGTGGTGCCACTTGTAGAAATTGTGCCATTACTGAACATGACACAAAGGAGTGCCCAAATGAAAAAAAATGCTCTTTTTGTCGGACACCTGGTCATTTCTATTTTTCTTGCCCTCACAGGTTCAGAGAGGATGAACAAAAACAAAAGGAGAAGTCCAAGACATCCGGGAATGGACGGGCCAATCAGACCACCCCTCAGGAGGAGGAACAACAACCTGGAGCCTCGGGAGGTGATAAGGGCGCTTCGACTAGTAACAATCCCTCCGAGTCAATGACAGGTAACTCACAGGAGCCCAGGAGCTGGCTGAAAGACCATAAGGAGGCTAAAAGGAAGGCTGAGAAAGATCATAAAGGGGCGGTCGGTAAGGCCAAAAAAGAGCGCCAAAAGGCTGACACCGAGCCCAAAATTCCCACTGGGTCTCACGAGAGCGAGGGCGGTACGTGGCATTTGGTGAGGTCTCATAATAAGAAAAAGAATGGTTCCGTGGAGGTGGCTAATAGGGAGGAGATGGATACATCCCCTCACGGGGGTGTAGACTCTGGAATCCCGAGGTCCCGGGGCTCTGCTGCCCCAGGTGGGGCCCCGAACCTGGCTGCCTCCGGGGACTCTGAGGCTCCGCCATGTGCGCAGCCTGCCCCTGTGTTACGACCCTCTGCGGGTCAGCAGGGGAGTGCGGAGCCTCTCGGAGACCCACCTGACGAGGACCTAAATGGTCAGCCTATGGAGACCCAGTGTAACCTTTCTCTCAATATCCTTCCGAGCTACACCCCAGTAGCGTCGGGTCTTAATTTAAGTGAATGTTCCTTCTCCGATGATGAAGACTCTTTGATAACGGTGGATTCAGAAGAGGGCGTTGGTGAAAGTCCAAGTGGTCTGATCCGTCCATCGGATAGGTAAAGTCCAGTTTTTGTTTCTTCCTAACCATTTGTTATGATGGCTGACATTAGTGGTGTTTCCCTCAATGTGAGAGGCATAGGATCCAAGACCAGAAGAGCTACTGTTTTACATTTTTTAACCTGTTTTACAGCTTCTGTTTTCTTTTTACAAGAATGTCATATCCCTCATAAGATTTCTTACAAAAAATATAAGGAAGAGTGGAAACATGGTCCATCGGTCTGGTCTGGATCAAATGAAACCGGATCAGCCGGGGTAGCTATACTTTTTAAGGGAAATGTGTCTATTGATTTTATCCAAGATATTTTACCGGGTCGTATTCTTTTAGTTAAGGCTTTTATTGATGGGACAAGATGGCAGTTTTTAAATTTTTATGGGTCACCTGATAAAAATGAAAGGGCTGATATGCTGGAAATTTTACCTTTATTTATTAACATTTCTGAACCTTTTATCCTGGCAGGTGATTTTAATTGTATTTTAAAAGGCGAAAGCCGACGCTCCGGTTCCGTGAGTAGAAATTATGACAAAACGTCTGGAATGTTAAGCAATATTATAAATGATTGTAAATTAACTGATGTGTATAAAGAATGTAACAAGGATAGCCCTATAGACGCTGGTTTCACCTGGAGCAATTCTACATGTAGCTCCAGGATAGATTTTGTTTTAGGTTCAGAAAAAATACTGCCAGTGAAATGTGAAGTTTTAACTAATATTCTCTCAGATCACAAGGTTTTATCTTTTAGAGTGAGGATTAATGGAAAGAAGAAATGTGGTAAGAAATCTTGGAAATTGAATGTGTCCCTTTTAAAAGATCCACAAATTTTATCGGATTTTATTGAGTTTTATGTAAAGTGTAGAAAAAGGAAAAACCCCAATATTTCTTTTAGCTCCTGGTGGGATAGAATGAAAATAAACATTAAAGATTTCTTTATAAAGAAAAGCATACAAAAAGCTAAAGAAAAGTTTGAGATCTATAATTTTCTTAATATCAGGTTACAGACATTGTACAAATTCAAAGACAATGGTCTGGATGTAGGTAATGATATATTGAGTCTTAAAGGAGAAATTTCAAAGTGGTTGGAACAAAAAGGAAAAGAACTGATTTTTCGTTCAAAGGTAAAACACGTAGAAGAGGATGAGACTTGTTCCAGGTATTTTTTTAAGAAAAACAAACAGGCGAAAACAATAATTGATAACATAGATGGAGATAATAATATCAACGTTATATTGGATAAGGTAAATGTCTATTTTAATGATCTTTTTAATGTAAAAACTGTAGACCATGATTTAATACACACTTTCCTGGGGGAGATCAAGTCCACCCTAGATGCTGATGCCCAAAGTTTTTTATCCCAACCTCTATGTGAGGAAGAGATTTTAGAAACCATGAAGAGTTTTAAAAATGGTAAAGTGCCCGGCCCTGATGGTATCCCCATAGAGTTTTATATAAGTTTTTATGATATTTTAAAAGATGATTTGTTTAATTTGTTTTCCGAAGTTTTTAATAATAAGGTTTTACTCAACTCATGGAAGAAAGGTGAGGTATCACTACTATACAAAAAAGGTGACAAAACGGATCTTAAAAACTGGAGGCCGATAACTCTTTTAAATAGTGATTACAAAATTATGGCTAAGATCTGTGCAAATCGGTTGAAAAAAGTGATACATAAAGTAATTCATGCAAATCAGGTATGCGGGGTACCTGGGCGTAGTATCTGGGACAATTTAAACCTGGTGAAAGATTGTATTGAAGATGTAAAAACCAGAAAGACAAAGATGTCAATCCTAGCGGTGGATTTTGAGAAAGCTTTTGACCGCGTGTCTCATTTTTATCTTTTTAAAGTTTTAGAAAAAATGGGCATTCCGGGTGGGTTTTTATTGTCTCTTAAAGCTTTTTATAATGATTGTACGAGTAAGATTTTAGTTAATGGTTTTAAAACAAAAGAGGTAGTTTTAAAATCAGGGGTGAAGCAGGGTTGCCCTTTGTCCCCCCTGCTTTTTATATGTGCTATAGAACCCCTTTTATGTACAATACGCCGGGATAAGCAAATATGTGGAGTACCCTTACCCGGAGGGAACGGTCTACAAGTTAAAGTTGTAAGCTATATGGATGATGTAGCAGTGTTTGGATGTGATGTACCTTCAATACAAAAAACGATAAGCCAAATTCAGTCTTTTTGTACAGTTTCCGGTTTTAAAATTAATCTTACTAAATGTAATATTTTAAATGTCGGGGGGATGAGTTTACATGATGTACCAATTGCAGTTACAGATTCCATTACTATTTTAGGTGTTTCTTTTAATGAATCTAATAATGGTTTTAATAGCTGGGATGCGGCAGCACAGAAAATTAATCAGAAAATCTGCATGTGGAATATGAGAAAGCTGTCAATGGAAGGTAAAGTTCTGATTGTAAAAATGGTGATATTACCTATCCTGTTATATCTTAGTTTGGTGTTCCCCCCTCCTACAAATTTGTTGAAACGAATTACAAAAGTATGTTTTACCTTTTTTTGGGGCTCAAAAATGGAGAAACTCAAAAGAGAAATTGTGACAAAGCCAAAGGTTAAAGGTGGGAAAGATTTCCCTGTTTTAGATAAGTTTCTTTTAATACATTTTTTCTGTTTCTGTTTTAAAACCCTTTTTAAAGATAATTACCTTTCCTATTTTATGCGTTTTAACACTGGTTTTCTCATGAGAAGGTTTGGTTGGTTTGAAACGGTTTTATCCTTTCCTTATGCTTTTAACCTGCCTGCACATTATGAGATTTTAAAGAAAATTATTCTTGATTTTAATTTGAATAAGAAACAGACAGGGGATCTATGTAACAGCAAGACACTACTCAAACAAATTAGTACTGATGTGACGTTGTGTGATATTGAACGTTATGATGATGACAAAACTGTACACATATGGAAAATGATTAACGCCCCTTATCTTTTTAATGTACAGAAAGACATGTCTTGGAGCTGCGCACACCACTGTCTTCCTTGCCGGGCATTCCAGTACAGAAGAGGTTTTGTGAGGTCTGCCATCTGCCCAAGAGAAGGTTGTCAAGAAGAAGAGACAGTGAAGCATCTTTTATGGACTTGTGCTTTTGCTAAAGAGTTCTGGAGAAGATTAATCCCCCTGCTGGAGAAAATGGTGGACCTCAAGGACTTTAATTTTGCATCAGTGTTATATGGTCTTCTGGAATGCCCAACAATGGACCAAAAAATAATGGCGTGGAAGACAGTGAATTGTGCCAAGATAGCGCTCTGGAATGCTAGAAATATTGCTGTTTTTAAACATGAAATGTTACCAGTAGATGATGTTTTAGCCTTTTGTAAAAGTGAAATGTACATATACTATTTATTGGACAGGAAAAAGAATGTAAAGTTGGCAGGCAAATGGCTTTTTAACCTATGGAATATTTGAAGTCTTGTAAAATTTGCTGTGATGGAATTTTTATTTTTCTTTGAAGTCCCGAAAGTGTAATGTGGATGTAATGGTTTTATTTCTGTAATTTGTTAAATTTTAAATAAACGGTTTTTATCCCCATGTGGGGGATAGCCAAATTAAAAAAAAAATCTGTTCTTATCAGTTTAATATCTGATACGTCCCCTATCTGGGGACCATATATTAAATGGATTTTTAGAACAGGGAGATGGAAAAAGAGCTTGCTCTGTCCACTCCACGCATTGACCTGGTATTGCAGTATCTCCAGGACCGGTGCACCCCTTCTTTAATGCAGTTTCTAAAATCAGAAAGTATTGAATTCAATGTTTTTTGTTCATTTTGCTTGTTTGTCGGTTTTTGGGATGGACTCTTTGGCTTTGCTTTTCTTCTCCTCATTGGATTTTTCATGTTCAAAGTTGCAGAAGCCAGATGACAAGCTCATTTTGGTTCAACTTCAGCAACTGTGCATTGCATTGCCATGTAATGTAACGCAATGCTATCTTTCTAGCTCTCCCTCTTTACTTCCTTTTGGATAAACAGACATATTAGGCAAGCATTTTGGAGCTTTCACCTAAATAACTACAGGTGGTGAGATAAGCTGCACAATATAATTGACCTTTCAGTATATTGTTGCACACACACCATCTATTTAGCAAATGCCCTTGTTATCAACAGCAGCCTTTTAAACTCACCTGAGCTAACAGGTATGTGCGCTGGTTACTCTGCTGCGCTTAAAATTTCTTTTTTGGTTTGCTACAATGCCTTTTCTGAAACGTTGTCTCCCTCTGCTGGAACACTGACTTCTTTCAATTAATGCCTGCAGACTATAAAAGAGAACCCAACCCAAAAAGTTTGGTTGATTAGTCTGTGGCATTCTGTTAAACTGTTGCTTATGGCGGTCTCTGTGAGCTTCTCAGCGACATTCAGCCAGCCAGGTATCCTGCCTGCAGTAGATGGAATGTGACAATGGAACGCTGGCTGCGCGTGTCATAATAGGCTCTGAGCCTTTATATACCTGCGCACAGCAGCAGCCACCTTCAGTCTGCTGCTGGACAGCCAGCAGCAGCAGGAGAGGTAAGTAATCAGCAGCCCTCCTGCTAAGGGTAGACAGCTGCTCGTTCCACCCCACCCCCCGCCTTAATTGGTTCTCCTCCCTTCCAACGGTGTTGAGGCGGGTGGGAACAGCAGGGGGTGAGGGTGCTGTGTTTAAAGAGGTGGAGTTATGCAGATCTAAAACGCGTGGATTGCAGCAGCAGCAAGCCGAAAAGTGCAGGCATGTAAGGGATCTAGAGGTTGACAACATGTCTTCTTAACGGGAGTCCAGGAGCTCATCTCCACAAATGGACTCTTCAGGATCCTTGGGTGGCTCCGTAGTTCGAAACCAATTCTGGTTATCGCTTCTCGGCCTTTTGGCTAAGATCAAGTGTAGTATCTGTTCTTATCAGTTTAATATCTGATACGTCCCCTATCTGGGGACCATATATTAAATGGATTTTTAGAACAGGGAGATGGAAAAAGAGCTTGCTCTGTCCACTCCACGCATTGACCTGGTATTGCAGTATCTCCAGGACCGGTGCACCCCTTCTTTAATGCAGTTTCTAAAATCAGAAAGTATTGAATTCAATGTTTTTTGTTCATTTTGCTTGTTTGTCGGATTTTGGGATGGACTCTTTGGCTTTGCTTTTCTTCTCCTCATTGGATTTTTCATGTTCAAAGTTGCAGAAGCCAGATGACAAGCTCATTTTGGTTCAACTTCAGCAACTGTGCATTGCATTGCCATGTAATGTAACGCAATGCTATCTTTCTAGCTCTCCCTCTTTACTTCCTTTTGGATAAACAGACATATTAGGCAAGCATTTTGGAGCTTTCACCTAAATAACTACAGGTGGTGAGATAAGCTGCACAATATAATTGACCTTTCAGTATATTGTTGCACACACACCATCTATTTAGCAAATGCCCTTGTTATCAACAGCAGCCTTTTAAACTCACCTGAGCTAACAGGTATGTGCGCTGGTTACTCTGCTGCGCTTAAAATTTCTTTTTTGGTTTGCTACAATGCCTTTTCTGAAACGTTGTCTCCCTCTGCTGGAACACTGACTTCTTTCAATTAATGCCTGCAGACTATAAAAGAGAACCCAACCCAAAAAGTTTGGTTGATTAGTCTGTGGCATTCTGTTAAACTGTTGCTTATGGCGGTCTCTGTGAGCTTCTCAGCGACATTCAGCCAGCCAGGTATCCTGCCTGCAGTAGATGGAATGTGGCAATGGAACGCTGGCTGCGCGTGTCATAATAGGCTCTGAGCCTTTATATACCTGCGCACAGCAGCAGCCACCTTCAGTCTGCTGCTGGACAGCCAGCAGCAGCAGCAGGAGAGGTAAGTAATCAGCAGCCCTCCTGCTAAGGGTAGACAGCTGCTCGTTCCACCCCACCCCCCGCCTTAATTGGTTCTCCTCCCTTCCAACGGTGTTGAGGCGGGTGGGAACAGCAGGGGGTGAGGGTGCTGTGTTTAAAGAGGTGGAGTTATGCAGATCTAAAACGCGTGGATTGCAGCAGCAGCAAGCCGAAAAGTGCAGGCATGTAAGGGATCTAGAGGTTGACAACATGTCTTCTTAACGGGAGTCCAGGAGCTCATCTCCACAAATGGACTCTTCAGGATCCTTGGGTGGCTCCGTAGTTCGAAACCAATTCTGGTTATCGCTTCTCGGCCTTTTGGCTAAGATCAAGTGTAGTATCTGTTCTTATCAGTTTAATATCTGATACGTCCCCTATCTGGGGACCATATATTAAATGGATTTTTAGAACAGGGAGATGGAAAAAGAGCTTGCTCTGTCCACTCCACGCATTGACCTGGTATTGCAGTATCTCCAGGACCGGTGCACCCCTTCTTTAATGCAGTTTCTAAAATCAGAAAGTATTGAATTCAATGTTTTTTGTTCATTTTGCTTGTTTGTCGGATTTTGGGATGGACTCTTTGGCTTTGCTTTTCTTCTCCTCATTGGATTTTTCATGTTCAAAGTTGCAGAAGCCAGATGACAAGCTCATTTTGGTTCAACTTCAGCAACTGTGCATTGCATTGCCATGTAATGTAACGCAATGCTATCTTTCTAGCTCTCCCTCTTTACTTCCTTTTGGATAAACAGACATATTAGGCAAGCATTTTGGAGCTTTCACCTAAATAACTACAGGTGGTGAGATAAACTGCACAATATAATTGACCTTTCAGTATATTGTTGCACACACACCATCTATTTAGCAAATGCCCTTGTTATCAACAGCAGCCTTTTAAACTCACCTGAGCTAACAGGTATGTGCGCTGGTTACTCTGCTGCGCTTAAAATTTCTTTTTTGGTTTGCTACAATGCCTTTTCTGAAACGTTGTCTCCCTCTGCTGGAACACTGACTTCTTTCAATTAATGCCTGCAGACTATAAAAGAGAACCCAACCCAAAAAGTTTGGTTGATTAGTCTGTGGCATTCTGTTAAACTGTTGCTTATGGCGGTCTCTGTGAGCTTCTCAGTGACATTCAGCCAGCCAGGTATCCTGCCTGCAGTAGATGGAATGTGGCAATGGAACGCTGGCTGCGCGTGTGATAATAGGCTCTGAGCCTTTATATACCTGCGCACAGCAGCAGCCACCTTCAGTCTGCTGCTGGACAGCCAGCAGCAGCAGGAGAGGTAAGTAATCAGCAGCCCTCCTGCTAAGGGTAGACAGCTGCTCGTTCCACCCCACCCCCCGCCTTAATTGGTTCTCCTCCCTTCCAACGGTGTTGAGGCGGGTGGGAACAGCAGGGGGTGAGGGTGCTGTGTTTAAAGAGGTGGAGTTATGCAGATCTAAAACGCGTGGATTGCAGCAGCAGCAAGCCGAAAAGTGCAGGCATGTAAGGGATCTAGAGGTTGACAACATGTCTTCTTAACGGGAGTCCAGGAGCTCATCTCCACAAATGGACTCTTCAGGATCCTTGGGTGGCTCCGTAGTTCGAAACCAATTCTGGTTATCGCTTCTCGGCCTTTTGGCTAAGATCAAGTGTAGTATCTGTTCTTATCAGTTTAATATCTGATACGTCCCCTATCTGCGGACCATATATTAAATGGATTTTTAGAACAGGGAGATGGAAAAAGAGCTTGCTCTGTCCACTCCACGCATTGACCTGGTATTGCAGTATCTCCAGGACCGGTGCACCCCTTCTTTAATGCAGTTTCTAAAATCAGAAAGTATTGAATTCAATGTTTTTTGTTCATTTTGCTTGTTTGTCGGATTTTGGGATGGACTCTTTGGCTTTGCTTTTCTTCTCCTCATTGGATTTTTCATGTTCAAAGTTGCAGAAGCCAGATGACAAGCTCATTTTGGTTCAACTTCAGCAACTGTGCATTGCATTGCCATGTAATGTAACGCAATGCTATCTTTCTAGCTCTCCCTCTTTACTTCCTTTTGGATAAACAGACATATTAGGCAAGCATTTTGGAGCTTTCACCTAAATAACTACAGGTGGTGAGATAAGCTGCACAATATAATTGACCTTTCAGTATATTGTTGCACACACACCATCTATTTAGCAAATGCCCTTGTTATCAACAGAAGCCTTTTAAACTCACCTGAGCTAACAGGTATGTGCGCTGGTTACTCTGCTGCGCTTAAAATTTCTTTTTTGGTTTGCTACAATGCCTTTTCTGAAACGTTGTCTCCCTCTGCTGGAACACTGACTTCTTTCAATTAATGCCTGCAGACTATAAAAGAGAACCCAACCCAAAAAGTTTGGTTGATTAGTCTGTGGCATTCTGTTAAACTGTTGCTTATGGCGGTCTCTGTGAGCTTCTCAGCGACACTCAGCCAGCCAGGTATCCTGCCTGCAGTAGATGGAATGTGGCAATGGAACGCTGGCTGCGCGTGTCATAATAGGCTCTGAGCCTTTATATACCTGCTGCCACGCTGTCACTGTATACTGGAGGTAGGGGGCCTAAGCTGACCCTAAGCTGGGGCCCTGACTAATCCCTCAACCTGGAGGTACTGTTAAAGGTACAGAGGTCCAGGCCGCCAGCGTAACCCCTACCTCCTGAAGATCCCTGCACCTCAGTAATCTAGTCCTGAGAAGGACCCCGATCACAACCAAAGGGAACAAGAAATAATATGCCCAAACACAGTATTTAGACGAACGAGACAGTACAAGGGAAAAACCAAAACCACCTTGCATACAAACAACTTCTCAACTACAACAGAGGGAAAACCAACGGGAAAGGAGATAAATGATAAAGCGAGGAAAGGGAAAAAACACTTCCAAATACACTTATCTCAGCAACTCCAAACACCACGATCCGCTCTGTCAGTCTGAATGAAATGCTTTCACCGACACCTCCCAAACAGACCAGCAGGTATATGAAGGAGTCTCACTACAGAAGTATTGATTGCAGCTGGGCGAGGCTGGACCTCATCTAGCCCAGAGAGAGAGAGAGAATTAACTCCCTCACTGCCGAGAAACACAAAGCACCAACAAGTCAGCTGCGAGAAGTCAGGCTGTGTACTCGTGACGATCTTCGTGGCAACACACCCGTGACAGTACCCCCCCTTCTACGAGGGGCCTCCGGACCCTCAGGGCCAGGTTTATCCGGGTGAGTCGTGTGGAAGGCCCGAACTAACCGGTCTGCGTTAATATCCGACGCAGGAACCCACATCCTCTCCTCAGGACCATACCCCTTCCAATGAACCAGGTACTGAAGGGACCGGCGATTAAAGCATGAATCAATGACCCTCGATACCTGGAACTCCAAGTTACCATTGACAACCACTGGAGGGGGAGGTAAAAGTGACGGTACCACCGGCGCCACATACCTCTTAAGCAATGATCTGTGAAACACGTTGTGAATTTTAAACGTAGGGGGGAGGTCAAGATGGAATGCCACCGGATTAATAATAGAACTGATTCTGTACGGCCCGATGAACCTGGGACCCAGTTTCCAGGAGGGAACCTTAAGTTTTATATTCCTGGTAGACAACCATACCCGATCGTTCACACTTAGGTCCGGACCAGACACTCTCCTCCTATCAGCCATACGTTTGTATCGGTTCCCCATAGTATTCAGATTCTTCAGCACCCCTCTCCATACTGAAGCGAGTGATGAGGAAAATCGTTCCTCCTCAGGAACCCCCGAAGAGCCCCCCCCACTGAAAGTACAAAACTGGGGGTGAAAACCATATGCCCCAAAAAACGGGGACTTACCAGTGGACTCGCTCCGCCTATTATTAAGAGCAAACTCTGCCAGAGGTAAGAAAGAAGCCCAGTCCTCCTGGTTCTCTGACACAAAACACCGGAGATATGTCTCCAAGCTCTGGTTCATACGTTCCGTCTGACCATTGGTCTGAGGATGAAAAGCCGATGAGAATGACAACTGCATCCCCCGCCGTGCACAAAACGCCTTCCAGAACTTAGACACAAACTGAGACCCCCGATCAGACACCACCTCGGAGGGTACCCCGTGAAGCCTCACAATCTCCCCAATGAACACCTGCGCAAGAGTTTTAGCATTAGGGAGAGCCGGAAGAGCGATAAATTGTGCCATCTTGCTGAACCTGTCCACTACAACGAGTATGACCGTTTTACCCGAAGACGGAGGGAGGTCCGTAATAAAGTCCATAGACAGATGAGTCCAAGGACGCGCCAGGATCTTCAAAGGTAAGAGGGCCCCAGACGGACGGGTATGTGAGGTCTTAGAGCGCACACAAACCCCACAGGACGCGACAAAAGTTACCACCTCCTTATGTAAATTAGGCCACCAAAACCGACGCGAGAGGAGATCCACAGTTGCTTTACTCCCCGGGTGTCCTGCAAAAACTGAGTTATGGTGTGCCTCGATCACCTTTTGTCGCAACTGATCTGGAACAAACAATCTCCCTGGAGGTCCAACAGGGGCGTCCCCCTGAGCCTCCAATACCTCCTCCTCCAGCTCAGAGCATACTGCCGAAACCACCACCCCCTCCTGAAGGATAGGAATCGGGTCGTCCGTATTCCCGGCCCCCGGGAAACTACGAGATAAGGCATCCGCCTTTACATTTTTTGACCCAGGACGATATGTAACGACAAAATTAAACCTGGTAAAAAACAATGACCACCTAGCTTGTCTGGGATTCAGACGTTTCGCGGACTCCAGATATAGCAGGTTCTTGTGATCGGTGATGACGGTGACCGGATGAACTGCCCCCTCCAGAAAATGGCGCCACTCCTCAAAAGCTAACTTAATGGCCAAGAGTTCCCTATTGCCGACATCGTAATTCCTCTCCGCGGACGACAATTTTTTAGAGAAAAAGGCGCACGGATGCCACTTACCAGGGGACGAACCCTGTGACAATACTGCTCCCACCCCTACCTCGGAAGCGTCTACCTCTACAATGAATGTCTGAGACGCATCAGGTTGAATGAGTATGGGCGCCGAGGCAAAACATTTTTTCAAAGAGGAGAATGCTTGACAAGCCTTGTCAGACCACCTAGAAAAATCCGTCCCCTTTTTAGTCATGTCAGTGAGAGGCTTAACCATGGACGAGAAATTACGAATGAACTTTCGGTAATAATTAGCAAACCCCAGGAAACGTTGTAGTGCCTTAAGATTCTCTCTCCGATCCCACTCAAGAACTGCCCGCACTTTCCCAGGGTCCATACGAAAACCGGACGCTGAAACCAGAAAACCTAAAAACTGGAGTTCCTGTACGGCGAACACACACTTTTCCCACTTGGCATACAGCTTATTATCCCGCAAGATCTGTAACACCTGCCTAACGTGCTCCTGATGAGACACCAGATCCGGCGAGTAAATTAGGATATCATCCAGATATATGACAACAAACTGTCCCACCAAGCGGCGAAAAATGTCATTAACAAAGTGTTGGAACACCGCCGGGGCATTAGTCAGCCCGAATGGCATGACAAGGTTCTCATAATGCCCCTCCGGAGTGTTAAACGCCGTCTTCCACTCATCCCCCTCCTTCATCCTAATCAGATTGTACGCCCCCCTGAGATCCAACTTAGAGAACCATTTGGCGCCCACGATCTGATTAAAGAGATCGGGAATAAGTGGGAGCGGATACGGATCTCGGACCGTAATCCGATTAAGTTCACGGAAATCCAGGCAAGGGCGTAGGCCTCCATCTTTCTTCTTAACAAAGAAGAACCCCGCAGCCACTGGTGAAGATGAAGGTCTAATATGCCCCTTAGCCAGACTTTCTGAGATATAATCCTTCATGGCCTGCCTCTCAGGACCAGAAAGGTTATACAACCTAGCTTTAGGTAACTTGGCCTCAGGGAGCAATTTTACAGAACAGTCATACACGCGATGAGGAGGTAGTTCCTGACACCCTTTCTCCGAGAATACATCCTCAAAGTCCGCCAGAAATGGAGGTAAGACCCAAGGAGTAACCGCACCAATGACCGTGTTCATGCAGTTTTTATTACAGAATTTACTCCATTGGCTTATCTCCCTGGTTTGCCAATTAATAACCGGGTTATGCTTAGCTAACCAAGGAAGGCCCAACACAATAGGAGTGGGAAGACCCTCCAACACGTAGCAAGACAACAGTTCTTTATGTATTGCCCCCACTTGAAGTTTTACGTCATGCACAACTTGCAAAAAACTTCCCTGCCCGAGAGGCCTGGCATCGATCGAGAATATGGGGATGGGTTTAGCCAACTCACTCAACCGCATACCTTGAACCCGGGCAAACCGAGCATCAACCAGATTAGCCCCGGCCCCACTATCCAGAAGAACAGATATCCTCTCAGTTCTCGTACCCACCACTACCTCCGCCGGTACGAGAAACTGAGACGAACCTAGGGACGAAATACCTACTCCCAGATTGCCGTCCACCACACAACCTGGGATCAACAGTTTTCCGACGACTCTTCACTCTGCAAGGGACGGGATGGACACCCCCCAATAAAATGTCCCTTTCTCCCGCAGAAGAAACACCTTCCTGCCTTATGGCGCACCACCGGTCCCCTCCCCCGAAATGATGTCCCTCCTAATTGCATAGGCTCCTCTGGACTGACCAGGGGAACCACCATATGAGGGGACCTTGTAGGAGGTGGAGTCATAACAGGGGGTAGAGTTATCCCGCACCTCTCCCGAAGCCGTCTGTCCACGCGAATAGCAAGGGCCATAGCGGCTTCCAGAGACACGGGAGAGTCATACTGTGCCAACACATCCTGTAATTTGTCGGATAAACCATGACAAAACTGGCTCCTAAGAGCCGGGTCATTCCACTGGGTGTCCGTGGCCCACCTACGGAACTCCGAACAGAATTCCTCCGCCGGACGATCTCCCTGCTGGATCCTACGTAACTTAGACTCAGCAAGGGAGAACCGATCTGGGTCATCATATACGAGTCCCAGGGCAGCGAAAAACCTATCCACTGACTGGAGAGCCGGGGAACCCGGGGGAAGAGAGAACGCCCAAGATTGTGGGTCCCCTTGTAGGAGCGAGATGACAATTCCCACCCTTTGTTCTTCACTCCCCGATGACCGAGGCCGCAGCCGAAAGTACAATTTACATGCCTCCCGGAAAACAAAAAACTTGTCCCGACCCCAGTGAACCTATCAGGGAGAGCTACTTTAGGTTCTGGTCCGGCTTGCTCCTGAGGATGCCAAACCTTGGACCTAACGTCCGCCAGCTCCATGGACAAACTCTGCAATTGCCGAGCTAGACCGGCTACTGGATCCATAGTAGCTGGAGAAAAACTAAGTGGGTCGGTGAAAATGTCACGCTGTCACTGTATACTGGAGGTAGGGGGCCTAAGCTGACCCTAAGCTGGGGCCCTGACTAATCCCTCAACCTGGAGGTACTGTTAAAGGTACAGAGGTCCAGGCCGCCAGCGTAACCCCTACCTCCTGAAGATCCCTGCACCTCAGTAATCTAGTCCTGAGAAGGACCCCGATCACAACCAAAGGGAACAAGAAATAATATGCCCAAACACAGTATTTAGACGAACGAGACAGTACAGGGGAAAAACCAAAACCACCTTGCATACAAACAACTTCTCAACTACAACAGAGGGAAAACCAACGGGAAAGGAGATAAATGATAAAGCGAGGAAAGGGAAAAAACACTTCCAAATACACTTATCTCAGCAACTCCAAACACCACGATCCGCTCTGTCAGTCTGAATGAAATGCTTTCACCGACACCTCCCAAACAGACCAGCAGGTATATGAAGGAGTCTCACTACAGAAGTATTGATTGCAGCTGGGCGAGGCTGGACCTCATCTAGCCCAGAGAGAGAGAGAATTAACTCCCTCACTGCCGAGAAACACAAAGCACCAACAAGTCAGCTGCGAGAAGTCAGGCTGTGTACTCGTGACGATCTTCGTGGCAACACACCCGTGACACCTGCGCACAGCAGCAGCCACCTTCAGTCTGCTGCTGGACAGCCAGCAGCAGCAGGAGAGGTAAGTAATCAGCAGCCCTCCTGCTAAGGGTAGACAGCTGCTCGTTCCACCCCACCCCCCGCCTTAATTGGTTCTCCTCCCTTCCAACGGTGTTGAGGCGGGTGGGAACAGCAGGGGGTGAGGGTGCTGTGTTTAAAGAGGTGGAGTTATGCAGATCTAAAACGCGTGGATTGCAGCAGCAGCAAGCCGAAAAGTGCAGGCATGTAAGGGATCTAGAGGTTGACAACATGTCTTCTTAACGGGAGTCCAGGAGCTCATCTCCACAAATGGACTCTTCAGGATCCTTGGGTGGCTCCGTAGTTCGAAACCAATTCTGGTTATCGCTTCTCGGCCTTTTGGCTAAGATCAAGTGTAGTATCTGTTCTTATCAGTTTAATATCTGATACGTCCCCTATCTGGGGACCATATATTAAATGGATTTTTAGAACAGGGAGATGGAAAAAGAGCTTGCTCTGTCCACTCCACGCATTGACCTGGTATTGCAGTATGTCCAGGACCGGTGCACCCCTTCTTTAATGCAGTTTCTAAAATCAGAAAGTATTGAATTCAATGTTTTTTGTTCATTTTGCTTGTTTGTCGGATTTTGGGATGGACTCTTTGGCTTTGCTTTTCTTCTCCTCATTGGATTTTTCATGTTCAAAGTTGCAGAAGCCAGATGACAAGCTCATTTTGGTTCAACTTCAGCAACTGTGCATTGCATTGCCATGTAATGTAGCGCAATGCTATCTTTCTAGCTCTCCCTCTTTACTTCCTTTTGGATAAACAGACATATTAGGCAAGCATTTTGGAGCTTTCACCTAAATAACTACAGGTGGTGAGATAAGCTGCACAATATAATTGACCTTTCAGTATATTGTTGCACACACACCATCTATTTAGCAAATGCCCTTGTTATCAACAGCAGCCTTTTAAACTCACCTGAGCTAACAGGTATGTGCGCTGGTTACTCTGCTGCGCTTAAAAATTCTTTTTTGGTTTGCTACAATGCCTTTTCTGAAACGTTGTCTCCCTCTGCTGGAACACAGACTTCTTTCAATTAATGCCTGCAGACTATAAAAGAGAACCCAACCCAAAAAGTTTGGTTGATTAGTCTGTGGCATTCTGTTAAACTGTTGCTTATGGCGGTCTCTGTGAGCTTCTCAGCGACATTCAGCCAGCCAGGTATCCTGCCTGCAGTAGATGGAATGTGGCAATGGAACGCTGGCTGCGCGTGTCATAATAGGCTCTGAGCCTTTATATACCTGCGCACAGCAGCAGCCACCTTCAGTCTGCTGCTGGACAGCCAGCAGCAGCAGGAGAGGTAAGTAATCAGCAGCCCTCCTGCTAAGGGTAGACAGCTGCTCGTTCCACCCCACCCCCCGCCTTAATTGGTTCTCCTCCCTTCCAACGGTGTTGAGGCGGGTGGGAACAGCAGGGGGTGAGGGTGCTGTGTTTAAAGAGGTGGAGTTATGCAGATCTAAAACGCGTGGATTGCAGCAGCAGCAAGCCGAAAAGTGCAGGCATGTAAGGGATCTAGAGGTTGACAACATGTCTTCTTAACGGGAGTCCAGGAGCTCATCTCCACAAATGGACTCTTCAGGATCCTTGGGTGGCTCCGTAGTTCGAAACCAATTCTGGTTATCGCTTCTCGGCCTTTTGGCTCAGACCTAGTGTTTGGACAAGAGGTTCCTTGTGTACTAGCCCTCGGCCTTCCAGCATCGCCACTTCGGTGGCTTAAGCTGGATGCTGCTATAGGGGGAGAGTGAGGAGGAAACGAGAAGGCGATTCCTGAAGCGACCATGGGTGTCAAGCTTCGCTTTGCTGGGACCGGGGATCCCCGGGTCAAGAATGCTTTCCGTATCGAGGTCTCTGAGGAGAAGAAGGACCATTTCTCGTTGTCATACCTGGTCAACGCCATTTTCTATGAAATCCTGAAGATCCAGAAGTCGGAGATCATCTGTTTGCAGGAGTTCAGAAGGGAGCATAGGTACGTCTTGGTGCTTTCTTCTATGGCGGCTTGCCAAAACCTTTTCAAAACTCTTCAAGTCCTTTCAGAGCACCCTCAGCTGGATGGACTTATCTTCACTGTACTCTACTCTAAGGGGGATATCCCGGTGGTAGTATTCATGCACAACCCCTTTATCTCCCGGGATGATATCACTGCATTCCTGAGAAGACACTGTATTTTTGTGCAATTCTCCCATAAAATCTTAAATGGAGAAGGGCTGTGGACTGGGAAGTATAAATACTTTGTGAGGTTTGGGATAGACCCTCATGGTCCTGGAGGTATTCACTATCCTCCCCTGAACTTTACAATTGGAAGAGACTCTGGATATCTGTTTTTTCCCGAGGCGCCATTGTTCTGCAGGAGATGCAACATGTTCGGGCATATCCAGGATTTCTGCAAACAATTGCCAAACTGTAGAAAGTGCAACAAGTACGGTCATCTGGCGAAGGATTGTTCCAACCCGGTGGTATGTGATGCCTGCGGGGAGGAAGGACATGTGATTCGGGATTGTAAGGCTAAAGTCAAGCCTAGGTCCTTCTCCGAAGTGACCAAAGGTAAGCCTACTGTCCCTGCTGTTACCCCACAGGTGACTACTGCAGAGATCAATGAGGAGACGGAGCCCCCTGAGGTTGAAGATCTGGTGGGTGAGGCCCAGACCCTGTTGGACCCTCCAGCCCCTGCTGGGCCAAGTATGGAGATCTCCGAGTTGGATGTGGACCTCCCTCATCAGTCCGAAATATGTGGTGAGGGTGACATGGATGTGTCTCTTGCTCGAACCCCTGCATTGTCCTGGGGTGCTACAGACGAAGAGGTGGCCAGGGATGGTGGCCAAGGAGACTTTACTTCTGGGAGGTCTTTTGATGATGATGATACTCCTGAACTGGCCAATAAAAAACCCAGACGAGAGTACTCACCTGCCAGCGGAGGGTGCGACAGTCCTGCAAGTGACCGCATTTACCCGCAGGATGTCTTCTCCCCTGATGCTCCTTACCTTGGCATCCCTGAGAGCATCAACACCTTTGGGGTGCTTTCCCAGTCTGATGATAATGGATGAGTATGGCGTGATCAACATTGAGTCATGTATTTCTTTTCTTTAATTAATGTCTTGCCAATCTGGTTGGGATGTAGTGTCCCTAAATGTAAGGCAGATCAGATCTAAAATCAGAAGAACAACTGTTCTGGACTACCTGAAACATTTAGGTGCTGATGTTTTTTGCCTTCAGGAGTGTGGGATTCAGGATGCTCCTTGTGACAAAGACTGGCCTTACGGACAGCATATCTGGTCAGGGTCTAATCATAATAAAAATGATGGGGTGGGGATATTAGTTGGGAATAAAGAAATCTCTATTGATAGTTATATTGTGGTGGAGGTAGGCCGATGTTTAATTGCATTTTTGAGTTATAGAGGGTGGCGGGTCAGAATTATTAATTTATATTGCCCTACAGGGAAGGAAGAGCGGCTTGCTCTTCTTGAAAAATTAAGTTTTTTTCTTCCAGGGAAATCTCCCACTATTTTTGTTGGGGACGTTAATTGTGTCACAGAAGGAAAGTGTGACATAACAGGAAAGAAATTGTCCCATTTAATTTGTGATTTTTCCTTTTTAGATGCAGCAGTTGTTGTTCTTGGCATGCCACCACCGCCGACATACCATGCTGACCGTGGTGAGATTCATTCCAGAATTGATTTAATGTTATTTTCTAAAAATATGGTATGTTTGGATTTTTCTCAACAAAAGGTACCTTTTTCGGACCATGAATGTTTGAGAGGCGTGTTTTGTGCGAATGGTGACCAAGTGTATGGCGGTGGGGTATGGAAGTTGAATGCAAGGCTGTTAGAGGATGATGAGGTGATGAATGAGTTTAATGTAAAGTATGAAAGATGGAGAATGCGTAAGAAGGATTTTGTGTGTGTTCTTGACTGGTGGGACTGGGTGAAAGTGCAATTTAAAACTTTCTTCAAAAAGTGGGGCTATAGAAAAGCTGCCAGATATAGGAATAGGTTTAATGACCTTAATAGACGGATTGACTGGTTGAGAAAGTGTGTTGCAAGTGGTTTGGAGATGTCTGATCAACTTACTGAGGCTAAGAATGAATTGAAGCGTGTGTTGGATGAGAAAGGAAAGGAAATTATATATCGTACTAAAATTGAGCACCTGGAGAAAAATGAGAAGTGTACGAGGTTCTTTTTTAAAAAAATGAATGGTAGGAAGACTGATATGAATGAAGTTGTGAATGAAAGTGGAACCAACTGTATGGGTGAGGATGTGCTGAAAGAAGTGAATAGGTTTTATAGCAAGTTGTATGATGAGAAATGGATTGACTCTGGGCTTGTGTCATATGTTCTGAATGGTGTGGAGAAAAAACTTGATTCTGAGGAGCGTGATCTGTTGTGTGAGGATGTAGTTCTGGATGAAGTGAAGAATGTGGTGTGGAGTGCTAAAAAGAGTAAGACTCCTGGGAAAGATGGTATACCTGTAGAGTTGTATGTGAAAGCATGGGAAGTTTTGGGAACAGATTTGACTGAGGTATGTAAGTATATGTGGGTGAATGGTAGGTTGTGTGAATCAATGAAAGAAGGAGTGGTTGTGCTTGTGTATAAAAAGGGTGAGAGGAAACGTTTGGAAAACTGGAGACCAATAACACTGCTGAATTCGGATTATAAGGTCTACAGTAAGTTACTGGCAAATCGTATGCGTGAAGTGATTGGTAGTGTTGTGGAGGAGGACCAAGTATGTGCAGTGCCTGGAAGAAGTATGAGTGATAACTTGTTATTGTTGAGAGATATGATTGGGGATTGCAAGGATAGAAAGCAGAAATGTATGACTTTAGCTATTGATTTTGAGAAGGCGTTTGACAGGGTTTCGCATGTGTTTTTGTTTAAAGTACTGGAAAGAATGGGGTTTCCTAGAGAATTTGTGAATTGTGTAAAATCATTGTATGATTGTGTGTCAAGTGAGTTCTTGGTTAATGGGTGGCTGTGTGACAAAGTGAAGATTAGGTCAGGAGTAAGGCAGGGGTGTCCTATGTCCCCCGTCTTATTTGTATGTGTAATAGAACCATTGTTATGTTTGATTAGACGGGATAAAATGATGAGAGGTTTGTTGGTGCCTGGTAGTGGTGGTAAGCATGTGAAAGTGTTAGGTTATATGGATGATGTTGTGGTTGTGAGTGAAAGTATGGCTTCTTTGAGTAGAATTAAATTGCTTTTGGATTTTTTTGTTGGTGCGTCTGGTTTTAGGGTAAATTGGAATAAATGAAGTTTTAAATGTTTTGGAGATAGTAGTATTCGTATGGATGGTGTAAAGTGTGAAGTGGGTGCAATCAAGATTTTGGGCGTATTATTTAATGATGACTTAAAAGGGAATGAAAGTTGGGAAGAGTGTGGTATGCGGGTTGAACGTAAATTGAATTTTTGGCGAATGAGAGAATTGACTCTGCGTGGTAAGGTATTAATTATCAAAGCAGTGATTCTCCCTATCCTGCTTTATGTGGCGACTGTTTTTCCTTCTCCTTACAGGAAAATTAAGAGAATAGAGAAGTTGGTATTCACATTCCTGTGGTGTAGTAAGATGGAGAAGTTGAAGCGGGAGAGCCTTTTTAAGGCTTGTCAGCATGGTGGGCTGGCCTTTCCCAATATTGAAGTTTTTTTAGGTCTTAATTATATTAAGACTGTGGTTATTTTGCTGGGTAAAGGCAATAAAGGTGCTTTTATGGCTAATTATTCTGCTGGATGGATGTTGTATGGGTTATGCTGGAGGAAGAGAGATGCGAGTGTGCCTGTGGCCTTTAAGTGTCCTGTTTGGTATGAGGTGATTGAGAAATTTGTGAGAAAGCATGATTTGTTGAGTGTGGGAATGAATGATTTTAGAATGACCAAGAATGTGGTGAAAAGAATGAGTGCAAATGAGGTAGAGTGTAATATTGTTGGGCTGAGAGGGAATGAGGTTTCAGATGCATGGAAGAAGTTAGATACGTATGGGATGTCAAACAAACAGAAGGATGTGGTGTGGATGACTTTACATAATATTTTACCTGTGAGAGAAGTGCAGAAGAAAAGAGAGTTGATAATAACAGATGTGTGTCCGAGAGTGGGATGTGGTGGTTGTGAGACTGTGAGGCATGTTATGTGGGATTGTGAGTACGCGTACAGTGTGTGGAAGTGTGTAGGTGGATTGTGTAAGGGTTTAGCAGGCGTGAATTTTGTGGATTGGCGTGTGGCGATGTTTGGAATTGGTGCGTGTAGTCGGTCTAAAGATAGAATTTTATGGTTGATAATGGCTTGTGTGATGGAGAGTTTGTGGGATGCAAGGAACCTTGGACTTTTCAAGAGGAAATCTTTATCAGCGAATGAATGTGTTAGACTTATTCTTTCAAGACTATACCTGATATATAAGTTGGACAGCAGAGGCGGCGGTGGCACAGATGCCGAAGGGATTTGGAAATTTAAAAAGTGGCATTACCTTATCAAATACCAGTGATTTTTTTCTTTGTCATTCCTTGAAGTTTCTGCATTTGTGTTACGTAAAGGATGTTCCCTTGTGATTATATTTCGTCTTATACTACTGCTAAATAAATAGAACCATGATGATGAGAAGTTTTAAGTAGCAAATTTTGGAGAAATTCATACTGTTTGCTAAAAAACTAAACTGAATGGTTTAAAAAAAAAAAAAAAAAAAAAAAAAAAAATCTGTTCTTATCAGTTTAATATCTGATACGTCCCCTATCTGGGGACCATATATTAAATGGATTTTTAGAACAGGGAGATGGAAAAAGAGCTTGCTCTGTCCACTCCACGCATTGATCTGGTATTGCAGTATCTCCAGGACCGGTGCACCCCTTCTTTAATGCAGTTTCTAAAATCAGAAAGTATTGAATTCAATGTTTTTTGTTCATTTTGCTTGTTTGTCGGATTTTGGGATGGACTCTTTGGCTTTGCTTTTCTTCTCCTCATTGGATTTTTCATGTTCAAAGTTGCAGAAGCCAGATGACAAGCTCATTTTGGTTCAACTTCAGCAACTGTGCATTGCATTGCCATGTAATGTAACGCAATGCTATCTTTCTAGCTCTCCCTCTTTACTTCCTTTTGGATAAACAGACATATTAGGCAAGCATTTTGGAGCTTTCACCTAAATAACTACAGGTGGTGAGATAAGCTGCACAATATAATTGACCTTTCAGTATATTGTTGCACACACACCATCTATTTAGCAAATGCCCTTGTTATCAACAGCAGCCTTTTAAACTCACCTGAGCTAACAGGTATGTGCGCTGGTTACTCTGCTGCGCTTAAAATTTCTTTTTTGGTTTGCTACAATGCCTTTTCTGAAACGTTGTCTCCCTCTGCTGGAACACTGACTTCTTTCAATTAATGCCTGCAGACTATAAAAGAGAACCCAACCCAAAAAGTTTGGTTGATTAGTCTGTGGCATTCTGTTAAACTGTTGCTTATGGCGGTCTCTGTGAGCTTCTCAGCGACATTCAGCCAGCCAGGAATCCTGCCTGCAGTAGATGGAATGTGGCAATGGAACGCTGGCTGCGCGTGTCATAATAGGCTCTGAGCCTTTATATACCTGCGCACAGCAGCAGCCACCTTCAGTCTGCTGCTGGACAGCCAGCAGCAGCAGGAGAGGTAAGTAATCAGCAGCCCTCCTGCTAAGGGTAGACAGCTGCTCGTTCCACCCCACCCCCCGCCTTAATTGGTTCTCCTCCCTTCCAACGGTGTTGAGGCGGGTGGGAACAGCAGGGGGTGAGGGTGCTGTGTTTAAAGAGGTGGAGTTATGCAGATCTAAAACGCGTGGATTGCAGCAGCAGCAAGCCGAAAAGTGCAGGCATGTAAGGGATCTAGAGGTTGACAACATGTCTTCTTAACGGGAGTCCAGGAGCTCATCTCCACAAATGGACTCTTCAGGATCCTTGGGTGGCTCCGTAGTTCGAAACCAATTCTGGTTATCGCTTCTCGGCCTTTTGGCTAAGATCAAGTGTAGTATCTGTTCTTATCAGTTTAATATCTGATACATCCCCTATCTGGGGACCATATATTAAATGGATTTTTAGAACAGGGAGATGGAAAAAGAGCTTGCTCTGTCCACTCCACGCATTGACCTGGTATTGCAGTATCTCCAGGACCGGTGCACCCCTTCTTTAATGCAGTTTCTAAAATCAGAAAGTATTGAATTCAATGTTTTTTGTTCATTTTGCTTGTTTGTCGGATTTTGGGATGGACTCTTTGGCTTTGCTTTTCTTCTCCTCATTGGATTTTTCATGTTCAAAGTTGCAGAAGCTAGATGACAAGCTCATTTTGGTTCAACTTCAGCAACTGTGCATTGCATTGCCATGTAATGTAACGCAATGCTATCTTTCTAGCTCTCCCTCTTTACTTCCTTTTGGCTAAACAGACATATTAGGCAAGCATTTTGGAGCTTTCACCTAAATAACTACAGGTGGTGAGATAAGCTGCACAATATAATTGACCTTTCAGTATATTGTTGCACACACACCATCTATTTAGCAAATGCCCTTGTTATCAACAGCAGCCTTTTAAACTCACCTGAGCTAACAGGTATGTGCGCTGGTTACTCTGCTGCGCTTAAAATTTCTTTTTTGGTTTGCTACAATGCCTTTTCTGAAACGTTGTCTCCCTCTGCTGGAACACTGACTTCTTTCAATTAATGCCTGCAGACTATAAAATAGAACTCAACCCAAAAAGTTTGGTTGATTAGTCTGTGGCATTCTGTTAAACTGTTGCTTATGGCGGTCTCTGTGAGCTTCTCAGCGACATTCAGCCAGCCAGGTATCCTGCCTGCAGTAGATGGAATGTGGCAATGGAACGCTGGCTGCGCGTGTCATAATAGGCTCTGAGCCTTTATATACCTGCGCACAGCAGCAGCCACCTTCAGTCTGCTGCTGGACAGCCAGCAGCAGCAGGAGAGGTAAGTAATCAGCAGCCCTCCTGCTAAGGGTAGACAGCTGCTCGTTCCACCACACCCCCCGCCTTAATTGGTTCTCCTCCCTTCCAACGGTGTTGAGGCGGGTGGGAACAGCAGGGGGTGAGGGTGCTGTGTTTAAAGAGGTGGAGTTATGCAGATCTAAAACGCGTGGATTGCAGCAGCAGCAAGCCGAAAAGTGCAGGCATGTAAGGGATCTAGAGGTTGACAACATGTCTTCTTAACGGGAGTCCAGGAGCTCATCTCCACAAATGGACTCTTCAGGATCCTTGGGTGGCTCCGTAGTTCGAAACCAATTTTGGTTATCGCTTCTCGGCCTTTTGGCTAAGATCAAGTGTAGTATCTGTTCTTATCAGTTTAATATCTGATACGTCCCCTATCTGGGGACCATATATTAAATGGATTTTTAGAACAGGGAGATGGAAAAAGAGCTTGCTCTGTCCACTCCACGCATTGACCTGGTATTGCAGTATCTCCAGGACCGGTGCACCCCTTCTTTAATGCAGTTTCTAAAATCAGAAAGTATTGAATTCAATGTTTTTTGTTCATTTTGCTTGTTTGTCGGATTTTGGGATGGACTCTATGGCTTTGCTTTTCTTCTCCTCATTGGATCTTTCATGTTCAAAGTTGCAGAAGCCAGATGACAAGCTCATTTTGGTTCAACTTCAGCAACTGTGCATTGCATTGCCATGTAATGTAACGCAATGCTATCTTTCTAGCTCTCCCTCTTTACTTCCTTTTGGATAAACAGACATATTAGGCAAGCATTTTGGAGCTTTCACCTAAATAACTACAGGTGGTGAGATAAGCTGCACAATATAATTGACCTTTCAGTATATTGTTGCACACACACCATCTATTTAGCAAATGCCCTTGTTATCAACAGCAGCCTTTTAAACTCACCTGAGCTAACAGGTATGTGCGCTGGTTACTCTGCTGCGCTTAAAATTTCTTTTTTGGTTTGCTACAATGCCTTTTCTGAAACGTTGTCTCCCTCTGCTGGAACACTGACTTCTTTCAATTAATGCCTGCAGACTATAAAAGAGAACCCAACCCAAAAAGTTTGGTTGATTAGTCTGTGGCATTCTGTTAAACTGTTGCTTATGGCGGTCTCTGTGAGCTTCTCAGCGACATTCAGCCAGCCAGGTATCCTGCCTGCAGTAGATGGAATGTGGCAATGGAACGCTGGCTGCGCGTGTCATAATAGGCTCTGAGCCTTTATATACCTGCGCACAGCAGCAGCCACCTTCAGTCTGCTGCTGGACAGCCAGCAGCAGCAGGAGAGGTAAGTAATCAGCAGCCCTCCTGCTAAGGGTAGACAGCTGCTCGTTCCACCCCATCCCCCACCTTAATTGGTTCTCCTCCCTTCCAACGGTGTTGAGGCGGGTGGGAACAGCAGGGGGTGAGGGTGCTGTGTTTAAAGAGGTGGAGTTATGCAGATCTAAAACGCGTGGATTGCAGCAGCAGCAAGCCGAAAAGTGCAGGCATGTAAGGGATCTAGAGGTTGACAACATGTCTTCTTAACGGGAGTCCAGGAGCTCATCTCCACAAATGGACTCTTCAGGATCCTTGGGTGGCTCCGTAGTTCGAAACCAATTCTGGTTATCGCTTCTCGGCCTTTTGGCTAAGATCAAGTGTAGTATCTGTTCTTATCAGTTTAATATCTGATACGTCCCCTATCTGGGGACCATATATTAAATTGATTTTTAGAACAGGGAGATGGAAAAAGAGCTTGCTCTGTCCACTCCACGCATTGACCTGGTATTGCAGTATCTCCAGGACCGGTGCACCCCTTCTTTAATGCAGTTTCTAAAATCAGAAAGTATTGAATTCAATGTTTTTTGTTCATTTTGCTTGTTTGTCGGATTTTGGGATGGACTCTTTGGCTTTGCTTTTCTTCTCCTCATTGGATTTTTCATGTTCAAAGTTGCAGAAGCCAGATGACAAGCTCATTTTGGTTCAACTTCAGCAACTGTGCATTGCATTGCCATGTAATGTAACGCAATGCTATCTTTCTAGCTCCCCCTCTTTACTTCCTTTTGGATAAACAGACATATTAGGCAAGCATTTTGGAGCTTTCACCTAAATAACTACAGGTGGTGAGATAAGCTGCACAATATAATTGACCTTTCAGTATATTGTTGCACACACACCATCTATTTAGCAAATGCCCTTGTTATCAACAGCAGCCTTTTAAACTCACCTGAGCTAACAGGTATGTGCGCTGGTTACTCTGCTGCGCTTAAAATTTCTTTTTTGGTTTGCTACAATGCCTTTTCTGAAACGTTGTCTCCCTCTGCTGGAACACTGACTTCTTTCAATTAATGCCTGCAGACTATAAAAGAGAACCCAACCCAAAAAGTTTGGTTGATTAGTCTGTGGCATTCTGTTAAACTGTTGCTTATGGCGGTCTCTGTGAGCTTCTCAGCGACATTCAGCCAGCCAGGTATCCTGCCTGCAGTAGATGGAATGTGGCAATGGAACACTGGCTGCGCGTGTCATAATAGGCTCTGAGCCTTTATATACCTGCGCACAGCAGCAGCCACCTTCAGTCTGCTGCTGGACAGCCAGCAGCAGCAGGAGAGGTAAGTAATCAGCAGCCCTCCTGCTAAGGGTAGACAGCTGCTCGTTCCACCCCACCCCCCTCCTTAATTGGTTCTCCTCCCTTCCAACGGTGTTGAGGCGGGTGGGAACAGCAGGGGGTGAGGGTGCTGTGTTTAAAGAGGTGGAGTTATGCAGATCTAAAACGCGTGGATTGCAGCAGCAGCAAGCCGAAAAGTGCAGGCATGTAAGGGATCTAGAGGTTGACAACATGTCTTCTTAACGGGAGTCCAGGAGCTCATCTCCACAAATGGACTCTTCAGGATCCTTGGGTGGCTCCGTAGTTCGAAACCAATTCTGGTTATCGCTTCTCGGCCTTTTGGCTAAGATCAAGTGTAGTATCTGTTCTTATCAGTTTAATATCTGATACGTTCCCTATCTGGGGACCATATATTAAATGGATTTTTAGAACAGGGAGATGGAAAAAGAGCTTGCTCTGTCCACTCCACGCATTGACCTGGTATTGCAGTATCTCCAGGACCGGTGCACCCCTTCTTTAATGCAGTTTCTAAAATCAGAAAGTATTGAATTCAATGTTTTTTGTTCATTTTGCTTGTTTGTTGGATTTTGGGATGGACTCTTTGGCTTTGCTTTTCTTCTCCTCATTGGATTTTTCATGTTCAAAGCTGCAGAAGCCAGATGACAAGCTCATTTTGGTTCAACTTCAGCAACTGTGCATTGCATTGCCATGTAATGTAACGCAATGCTATCTTTCTAGCTCTCCCTCTTTACTTCCTTTTGGATAAACAGACATATTAGGCAAGCATTTTGGAGCTTTCACCTAAATAACTACAGGTGGTGATATAAGCTGCACAATATAATTGACCTTTCAGTATATTGTTGCACACACACCATCTATTTAGCAAATGCCCTTGTTATCAACAGCAGCCTTTTAAACTCACCTGAGCTAACAGGTATGTGCGCTGGTTACTCTGCTGCGCTTAAAATTTCTTTTTTGGTTTGCTACAATGCCTTTTCTGAAACGTTGTCTCCCTCTGCTGGAACACTGACTTCTTTCAATTAATGCCTGCAGACTATAAAAGAGAACCCAACCCAAAAAGTTTGGTTGATTAGTCTGTGGCATTCTGTTAAACTGTTGCTTATGGCGGTCTCTGTGAGCTTCTCAGCGACATTCAGCCAGCCAGGTATCCTGCCTGCAGTAGATGGAATGTGGCAATGGAACGCTGGCTGCGCGTGTCATAATAGGCTCTGAGCCTTTATATACCTGCGCACAGCAGCAGCCACCTTCAGTCTGCTGCTGGACAGCCAGCAGCAGCAGGAGAGGTAAGTAATCAGCAGCCCTCCTGCTAAGGGTAGACAGCTGCTCGTTCCACCCCACCCCCCACCTTAATTGGTTCTCCTCCATTCCTTCGGTGTTGAGGCGGGTGGGAACAGCAGGGGGTGAGGGTGCTGTGTTTAAAGAGGTGGAGTTATGCAGATCTAAAACGCGTGGATTGCAGCAGCAGCAAGCCGAAAAGTGCAGGCATGTAAGGGATCTAGAGGTTGACAACATGTCTTCTTAACGGGAGTCCAGGAGCTCATCTCCACAAATGGACTCTTCAGGATCCTTGGGTGGCTCCGTAGTTCGAAACCAATTCTGGTTATCGCTTCTCGGCCTTTTGGCTAAGATCAAGTGTAGTATCTGTTCTTATCAGTTTAATATCTGATACGTCCCCTATCTGGGGACCATATATTAAATGGATTTTTAGAACAGGGAGATGGAAAAAGAGCTTGCTCTGTCCACTCCACGCATTGACCTGGTATTGCAGTATCTCCAGGACCGGTGCACCCCTTCTTTAATGCAGTTTCTAAAATCAGAAAGTATTGAATTCAATGTTTTTTGTTCATTTTGCTTGTTTGTCGGATTTTGGGATGGACTCTTTGGCTTCGCTTTTCTTCTCCTCATTGGATTTTTCATGTTCAAAGTTGCAGAAGCCAGATGACAAGCTCATTTTGGTTCAACTTCAGCAACTGTGCATTGCATTGCCATGTAATGTAACGCAATGCTATCTTTCTAGCTCTCCCTCTTTACTTCCTTTTGGATAAACAGACATATTAGGCAAGCATTTTGGAGCTTTCACCTAAATAACTACAGGTGGTGAGATAAGCTGCACAATATAATTGACCTTTCAGTATATTGTTGCACACACACCATCTATTTAGCAAATGCCCTTGTTATCAACAGCAGCCTTTTAAACTCACCTGAGCTAACAGGTATGTGCGCTGGTTACTCTGCTGCGCTTAAAATTTCTTTTTTGGTTTGCTACAATGCCTTTTCTGAAACGTTGTCTCCCTCTGCTGGAACACTGACTTCTTTCAATTAATGCCTGCAGACTATAAAAGAGAACCCAACCCAAAAAGTTTGGTTGATTAGTCTGTGGCATTCTGTTAAACTGTTGCTTATGGCGGTCTCTGTGAGCTTCTCAGCGACATTCAGCCAGCCAGGTATCCTGCCTGCAGTAGATGGAATGTGGCAATGGAACGCTGGCTGCGCGTGTCATAATAGGCTCTGAGCCTTTATATACCTGCGCACAGCAGCAGCCACCTTCAGTCTGCTGCTGGACAGCCAGCAGCAGCAGGAGAGGTAAGTAATCAGCAGCCCTCCTGCTAAGGGTAGACAGCTGCTCGTTCCACCCCACCCCCCGCCTTAATTGGTTCTCCTCCCTTCCAACGGTGTTGAGGCGGGTGGGAACAGCAGGGGGTGAGGGTGCTGTGTTTAAAGAGGTGGAGTTATGCAGATCTAAAACGCGTGGATTGCAGCAGCAGCAAGCCGAAAAGTGCAGGCATGTAAGGGATCTAGAGGTTGACAACATGTCTTCTTAACGGGAGTCCAGGAGCTCATCTCCACAAATGGACTCTTCAGGATCCTTGGGTGGCTCCGTAGTTCGAAACCAATTCTGGTTATCGCTTCTCGGCCTTTTGGCTAAGATCAAGTGTAGTATCTGTTCTTATCAGTTTAATATCTGATACGTCCCCTATCTGGGGACCATATATTAAATGGATTTTTAGAACAGGGAGATGGAAAAAGAGCTTGCTCTGTCCACTCCACGCATTGACCTGGTATTGCGGTATCTCCAGGACCGGTGCACCCCTTCTTTAATGCAGTTTCTAAAATCAGAAAGTATTGAATTCAATGTTTTTTGTTCATTTTGCTTGTTTGTCGGATTTTGGGATGGACTCTTTGGCTTTGCTTTTCTTCTCCTCATTGGATTTTTCATGTTCAAAGTTGCAGAAGCCAGATGACAAGCTCATTTTGGTTCAACTTCAGCAACTGTGCATTGCATTGCCATGTAATGTAACGCAATGCTATCTTTCTAGCTCTCCCTCTTTACTTCCTTTTGGATAAACAGACATATTAGGCAAGCATTTTGGAGCTTTCACCTAAATAACTACAGGTGGTGAGATAAGCTGCACAATATAATTGACCTTTCAGTATATTGTTGCACACACACCATCTATTTAGCAAATGCCCTTGTTATCAACAGCAGCCTTTTAAACTCACCTGAGCTAACAGGTATGTGCGCTGGTTACTCTGCTGCGCTTAAAATTTCTTTTTTGGTTTGCTACAATGCCTTTTCTGAAACGTTGTCTCCCTCTGCTGGAACACTGACTTCTTTCAATTAATGCCTACAGACTATAAAAGAGAACCCAACCCAAAAAGTTTGGTTGATTAGTCTGTGGCATTCTGTTAAACTGTTGCTTATGGCGGTCTCTGTGAGCTTCTCAGCGACATTCAGCCAGCCAGGTATCCTGCCTGCAGTAGATGGAATGTGGCAATGGAACACTGGCTGCGCGTGTCATAATAGGCTCTGAGCCTTTATATACCTGCGCACAGCAGCAGCCACCTTCAGTCTGCTGCTGGACAGCCAGCAGCAGCAGGAGAGGTAAGTAATCAGCAGCCCTCCTGCTAAGGGTAGACAGCTGCTCGTTCCACCCCACCCCCCGCCTTAATTGGTTCTCCTCCCTTCCAACGGTGTTGAGGCGGGTGGGAACAGCAGGGGGTGAGGGTGCTGTGTTTAAAGAGGTGGAGTTATGCAGATCTAAAACGCGTGGATTGCAGCAGCAGCAAGCCGAAAAGTGCAGGCATGTAAGGGATCTAGAGGTTGACAACATGTCTTCTTAACGGGAGTCCAGGAGCTCATCTCCACAAATGGACTCTTCAGGATCCTTGGGTGGCTCCGTAGTTCGAAACCAATTCTGGTTATCGCTTCTCGGCCTTTTGGCTAAGATCAAGTGTAGTATCTTTTGAAAAGGCAGTTTTGTCCTTGGGCTGCCCTAGTAAATTGATGCATATTACACACTGGTTTGGTGCACTTGTTAGTACGCCAGGTGGCTCATAGAGTTATCTGATGGAAAACATGGCCCTCCAGGATCGAAGTCACTAGGCTGGGTAAGTGTGAGGGCTTTGGAGCAATGTGCCCCAGGAGTATTCGCCCTGGTGGGAGTCCAAGCTTACTGGGACTGGGAACCCCAGAAAGACTTGGCTTCGTAGCACGCCGCACCTTTGCCAATCATACTTTCTGAGCAACCCCCCCTATTCCTGGCCTCCGGGCTAGGAAGGGGAATTTTTATAAACCCGGTCGGAGGTCCGGTCAGCTTTGGGCTGAGAAACCAACACAGGCTCCAGCTCCACTAGGGTGGCAGCCAAGATGGAAGCTGGGAGCACGAAAACGGCTCTTCTCCGGCTTCGGCTAGGGAGAGCATCGGAGATCCCTGACCCTCGCTGTGGCCTTCTGGCTCGGAGGGATGGGGATGGTTTATTGGGGACCCTCTCCTCCGGGAAGGGTCCACATGAATCCTCGCCTCGTGCGCTGTTTTGGTGTGACTTCGGTCACATTTTTCAGTGCCTTGGATGCAGCTTCAATCAAAAAATCTGTTCTTATCAGTTTAATATCTGATACGTCCCCTATCTGGGGACTATATATTAAATGGATTTTTAGAACAGGGAGATGGAAAAAGAGCTTGCTCTGTCCACTCCACGCATTGACCTGGTATTGCAGTATCTCCAGGACCGGTGCACCCCTTCTTTAATGCAGTTTCTAAAATCAGAAAGTATTGAATTCAATGTTTTTTGTTCATTTTGCTTGTTTGTCGGATTTTGGGATGGACTCTTTGGCTTTGCTTTTCTTCTCCTCATTGGATTTTTCATGTTCAAAGTTGCAGAAGCCAGATGACAAGCTCATTTTGGTTCAACTTCAGCAACTGTGCATTGCATTGCCATGTAATGTAACGCAATGCTATCTTTCTAGCTCTCCCTCTTTACTTCCTTTTGGATAAACAGACATATTAGGCAAGCATTTTGGAGCTTTCACCTAAATAACTACAGGTGGTGAGATAAGCTGCACAATATAATTGACCTTTCAGTATATTGTTGCACACACACCATCTATTTAGCAAATGCCCTTGTTATCAACAGCAGCCTTTTAAACTCACCTGAGCTAACAGGTATGTGCGCTGGTTACTCTGCTGCGCTTAAAATTTCTTTTTTGGTTTGCTACAATGCCTTTTCTGAAACGTTGTCTCCCTCTGCTGGAACACTGACTTCTTTCAATTAATGCCTGCAGACTATAAAAGAGAACCCAACCCAAAAAGTTTGGTTGATTAGTCTGTGGCATTCTGTTAAACTGTTGCTTATGGCGGTCTCTGTGAGCTTCTCAGCGACATTCAGCCAGCCAGGTATCCTGCCTGCAGTAGATGGAATGTGGCAATGGAACGCTGGCTGCGCGTGTCATAATAGGCTCTGAGCCTTTATATACCTGCGCACAGCAGCAGCCACCTTCAGTCTGCTGCTGGACAGCCAGCAGCAGCAGGAGAGGTAAGTAATCAGCAGCCCTCCTGCTAAGGGTAGACAGCTGCTCGTTCCACCCCACCCCCCGCCTTAATTGGTTCTCCTCCCTTCCAACGGTGTTGAGGCGGGTGGGAACAGCAGGGGGTGAGGGTGCTGTGTTTAAAGAGGTGGAGTTATGCAGATCTAAAACGCATGGATTGCAGCAGCAGCAAGCCGAAAAGTGCAGGCATGTAAGGGATCTAGAGGTTGACAACATGTCTTCTTAACGGGAGTCCAGGAGCTCATCTCCACAAATGGACTCTTCAGGATCCTTGGGTGGCTCCGTAGTTCGAAACCAATTCTGGTTATCGCTTCTCGGCCTTTTGGCACGATCCTTGTGATTGGTGTCAGGAGGCAGGTTCGTGATCACTGGAATTCTTTCTCGGCCTTTTCCGATTGGAACTGCTGCTATTGGGAAGGAAGGAAGGTGTTTCTCGTACCTTTCGGCGTGGAAGGAATTCTGGATCGTGGAGGAGGATTTCTTCAGGACTGGAGTTCTGGACGCTGCTGAACAGAAGGGATCGAGTCTGGTGCTGTTATTTTTGGACGTCATCGGGCTTTCTTTTGAATTTTCTCTGTGTGGAAATGGAGATGAATTTGGATCAGGACGATGCCTACATGAAGGACACCATCCGGTTTGTGGTGAGTGTGGAATTTAGGCAAGTTAAAAACTTGGACTTTTTGTACAGGAAAGTCTTTACTCCTATCTTGCATATCAGCAAGGATGAGTACTTTTGTGTTCAGTCATTTTCTAACAGAGGAGTACACGATGTGACTTTGAGAGGTGCTGGTGTATGTGAGAGGGTTTTTTCCAGTTTTAGATATGCTGCAGCCTGTGAGCATAGTGAGGTATTGGAAGGAATTTCAGCCACGCCTCGCTTTCAATTTGATCAAAGGATGCTAACAATACATATGTATAACCCTTTCATATCTGATGAGCAAGTGACTTCATACTTAAGAAGGTTTTGCTCCGTATTAATTATGAAAAAACGTTGTACGACTGGTTTTGGGGCCTGGAACGGCAAGAGACTGTATCAGGTCGTTTTTAAAAAGGACCCGTCAGTGGAGGGGGGTGTCTTAAGACCCCCACCAGTCGTGTTCATAAATAGAGATAGAGGCTTTTTGTTTTTTTCTAATATGCCACCATATTGTAAACGATGTCGGAAATATGGCCATATGGATGAAAATTGCGCCCCTTGTGAAGTATGTTCTGGCCCGGTTCATCAGGCGAGAGAGTGCCCAATGCAAGCCAGGCAAACATCTGAGGCTGATGCTGAAGATAAACAAGGGGATGGTGGGCAGATGGAGGATGGAGGATCAGAAAGTTCTTCTAATGTGGCGCAGGAAGTAGAGGTTCTGGCACCTCTAAGTAATAGAGAAAAAAGAGAAGAGAGGAAGAAAGCTGAAGAAAAGAAGAAAGAAGAAAGGAAGAAGGAAGAAAAGAAGAAGGAAGTAAAGAAGAAGGAAGAAAAGAAGAAGGAAGACAAGAAGAAGGAAGACAAGAAGAAAGAAGATAAAAAGAAAGAAGGAGAGAGGAAAGAAGATGGAAGAGAGGAAGGAACATTGGAAGAGGAAAAGGAGGGGCAACAAGGTATTGTGGATACAGTTGCTGCTCTGGCGGTATTATCAGAGATGTCGTCAGGGATTCCTTGTGCCCAGGAAAATATGGACTTAAGTTCAAAATCTTTGAAAAGGAGTACATGGGAAGAAGAGCAACAGGAGATCATGGAGGACTTGGGTGGGAAAAAATCTCGTGGTGACGCGTCTTTTTTGTTTGGGGATGTATCTCCCTCAAGTTCTTCTGATCAAGAATCCTTAATTGTGGATGTGAAATCACCTTTGGTAGATGAGGGCGGAGGGATTAGCCCTGGGCCTATTACTAGAAGATGATTACTGTTGTATCCCTGAATGTTCAGGGGTTGAACAATTTATACAAACGCACTGCATTATATGATTTTTTGAATAATGAGAAATGCGATTTTATTTTTTTACAAGAATGTAATTTAGAAAGGAAAATGAGCTATGAATATTTACGTGGAATATGGAAGGGTAACATGGTTTTTTCTGGTGGGAATGAATTGAAAAGTGATGGGGTGGGTTTTTTGTGCTCTAGTGAGTGGGAGGTGGTGAAGTATGAGGAAATTTACCCTGGTCGTATTCTATGTGTAGAAGTAATGAGGGAGGGTAAAAGGGTGCGTTGTTTTAATATTTATGCTCATACTGAGAAAAATCAAAGATTACATTTATTCGAGATTTTACAGCTTTTTTTATCAGGTGCGGATCCGATTTTAATTGGTGGGGATTTTAACTGCCAGTTAAATAATGTACGGGTTGGGTCGGTAACCTGCCTTAAGAACATAATTTCTGCCTTCAGTTTAAAGGATGCATGGGCTATGGATGGTAGTAAAAAAGAATTTGAAGTTACGTGGTCAAACAGAGGTTTTACGTCTAGGATTGATCACTTTTTTATGTCTGATTCTTTTAAATGTTCCTCTTTTAAGACAAGTATTAATCCTTTTTCGGATCATAAGTTATTGGGATGCACTTTAGCAATAGACCCTTGCGGTAAGAAAAAACCTTCGCATTGGAAACTGAATGTTTCTTTATTACAGGGGGAGAATTTTAAAGAAGACTTTAAGGTTTTTTATAATGAATTAAAACTTAACAAAAAGGGTTTTAAGTGTATTTTAGACTGGTGGGATTTTATGAAGGGTAAGATCAGAACCTTCTTTGTTAAATTGGGAAAGAGGAAAGCGTATGAGAAAAGGCAGTTTTATGATGCGTTAAATGCTAATTTGCAGTGTTATTATTATTTTCAAAACAATGGAGTTAATATGGACAGCAGTATTAGTGAGGTAAAGGAGAAAATTCAGAATGCACTAAAAGAGAAGGGAAAAGAAATCATCTTCAACTCTAGGGTAAAGGTCCTGGATGAGGATGAGAAATGCACTAAGTTTTTCTTTAAAAAAATATGTGGAAAAAAGGATTTTATTGAGGTCTTAGAGGGTGAGGTGAGCCCAGAGGGGAAAGCATTGCAGGCCAAAATGTTTTATGATGATCTGTTTTCTCGAAAAAAGATTGATGAATCATTGAAAAACCATTTTTTAGAGGTTCTGGATAAAGCTCTTAGTGAGGAAGAAAAATTACTTTTATCTAGGGAGTTTACTAAGGAGGAGATATTTAATACTATTTGCACTTTACAAAATCAGAAGACACCAGGTGTGGATGGCCTCCCTGTGGAGTTTTACAGGGTTGTGTGGGATATTATAGGGGAAGATTTTTATGAGTTGTTTTTAGAAGTGGAGTCCTCTTTTAATATTCCCAAGTCATGGGCAGAAGGCCTTATTGTTTTATTATATAAAAAAGGAGGAAAAGAACTGATTAAAAATTGGAGGCCTATTACGCTGCTAAATACAGACTATAAAGTATATGCAAAACTATTGGCCAATAGATTAAAGAGTGTGATAGGGTCGGTTATTGAGGTGGATCAGTCTTGTGCAGTCCCGAATCGTAAGATTACCGACACGCTAATCTTACTGAGAGATATAATATGGGATGTGGCTGATAGGAAGCAGGACTTGGCCCTTGTTTCCCTTGATTTTGAGAAGGCATATGATAGGGTTGCTCATGAGTTTTTATTTGCCGTTTTAAAAAAAATAGGATGTCCTGGTGTTTTTATTGAACGTATTAAATGTCTGTATAAGTTATGTTTTAGTAAGATTTCTATTAATGGTTTTTTATCGGAAAATATTAATATTAATTGTGGGGTTAAGCAGGGGTGCCCCCTGTCGCCTATACTTTTCATTTGTGCAATAGAACCCCTTTTAACTGCTTTTAGGAAAGATAAAGTTATTAATGGCTTTTTTATTCCTGGCAGTAGGAATGACCAAGTGAAGGTTTTAGCTTATATGGATGATGTGTCAGTTTTAGTGCGGGACATTAAGAGTCTTCATAGAGTTTTAAGGACAGTTGTGTG